>NC_069800.1:38793751-39418751 GCF_027406575.1 Nycticebus coucang | reverse complement strand
GATCAGAAGGATGTGTCCCTATACCTAACATTCCATATCACTACACTGATGCGGGCTGGGGCTGGCAGGGGCAGGATGGTGCCGGGCTGGCTGTGCCTTTGAGTGCCCAGTGCTGCCACAGGGACACTGCCAGGCACTTCCCCAGGCACCACCAAGCAGGAGGACTTCACCCACATGCTTCACCCAAAGCAAAACATAAAAGGCACCCCACCCCACTCTACAGAAGCCCCAGTTACATGGTCACCTGTATTCTACCTCACACTCCAGCGTGGGCTTTTTCCAGGATGTGCCCTGAGCCTGTTCTAAAGGGCCGTTACCCCAGCTACCCCGCCCAGTGTCTGCCTGGGAGGTAAATCCAGACTGGACATCCAAGAGCTAGAGCCCAGAGAAGGCCCTGCCCCTGTTGACCAGCTGCCCTAGGCCCCTGGCCCTCTCAGCTGCTTAATGTGACAGAGTGCTAGGAGATGGCAGCTGGTCAGCAGGGCCTTTGCCCTCACTGTGCTGCCAGGGAGCCAGGTCTGCACACTTCTCTGCACAGGCTGGGCCTTCAGACACCTGCCAAGAAGGGCGGGTCTCTTCAGGGTTAGCCCCTGGCTGTCAGGCAGCTGTGAGCTCCAGGGGAGACTGTAGTTCCCATCCCCTCACCCCATGTTTGGAGTAAAGGGATCATCAGTGGAAGTGGAGAAGCCACTTGGGTTCTCCTAGGACCAGCCCTTTTTCTGGAGGGGCTAGTCCTGGAAGAAGCACATAATCTCTGGAGTGTGAAAAAGGGCAAAAAGAAAAAGCTGGCCTGGTTTCCTTCCTCCCTGATAGGCACTTCCTCTTGCTCAGTGCAATACCTACCAGTGCTGCTAAAACCAGGGATTCGCCCAGACCTCCACGGGCCCCCGGGGCCTCTCCATGCAACACTCCGTAGCCATGACAGCAGCTCTCTGCTGTCCATCCCTGCCCAGAGCTGGCAGAAGCCCTCTGTTGCCTTTCCTCCCTCAGAGCAAAGAGGTCCCAGGGGAGCCAGGGCCAGATGGCTGCAGAGAGCCACTCAACCCCAGAGCAGGCACCCCTTCCCAAACCAGTTTTCTACAGCCAACTTCCTCCTGGCACTGTGGCAGGCCCCCCTCAGGAGGGGCAGGAAGGGGGCACCAGTGCGTATGCCCTCTCCTGCCTCAGATCCAGAAACTCTGAAAAGTTAGGGTCCCCCCCTGCTTACTTCCAGCCCTGTAGGTTAGGGGTGGTCTTATCTCTCAAGTGGCCTCCAACACCTCACCCAGCCACACCTCCTCTGCCTTCCACCTGACCAACCCCCAAGCCTCCAGGCAAGGCCAGGACACCTGAGACTCACCCTTAGCACAGCACAAGCTCCAGTGCCCAAGGCCTCCCCAACACCTGGCATCCACGTGTCCAGTCCCACCTGCTCAAGCACTACTCCCGGATGTCTGAATTTATGTAAATATTTATTTTTGTGTGTGAACAATACTACAAAGTAATCAGTAGATCTTTTGCAAAATGTTCCCCCAGGCAATTTGTGAAAATCTTAATGTTAAAACCTGGCAGAGACAATCGCCACCCTAGAATTCCTGATATGTTGCTTAATGTGTCACTCACTTCTCCCAAAGGCGGTACCCAAGCTGGATAGGAAAAGTTTTCAGTTTTTGGCAAACAGAAGTGAGCAAGGCTGGGGAAGGAGCTCCCTCTCACCACCCACACAAAGGATCTAGGATCAGTATAAGCTACCATTTGAAGTTGGGCTTTCTAAGTTCAAGCTGTGGTGACTGACCACCTCCAGCCTGCCTTAGTACTGCGGCAAAAGTGTGGGTTCAGAGTGTTTTAAAGAAAAAGGAGAGGACACACCAGTGGTCAAAGTCCACTGGGACTGCAGGGGGCCCCTCCAGGACGGTAGATTTTGTCACAATGACCCCACCTCTTAGGTAGGGCTCCTTCCCAATGAAGCTATCCTTGAAGCCCTGGAGATGGCAGAATCAGGAGCAAGTTAGTACACGGAAACAGGATTCCACTAGCTGGTTCAGTCAGGGACTTACTCTGTTTTGCTTCTGTTTTAAGAGATGCAGCTTCAACTCCTTCCCTTTATACCTGACTTGGAGAGTACCAAAGAGCTGGTTCTGATGAACCAAGCTCACTGCTGTCTTACCCTCTCTGGAGGGACTGCCTTCTTCAAAGCCCCACAGCCATTTAAAAATCTTCTGAAGGGCCTACAGGGCACAAAGTAATCATTTGGGATGCTAAATTAGAAAGGAAATCCAAGAGTAGCAATTCCAGAGTCTTTGTAGGGGGCTAATCTCAAAAAGGGTAGAATCAGAGAAGTAGGCCTTTGGTCTTAGTGGTGAACCCTCGAGTAGACCAGTGGTAAGCATGTATAACCCATCAAAATTCCTTTTACCATCACGGCTCTTACTAAGGACAGTTTACTCCCAAGGACAGTGTTGGGGGAAAGGGGAACAGGTGGGGGAGGGTTAGAAGGGTTTTATAAGATTTCAAACAGAACCCATCCATCTCTATTCCCAAGGGCCACTTACAACTCCAGGGGTAGTTATAGGATTAACTACCAGTTCATTTTCAAAATGCTGCTTTGAACTCAGAGGGTTGATACTTTTAATTTGTAATTTTTTGTAAAACTTTTTACAAGATAGTAAAGTATTTCACCAGAATACCAGTTTCAATCCGTCCATGGTCTGATTTTTATATAATTTAGTGGTGCTTTAGAAACTTTGTTTTTGTTGTTTCAGAGCTAAACAGCTCAATCCTTTCTCGCCTGTATCTACCTAAGACCAATGTGAACCTTTGTATTTTTGCTCCTAATTTTGGACTCAGTGAAAGTGTACTGTTTACATGTACAGACACCCCCAGTCCCTGTGTGTTCTGCAAGACTTGCTCTTGAGGAGGAAGATGCACCTCACTAAGCTCATCTGCTTACCAAAGCCACAAAACAAAAACCTCTCACTTTTTACCTGTGTTTCCACCTAAAAATAAAAACAAAAATCCTACACTATGTAGAATTTAGATTTGCTGAAAAACACTTTCCACCTGGTAGGTGGCCCATGTGCTTCTATCACGCGGTCCACTTAGGAACAGGAGTCAGAACAGCCCTCCAGACAGGAGTGAAGGCAGGACTGCGCTGCAGAACGGTGGGATGAAGACAGTTCTCTGGGCAGCCTGGGAGTGAGCAGGTCAAGATGACTCACGTAGCCTTTAGGAGCAAGCCAACCAGGACTTAGGGGCAACCCAAGAGGTCATCAATCCTCTGGCATAACTTAGACATGGTCTGGAAGAGCATGAGTTCCATATCCGAGATGGGATTTCAGACTTTCAGTGTAGATGGTACAAGTATTTCTTCAAGGTTCCTCTAGGGGCAGCTTGTTCATGTGGCACCACCTCTGGGGAAGGACAGGGGGCTCCAGACAGCAAGCATATGCCACTTAAGGCAAACAGTGGATGGCACCAACTTTTAAAGGTGACTCTTGGTTAATCAATGGCTTCACCTCTAAATTACATTTTTACAGATATGCACCTATGCAACTTAATGTGGCTCTTCTAAGCAGGTGAGGACTTCCTCCTCAATGCTCTATAAAAATCATTTGTGTTCTATATAGTGAGTTTTTCCAGTAAATGTGGCTTAATATTTTAATTCTTAGAATGTGTCTTCTTTACGTGATGCGACTAAATTCTGTTTTGTTCGTGGAATGACTAGCACAGGCCAACTCCCTCTCTCCCTCACTTAACAAGACCAATGAGCTGTTAATCGAGCTGTTATCTCCATGGTATTACTTGCTAAATGCACTGATTTCATAAGTATGTGGAATCCTTTTCCTTTTGAATCTGTATATCATATATAAGACTGAATCTACTTAATAAACACTGAAAAGCAAACCGAACACTGTCTCTTATTAATAACACCACCGCAACCGGTTTCCAGTCCTTCTGAATCTAGTTTGTTTCTGAAGCACTTGCTGCTGGTAGATTCTACCTTTTCTAGCCAACAATCTGGCACACTGAAGGTCCTCAGTAAAGTTCCTTGAATAAACCTGTAATTTAGCACCTCACCTGTTAAGAGAAGGAAACAAACCTTTCCTTGGTCAGGTGTTGAGCAGAGGCAGAGAGCTCCCTGGGTACCATCTTAGTTCCCAGTCGCCTTACCCTGCTGACAGGTGCAGATTGCACAGGAGTATATGAAGGAACAGCTTTTTTCCCCACCTCTCACCCTAGCACGTGGCCACCTGACTGAAACCAAATTCCTGTAACAATTTGTAAATGCTAGTTTAGAAAACTTAACGAACAAGGCCCCTTGTTCTGAACCTTAGTATTTGACATTCCATTCGATCCAAAACCCTGGGCCTCCACCTTGGAGGAAACAAAAGGGCTACTTTTTCCAAAGACCTTTATTTATAAGGATTTTTTTCATACTACATGTATCATTTAGATTAATCTTCAAGGAAGAATTACAGGAATGTGTCTGGGAACAAACTTGGATTATCATGGGTTAAAAAAAACTGTGTGTAAGCAAAAAGCATACATTTTACTGTTAAAAATGCAAACGTGTATATACGCATACTATATGGCAGTTGTTATTAAACCCCTGACTTTTTAGTAATGGCATCAAGAATTTTTTTCTTTTTTAATAAAAATTTTAGGTAGTAGCCAAATAAGTAAAATAGACCAGAGAAGGGCCCATCGTTTAAAAGCCCTGTGCTGTGACTGGGTGTGACTTTGGGCTAAGCCTCTGGTGAAGACAGGAGCAGGTCCGTGCACAGTGCTAGATGGACCTCCTCACCTTTCCCAAGGCATGGAGATCCAGGGGAAGCAAATCCTCAGTGATAACCATGAAATTTCCTCGTCCTACCAAAACTACCACTGCTTAGACTATTAAAACTATTAAGACGGGGCGGCGCCTGTAGCTCAGTGAGTAGGGCGCCGGCCCATATACTGAGGATGGCAGGTTCAAACCCAGTCCCGGCCAAACTGCAACAAAAAATAGCCAGGCATTGTGGTGGGCGCCTGTGGTCCCAGTTACTCGGGAGGTTGAGGCAAGAGAATTGCCAAAGCCCAAGAGCTGGAGGTTGCAGTGAGCTGTGACGCCACGGAGACTACTGAAACCCCATAATCTGGTGCATCTCCAGAACACAGACCCTACTGGCCTGACCAGCCCAGGAAACACTTACCTCCCTCCACAGGAAATGCTGCAGTTCCACAGGAGCACTGAGGTCCACAGGAGAATTTGCTTGAGAGCAGGAAAGTACAGGCTTACTCCAGTCTGGCTCCTTTAAATGAGGCTCAGGTCATTTTATTAGCAGTGGACACAGGACATCATTAGACAGGAATGTCCCCTTAAAACAGTGAACTAAAATTTAATGACAAAACAGGCAAAACTTCCTTGACTCAATGAAGGAAAGAGGACAACATGCATAAGCTAATTTTTAAAAAAAAATACTTCAAATGTACCAAAGAAACTTAGTAGTTACATAAAACCTTCTAAGAAGAATCCAGGTAAAGTCCTATCTTCCATTGGTCGATCTTTTCTATAAACCCAGATTTTATTAGGTTTATTGTCAGCCAGTGGTCTTATATGAGGGGCCCAAGCTGCCTAAGCAACTCATTAACCCTCTGAAATAGCATGCAAAACTCTGTACACTGGCAGGTGGTATCCACAGAAAGGTGAAAACCCACCAAAGCCATGTAAAGCAGCCCTAACAATTGTACTATTCTTACAAGCCATTTGTCTGTGCTTGTGTCCCACAGCAAAGATATTTGTTCCAGGCTTTCAAGTTGATGTGGAGACAAGAGAGGGAGAATGGGGTACTCTATTTCAAGTAGCAAACTCCAAGGCCACACATCTCACCCTTTCCATGGCTTCAAATAGGACCCACACACATGGGCAAAGGCAACCTGGGCCCGTTCCCTGGACGGCAGGATACAGACACTTTGGTCTGTTGAAAACTCTGATGGATGCAGGCTGCTCCATTTAGCTCACCCACATTGCCACAAACCCCTCTCAAGCAAGGTCTTACTTCCTCAAGAGCAGGCTGGGTATCAAACAAATTAATGATCCTTCACAAGGCCAGTATGATGGTTTTCTTTCCCTATCCAGAAACATCATGTTCCTGGTTCTGTGGACCATGAGCAACATAAACCTCCCTTACCAAATACTCTTAAGCTCTGGACTGTACCCAGTGACTGCAGTGAGGCCAGGAACCAGCTTCACAGCCTGCACCAGCCTTAACACAGCACATACAGGCTTGTAGGTCAACAGTTCCCCCCAGGCAAGGGTGAAGTAGTAACTGTGGCAGGTATCTTAAGTTCATGTAGCAATTATTGTTTTGGCCTGGTGTGACTTAATAGTCACCAACAACCTGATGAAGTAGAAACTATTATCCCCATCCACAGGTAGGAGAGTTGACAGAGAAGATAAATAACATGACCCCAAACTGGATAGTACCCCAGAGCTGGCAGGTAGCAATGCTCATCCTCCAAGAACCCAATGCACTAACTGCCTCCCTGATGAGACATGATTGGCAACGCAAGGCCCCAATCCTGTATTCTAAGCTCCTGTAGACGTTAAGTGGCCAAATGGACTCTATGACACAAAGGAATAAAGACAAATCAATACCACCAGGCAGCTGCCCAGTCACCACAGGGCCACTGAACCATATTCTCAAACTATCGAACGGCAGCACCACAAAATGGCAGCTTCAACTGACCGAAAGGTGTCTCACCACAGTTGTTCTCCAATTCCCAGGAAAAAAGTTCATGGATATATATTAGATCTTTCCTTCCATGATTTTTACTTTTGGCTTATCTATATATTAATAAAATCACCTCTGACAAGCACAGTCATGTATTTAAGTACCTGAGAGAAGTCTGAGAACTTTAACTGAGAAACGAATCCCTGCTGACATGCCATCCACCCAGGCTCACTATCTAGCAGGCCCCACCTTAGGCACCTCCCTGCCTCCAGAAGCCACACAAGCAGTGCTCAGGCTTAGGGCCTCTCAAGGTCACCGTTGGGTCCCCTCCTACAGAAGACCATAAACCATAAGGAATCCATTTGGCAATCTAGAGCTCAGGGAGGCCAGTTAGATGAGCAGTTGCAGACAGATGCCAGTTTGACTTTCATTCACAAAGGGAAAACACTCCCATTGCTTTCAGTAGATTTCGTATTGCACTCCAAGTGGAAAGGTTTGCCAAGTCATGAACAGAGGCTAAAGACCAATGAAGCTGCCAAGTCACTCCTCTTGGACTAACCTCCTACGAGAGCTCCGTGAAGAACTGTAGCTTCAGAGCAGAGGTGAGGCGAGCTGTTGTCTAATCCTTCTCAACCAGCTCCACACTCCAGCCCGGCCACGGAAGATGACTTGAGACCACAACTGCAGGTTGTATAGGTTTATTGTTCCAATACCACAAGAGACATACAAAAGCAGTGCTTTCTCTGGGCCGCCTCGTGGACCAGACCAGTGTCAAGACTGTACCCTTTGATGGCCCCAAAGGTCCCAACAAAGGGAAGAGGAGGACCAGGCAGGCATGGGCCCCTGGCTCCCGGGCTTTGGTAAACAGATTTAAGTTGACAACTTGGACTTGGCCAATACTGGACATTAAGTATTAAGTCACCAACTTAATCATTGCCAACTTCTCACTCATGCTTCAAGTGACAGAAATGCCGCATCGTATTAAATGGGGAGAAAAAAACTGTCAGATGAAACGAGATTTGCCAAAATCATACAAATTTTATACTTCATACAAGAGCACTCACACAGGGAGACTGAAATTACATGAGGACTCTCAACTCTGTAATAAGTTGAGACACAAGAAATAAGGCAGGAACAGGGTTAGGGATGACAAACACGGGCATCTATTTGCTGGAAACTCCTTCGGAGGCAGGCAGGCAGCAAGCATGGCTTTGCTTCTTCTCAAACATGCCTGCTGTCAAAAGTACATGAAGATGAGCCCCGTGGCCACAGTAAGCATGGTCTCAGGTATTGCTGTGCCAAGTGGTGACCCTGGAGCCAGATCTGGAAGGCCTGCCTGGGGACTGCCCAAGGAACACCCCCATGAATCCAGAAGCACTTAACACTGTTGGTGGTGATTTGTCACATATGGCAGCAAGCAGCCACTAAAGGCTAGAGGAGAAACGTGAGAAGCAAGATGTGCTTGCTCGGCAGCGTGTGGATAGGCTGCCTGTGGTTCTGTGGACTGTGGTAGATCCACCTAGTGACCTGTGATGGGGTGCTGGGCCAGTCTGGCAGGTCACAAGTCAATCACTTTGCCCTCACGTCAAGTAGCACAGCACTCAGTGGCTCTGACAACAGGTGTGGAGAAGTAAATTACACCACTTTAATGCAATGATACTGAAGATGTAAAATAAGAAGACAGTCATGTTCTCTGTACAATACATCCATTTACAGAATTGGCCAGTACTGTGTACAACATATAAATACATGATAAAACATTAGAGGTGCATAGAGCATACTTACAGAAGCCAAAAAGTTCACTTTATACATCCAAGAATAAAGAGTTAAAAATATAAAAATAAGAAACACACTGCTTTGAAATGTAAAATGACTTTTACACAGGTACGTGGAGATACCCACTCCCACAGAGTCCCAAGTGACGAGGAAGAGTGTCAAGCAGAGGAATTCACCTGCAAATGTCTGGACAGTTAACTCACAAGGTCTACAGAGGGATCTTCATAAGAAAGAGAACCCTATTCCTAGACCCCATTGTCCAAATAGGGTTATTTAAGATTTCAAAAGATCCTATGGGCTAGTGGATCATACTGAGGAGACAAGTTCCAAATTTGCTTCAGCAACAGAACCAAAGGTAAAACTGGCTCCATCAACTGGCAAATGACTGAACTGTGACCCTGAGGTCAGCAGGTGCTCAAGCCCTCTGGTGGACAATGCTGGGAGTTACTTTAACCCTGTACTGGCTTATTCCCCACCATCAACTCCCCAAAGTAGCAGAAGAAAAGATGGCAAGGAGGGGGCAGTGGAAGACTGACATTTCTACTCAGTTCCAGCAGGTCAGTTCCCTTGGTGGAGAACACAACCTTCCTGCTACAGTTTCAAGTCCCTCTGGGTGTCAGGCAGGCTCCCCAACCCACACCAGGCTTGACTGTCTGCAATGAAAGCTCAGGTTGGCTTTGGGCAGCCCAGTGGATGCCCCCCAGGAAGCCCCTCCAGCAAGACCAGAAGGGTCAACAGTGACAGAGGGCTTTAGCACTTTATAAATGTTGGGGAAGGCAAGAGTGCTCTTGCCTAGAAAGAGTATTGTATCAATGATATTCTGTATACAGGTTTAAGATCAATCATTATCAAAATACACACACTAAATGTACAGTTTTTCCCATGGCCATAATTTATTATCTCACCACAAGGCACAATACACAGAGCTTTGAGGGTCCAATACAGTCATCGTGACAGAATGCACCACAGCCTTGGCACATGATCATGGCTTTCAGGCTGCATGCACACTGGAGCGAGATGCTTTCCACTGTGCTGCTGTCGGTGAACATTTGCAAGGAGAGTGATGCACTGTGGCTCGCACCGAAGTTTGCTTTGTGGCTCAGCTGCACCACACTTCCAGCAAGGCCTTTGGGAAAGGCGGGAGAGCTGGAGGAATAATTAAAGCTGGTGGAACTCAGTTGGAGATTAGAAAGCTTCCCATAAAACGCCTGCTTGATGTTGAGTTGGGAGGGGATAGAAGGTGGCTCCAGAGGCTCACTGAGCCCCTTCCCTGGCTCTTGGGGTAATTTCCAGAAGGGCAGATCCATGACAAAGGGCATCCCTTGCAAGTGACCTACCAGTTCCAGAGGACTGTGCCCAACAGCTTTCCTGTTCTCTGCATTTGCCTTAACAGGGTCCCCAACAAAAGTCTTCTCATTTTTGATGCTGCCAGCAGAGGCAGGAGGTGGCTTTGGAGCCCAGTCTTCTGTTGCAGTCTGTACTCCACCAGACACAGAGTTTTTGCTTGGCCCCAACTTCCCAATGGGAAAAACTGGAGGGACCTCAGCGGGCAGTGGTGTTGGATCTGCAGGCCTGGGACGCTGAAGGGTTGCAGCCACACTCCCAGAGCCAAAGAGCTTCTTCCCTTGTCCTGCAACGTTGTCCTGATCAGCCAGGGACTGGCCTGTCTGCTCTGAACCAAAGGAGATCACATTTGGAGATGAGAAAGAAGGTGCTCTCGAGGTAGTGAGATCTCCTGGACTTTTGCCGGGAGTAGCATTTGAATTACTGCACTGGGACATGGCATGGATTTCCTTCTGATCTTCAAAATTAAAGGAA
Source organism: Nycticebus coucang (assembly GCF_027406575.1). Taxonomy (NCBI): domain Eukaryota; kingdom Metazoa; phylum Chordata; class Mammalia; order Primates; family Lorisidae; genus Nycticebus; species Nycticebus coucang. Next base: position 39,408,465 of record NC_069800.1, on the reverse strand, counting down.
GAGAACTGCTCTTTGGAACCCAATCCTTCCATTTTCCCAGAGGAAGTCACTGGATGTAGGGAGTTAAAACTTGGGGCTGTCTTAGAAATCTTTTGGGGCACTCCAGGAGCCTGGGTGGTTTCTATCCTGGCAAGACTAGTGCCTACATCATAGCTCTTAGGCAGGAGAGGCTCCTTCAAAGCACATAAAGAAGTGGGGCTGCTTCTGAAAACCCCATGACTGTTTTCCCCAGGATGATGCAAACCCCCCATGCCACTATGGCTCTGCTCTTTTGTAAGTGACAGTTGTGGGGATTCTGGCTTGCTGCCACCATGGGCTGGAAGAAGAACCTTCTCTAGGGGCAACTTACTCTGTAGGAACTGTATCACAAGTGAGTTAGTAGGCTCCACCAAGGGACCAGGCCTGGCTGGGCATGTGGGTTTCAGTTGGTACTCAGTACTGGCCAACAGCAGGGAGTCTGGGATCTTTTGGGGGACTGCACATACTCGAGATACCCAGCTCTGAGAAGCAACCATTCCGTCTGTCCTTGTAACCAGATTCAGGTCACCATTCACCTTGGACAGTGAGGCAAATTGGTTCCAATCATGTTTCTCGTCCTTGTCTACTGAGGATCCCTTTATCACTGTGGCTTCAGTAGTGTCACCATCACTGCTGTCCTCAGTGAGGTGGCCTTCAAAGTCAGAGGCTGTGTCTGTGGACTCGCTATGAGGACTCACTGCTTCAGAGTCTCCATTGATTTTAAACTTTTCAGCGTCCACCTGTTTGCAGGCACTGCCAATGCTGTCAACACCCCCTTTAGATAGCACCATCCAGTGTGAAGGAAGGCTGACAGGGGGATCTAGGCTCTCCTTAGCTGTCAAACCCCCAGGCAATGCAGGAATGAAGGGAGTTTTCTCCCACTCTTCCCCAACTTGGGGCTCAATACATGGTACGTTTTCTCTAGATTTTGGATCAGGCTGTTTCGCTACCTCATCATCTGATGGGATTGGCAGCCAAGGAGTAGCACTGTCAGAAACGAGAACCTTGGTTTTCAAGTGTTCTTGCCTAGAATCACTTTCCCTCATGTAAGGGCACGGGTCACCAAGTCCTACTTTGTCATCAAATGGTTTGTCCTGCAGGCAATCAGCCAATGAGGATTCAGGTGTAGAACTAAGGTTCACATCTACAGGACCTGTCACAGTGGGATCACTATCAAGAGCCAAGGCAGTTCCTTCTTCTAATACATCTCCTACCAGAGACTGAGCAGGACCCTCCTCTGGGGGGACTTTGGGTCCTCGTTCCTCATTATCCCTTTCCCAGAAAGTGGTACCAGACTCACATTCAGTTCTAACATCTAGGTGCAGCTTAGGCTGCTCAACTAATCTCTCAGTTACTGGGGTTTGGGAAGACAGTGGAGGCAAAGCCTGGCACGGCTGGTCCCCAGTGGGAGCAATGGGGAGTTGGGAGGCATCTTCCAGCCCTCTTGCAAATACACCTGGAATCCTCTGTAGCAGGCTGCTTTCCTCCTGTTTAGGAGAAGCCAGTTCCTCTCTCCTGGCTTTAGATACAGCAACTCCAGCTTGGGTATGCTCCCCATTTAGAGAACAAGGCGGCAATAGTTGTGTTCGCTGTAGATCTGACGCACACTCTCCAGGGGTGCTCGGGGTTCCCCTTGGTTCAGGGTGGCCACAGGCCTCACTACCATCACCACTGCTGCTGCTGCTTCTGCCACCTCCCTCATCGGTGGCCCGGCCGCCACCTCCACCCGGGCCACCCCCCCCTCCGATGGCAGTGATGGCCGCCTCTCGATGGCATTGGTGGCCTCTCGCCCCTCGGACTTGCAGAGCACGGGCTTTAATGTCTGCGAGGGTCCTGGCGCCAGTCCAGCCCCGGTAGGAGGGCTCCGTGATGGGGACGATCCGGGGGCATATCTGGTAAGTGGGCTGACCTTTAACCACCCAGGGTGGTTTGATACGTGAAAGTTGAATCTGCAAGAAAATAGTTAGAAAACAGTTTTAAACGACTTAGTAATTTGACCTCGTAACTAAAGCAAAACTAGTGTTCTAGGAGCATAGGAGTCATAGCACACAAAATTAATTTCCAAAAAAAATGAAATAAGCATAGTAAAATGGCTGCTCATGACACCACACCATTTGGAGAAGATTCTACTCAAGGGCTGTTATATGCCACATATCTAAATTTAATTTCTGGTGGGACGGTGTGAGTCACTACAGCAAAGAATCTAACACTACCTAATAAAAGATTTAAAAACTCCAAAAGATTTTGATCTCTAGAGATAACTTCACGAGTGAACAAAAAGGAAGAAAAGAACTCTATCTCTCTAAACTTTAATCAATCCCAGAAAGGCTGTCTCATAGGAAGCTCTACATTCCCATCGAATTAACTCAAAGTCCCAAGGGCAAAGGGGCTCTATAATCTTATGACCCTCAAAGGAAATCTGGCTCCAGGGCAGCCAAGAATTAAACAGTCTCCTACCCGGATGGGCGGGACTTTGGGCTCCTCTTTAGTGGGCTGTGGCTTTTCGGTGTGAACACTTTCAATTGTGTTACGAAAGGACTGACGATCTTCAAGCCGGGGCTTCTTTTCGGGAAAGGATGCAGACGCTGTCTGCTCAAAGGATTTCCTCTTCTGATCCTTGGGCTCCTGATCCACAGCCTCTGGAGGCAAGTTAGGAATTCTGTCTGGAGATGCAGAGGCACGTGCCAAGTTGTCCAGCTCAGTTGGGATCTGGGAACCCATAGGTTCAGCTGGGAACTTGGGACCCTCTGGGTTGGGTGCTGCAGAGGACATGCCTGGCAAGTGGGGACTGTTCCTCCCTGCTAAGTCGGTTTCAGCCTCCCCATCTTTGTAGAGGGGGATGTCTGGTGCCACGGATTTTGCATCCTTAGCAACCCCTGCTTGTTCTGGCTCTTGCTTTTTGTACAGATTCCTTCTGGCTCTGGTTCGGAGATCTGGCCGAGACCGTTTCTTAAAATGCCCATCTCGCTGTCGGGTGGCCACTCCACACTGTGGCCGCACTGATTCTCCTGGAATATGCAAGCCACTCTTGATTTCAGCCTCCTCCTGGCCCACATTCTGCTGCAATGACTCTTCTTTGGTCAAACCCAATCTGCAAACCAGATTCACACCATCAGTTACAGGCAAGGCGGAGCATGTCTCTTTTATATCTATGAATAACACACATCTATAAGCATAGTATCTCAGAACAAAACAAATCTGCACCGTGCATTAACACTAACTACAAAAAAATACATCAGCTTCACCATGAAAGGCATTAAGTTAAGTGATCCAAGTCACAAAATCTTCACATTCTTATCCAACAAATGCAGTCCGCAAGTTATACATTTCCAACTTATGTTACAGTAAGTCTGAGTTATAGGCATCCGACTGGCATATGACTCACACTTACGAACAGGGGCTATTATAGGTAATACATAAATGTCACTGTTCCAACTTACATACAACAAATTCAACCAACCTCTATTTGTTCAAAGAACCAACGAATAGAGGCTATCTTGTTTGTAACCCAGAGAAAGTCTGTATTCACTATTCAGACCACCTGATCCTATCCCCTCAAAAGCCCAGACCAAGACTCATAGCTAAAAGTGCCTTACTTCTGTCCATAGTAGTCTTCAAAGAACTTTTCTTTCCATTGTTCCACCTTCTTTTCCTTCTCCATTTCTTGTCTTATCCTGACTTGCATCTCATGAGTGAATTCACCTAAAGAGAAATACAACTTTTCTAGTGAATGCCTTCAGGGTAACGTCTAAAACTTCCAGTTCTACTATACCAGGAGTTTTAAAAGAGCACAATCGGGCGGCGCCTGTGGCTCAGTCAGTAGGGCGCCGGCCCCATATACCGAGGGTGGCAGGTTCAAACCCGGCCCTGGCTGAACTGCAACCAAAAAAAAAAATAGCCGGCGTGTGGCAGGCGCCTGTAGTCCCAGCTACTCGGGAGGCTGAGGCAAAAGAATCACGTAAGACCAAGAGTTAGAGGTTGCTGTGAGCTGTGTGATGTCATGGCACTCTACCTGAGGGCGGTACAGTGAGACTCTGTCTCTACAAAAAAAAAAAAGAGCACAATCCTGTCTCTCCCAGAGGCACTCCTACATCATGCTTTACTCAGGACAGAGCTAACAAGTCTGCTATAAGCAGAATTTACTCTTCCTTACAGTACTCAGTCATCCAAGAGCAAGCCACACATTGATTAAAAAGGCAAAAACAACAAACAGAAGAACCATTCTCACTTCCTGTGGAGAAGCAAGTTAACATAGTAGGCCTGACTTACCCTTACTTAGAGGGGCCTCTACTTTTGAGGATGGCCCTTGGCTGACATCTAGGACTGAGGATTTCAAGAGGGTTCCCATAACCATGACTGAAAGGAGTAGCTCACTGTCCCTAAACTATTTATGCAAACAATATGGTTTATGGTGAACATCTGCTTTCCTTTTGGGAATCTGGACATGTGCCAGGCACTGGCTTCCTACATGGTTAGTCCCCAGTAAAAACCCTGGGAAATCTTTAACAGGCTTCCCCAGTAGATATTTCACACACATTGTCACAATCTGTTGCTGGGGAATTAAGTGTGTCCTATGTGACTCCATTGAGAGAGGACCTTGGGGCCCACACCTCCTTTCCTCCGGACGTCAGAGTGCCCCCGCCATGTGCATCCCCCCTTGCTGATTTTGCTTTGTATTCTTTTATTGTAATAAATCATAGACTTGGGCATGACTGTATTCTGAGTCCGCCAACAAATTATCAAACCTAGGAGTGATCTTGGAGTCCTCCCAACACATTCCCCCTATAGCTCATCTACAAAATTAAATTCAGAGACGCTAACAATCACTCTAAGTGACAAGTCCACTCCATGTACATACACCACAGTGCAAGTCCAGATATACTATAACTTCTTCAGAGCTGTGTGGCACCTTAATTAAACCCACTAAACTTAACTAGTATTGTGAGGAAAGCCTGTCTTACACGGAATAGCCCTGGAAAATAAAAAGACGGGTAAAACATGAGTGCTTAGGTTTTAAACACCAGGAGACATGCCACACCACACACAGAAGGCGCCATCTCAACTGATCCGGGATGACAAAGTCTACTTACCATCAGCCAGGCGTTCCCGCCAGCTCTGAGCCGCATGGGTAAAAAACTCATTATTTAGTGCACTGCTGCTGAGACGCAACAGGCCATCTGTCCCCACCTAGAAGGATCAAGGAAGGGGGAATCCAATAAATAAATGTAAAAAAGAAAAGAAGCCCACCCAGAAAGAGGCAAAAAGAAGGCTGCCTGTGTGTAACCTGTCTGTCCACTTCAGGCAGGAGGAAGAGGAGCTGCTGCTGGAAGTGCGAGGGCAGGGCGTGGAAGGTCCGAGAGTTAATCAGGGCGCGGAGGTTGGTGTTGACAAGAATGGATCCAGGCGTCTCAAAATCTATCTCTTCTCCTCTGTTGCGTTTCATCTGACCTGTGATTTTCGAAGCAAGCAGCACTGAGGTATAGATATTCAACTTTTCAAGCAAAAAAGTAAATGCCAACTGATGGGAAAACTTTGGTGGTAGCACCCAAGCTACCCAGAACTTATCTGCACATAATCTGCTTAATTGTCCAGTCCATCCTAACCTGTATGTTATAATTGTTATAAAGGTTACTGTTGTTGCAATCAACCTAAGAGAACACTTGGCCTTGCGTTCCCTCAGACAACACTCTTATGTACCATGCTGTGTCATAGCCTAAAGAGGACATTCTTCCCAAGAAAAACCAGGCAAGGGGCAGGTTCTGAGCTTCCCTCCGAAGCTGGAGAACAGGGTCCACAAAGCCCAACTGGAGAAATGACGGAAGTTGTCTAAAAGCAAATCTAGGTAGTGTACTACACAAAATCTGCAAAAGTCCTCTTTGAATAAGGCAGAGAAGTCTGATGTCCATGTAGACATGTACTAAGGGTTGTTAAAAGCCAACTGAGATGTTACTACCTCTCACAAAAGCCTAAACAAGGGCAGCGCCTGTGGCTCAGTGAGTAGGGCGCCGGCCCCATATGCCGAGGGTGGCGGGTTCAAACCCGGCCCTGGCCAAACTGTAACAAAAAAATAGCCCGGCGTTGTGGCGGGCGCCTGTAGTCCCAGCTACTCGGGAGGCTGAGGCAAGAGAATCGCGTAAGCCCGAGAGTTAGAGGTTGCTGTGAGCCGTGTGAGGCCACGGCACTCTACCCGAGGGCGGTACAGTGAGACTCTGTCTCTACAAAAAAAAACAACAAAAAACAAAAGCCTAAACAAATGTTACTTTATTTGAAAAACACACTAATAATAGAGACCTCTGAGACCATGGATAAGCACTGCTGATGGGCTGGAAAAGCAGTAAGACAGCAAACCTCGTTCCCACTTGGACAATGGTTTATTTATTATTTTTTTTAATTTTAGGGGTTTTTTTTGTAGAGACAGAGTCTTACTTTACGGCCCTTGGTAGAGTGCCATGATGTCACACGGCTCACAGCAACCTCCAGCTCTTGGGCTTATGCAATTCTCTTGCCTCAGCCTCCCCAGCAGCTGGGACTACAGGCGCCCGCCACAACGCCTAGCTATTTTTTTGTTGCAGTTTGTCCGGGGCCGGGTTTGAACCCGCTACCCTCGGTATATGGGGCCGGCGTCCTACTCACTGAGACACAGGCACCACCCTTGGGCAATGGTTTATTAATTTTCAGAGGCAAAGGCTAGTCTTCTTAATGGTTTCATGTGGCCCATTTACAAAAGCGTCAGCATGTGGGCCATAAGAAATAAATCCTGAAATAGCAAACAACATACAAGTATTGCAAATAACCCTACTGGAGGGGAGGGGGTGACAGGTACACAGTGTAGCACTACCTAAACTGTTTGCATCTCCAAAATTTGACATATGCTTCCACCCAATATATTGATTAAAAAAATAAAATAAAAAAGGAGAGTCTGGTAGAGACTACAAATGTTGAGAACAAATGTGGCAGGAAGCTACCGAAGAAAGAAAAAAAGAAACAAGTGTTGGAGTTCTACACTGAGAATCTCAGAAGCAATTTTCACTCACTCAAACACTTGCTAAGTCGTATCAAGGCAGGCACAGGCTAGGCCTTACAGCGACATACAAGGAGCACTGTGGCACAATCTCTGCCTGCAAGGAGTTCTCTCACAGTCTAGCAGAGATCTACACAGGAAATGACCAAATTGTAAGACAAAAATAAAAAATAGAGGGCCACACAAGAAGTAAAAATAAAGTGGTAAAGGAACTTTTAATAGAAGACATCATCTTCTCGCTAGGCCTGCTGGGGGTCCCATTACAGGCAGAGAAATGAGTGCCAAGCCACTCACCTGTGGCTGGCTTCCGGAAGCCTCTCAGGAGCGGGGCAGGGTCCTGGGCGACCTCGGCCTGGCCACGAATAGCAGCGCTGCCCAGGGCCAGAGAGCCGCTGCTGCTGCTGGATGGGCTGCCACTCTCGCCATCGGCGTGGCGGCCCGAGAACCCTGAAGGCACAGCATTCCACTGGTCAAAAGCATCACATGCCGCGCCCATAGCTCTCAGACAAGCTTGCTTCTCCCAGCTCTCCCCGAGATGCTGCCAGCAATACCGGGGTGCTGCCGTCTCCCAGCCTTGGGCTGGCAGAAACCACCACCTCACGGTCTGGCTTTAAAATATCCCTTTAAGAATGCCAAACCATCACCTTTATTTGTACAGCACCGCGCCTTTTACAGTGCATTGACACAATCATTCAGTGGATCCTCACGACTGCCCTGGGCGGCAAAGAGGAGGGAGGGCACAGAGCTCAGCCCAGCATGAGAACCCATGGCAGGCCTCACCACCACCGCCTGCTGCCTTCCAGAGGGGCTGGATCTCCTGACTCTGGCCCAACAGCTCTACTAGCATCACACTACTACCCAGTTTTCCCGAAAATAAGACCTACTTACAGGAAAGATAAGGCATCCCCTGAAAATAAGACCTAGCGCATCTTTGGGAGCACACCTTAAAATAAGACACTGTCTTTATTTTCGAGGAAACAGGGTAGGTCGGAAACTGCTGACAGAGGGAGACCAGGTCCCCAGGACCTGAGGAAAAAGTATCACAATCATGAGTTTACACATACCTGATGCAGATTCCACGTGGGCCCCGTTTACCTTCAGAGGAGTCAGGACAACTCGAGGCAGCATCACCCCAGTCTTTTTCTTTTGTTTGTTTGCCTGTATTCCCAGAGGGAATAAAAATGGAGCCCAAGTCACCACAGCACTCCCTATTGATCCTATCTCTATCTATTCTTTTGTAAAACAGATGGATTAGATCTGCTAGGCAATGCTTGCAAGGGCACTGACTGCCAGGCATCATGCCAAGGATAACCCGAAGCTACAAGACAGTATTATTATCCCCATTTTGCAGGTCAAGAATTTGCCCTAAGTCCCATAGTTAGTAAGTGGCAGGGCTATCACTCAAACTACTGAACCCCAAATTCATGTTCTCATCAGTCTGCACCTACACTGTATTTCTCTCCCGATGTTCATGTGTGTTTTACAAGAATGAACTACTCAGCCATGGTCCTACCCTCCCCAAAATAAATTTTCCTCTCAGACCTACTGCCCAAAATGGCACTAGCAAGTGGAGACCAAACTTCTGTTCTCCACTCTTTGACCACGTCCATAGTTACCTAGCAAGAGGAAGAAGAACCTTGCTTTGCGCCTGCCATCATTCACCCTCCTAGCCTTGTCTCCCTACCTGTGAGGAAGCTCTATAGCTGTCCCTGGGATTAGAAAGAGGTCTGCTCTGAGATTCTGTAGAACATGATGCATTTGAAGATGTTTCATCAAGAGATACTGGAAAAGAGGAAAATAAAGGTTAGTTCCTAGCACCTGTTGTGGCTCCCTCACCCATGCAGTTAAGGGTCCTTACCATCATTTTCACCACTCACAGTGCTGGCTTCATTAGACCCACAGCTCTCCACATCAGCTGTGTCCTCTGGCTCTTCTCCCTCCACTGCAGCTGGGTTGCGAGACCACTGCAGGGCATCCTTCTGTGACAGGAAGGCACAACTCAGGTGAATGAAATCCTACAAATCCTACCAGCACGGTGAGCATTCCTAAATTTGTATGCTTTGGGAGAAGAGGGGTTTAGAATATTGATAAACTTGTATCCCTGTTTAACCGACCTCTTTCTTAAGTTCTTTTCATAAATATATCATTAATAAAGTTAGACATAATTTTGCATTAAACACTTATAGGGTGCTTCCTATAAGCTACACCATGCTGTTCTGGGGAGGGTGGGGATATAAGAAGTGGGAATCAGAGCCCTACCCCAAGGGAGCTCAACTGAGTAGGAAAGAAAATCAAATACAATATAAACATAGCAAAAGAAGTAACACTGCCCAGAAGAGGGGGCACCTAACTCACTGAGATGGGGGAAAGAGGCCACAGTATAGTATAGGGTGTGAATCAGGAGCAGGGAGACAAGGCTTCCAAGAGGATGCGTTGCCTGAGCTGCTGAGTTTTAAAGTAAGCTACTGAGTAGAAGGTCAGCAGTAAGAAAGTAGGAAGTTCTAGATAGTGAGATAAGCAAACACAAAAGAAACTCAAGGAAATTGTGATTTCAGTAGGGCTATGTGGAACTAGTTAAGTAGGAGGCTAGTACAAGAGGACATGTGGGGAGAGATTAAAACTATGACTGTTCCAGAGTTTCTGAAGGATATTAATCAGGGGAATAATCTGAGATTTAGGAATTTCATTCTGGCAACCACAGAAGTACAGAAGCAGGAACAAGAGTTAGACTATGACAGAGGTCCAGTGAAAGATGAGGAAGATCTAAACCAAACTAAAATGGCAACAAGACTTGAATAGAGGTGAGAGCTTCATCCCAAATTTTATCTGCTAACAAAAGCTTCTTCCAACAGGCTCATTGTATATATAGTCTCAAAATTAAAACTCCACTCATTCCCAAGGAGAATTTAGCTGTCTCATATCCCAACACTAGGAAGAAATATGGACTGAATATAGGGGGCTGGAGAGAGGAAGAGAACAGTTGGAGTAGAAGAAGGAAATGTCGACAAAAAAGATGGAGACAGTTCTCTCTGAAGAGGTGACATTTGAGCTGAAAACCTAGTAACTCCACTCAGGAAGGGAGTTAAGACAATAGATTAGCAGAGCAAAGGCCCCCGAGGCAGGAATGAACCTCACACCTTTGAGAAACAAATGAAAGCCCAGGTTTTTGCAAGTGTAATGAAAGAGAGGGAAAGCACTAGGAAGTGAACTTGCAGGGGAGACAGATACTAGGCAGGCCCAGAAGAAAAAAAAAAAAAAACTTTGAATTTCATTATAAGGACAACAGAAAACTAAGAAAGGATTTTAAGGAAGAAGCATAAGCATGAACCCCCTACTCCGTAAGAGCAGATTAAATAATAGAAGAATGGAGTCCGCAGCAGGGGTCCAGGAGAGAGCTTATTGGGGCTTGGATAGGGATGATGCCAGCTTTGAGTGTTGCTGCAGGGGCCATGGACGCCCATGGAGCCAGGAGCCCACGCTGGTACAGTCTTTGCTCTTTGTGCAGCACTAGGACCCCTGTCCAGGCCATGGCCATGCTCAGGGTCCAGCCTGAGGCCCAAGCCAAGGTGGATGTATTTCGTGAAGACCTTTGTACCAAGACAAAGAACCTCCTCAGGAGCTATTTCCCCAAGAAGATTTCTGATTTGGATGCATTTTTAAAGGAGCCAGCTCTCAATGAAGCCAACTTAAGCAATCTGAAGGCCCCATTAGACATCCCAGTGCCTGATCCAGTTAAGGAGAAAGAGAAGGAAGAGCAGAAAAAACACCAGGAGAAGGAAGACAAAGGGGAAGATGAAGACAAAAGGTCCTCCCTGTGGCCTAGTGAACTGCAATGAAAAGATTGTGGTCCTCCTGCAGTGCTTAAAGCCTGAGATTAAGGATGTCATTGAGCAGCTCAACTTGGTCACCACCTGGTTGCAGCTGCAGATACCTCGGATTGAGGATGGGAACAATTTTGGAGTGGCTGTCCAGGAGAAGGTGTTTGAACTCATGACCAGCCTCCACACCAAGCTAGAAGGCTTCCACACTCAAATCTCTAAGTATTTCTCTGAGCGAGGTGATGCAGTGGCCAAAGCAGCCAAGCAGCCCCATGTGGGTGATTATTGGCAGCTGGTACACGAGCTAGATGAGGCAGAGTACTGGGACATCCGGCTGATGGTCATGGAGATCCGCAACACTCATGCTGTGTTATATGACATCATCCTGAAGAACTTTGAGAAGCTCAAGAAGCCCAGTGGAGAAACAAAGGGAATGATCTATTGAGAGCTCCCTCTAATTCTGTGATGGGTACAGTATAGACCTTCTTAATTTTTGCCAGGGACTCCAGATTTTCCCCTATCTTTCTCCTATTGAGGTTTTTCCCTCACCTTGCTTCCCAAGCACAATAAACATAGTCACACTGTGCAAAAAAAAAAAAAAAAAAAAAAAGAAGAAGGAAATGTCATCTTCTTTGGATAAAAATGTGTGAATAGGTAGTCATGATTCTAGCTCTTAAAACATACCATAAATTTAAAAGGGTAACCCACAACAATCTAACTCAAATTTAATGGATCTCTTGATCCAGTGCATTATGGTTTAATCAATTTAGTTTTAATTTGTTTTATTAATTTTAGCCAAAATCATGCTGTCTCAAATTAGTAAAAAAGAAAATTGCTTTTTAGATCTTTATCTTTTCACTACTGACCATCAAATGATCCTCAGAATCAAAAGCTAAAGAATATTTTTATTATTAATCTTACAGATACGCTTATTGACCACCATGTTCTTAGAATAATGAAACAAACTTAATCTCTGACTCTTAGGGGTAAACTAAGATAAAATACTCATTAATGAATCAAGAAAGTCAATTACATTGGCAAAGTTGACCTCAAATCTCCAGTTCCGGCAAGTATGTGGGAAAATCATACATACACTGTTGGTGAAAATAAAAATGGTATTAAAAGGTTCATGCACTACCAGCAGGAGAGTAAACTGCTAGCAAAAATCTAAAAAAATGTATACAACTTTCAATCTAGTACTTCTAAGACCTATACAGGACATGAAAAGCATTAACTTTGACAGCAGAGAAAATTAACCAATTAAATACATTAAAATGAAAATTTTCTATTCACCAAAAGACACCTGAGTGAAAAGGTCAAACTACCTCAAGGTTAGAGGAGATATTTGCAACCTTGTTAACCAATGAAGAAATTTGTATCTAAACTATATAAAATGAGAAAAAGCAACTTAAAAGAAAAATAAAAAGATTAATTAGGCACTGCACAAAAGAGGATGTCTAAATGGCCAACAGATAAATGAAGGGTATCCTTACTAACAATAAGGAAAACACAAAATAATGCAAATTAAAAAAAAAAATACAAGATATCACCATATCCACCAGAATGGCTAAAATTAAAGTTTGATAATACTAAGCAGTGTTAATAAGGATGCGGAACAGGTAGGTACACTGAAAACTGACCTGATCATTTGAGAAAACATGTTGGCATTATTTGGTATAGGTGAAAATACAAACATTCTCCCACCCCAGCAATGTCACTTCTACGTTTAAATTCCCTAGAGAAGTATATGTATACACATATCAGGAAGTACAACCAGAATGTTCATGGATGCAGCATTTGTAACCTGGACTGTAAACAAGCAGCGTGGCCATCATAGTAGAATCAATAAGTCGTAGTGTATTCAATAAAAGGATTATATAATAAAAAAATGAAGACAGATAACTCTTAAAAATAAAACATCAGAGGAAAGCCAGACACAAAAGAATGTATGCTATGATGATACCATTTGTAAACAGCTTAAAAACAAGCAATCTATAGTGATAGGAATGCAAACATAGGAAACAAAGAAAAGCAAGAAAATAACTTTCATAAAGTCAGGATAGTAGTTACCTTTAGGGGGAAGAATGGGGCTGTGACAGGCAAGGAGCACACAGGGGGCTCCTGGCTGTTGGCCATGTTCAGTGTCTTGACCTGAGTAGCAGGTTTTCACTTTATAATAATTCATTAAGCTGAACATTTGTGTCCTATGCATTTCACTGTATATTTTTAAAATTTAAAAAGTTTTAAAACAAAAATAATTAGTTTTTCCAACAAGTAATGCTACCATAGACAGGCCTTTAAAATAAAGCTGTACGTGTAAAGTATTTAATGGCAGGAGAAATGCTGATGGTACAGTTAATGAATTAGACAGTTAAATTCCTACAGTATTATTACATCATCCTTTTTAAAAAATAAAAATCTTTTGTGTGAATGTTTTGTTTGATTTTTTTTGAGACAGAGTCTCACTATGTCACCCTAGGTAGAGTGCCGTGGCATCACAGCTCACAGCAACCTCAAACTCTTGGGCTTAAGCGATTCTCTTACCTAGCCTCCCAAGTATCTGGGACTATAGGTCCCCGCCACAACGCCCGGCTATTTTTTGGGTGTAGTTGTCATTGTTGTTCTGCAGGCCCAGGCTGGGTTCAAACCACCAGCTCCGGTTTATGTGGCTGGCGCCCTAGCCACTGAGCTACAGGCGCCGAACTTGTGTGAATGTTTTTATATAGAAAAACACAAGTGAAATTCTCATGAGGTGTTAACCATGATATCTCTCAGTGGTAATGTTTTTTGTTTGTTTTTTGAGAAGTCTCACTTTGTCACTCTGGGTAAAGTGGTGTGGCGTCACAGCTCACAGCAACTTCAAACTCTTGGGCTTAAGTGATTCTCTAGCCTCAGCCTCCCAAGTAGATGGGACTACAGGAGCCCGCCACAACGCCTAGCTATTTTTAGAGAGGAGGTCTTGCTCTGGTTCAGGCTGGTCTTGAACCCGTGAGCTCAGGCAATCAACCCACTTCAGCCTCCCAGAGTGCTAGGATTACAGGGTGAATGTGCCCGGCCTTCAGTGGTAGAGTTCTAAGTACTTTTAATTTGGTGTATATTCTACAATTAACATGTATTGTTTTTTGTGATCAAGAGAATAATATTTAAAAAGAAAAATTAAGGTGCTAAATGCTTTACCAACCACTAAGAAACCTACTGCTGATTACAAATCTCATCAATCAAATAAACAGAAATAAGAGTATTCTTGTTTGCAATTCAAACTGCCCAGAAATTTCTAAAGCCATGCATTTTTCAGTAAAAAACAAATAGGAAAATGAAACTTTTTTTTTTTTCCCAAACAAAGTCTCACTTTCTCCTCCTGGGTAGAGTGCCATGGCTCACAGTAGAGTCATAGCTCACAGCAACCTCAAACTCTTCAGCTCCAGACATCTCTTCTCAGCTTCTCCCAAGCAGCTGGGGCTACAAGAGCCTGTCACAATACCAGGCTACTTTTTCTTTTTTTTTGGAGACAGAATCTCACTTGGTTACCCTTGGTGCAGTGCTGTAGGCACCATAGCTCACAGCAACCTCAAACTCCTGGGCTCAAGCAATCCTCTTACTTCAACCTCCCAAGGAGCCCGGCTATTTTAGAGATGGGGGTCTCACTCTGGTTCAAGCTGGTCTAGAACTTATGAGCACAAGCCATCCGCCTGCCTCAGCCTCCCAGAGTTCTAGGATTACAGGCATGAGCCATGGCCCCCCACCAGGAAAATGAAACTTTTAAGAAAATAAAACATGGCTCGGCGCCCGTAGCTCAGTGGGTAGGGCATCAGCCACATACACCAAGGCAGGCGGGTTCAAACACAGCCCAGGTCTGCTAACAATGACAACTACAAAAACAACAACAAAAAGCCAGGCGTTGTGGCAGGTACCTATAGTCCCAGCTAGTTGGGAGGCTGAGGCAAAAGAATAGCTTAAGCCCAAGAGCTGCAGGTTGCTGTGAGCTGTGACACCACAGCACTCTACCAAAGGTGACACAGTGAGTTCTGTCTCTAAATAAATAAATAAATATTAGCAATTCTAATCCTGCATTTTTAAAGAGCATTAACCTTTCCATATACACTTTCTATATAGTTTGATAATATTACTTTTTTTTTTTCTTTTAAAGAGAGAGTCTCACTTTTGTTACACAGCTCACGCAACCTCGAACTCCTGGGCTTAGGCAGTTCTCTTGCCTCAGCCTCCAGAGTAGCTGGGACTACAGGCACCCGCCACAACGCCCAGCTATTTTTTTTGTTGTTGTTGTTGTAGTTTGGCCAGGGTCAGGTTTGAACCCACACCCTGGTATATGGAGCTGGTGCCTTACTGACTGAGCCACAGGCGCTGCCCACCACTTTTTTTTTTTTTTGAGACAGAGTGTCACTCTGTTGTCCTGGGTAAAGTGCTGTGTGGCATCATCATAGCTCACAGCAACCTCAAACTCTTGGGCTCAAGCAATCCTCTTTCCTCAGCCTCTAGAGTAGCTGGGACTACAGATGCCGGCCACTACACCTGGCTAGATTTTCTATTTTTAATAGAGACAGGGTCTCCCTCTTGTTCAGGCTGGTCTTGAATCCTTGAGCTCAAGCAATCGTCCCACTTTGGCCTCTCAGTGTGCTAGGATTACAGGTATGAGCCACCACACCCAGCCTTAACATTAATTTTTCATACATTAACTCTAAAACTTTGACAAAAAGGAAATAGGTTATAGAAAATTATAGGTGCCAGAAAATATGCCTTAGGACTCAAGATTTCATTTTTTTTGCAAGGATATTTTTCATCAAGAAGCTTTAAAAAAGTATTAATACATAATGGATAATCTTTTATAGAATCCTAAATATTAAAAAATGCTATAGAAGACTATACTTTTTTGGTTTTCCTTAGCTTCATTAAGGTATTATTTCATAAACAAAAATTGTATGTATTCAAAATGAACAATGTAATTGTTTGATATATATATCATTATGAAATAATTAATCAAAATTAACACATCCATCATCACACAGTTACCATGGGGGCAGGAGGTTTGAGAGACCTACTCTTGTCAAATTTTAAGACAATATTGGGATATTTGAATGTGAGCTGTATACTAGATGGTAGTGTGGATTTTTTTATTTTTTACTTTTTTTTATTACCATTGAGACAGAGTCTCACTATGTCGCCCTCAGTAGAGTGCCGTGGTGTCACAGCTCACAGCAACCTCCAACTTTTGGGCGTAAGTAATTCTCTTGCCTCAGCCTCCCAAGAAGCTGGGACTACAGGCGCCTGCCACAACACCCAGCTCTATTTTTGTTTTTAGCAAGCCAGGGCTGGGTTCAAACCCACCAGCCTTGGTACATGTGGCTGGTGCCCTACCCAGAGAGCTACAGGCGCCACCCATGTTGGATTAATATGAAATTTCCTAAGTAACAAGTTGAACAATGTGCCTATAGTCCGAGGTACTCAAGAGGCTCAGGTAGGGGGAATCACTTGAGCCCAACAGTTTGAGGCCAGCCTGGGAAACATAGGAAGAACCCTCAACAAAAAAATTTCCTGAGTGTGATGACTGTGTTTTGTTTATGTCAAAGAATGACCCTGGAATACATATGCCTCTTCATATCTTTTCTCCTATTTTTCAAAAATTAAGGTATAATTTATATGCAGTGACATGCACAGATCCTAAGTGTAATAAATTTAATGAGTTTTGATAAATAACGTATCAAGATGGATAACATTTCCAACACCCCCAAGTTTCCTTGTACCCATTACTAATCAATCCTTACTCTACACTGTCCATCCCCCATTATACTAAAGCAATCAGTCCTCTGATTTCTAACACCATAAATTACTTTTGCCTGTTCTTGGGCTCATGTAAATGAAAACATACAATATGTGCTCCTATCTATCTGGCTTCTTTTGCTTAGCCTAATGTTCATGATACTCATTTGTATTGCATTCATTAGTAGTTTGTTAATACTACAGAGTATTCATACACAACTGTTTGTTTATACTCTTCTTAATGGACATTTGAGTTATTTCCAGATTTTGGCTATTATAAATATAGTTAATATAAACATTCTTGTACACCATCTTTTATAGACATGATTTCATTTATCCTGGGTAAATGTCTAGGGTATCCTGGGTAAAATAGCTGAATTGTAAGATGGGTCGTCAAAATTTAACTTTAAAGAAAACAAAAAAACACTGTCAAACAAATTTCCAACGATTTATACTCCCATTGGCACTGTATGAGAGTTCCAATTGCTCAGTGACATTTGATCAGTCTTATTTTAGCCATTCTAGTGGAAAGGTAACGGTATCTCTTTGTGGTTTTAATTTTCATTTGCCTAATAACCAAAGATTTTGGCATGTTTGTGCCCTTATTAGCCATACTCATCTCTACCATTTGAAGTATCCAAGTCTTTCACCCATTTTTTTGATTGAGTTGTCTTTTTTAAATTATAAGAATTATTTATTCTGGACCCTTTCTGACCTTGGACATGTATTACTATTACAAATATATTTCAGACATTTTTATATGGAATTAAGTTCAAATTTACAGAAAAGGTGCAAGAGTAAAACAGCACAAAAAACACTTCCCACATCCTTTTTACCTATATTCACCTATTAACACATCTATTTGTTTGGCAAGGCAACTGGAAAAGATGCTAATGATGAATTCAAGAAGCAACCATCAGTAACAAATAAACCTAAAAAAAATATTCTCAAGTTAGAAGTTTAAAAAAAATAAAAAGGGACCAGGCATGGTGGCTTATACCTGTAATCCCAGAGCTTTGAGGAGCCAAGCCAGGATGATCACTTGAGGCCAGGAGTCTTGAGACCAGCCTAGGCAACATAGTGAGATACCATTTCTATTTAAAAAAAAAAAAAAAAAATTAGGCAGGGCACAGTGGCTCACACCTGTAATCCAGATAGCCCTCTGGGAGGCTGAGGTAGGTGGACTACTTGAGCTCACGAGTTCAAGACCAGCCTGAGCAAAAGTGAAGACTCCCATCTCTACTAAAAAATGGAAAAACTGAGGCAAGAGGATCACTTGAGCCCAAGTTGGAGGTTGTTGTGAGCTATGACACCATGGCACTCTACCCAGGGCGACACTTGAGACTCTGTCTCCAAAAAAAAAAAAAAAATTAGACAGGCACAGTGATCACAGTGATGCTAGTTCTTGGGAAAGCTGAGGCAAGAGAATGGCCTGAGATTAAGAGTCTGAGGCTGCAGTGAACTGTGATTCTGCCACTGCACTTCAGCCTGGACAACAGCCAGACCCTGTCTCTAAAAAAATAAAAGGCACTGTGACTTTAACAAGTTCCAGATCGGACTAAAATAGAAATAACATCTAAACTGACAAAGTTTCAATTGCCCAAAATTAGATTCTCAAGTAAAGAAAAGATAAAATACCTCTCCATTCCTTACAGGTCGGATAAACCTTTCCTAAGCAAGAAATGACTACTGGCTTGGCGCCTGTAGCTCAGCAGATAGGGCACCAGCCACATACACTAGAGCTGGTAGGTTTGAATCCAGCCCAGGCCTGCCAAACAACGACAACCACAACCAAAAAATAGCCGGGTGTTGTGGTGGGCACCTGTGGTACCAGCTACTTGGGAGGCTGAGGCAAGAGAATCGCTTAAGCCCAAGAGTTAGAGATTGCTGTGACGCCACAGCACTCTACCGAGGGTGACATAATGAGACTCTCTGTCTCAAAAAAAGAAAAAATAAAATAAAGAAATAAATATTATCTTTTAGGAGAAGGCTGATTTGAGAACTGTTTAATATGAATTATTAAAAAATAAAAACATACTGAGCATTCAACAATTCCTAACCAACGCATAATAAAAAGTGAAGAGATTAGAAGAGACAAAAGAGTGTCAACAATTTCCACGCAGTATAATTATTTAGACCAAAGATCCAAAAGATTCAGAAGCAACCAGAGAAATCTGCCAGGTTGTGACATTCAAGATCACATTTAAAAAAATCAATTGGCTGGGTGCAGTGGTTCACGCCTGTAATCCCAGCCCTCTGGGAGGCCAAGGTGGGTGGATTACTTAAACTCAGGAGTTTAAGATCAGCCTGAAGAAGAGGAACAAGACCCCATCTCTACTAAAAATAGAGAAACCAGCCAAGTGTTGTGGTGGGCACTTATAGTACCAGCTACTTGAGAGGCTGAGGCAAGAGAAAAGCTTGAGATCAACAGTTTGAAGTTGCTGTGAGCTGTGACACCATTGCACTCTACTGGGACAACAAAGTGAGACTATCTCAAAAACAAAACAAAATACAACAACAAAAAAACTGATCTTAATATCAGCAATACTGGAGGTGGAGCAAGATGGTGGCCGAGTAACAGCTTCCCTGCAACTGGGCATGGTGAGTCTGGGTTATAAGACTCCAGGCATCTCTGGCTGGTGGGATCTGCCTATAATCATCCCTTTCAGGATACAGGGAGTCAGCAAGGGACATCTGGACCCCAAGAGGAGGACAAAAACACTGGGAAACTGGCAAGTGGTTGCGCAGTTCGATCAACCTAATCCTGCCGGCAACTGTAAGTACAAGCAGCAGTTGAGACTGCAAACTGGAAAGGCCTTACCTGTGAACTGTTTCGGTGTTTATGGACTTGGCACTCAGTTGAACTGCCTTGGGGAGAGCTTGAGCAGGAGTGCAGAGAACTCTGGGCATTGTCTAGGGCTGCAGACTGAGCCGCTGAGCCGGACGGAGCTAACAGTGTTCGGCTATGGGCCGCAGGGAGCCATTGTGAGAGAACTGCGCCGGCAAACTCCGCCTTCAGGGTCACAGAGCAAGGATCGGGCAGGAGCTAGTAACCTAGTGACTGAGGAGACTAAAGGCAGGGACTGACCTGCCTTACACCCTTAACCCTCAGGGGCAGAGTGAGACTTGGCACACTGGAGGGTTTTGGAACACTGGAGCCTCGGGCTGTTGCCCTGGGTAGAGTGCCATGGCGTCACAGCTCATACCAACCTCAAACTCCTGGGCTTGGCACTGCCGGGACCTCCATAAGAGCTGTGCCACGACCCCCGACTCGCGCCTGCCGGGTCTCCGCATGCCCTTATAAGGAACTGTGAGAGCTGCGCAACCCTGCGTCCTCCCTCCTGTACCCTCCCTTCCTCCACACCGGCCCGCTCGTCTGGCCAGGGACTCTGGTAGCCACGTGCCCCCTGGAGCCCTCCCTGCCTCTGCACAGAGCCCTTCTCCTGGCCAGAGACTGCTGGAGCCTTGGGCTCTCTATGCCAAAGTCACTGAGCACCAGGCACTCCCAGAACTGTGTGCACCACCTCCCGCCCTGTTGCTGGATCTGGGTGTGTAACACTCCGGAGCTGCTTCCACAACCAGAACTCCCTGGCTGGGGAAGCCCCAGAGGAACTACACAGGGTTACTCCCTACAAAGATCCAGCAACAATGGGGTGATCCCTCTGGGGTCTAATCTTGGAGAGACACATCCCCAACTCTGAGGACGGCCAGAGTCAAGGGTGAAAAACAATCATGAGGCGAAATCAAAAGAAAAACTCTGGCAATATGAATAATCAGAGTAGACCAACTCCCCAAGGATCAATGGGGCAGACACAGCACAAGATCCCATGCACAAAAAATAGCTGAGATGTCAGAAATCGAATTCAGAATCTGGATAGCAAATAAGATCGATTCAGAATTCCAAGCAGTAATCCAAAAGATATCTCAAGAATTCAATGAATTCAAAGACCAAATGACCAAAGACTTTGACACACTGAGACAAGAAGTTGCAGCCCTCAAAGATCTTAGAAACACAGTAGAATCCCTCAGTAACAGAATGGAGCAAGCAGAAGAAAGGATTTCTGACATTGAAGACAAAGCTTTCAAACGCTCCCAAACTCTCAAAGAGGAAGAGAAAGGGAGGGCAAAAACAGATCACTCTCTCAGAGAGCTCTGGGATAATTCGAAGAAAACCAGTATTCGTCTTATAGGGATCCCTGAAAGCGACGAAGTGGCTTCATAAGGCACAGTCTCTTCTCCATGAGATTATGAAGAAGAACTTTCCAGACATTCCAAGAGATTCTGAAATTCAGATAGCAGACAGTTTCAGAACTCCAGCATGACTCAACCCAAATAACACATCCCCCAGACACGTCATAATCAATTTCACTAAAGTTAATATGAAGGAGAAAATTCTGAAAGCAGCCAGACGAAAGAAAACTATCACCTACAAGGGCAAGAATATTAGAATAACTGCAGATCTCTCTGCTGAAACCTTTCAAGCTAGAAGAGGATGGTCATCGACTTTTAATCTCCTAAAACAAAATAACTTTAACCCAGGATCCTGTACCCAGCTAAAATGAGTTTCATTTATGACGGAGAAATTAAATACTTTAATGACATTCACATGTTGAAGAAATCTGTCATAACTAAACCAGCTCTCCAGGACATTCTCAGACCTATCCTCCATAAAGACCAGCATAATCCTTCACCACAAAAGTAAACCCACCCAGAAAATTTTGATAAAATTCCAACTTCCACAGTCGCAAAAGGATTAAAAATATTCACCAGACTCTCGAAAGGCTTATCAATATTCTCAATTAATGTGAATGGTTTAAATTGTCCTCTAAAGAGGCACAGGTTGGCTGACTGGATACAAAAACTCAAGCCAGATATCTGCTGCATACAAGAATCGCATCTTACATTAAAAGACAAATTTAGACTCAAGATGAAGGGATGGTCATCTATACTCCAGGCAAATGGAAAGCAGAAAAAAGCAGGTGTTGCAATCCTATTCGCAGACACAATAGGCTTTAAACCAACCAAAATAAGGATAAAGATGGACACTTCGTATTTGTTAAAGGCAATACTCAATATGATGAGATTTCAATTATTAATATTTATGCGCCCAACCAGAACGCACCTCAATTTATAAGAGAAACCCTAACAGACACGAGCAACTTGATTTCCTCCAGTTCCATAGTAGTTGGAGATTTTAACACCCCTTTACCCGTGCTGTATAGATCCTCCAAGAAGAAGCTAAGCAAAGAAATTTTAGATTTAAACTTAACCATTCAACATCTGGACTTAACAGACATCTACAGAACATTTCATCCCAACAAAACTGAATACATGTTCTTCTCATCAGCCCACGGAACATACTCCAAAATCAACCACATCCTAGGCCACAAATTTAATCTCAGCAAATTTAAAAAAATAAAAATTATTCCTTGCATCTTCTCAGACCATCATGGAATAAAAGTTGAACTCAATAACGACAGGAATCTGCATACCCATACAAAAACATGGAAGCTAACAACCTTATGCTGAAGGATACATGGTTATAGACGAGATTAAGAAGGAAATCACCACATTTTTTGGAACAAAACAACAATCAAGACATGAATTACCAGAACCTCTGGGATACTGCAAAGGCAGTCCTAAGAGGGAAATTTATAGTCCTGCAAGCCTTCCTCAAGAAAACAGAAAGAGAGGAAGTCAATAACTTAATGGAACATCTCAAGCAAATGGAGAAAGAAGAACACTTCAACCCCGAACGCAGCAGAGGAAAAGAAACAACCAAAATCAGAGCAGAATTAAATGAAATTGAAAACAAAAGAATTATACAACAGATCAATAAATCCAAAAGCTGGTTTTTTGAAAAGATCAATAAAATAGATAAACCTTTGGCCAACCTAACCAAGAAAAAAAGAGTAACATCTCTAATTCCATCAATCAAAAATGGTAATGATGAATTAACAACAGACCCCTCAGAAATTCAAAAAATCCTTAACAAATACTAGAAGAAACTCTACTCTCACAAATATGAAAATCTGAAAGAAATCAACCAATACCTGGAAGCACGCCACCTACCAAGACTTAGCCAGAACGAAGTGGAAATGTTGAACAGGCCTATCTCAAGTTCTGAAATAGCATCAACTATACAAAATCTCCCTAAAAAGAAAAGCCCAGGACCAGATGGCTTTATGTCAGAATTCTACCAAACATTTAAAGAAGAACTAGTACCTATACTACTAAACCTCTTCCAAAATTTAGAAAAAGAAGGAATATTACCCAGCACATTCTACAAAGCAAACATCACCTTGATCCCCAAACCAGGGAAAGACCCAACAAGAAAAGAAAATTATAGACCAATATCACTAATGAATATAGATGCTAAAATACTCAATAAAATCCTAACAAACAGAATCCAACAACACATCAAAAAAATTATACACCATGACCAAGTCAGATTTATCCCAGGGTCTCAAGGCTGGTTCAATATACGTAAATCTATAAATGTAATTCAACACATAAACAAACTTAAAAATAAAGACCATATGATTCTTTCAATTGATGCAGAAAAAGCTTTTGATAATACCCAGCACCCCTTCATGATCAGGGCACTTAAAAAAATTGGTATAGAAGGGACATTTCTTAAACTAATAGAGGCCATCTACAGCAAACCCACAGCCAACATCGTATTGAATGGAGTTAAATTGAAATCATTTCCACTTAGATCAGGAACCACGCAAGATTGCCCATTGTCTCCATTGCAATTAGGGAAGAAAAGGTGATCAACGGTATCCACGTAGGGTCAGAAGAGATCAAACTTTCACTCTTCACAGATGATATGATTGTATATCTGGAAAACACTAGGGATTCTACTACAAAACTTTTAGAAGTGATCAAAGAATATAGCAATGTCTCAGGCTACAAAATCAACACCCATAAATCTGTAGCCTTTATATATACCAACAATAACCAAGCCGAACAAACAGTCAAGGACTCTATTCCTTTCACAGTAGTGCCAAAGAAGATGAAATATTTGGGAGTATACCTAACAAAGGACATAAAAGATCTCTACAAAGAGAACTATGAAACTCTAAGAAAAGAAATAGCCGAAGATGTTAACAGATGGAAAAACATACCATGCTCATGGCTGGGAAGAATCAACATTGTTAAAATGTCCATACTGCCCAAAGCAATATATAATTTTAATGCAATTCCTATTAAAGCTCCATTGTCCTACTTTAAAGATCTTGAAAAAATAATACTTCGTTTTATATGGAATCAGAAAAAACCTCAAATAGCCAAAACATTACTGAACAATAAAAACAAAGCAGGAGTAGCCAGGCGTTGTGGCGGGCACCTGTAGTCCCAGCTACTCGGGAGGCTGAGGCAAGAGAATCGCTTAAGCCCAGGAGTTGGAGGTTGCTGTGAGCTGTATGAGGCCACGGCACTCTACCGAGGGCCATAAAGTGAGACTCTGTCTCTACAAAAAAAAAAAAAAAAAAAAAAAAAACAAAGCAGGAGGAATCACGCTACCAGACCTGAGACTGTACTATAAATACATAGTGATCAAAACAGCTTGGTACTGGCACAAAAGCAGAGAAGTACATGTCTGGAACAGAATAGAGAACCAAGAGATGGATCCAGCTACTTACCATTATTTGATCTTTGACAAGCCAATTAAAAACATTCAGTGGGGGGCGGCGCCTGTGGCTCAGTCGGTAGGGCGCCAGCCCCATATACCGAGGGTGGCGGGTTCAAACCCGGCCCTGGCCAAACCGCAACCAAAAAATAGCCGGGTGTTGTGGCAGGCGCCTGTAGTCCCAGCTACTTGGGAGGCTGAGGCAGGAGAATCGCGTAAGCCCAGGAGTTGGAGGTTGCTGTGAGCTGTGTGAGGCCACGGCACTCTACGAGGGCCATAAAGTGAGACTCTGTCTCTACAAAAAAAAATAAAAAAATAAAAAAATAAAAACATTCAGTGGGGAAAAGATTCCCTATTTAACAAATGGTGCTGGGTAAACTGGCTGGCAACCTGTAGAAGATTGAAACTGGACCCACACCTTTCACCATTAACTAAGATAGACTCTCACTGGATTAAAGATTTAAACTTAAGACATGAAACTATAAAAATACTTAAAGAAAGTGCAGGGAAAACTCTTGAAGGAATCGGCCTGGGTGAATACTCCCCAGGCAATTGAAGCAGTATCAAAAATACACTCCTGGGACCTGATCAAACTAAAAAGCTTCTGCACAGCCAAGAACACAGTGAGTAAAGCAAACAGACAGCCCTCAGAATGGGAGAAAATATTTGCAGGTTATACCTCCGATAAAGGTCTAATAACCAGAATCCACAGACAACTCAAACGTATTAACAAGAAAAGAACACGTGACCCCATCTCAGGGTGGGCAAGGGACTTGAAGAGAAACTTCTCTAAAGAAGACCGACGCAAGATCTACAAAAACATGAAGAAAAGCTCATCATCCTTAATCATCAGAGAAATGCAAATCAAAACTACTTTGAGATATCACCTAACGCCAGTAAGAGTAGCCCACATAACAAAATCCCAAAACCAGAAATGTTGGCGTGGATGTGGAGGAAAGGGCACAGTTCTACACTGCTGGTGGGAATGCCCACTAATACGTTCCTCCTGGAGGAATGTTTGGAGACCTAAAAATAGACCTGCCATTCGATCCTGTAATTCCTTTACTAGGTCTATACCCAGAAGACCAAAAGTCACAATATAACAAAGACATCTGTACCAGAATGTTTATTGCAGCCCAATTCATAATTGCTAAGTCATGGAAGAAGCCCAAGTGCCCATCGACCCACGAATGGACTAGCAAATTGTGGTACATGTATGCCATGGAATATTATGCAGCCTTAAAAAAAGATGGAGACTTTACCTCTTTCATGTTTACATGGATGGAGCTGGAACATATTCTTCTTAGCAAAGTATCTCAGGAATGGAAGAAAAAGTATCCAATGTACTCAGCCCTACTATGAAGCTAAATTATAGCCTTCACATGAAGGCTATAACCCAACTATAGCACAAGACTATGAGGAAAGGGCCAAGGAAGGGGAAGGGAAGGGGGAGGTTTGGGTGGAGGTGTGGGTGGGGCCACACCTACAGTGCATCTTAGAATGGGTACAGGTGAAACTTACTAAAGGCAGAATATAAATGTCTACATACAATAACTAAGAAAATGCCATGAAGGCTACGTTGAACAGTTTGATGAGAATATTTCAGATTGCATATGAAACCAGCACATTGTACCCCTTGATTGCACTAATGTACACATCTATGATTTAACAATAAAAATAAATAAATAAATAATATCAGCAATAACATCACCAATTAGAAAATATAATTCATGGGGGCAGCACCTGTGGCTAAAAGGGGTAACGTGCTGGCCCCATATGCTGGAGGTGGCAGGTTCAAACCCAGCCCCAGCCAAAAACTGCAAAAAAAAAAAAAGAAAATATAATTCATAACAAGGAATGAGTTACCTAGGAATAAACTGCACAAAAGAAATATAACCATATTATAATGAAAACATAAAACTTTGTTGAAAAGGTTTAAAACTTACACAGAGAGTTACGTCATGTTCTTAAGATTCAACATTTTAAAGAAGTCAATTCTTCCCACATTTATTTGTAGATTCAATGCAATTCCAATAATATTCTCAACATGATCTTTTGTAGAACTTGATTGTACATGGAAAAGCAAAGAAGCACAAATAACCAAATACTCTTGAAGAATAATACGAAAAGACTCGCCTTTTTTACAGCTCTAGTAATGACATCGGTAGATTAGTAGTTGCTAGGTGATAGGAAGAGGAATAAAGGGAGAATGACTTTGATAAAAGGTAATGCGTTTCTTTTTGGGGTGATGAAAATGATCTGGAATTAGAGCATGATGTGGTTGTATAACTTTATGTTTATACTAACAGCTACTGAATTGTAAGGCCTGTAAATTAAATATCAATAAAACTGAGTAAAAGATAACTTACTACATTTAACTGACAGTTCTAAAAATGTGAATAAATTTACTAAAACACAAAAAAACATTAAAGGGTACAGAAAGTTCATAGATTCAAAGTTAAAATTCAACTTGGAAAAACTGGCTAACATGGTTAATGATGTTTTAATTTTGTTACATAAATTCTAAAGAAAAATAAAAACTAGTAAAGCAGCCTTCATGTATGCTTCAGAAAAGGCTTCATAATTTAAAAAAAATACTTGATGTAAAAAATGTCCTATTGAACTTAGAATCCATTTGAATTATCAAAAGCCATTTCAGTATCACAGCTATTAAGAAAGAAAAGACCTATTATTTAAAACACGAACACCCTCTTGGAATATACACAGTTTAAAGAAACTGCCTGAGTCTCATTAATGACAAGAAAGGAGTTTCCATTAATCAGAGATAAATTCTTATCTGTGATTTTTGATCCATATCTGCAAGCGAAGTTTCTACCAAAGGTGATCACAGGCCTATAATCCCTCATATATGAAACTTTTGGTTCAGATGTTTTAGAATGTAGAATTTCTTGAATTTTAGTATGGCAATACAGGGTTGTCCCAAACTTGGCCCCCAAAGTCACCATACACAGAGAAAATAGAAAACTATAGCTAAATGTACCTTACTTGCAAAATATTCATTATAAAATTTTATAGAAGTGGTGGTCAACACAAAGAGTATTTTAAAAATATTTTGTAAAATTCTGCAATGAACATTTAGTAAATATTTTCCTGATGTATGGCAACTTAAGGGACACCCTGTATAGTGTACATTATAAATTAACACTACCAGTAGCCTTGTCAGTCTAGATGAGCCACCAAATAAGGTTAGCCAGGTCAGGTCTTATTATCAAAATGAATCGGGGGAAAAAAACTTCAGTTCTCAAAATATTTTGGATTTTAGAATAGTCAATAAAGAATGATAAGCCAGGCATGGTGGCTCGTAATCCTATAGCACTTTGGGAGGCTGAGGTGGGTGTATTGCTTGAGCTCAGGAGTTCAAGACCAGTCTGAGCAAGAGCGAGACCCTATCTCTACTAAAAATAGAAAAACTAGCCAGCCATCGTGGTAGGTGCCTATAGTTCCAGCTACTTGGAAGGGTGAAGCAAGATGATCACT
This sequence comes from Nycticebus coucang, assembly GCF_027406575.1. Classification (NCBI taxonomy): domain Eukaryota; kingdom Metazoa; phylum Chordata; class Mammalia; order Primates; family Lorisidae; genus Nycticebus; species Nycticebus coucang. The sequence goes on along the minus strand of NC_069800.1, from coordinate 39,380,702 downwards.
TGAGCCCAAGAGTTTGAGGTTGCTGTGAGCTATGATGCCATGGCACTCTACCCAGAACGACACAGTGAGACTGTCTCAAACAAAGGGGAGAAGCATAGACCTGTATGAGAGGGTTGAAGAACTCATCAAAAATACAAAGAATTCGGGAGAATGGGCGGAGGGAGGGTGATTGGTGGGATTACACCTACAGTGCATCTTACGAGGGTATGTGTGAAACTTAGTAAATGTAGAATATAAATGTCTTAACACAATAACTAAGAAAATGCCAGGAAGGCTATGTTAACCAGTGTGATGAAAATATGTCAAATGAGGGACTTTACCTAACAATTGCAATCAGTGTAACTGGCTTATTGTACCCTCAATGAATCCCCAACAATAAAAAAAAAAAAAAAAAGAAAATATGTCAAATGGTCTATAAAACCAGTGTATGGTGCCCCAAGATCGCATTAATGTACAAAGCTATGATTTAATTAAAAAAAATACAAAGAATTCTAAATAGACATTTTAAGCATAAAATCTAATACTATAATCATTATAAAGCACATTTCTCAGAAAAAAATGTTTAAGATTTGGAAGTTTTATAATTCTACTTTTCTCATCATGGTAAAGTGTAAAGAAAATTTAATTAAATCTTCTCATGAAGCCCCATAGAAAAAGCCTCCAAATCACATTTCCCGTTTCACCGAAGAATGCCATAATATGAAAAGGTAAGGAGGCTTGGCGCCCATAGCTCAGTGAGTAGGGCGTCAGCCACATACATCAAGGCTGGCAGGTTCAAGCCCGGCCAGGCCTGCTAAACAATGACAACTCCAACCAAAAAATAGCCCAGTGTTGTGGCAGGTGCCTTTAGTCCCAGCTACTTGGGAGGCTGAGGCAAGAGAATTGCTTAAGCCCAAGAGTTTGAAGTGGCTGTGAGTTGTGACACTGCAGCACTCTAACAGGATGACATAGTGAGACTTTGTCTCAAAAAAGAAAAAAGGTAAGAAAACAGTCTCTCACTCTAGAGCAGCGGTTCTCTACCTGTAGGCATGACCCACAGGAACTGTATTAAAGGGCAGAAGCATTAGGAAGGTTGAGAACCACTGCTCTAGAGAATTTCTCACATATTTGTATATGGAGACTACAAGTAAAAGGATGACTATTGCAGCAGTATTTATAATAGCAAAAGACTGGAAAAATCTCCATAATAAGGGACTGAATAAATAAAATGAGGTATAGGGATATGACATACTATTAAACATTAGTTAAAGGGCATAAAAATACACCTATATAAACAAACAGGCCAAACATTTTTCACAAACATGTATGAACAGGAAGGATGCACACTAAGTTAATGACAGTGGTTGCTACTGGGAAGAAACAAGGACCATAGGTCTGGTGGTAGGTGGGGCAGTGAGATAGGGTTTGGCATGGAAGTCAAAGGATTTCCCACTTTCTTGCCACAAAAGGCTGAGGGCCCATAACCCATATTTAAACATGAAATAGAAGTTGGTTAAGGAATACAAAAATGAAGTTAGAAAGTGGTATGTTCTAGTATTTGATAGTACAGAAATTATAGTTAAAAATAATTTATTACATATTTCAAAATAACTAGAAGAATTACACTGCTCTCAACACAAAGGTAAATGTTTAAGATGATAGCTATCCCAATTGGATTGCTTAAGCTCCAAATTTAAGATCAGCCTGAACAAGAGCAAGACCCCATCTCTACTAAAAATAGAGAAACCAGCCTGTAGTCCCAGCTACTTGGGAGGCTGAGGCAAGAGGATTGCTTGAGCCCAAGAGTTTGAAGTTGCTGTGAGCTGTGACACTATAGCACTCTACTGGGACAACAAAGTGAGACTATCCTAAAAACAAAACAAAACACAACAAAAAAACTGATCTTAGTATCAGCAATAACATCATCAATTAGAAAATATAATTTATAACAAGTTAATATGAGTTACCTGGTTTAATGAGTTCTGATTTGATTAAACATTGTATACATGTACCAAAATACCAAGTATCCCCAAAATATGTACACTTATATATCAACTAATTGGGAGTGGGGGAATTTCATCAGCGCAGCTAAGGTGCAGTGGCAGCATCAGCTTAGCTCACAGCAACCTCAAACTCTTGGGCTCAAGTGATCTTCCTGCATCAACCTCTCAAGCAGGTGGGACTACAGGCACACACCACTACGTCCCAGCTAATTTTTTCTATTTTTTGTAGAGACAGGGTCTCACTCTTGGCTCAGGCTGGTCTTGAACTCCTGAGCTCAAGCAATCTTCCCTTTTTGGCCTTCCAGAATGCTAGGATTATGGACATGAGCCATCGCACCCAGCCTCAATTAAAAAAAAAATTTTTTTTAGGCCAATCACAGTGGCTCCAGGCCTATAATCCTAGCACTCTGGGAGGATGAGGCAGGTGGATCCCTTGAGCTCAGGAGTTTGAGACCAGCCTGAGCAAAAGAATGAGACCCTGTTTCTAAAAATAGTTGTGGAGGGCGCCTATAGTCCCAGTTACTTGGGAGACTGAAGCAAAAGGATTGCTTGAACCCAGGAGTTTGAGGTTGCTGTGAACTAAGACACCATGGCACTCTACCGAGGGTGACAAAGTGAGACTGTCTCTAAAAAAACATTTAAATATTATTTTTTGGGAGGGGCAATAAACAGCAAAATGAAGATACCTACTTTGCATCCTCCTGAAGATTCATGAGAATGGCTATAAGGAAATAATAAAGGTACAAATGCACAGAGATAAAGGGGGAGGAAAAATGCAATAGATGAGAGATGTCAACAAAATGTGGGAGACGGATTGTAGGAAGATAAGAACTAACTGACTCAGCAAATAAAGAAAGCTGAAGTCCAAGGCTGCGGAGAGAAAAGGCACAAAAAGCAAGTCAGTCAGTTCTGTAAAACTCCAGAGGAGGCAGAGATTGCCAGGTACCAGGAACCACTACAGACAGGTGAGGCATGGGGCTGAGAACAGGAGAACTGATTCAAAGTCTAGATAAGAAATTAGATCCCTCAGGTCTCCTCCTATCCCCACAGTCAAATAACACTCTTCTCCAGCTCCAGAAGAAAACAGATTTATATGCTGGTTAGATTGACCCAGAGAAGTTCTCAAATAGACATGAGGCATAGCTCAAGGGTTGGGGGATGGAGTGAGGTGGCACACTGAACAGAGGCAAAAAGTTAAAGACCATTCCCCCAACTTGGCTTCCAAAGCTCCCCAAACAATAGTAGCCCTATGACCCTAATCCATGCCTACTCTTGGCTAGCTGGCAAGAGATGAGAGGATTTCTCCTCCTTTAAAAAATGTCTCGGCACCCATAGCTCAGTGGTTAGGGCGTCGGCCACATACACCGAGGCAGGAGGGTTCGAACCCGGCCAGGGACTGCTAAACAACAATGGCAACTGCAACTGAAAAAAGATAGCCAGGGCAGCGCCTGTAGCTCAGTGGGTAGAGCGCTGGCCACATACACCAAGGCTGGCGGGTTCAAACCCAGCCCAGACTAGCTAAAATCAACAATGACAACTGAAACAAACAAACAAACAAAAAAAACCAGCTGGGCGTTGGGGCAGGTGCCTATAGTCCTAGGTACTTGGGAGGATGAGGCAAGAGAATTGATTAAGCCCAAAAGTTTGAGGTTGCTATGAGCTGTGACACCATGACACTCTACCAAGGGCAGCATAGTGAGATTCTGTCTAAAAAAAAAAAAAAGAGAGAGAGAGAGAGAGAGAACACACCTTCACATTCACATAGTTGGAGGACCCCCGAGAAGCATCTGTATCCCCACTCTATCACAACCAACAAACAGCACCCACAGACTCCATCAGTTACCTATTTCACCATGAATGACCTATCTAGGATCACCAGATATCTGAGCACATCTATCACATGAAAAGATGACCATAATACACAAATAAAAGCAGAAACTAAAAGAAAACAAAGATGAATAAAATTTCACAGCAAGCCCCCAAACAAATAGCAGAGTTCTACTTTTTTTGTTAAGAGACAGGGGTCTCACTATATTGCCCAGGTTAGTCTTGAACTCCTGGGCTGTAGCGGCAATACTTCCACCTCAGCCTCCTGAATAGCTGGGACTACATTCTACAGCATGCTACCATTCCCAGCCAGAGTGCTATTTCTTTTTCTTTTCTCTTTTTTCTTGAGACAGAGTCTCATGTCGCGCTTGGTAGAGTGCTGTGACATCACAGCTCACAGCAACCGTCTCATTATGTCGCCCTTGGTAGAGTGCTGTAATGTCACAGCTCACAGCAACCTCAAACTCTTGGGCTCAAGAGATTTTCTTGCCTCAGCCTCCCAAGTAGCTGGAACTACAGGCATCTGTCACAATGCCCGGCTATTTTTTGGTTGTAGTCATCATTGTTGTTTGGCAGGCCCGAGCTGGGTTCGAACCCACCAGCTCTGGTGTATAGCTGGTGCCCTAGCTGCTGAGCTACAGGCACCGAGCCCAGAGTGCTTTTCCTTAAAAATAAAGGAACATCAGAGAATATGAGCAATCTTGGTAGAGGGTGGGGGGAGACAGGTTTCACTGAGTCCCATATCCAACAAATAGAAGGTCCACAAAGAGAAAAACCAAAAAAGAGACTGTCTCCAAAAAAAAAAATAATAATAATTTTACAGCTGTTAACACAACTGTGGTTCATCTTTTCTATTTGTAATCCCTTTTGGTTTTTATTTCCATCTTTTTTTTTTTTTTTGAAGGATGTGAAACATATCACGGTTGTAAGATAAAATTATTTAAAAGGTAGCCAGGCATGGTGGCTCACACCTATAATCCTCGCAGTCTGGGAAGTGGAGGTGGGTGGATTGCCTAAGCTCACGGGTTCAAGACCAACCTGTGCTAGAGCAAGACCTCAAGTCTCTAAAAATAGTTGGGTGTTGTGGCAGGTGCCTGTAGTCCCAGCTACTTGGGAGGCTGAGGCAAGAGAATCCCTTGAGCCCAACAGTTTGAGGTTGCTATGAGCTATGACACTACAGCACTCTACCAAGGGTGACAAAATGAGACTGTCTCCAAAGAAATAAAAGGTTATACTCAGACAGTGACACTCTCTCCCTTCCATTCCAAGCCCCCTCCCTCCAATTCTCTACTCTAGCCAACCTCAGGAAGTTTCTGATTTATTTTTCTTATGTTTCTTTTTGCAAAAATTACACTATACAATTTTATTTCTTTTTCATCCTTAGGAAAAAACTGCATACCACAGACAATATTACACTTAGCTTTTTCACTTATTCTGGAAATCATTCTGTCATTTCATGGATACTGTCTCAATTCTCAGCTTTGTAATACTCAAGATGTGAAAGTAACAGGTTTTATACAATCACTCCCCATATACGGGGATTGAGATGGCTTTTTAATATTTTGCAAGCAGAAATGAGATTACCTTGAATAACCATGTGGAAATGCTGGGCCAAAATGAAGATGCAAATATAATTTTTTACTGTTATTACTCTTCCACTATGCCTAATCTATATATTAAACTTTATCATAGTCATGAGTTATGTACAGGAAAAAACTTGACATATCCAGGATTCAGTACTTCCTGTGGTTTCAGGCATCCACTGGGGGTCAGCAAACATATCTCCAGCAGGTAAGAGGGAACTATTGTATCTCTTCATAAGATACTAACAGGTAAGAAACAAGGTGGGCACCACCTAAACCAAGTGATAGAATTAGCAGACATCAGACAACCCGGTATCGTGTGCCTCCTGATACAACGCACTGAGGACATTATTTCTGAGATATTTACCAAAATTGTATTACTTGAATCTAATAATGAAAAATGTCAGAAAAGGCCAAATTAAGGAACTTTTTTGTTTTTTTTTTAATCTTGGGGGTTTTCTTTTTGTTTGTTTGGGATTTTTTGCAGTTTTTGGCCGAGGCTAGGTTTGAACCCACCACTTCTGGCATATGGGGCCAGCGCCCTACTCCTTTGAGCCACAGGCGCCACCCCTGGAACTTTTTTTTTTTCTTTAGATTAATAAGGGTACAAATGATTAGGTTACAATGTTTGCATTTGTTAGGTAAGGTCCCTGTTGTAGTTGCCTCCCGTCCCCAGGAGATGTGCCATATACCCTTACATTGTGCCCATTAGGTAGGAGCACAACAATTCCCTTCCTTCCTCTTCCCTCCCCTCAAATTGAATCGGATTGAGTTTTCTCCTGTGTGGGTATGTATTAGATTGCCTACTGGCTTCATATTAGCATTAAGTACACTGAATACTTGCTTTTTCATTCTTGTGATACTTTACTGTGTTTCAACTCCATCCAGATTAATACGAAAGATGTAAAGTCTCCACCCCTTTTATGGCTGAATAGTATTCCATGATATACACATACCACAGACTCCATCCAGGTTACTACAAAAGATATAAAGTTTTCATCTTTTTTAAATGGTTGAATAGTATTCCATGGTGTATATATATGCCACAGGAGGAAGTTTCTACAAAATAACTGATCGGTATTTTTTTTTTTTTTTGACACAGAGTCTTATTTTGTCACCCTTGATAGAGTGCCATAGCATTATCATAGTTCACAGCAACCTCAAACTCTTGGGCTCAAGCAATCTCCTTGCCTCATTTTTCTATTTTTAATAGAGACAGAGTCTCACTCTTGCTTAGGTTGGTCTTGAACTTCTGAGCTCCAACAATCTTACCTTCCTTGGCCTCCCAGAGTGCTAGGATTACAGGCATGAGCCACTGGCCTGGCCTAATTTTTCTATTTGTAATAAAGACAGGGTTTTGAATTGCTGGCTCATCTCGAACTCCTATCATCAAACAATCCTCCCATTATAGGCTTCCAGAGTGCTGGGACTATAGGTGTGAACCATTGCACACGGCGAATTTCTTATTTTTTAAATGTACCATTAAGACATTTACATTGGGGGAGGCTTTATATAGATACACAGGAACTGTATGCTATCTCTGCAAACTTTTTATAAATGTAAATTTCTAGATAAAGGGTTTGTTTTAATGTTAAACATATCTACTATACAACTTGTCCATTCTAGATGTTACCTAAGAGAACTGAAAACATACTCACACAAAGACTTGTATATACATGTTCATAATATCTTTCTTTGTTGTAGTTCAAAACTGGAAAATCCGAATATCCTTCAACAGGTGAGTGGATAAAATATGGCATGGGCACATAACAGAATCCTAATAAGCAGTGAAAAATAGTATACACAACAACGGCTCAATCTCAAAATCAGCACACTGAATGAAAAAGACAGGGGAAAAGTAAGTACATACTATAATGTTCTATTTATGTGAAATTATGGAAAAAGTAAAGATAATCCATAATGACAGATGCACATTAATAGATGCACGAGGACGAAGGACAGAATGGACTGCAAAGAAAAACAAGGAAACGTTTTAGGGTGATGAATATGTATGCTATCTTGCCTAAAGTAGCAATTACATGAGTGTATACATATGTCAAAACTCATCACATTGTACACTTTTATTTTTTGAGACAGGGTCTCACTATTTGCCCTCAGTAGGATGCGGTGGCGTCACAGCTCATAGTAACCTCAAACTCCAGGGCTTAAGCGATTCTCTTGTCTCAATCTCCCAAATAGCTGAGACTACAGGTGTCTACCACAAATGTCCTGCTATTTTTTGGTTGCAGTTGTTATTACTGTTTAGCAGGCCCAGGCCAGGCTCAAACCCACCACCTTGGTATATGTGGGCAGCACTCTACTCACTGAACTACAGGTGCCAAGCCAAGCATTATACACTTTAAATACAAAATGTATTATATGTAAATTATACCTCACTTTCACTGTATTCACTTACTTTTAAAAAAGATGGAAACACTAACTAAACACTGATCCAAAGTCAGATTTAACTACACAGGGGGAAAGTATGTACAATCTACAAGGGAAGGAAGGGAGGGAAGGAGGACCGTATGTAGAAATGATTATCAAGTTAGGAGTGACGAAGACGCTTACAACTTTGACTTAAAGCAAAGTACAAAAGCAATCCATTTAACCAAAACATAAGTACTCCCATAATACTCTAAAATTAAAAAAAAGAAAAGGAAAGGAAAAAATGAAAATAAAAAAAGGAATATCAAGTTAGGAAGAAGGGGTGCAAGACACTGCTTTTTTTGCTTAAATTTTCAAGCACCTATTTTTCCTGAATTTTTGATAAAAATTAGAATTAAAGACTTATGGAAAGATTTCCATCATTCTCAACTCTGAGTGGTAGGCTCATAGTCATTTGTTATATTAATTTCTCTGTACTTTCTTATTTATGAACTTTTTTCTTTTCTTCTTTGAGATACTGTCTCACTCTGTTGCCCTGGACATAGTGCCATAGAGGCATAGCTCATAGCAACTTCAAACTCATGAGTTTGAGCAATCCTCTTGCCTCAGCCTCCCGAGTAGGTGGGACTACAGGCACACACCCCAATGCCTGGATAGTTTTGGGTTTTTTTCTATTTTTAGTAGAGACAGGGTCTCGCTCTTGCTCAGGCTGGTCTCAAACTCCTGAATTCAAGCAATCTACCCACCTCAGCTTCCCGGAGTGCTAGGATTACAAGCATGAACCACTGCATCCAGCCTATAAAAATATTTTCTGGCTCGGCGCCTGTGGCTCAAGCGGCTAAGGCGCCAGCCACATACACCTGAGCTGGCAGGTTTAAATCCAGCCCAGGCCTGCCAAACAATGACAGCTGCAACCAAAACATAGCCGGGTGTTGTGGCGGGTACCTGTAGTCCCAGCTACTTGAGAGGCTGAGGCAGGAGAATCGCATGAGCCCAGGAGTTGGGAGGTTGCTGTAAATTGTGAAGTTACAGCACTCTATCCAGGGCAACAGCTTGAGGCTCTGTCTTTCTACCTCTACGGACTTCCTAATAGTAGAAAATGGAATGCCAGCCATTTTTCAGGTTTCTCTGTATATCAGTTAATAAAAGTGATCAATCTAGCCGGGCGTTGTGGCGGGCGCCTGTAGTCCCAGCTACTCGGGAGGCTGAGGCAAGAGAATCGGTTAAGCCCAGGAGTTGGAGGTTGCTGTGAGCTGTGTGAGGCCACGGCACTCTACTGAGGGCCATAAACTGAGACTCTGTCTCTACAAAAAAAAAAGAAACAAAAAAAATAAAAATAAAAAAAAATAAAGGTGATCAATCGTAAGAAGAGCTGCAACAAATTCCTCCCATTCCTATAGGCATGCTTCTTGATAGTGTGCCGTTGTAGCCCCTCTCATATTGCTCTTGGGACTTGCTTTGTGACCAACAGATTAATGTAAGTTTTCTCAACCTTGACACTCTTGGTATTTTGAGTCAGATTAATTTCTTGTTATAAAGGTCCTGAGTATCGTTAAAGATGTTTAATGGTATCCCTGGCCTCTATCTACTAGCTGGCAGTAGCATCCACCCCAGCCCAGTACTGATAACTAAAGTCACCAGACTGCAAAATGTCCTTTTGAGGACAAAACAGTCCTTCGTTGAGCACTACTGCCTTAATGTTATGCAAGCAGAGCCCTGCACAGCAAATACACATGGGAGTTTTGCCCTCTTGCTGCTAACAAGAACCTTATAACCACCACTCCATGTGAAAAGGCCTGAGCTAGTCTGCTGGGTGATGTACAGACGTGGCAGTTTCCCCAAACACTCCAGTCCCAAAAGCCTGCCTATTACGTTAAGAGAGTAAGGCCATTCTAGACTGTCCAGTGTATTAGTTTTATACTGCTGCTTAACAAATTATCATAAACTTAGTGGCTTAAAACAACACACATTTATTACCTGAAGTTTCCACGGATAAGAAATCCAGGCAAATTTGGCTGGATCCCCTGCTGAGGGTCTCAAAAGGTTACAATCAAGATGTCAGCTATGCTGTTTTCCTTTCTGGGGGCTGAGTATCTTCTCCCAACCTCGCATGCTTACTGGTAGAAAATAATTTCTTACAGTTGTAGGACTACGGTCACTTTCTTATTGCCTATCAGCTGGGGCCTACATTCAGCCCCCAGGGATCCCCACAGTTCTTGCTATGTTGTCCTCTTATACATGGCAATTTACTTCTTCAAAGGTAGCGAAAGAATTGCTCTTTTCTTCTACCTCTGAACCACTAGATAAAAGGGCTCTCTTAATTGGATCAGGCCCATCCATGATAAGCTCTATTTGGATAACTTAAAGTCAACTGACAGAAACCTTAGTCTCCAAAATCTCTTCATCTTTAGGTATCCTGTAGGTAAGAATCAAGTTATATAAGTTCCCATTGAATCAAGTTACAGTTCCCATCTACACTAAGAAAAAAAGATTACTCAAGGGTCTGGGTTATCAGGGATCATCCTAGAAATCTGCCTAACGCATCTAGCCACTAACTGACCACGGACACACAAGAGAACCCAACCCAAGTAATTTGAGCCAGTCTAGACGAAGAACAGCTCATCCAACACAAGGAATGGCAAACTAAATAAGAGTAGTTTTGGTTTTTTTTTTTGCAGTTTTTGGCCGGGGCCAGGATTGAACCCACCACCTCTGGTATATGGGGCTGGCGCCCTACCCCTTGAGCCAAAGATGCTGCCCTAAATGAGCGTAGTTTTAAAACACCAAGTTTGGAGTCGCCACAGTCCCTGTGGAAGGCCATGGCAGTACCTCAGCTGCAGCAATCAGGACACTTTGGGCTATGGCCAAGGGCACAGGGAAGTGGTTGCAGTGCCGACCTCTGGGGCTGCCAACGGCCTCAGCAATGAACAGGCAGGACCTCGATGCCGTCCAACAACACACTCTCCTGCAAGCTGTGTGGAGACGAAGCTGGACAGCGACAGAAAAGGTTCCTTGGACACAGTGGCTCATGCCTATAATCCCAGCATTCTGGAGGGCCGAGTCAGGTGGACTGCCTGAGCTCACACGTTCGAGACCAGTCTGAGCAAGAGCGAGACCTTGTCTCAAAAAGAAAAAAAAAAAAAAAAAGCTGGACACTGTGGCAGGCACCTGTAGTCCCAGCTGCTTGGGAAGCTGAGACAAGAGAATCTCTTGAGCCCTGGAGTCTGAGGCTACTATGAGCTGTGAGGCCGACCGCACTCTACCGAGAGGGACAAAGTGAGACTCTATCTCAAAAATACCTAAAGATTCCTTGAAGACTCTCTGGACAGGGTCAGTGGACTGGGGCACCCCGAAAAGTGGTGCCTGGCAACCCCCAGAGGTCCTTGGAGGTTTGAGCTGGGAGAGAGAAGAGCACCGGGCAGGATCTGAAACCAATGCAGATGAAGCAGCGGAATGGGGAGTGGCAGGAACCCGAGAACAGTGTTCTGAGTCTGGAAGAAGCCAGTTGACACATCATGAGGACATCCCAACAGCTTGTAGAGACCCACTGCTGCTGAAGACCTGAGGCCTCCCACCAACAGTTAGCACTGACTGGTCAGCCACGTGGGTGATTGCCTTGGAAGTGGAATTGGGGCCTCAATCAAGCCTTCATCTGATGGCAGCCTCACAAGAGATACTGAGCCAGGACCATGAAGACGAGGCCCAATGGACAGAAAGAACACCCAAATACCCCATTTATAAGAGGAAGGGCTTTATTCACCAGCCAGGAGCTCACAGCATAGAAGAATTCCAAATGGCCACCCTCCCCAACTGCCTTGGTCTTTCCCTTTTTATTGACAGTCAAAAAGTTCCACCCCACAGGTACCCTTCTCATTGGCCAGTTTGAATCAAGCGGGAGAGGCTATTCCAGCCCCCACAGAACTACAGATTTCATAGAAGTGGAAATTTCCAGGTTCCGGGAAGTCAAGTCTAGAAATTCCCAACAGCTGAGTCACCATGGAGAGGACCCTGCAGGTGTATCCTTTTGGTCTCCTTGAGAAGACCTGTTCTAGACCTCACCCTTCTCAGGTATCCTCTCTCAAGATGATTTTTGTCTCAACTTTTTTAAAATTTCGTATCGCTATGAGGATACAAATGTTTAGGTTACATTGTTTTCATTTCTGTGATAAAGTTCAACTTATACAGTCTTCCACCCAGGGGCGTGCTGAACGCCCTTGAGGAAGAAGTAAATCTTAATTCTTAATGATCCTAAGAAAGCAGCAGGCAGGTGCAGAAGAACTCCTCCAAAGGTAAGAACAAAGCCTTTACACTGAACTAAAATAACCTTGAAAAACAAAAACAGACTCTATAATAACAATACCCTGGTTTCTAAATCAGTGGCCATAACTATGTAGCTGATACTGAACTGAAGAGAAAAAGGTATGAAAGAGTTTGGAATAAAACTGTTCCTCAGAACTCACCATTTTATGTACCTGAGTTCTCATCAGCAATTAAAGGTTCCTTCCTCCATAAAAAAAAAAAAATTATAAATAAAATAAATAAAACACCAAGTTTGGGGATATTGTTACACACCAATGGCTAACTGATACAAACCACATAAAATACTTTGCCAGTGTGGAGAAGATAAGTTAAATTAGGCTTTCTCACCAAGGTCACAAGATGCCAGGCCTGAAGGCCACCAAATGTCCGATTTTTTTTCTTTTTTTGTAGAGACAGAGTCTCACTTTATGGCCCTGGGTAGAGTGCCATGGCCTCACACAGCTCACAGCAACCTCCAACTCCTGGGCTTAAGCAATTCTCTTGCCTCAGCCTCCCGAGCTGATTGTTTTAAATAATTATGATTAAATCAGCAAGTGCTATGTGTTCCTAATAGTCATTAGTGGTTAATTTGAAGCCATGGTTATTCTGGCTACTATATAAGGCCCCACAGCTTTTCACCTCTGGGGGAAAAAAAGCTTCTTATGCTAGCTAACCTGTCCCCAGGAGATGAAGGCAGATGTCCCCATGCCTGCTCACAAGTTGCCACAACTTGAATAAAGGGCATGTCACACCTACCTTCAGCTCCTCAACTCTTTTTTAGTTTGACTGAATCCAGTGCAAACCTTTTCATCCTCAACCATTGGCACTACAGCCATACACAGAATAATCAGGAGGAGCTCAAGGATTGGCCAGAGGCATTTCTATTGATAGGGCCAGTAAACACAAAATGAAATGTACATACACACATTTTTAATCTAAAGAAAAAACAAGAAACTAAGCTTCACTCATTCAGTATATAGGCTGACCCTTTGTCAATGCCTACATCAGTTATACTACATACATCATGGTTAGTTGTTTTCAGCATATTTCATATACCAAGTTAGGTAACTAACAGATTTTACTACCTAGTTTCACCAGGCTTAAAAACATTACTATAAAGAAAAGGCAATCTGGATTTAATATTGACAATGCAAGCACAGGGATACTAAGAAAACAGAGCTGACTTTTTACACCAAGTAACTTCATCAGACATAATGGCAAGGTAAAATCAACAGTGATCAGATTATGCCTGAAAAGAAGTTAAAACAAAGCATTTAGAGTTATATACTACCGGTTAATAACAATACAACATATCCTCTGTCTTAATAATTTCCCAAGTGTTAGCTAGTTCTTTTTAAATATAGTGTAATTTCGGGTGGCACCTGTGGCTCAGTCGGTAAGGTACCAGCCCCATATACCGAGGGTGGCAGGTTCAAACCCGGCCCCGGCCAAACTGCAACCAAAAGATAGCCGGGCGTTGTGGCCGGCGCCTGTAGTCCCAGCACTCGGGAGGCTGAGGCAAGAGAATCGCTTAAGCCCAGGAGTTGGAGGTTGCTGTGAGCTGTGTGAGGCCATGGCACTCTACCGAGGGCCATAAAGTGAGACTCTGTCTCTACAAAAAAAAAAAAAAAAAAAAAAAAATTAAATATAGTGTAATTTCATAACACTCCTAAATTTATGTTTGTGTATATTTCACAAGGGATAATTGTAAAATATATGCTAACTTACATTAGTAGTATATGATATAATGTATAAATATATTATGAGAATGATGAGCTCAAATTTTTTTTTATTACCATTAGCAGAATAATTTTTTCTTTAAAGTGAATCCCACTGCTGAAATCACTGAACAGCAATGCAGTGACATTGAAGTTATGCTTTGGAGTCACTATAACAGCAATGTGTACACTGCGTTAGAGATGAAAAGACTCTAAAAACTACAGCCCCAACTAAGAGGCTAATGCAGTAGTAATTGCAAGAGGTAATTACTGCTTGAGTAAGAATGTTAGGACTGTAAGGAAAAAGACTGTTACAGTATTAAGAATTAAAGAAGCCAGGCTGAGACCAGAGGCCTGAGGTCAGGAGTTCAAGACCAGCTTGAGCAAGAGTGAGACCCCTGTCTCTACTAAAAGCAAAAATGAGGTGGGCTTTGTGGTCTGCACTTGTAGTCCCAAATACTTGCCAGGCTGAGGCAGGAGAATAACTTGAGGCCAGGAGTATGAAGGTGCAACAAGCTATAATAATAAATAAATAAATAAATAAATCAGATATTTATGTAAGAGAACGAAATGGAAGAAATAACTTTGGTAAAATAAGGCTTTTACGAAGCATAGGAAGGATATATTCCACCTAACAAAACTTAAAAGCTGCAAAAAGATCCACTGCCAACTTACTTGCATACCAAAACAAAGCTAAAAAATACCCATGTATACAAAAATACCCAAAATCCAAAGTAAATTAACAATGTCCACTGTCTAATCAAAAATGCACAGAACCAGGCAATGTGACCCATAATGACAAAAATACATAGAAACAGGCCCCAAAATACACACAAATGACAAAATTAGTAGAAAAGAACATGAAAGCAGTTATTATAACTATTTTTATGTATTCGCTATTGAACATGTTAAGCAAAAGAAATGTAAAATACTAAAAAAAAGCAAACTGAACTTTCAGAGATAAAACGTATAAGGTCTGGATAGATTTAACAGCAGATTTAACACAGCAAAGGGAAAATTAGTGGATATGAAAACCAGTAGAAACTTCCTAAAACAAAGAGAGTAAAAGACTATTAAACAAAAAAGTGTATCAGTGACTTTTGTGACAACTTCAAGTGGACAAATATATATGTAATTATGGTCCCCAAATGAGCAATATAAAAAAAAAAAAATCTCAAGAAATAATGGCTGAGGCCTAGCATGGTGGCTCGTGCTTGTAATCTAAGCAATTTAGGAGGCCGAAGTGTGCAGATTGCCTGAGCTCACAGGCTCTAGACCAGCTTGAGCCAGAGCGAGACCCCTGCTTCTAAAAATACCTGGGTTTTGTGGCAAGTGCCTCTAGTCCCAGCTACTTGGGAGGCTGAGGCACTTGAGCCCAGGAGTCTGAGGTTGCAGTGAACTATGATGCCATAGCGCTCTACCAGGGGTGACAAGGTGAGATTCTGTCTCAAAAAAAAAAAAAAAAGAAAGAAAGAAAAAGGAAATAATGAGAAGCAAACTATGGCAAAGTATAACATAAAAAAGCAATGATAAAAAGAAAATCTTAGAATTAACAAAAAAGTGCAGAAAAAGATACATCATTTACTGGGGAACAAAGATTAAACGACAGCAGACTTGTCATCAGAAACTTTAAGGCAAGCCAGCTCAAGCAACTAAGACACCAGCCACATATACCTGAGCTGGTGGGGGTTCAAATCCAGTCCAGGCCCACCAAACAACAATGACGGCTGCAACCAATCAAAAAAAAAAAATAGCCGGGCATTGTGGCCGGCACCTGTAGTCCCAGCTACTTGGGAGGAGGCAGCAAGAGAATCGCTTGAGCCCAGGAGTTGGAGGTTGCTGTGAGCTGTGATGCCATTGCACACTACCCAGGGCAACAGCTTGAGGCTCTGTCTCAAAAAAAATAAATAAAATAAAAATAAGGCAAGCCAGGTTCAGCGCCTGTAGCTCAGCCATTAGGGTGCCAGCCACATACACCAAGGCTGGCGGGTTCAAACGCCGGGCAGGGCCTGCCAAACAACAACTACAAACAAAAAATAGCTGGGCATTGTGGCGGGCGTCTGTAGTCCCAGATACTTTGGAGGCTCAGGCAAGAGAATTGCTTCAGCCCAGGAGTTTGAAGTTGCTGTGAGCTGTGACGCCATGACACTCTACTGAGGGCGACATAATAAGACAGTCTCAAAAAAAAAAAAAAAAAAGAAGAAGGCAGCAAGCCAGAGATGGTTGAGAAACATTATTAAAGTACAGAGAGAAAAAGTGTCAATCTAGAATCCTTTTTGTTAATAAAAAGAAGTATTTTTCCAAACACATAAAAGCTTAAAAATAGCAGCAGACCTGCACTACAAGAAACCTTAAAGGAAGTCCTCTGGCAGAAGAAAAATAATACCAGATGAGAATGTGAAGCTACATGTGAGCAATAAAGAACACCAGAATTGGAAATTACGTGAGCAAAAATAAACCCAATTCTTGAACTTTTTCAAGTCTCTTTAAAAGATAATTGGCTATTCAAATGAAAAATATTAACATACCATGGAGTTCTTAACATATGTATAGGTGAAGGGTGTGACAAATCATAGCACCATGACTGAGGAAAAGAATGAACTTACACTGCTGTAAAATTTGGTAATACAGGTAAAGTGGTATGATAATACTTGAAGGTAGACTGTGATAAGTTATGTATACAATAAACACTAAAGCAGCCACTAAAATAACAAAAAGCTAATGAACTGAAAAGGGAGTTTAGAATTCTTTCCAAATAAAAGAATTTTTTAAAATTATAACATATGAAAAGCTGTTAGTCTACTTCCTGGAGTAAATTAAGAGCGTAATAAATGTTAACTAAAATAATGACCTAACTCAACCACTCATTTTATAGATGATGAAAAATTTTTTTTAATTTTTATTTTCTTTTAAGACAGAGTCTCACTTAGGTCTTACTTAGTACAGTGCCATGGCATCATAGCTCACAGCAACCTCAAACACCCAGGCTTCACAATTCTCTTGCCTCAGCCTTCCAAGTAGCTGGGACTACAGGCGCCTGCCACAATGCTCGCCTATTTTTAGAGATGAAGTCTCGCTCTAACTCAGACTGGTCTCAAACCTGTGAGCTCAGACAATCCACCTGCCTCGGCCTCCCAAGTGCTGGGATTACAGGAGTGAGCCACCTCACCTGGCCCTAGATGATGTAATTGAGGCCTAGAGATACCAATTAATTTGTCTAAAGTTATCTTGTTAATGACTACAACCCCAGTCTCTAGAACAAACCTTTCCCAGATCCCTCATTATCATACTAAACCTTTCCCCAACCCCTTATCACCATACATTCAATGCCATAATGGTCCATACTAATTCATATGATGATGCCATTGCACCCTAGCCCCAGAGACAGAGAACCTGCCTATTTAAAAAAAAAAAAAAAAAAAAGGAAAATACAAATATAAATTTATTTTATTTTATTTATAAACTTATTTTTTGTTAGAAATATATTTCTAAAAAGGAAGGAAAATAAAAAATAAAATGTTCATAGAGGAAGAGAATAGGTCAAAAGGGATTGGATAGATGTTAGATGTCACCTCGTGCTACATATTTAACCTTATATAAATTTTATGCAACTATACATTTAAATTAAAATTTCTAAAGGCAACCCCCCTCAAAAGTAAATAAAACGAATGAATCAAACTATGTATCACGTTGATGTGTATCAGTTGATGGCATAATCATATTATTTGTAGTTACTTTAAATTGCAATAAAGTATAAAGATTTCTAGTGAGATATACACTAAGGTCAACAAGAACGAAAAAACTTAAAGTAACCATATTGTTGGGGCAGTGCTGGTATTATTACTCTGCAACTGCTGTACTACATGTGTATACTATTGGAAGAAGCAAATGAGTAATTCTGTGATATCAATGGGGATCAGAATTTCCTCATGACAAAAAGGAAGTACACATGCGTAAGACTGGAAAAAAGGTCAAGTTAGAACCCTATAGTCTTAGGCAGTGAAGACACAGAAGGTGGGAGTGGAAGGGGGAGGAGGATGAATGTTGAGAAATTACTTAATGGGTACAATGAGTGTTATTCTGGTGACAGATACACTAAAAGTCCCAACTTCACCACTATACACGCATGTAATAAAATCACACTTGTGGCCAGGCACAGTGGCTCACACCTGTAATCCTAGTAGGAGGCCAAGGTGGGTGGACTGCTTGAGCTCACAAGTTTGAGATCAGCCTGAGCAAGAGTAGATCCTGTCTCTACTAACAATAGAAAAAACTGAGACAAGAGGATTGCTTGAGCCCAAGAGTTGGAGCTCTGCTGTGAGCTATGATAATACCACAGTACTCTACGTAGGGCGAAAACTTGAGATTCTGTCTCAAAAAAAAAAAAAAAGAAAAAGAAAAAAATCACACTTGTATTCCACAAATTTACACAAATAAAAGAAAAATTAAAAACCCTATAGTCTTTAATTTAAAGTGGTATTATCAATAAGTATATTATCTTAAAAATATACAAACACACACTTCCACTTTTGGCCAAGATAGATGAATAGTTGCCAAATTTACCCTTCCACTATAAACATCTAAGGAAGTAGACAAAACATGTAAAACAACTATCTTCAACATTAGAGAACAGACAGAAGACTATAATCCTGAAGAGAAGAAAAACAAACAAACCACGTCCCAGCTTTCTGCATAGAGGCATAATCAAAATTACAGAACAGGAAAGGGGGAATCCCAAGCAGAGCACAGCATTTTTCCAAAGCTGAGAGAAAAAACCAGGCTGAGAGGCTGAATGATAGGTGGGTCAAACACAAGGGATTAAGAAGGAAATCATCAAATTTTTGGAACAAAATGATAACAAAGACACAAATTATCAAAACCTGTGAGATACTGCATAGGCAATCCTGAAAGGGAAATTTATAGCATTGGAAGCCTTCATCAAGAAACAGAAAGAGGCGTGGTGCCTGTAGATCAAGTGGGGAGGATGACAGCCACATATACCAAGGCTGGCGAGTTTGAGCTAAAACAACAATGACAACTGCAACCAAGAAAATAGCTGGGCATGGGTGGCGCCTGTGGCTCACTGAGTAGGCACGTGAGGCGGTGTGATTGTATTTGTTCCCATTTTGGTATTTTTTTTTTTTTTTTTACTTCAAAGTAAGATATGTGCAGTGTGCATAGCAATTTGTTCATTTGTTTTTTTTAAACTATAGTCCGGCCCTCCAACGGTCTGAGGGACAGTGAACTGGCCCCCTATTTAAAAAGTTTGAGGACCTCTGGTAGAGTTTGAGGTTGCTGTGAGCTGTGACACCACAGCACTCTACCCAGGGTGACATACTGAGACTCTGTCTCAAAAAAAAAAAAAGTCTAAAGAAAATGGACCAATACCTGGAAGCATGCCACCTTCCTAGACTCAATCAGAAGAATTAGAAATTTTGAATAGACCTATATCAATCACTGAAATAGCATCAACTATACGAAATCTCCCAAAAAAGAAAAGTCCAGGACCAGATGGCTTCACATCAGAATTCCACCAAACCGTTAAAGAAAACTAGTACCTATATTATACAACCTTTTCCAAAGCATAGCAAAAAGAAGGAATACTTCCCAACACATTCTATGAAGCAAATAAATATCATCCTGATCCCCAAACCAGGAAAGGATCCAACTAAGAAAGAAAATTATAGACCATTATCATTCATGAATATTGATGAAAAATATTCAATAAGATCTTAGCAAACAGGGTGGGGCGTGGTGGCTCATGTCTGTAATCCCAGCATTCTGGAAGCTGAGGCAGGTGGATTGACTTGAGCTCACAGTTTCGAGACCAGCCTGAGCCAGAGCAAGACCTTGTCTCTTAAAAAAAAACAAAAAAAAAACAGCAGGGTATTGTGGCGGGTGCCTGTAGTCCCAGCCACCTGGGAGGCTGAGGCAAAAGAATTACTTGAGCCCAAGAGTTTGAGGTTGCTGTGACCCATGATGCCACTGCACTCTACCAAGGGCACAAAGTGAGACACTATCTCAAAAAAAAAAGATCTTAGCAAACAGAATTCATTAACACATCAAAAAAATTATACACCATGATCAAGTTGGTTTTATCCCAGGGTTACAAGGTTGGTTCAACATATATAAATCTATAAATATATCACATAAATAAAATAAAATAGATTCTCTCAATTGATGCAGAAAAAGCTTTTGATAACATCCACCATCCTTTCATGATCATAACACTTACGAAAATAGGCTTAGATTGGTGATTGCTTAAAACAGGCGTCCTCAAACTTTTTAAACGGGGGGCCAGTTCACTGTCCCTCAGATCACTGGAGGGCCAGACTATAGTTTAAAAAAAAAACTATGAACAAATTCCTATGCACACTGCACATCTTATTTTGAAGTAAAAAAACAAAACGGGAACTATATACAATTCATATCGCCTCATGTGGCCCGCCTGCTGCAGTTTGAGGACCCCTGGCTTAAACTGATAGAGGCCATCTACAGCAAACCCACAGCCAATATCATATTGAATGGAGAAAACATTTCCCCTCAGATCAGGAACTAGGTAAGGATGCCCACTGTCTCCACTCCTATTCAACACAGTAATGGAAGTCTTAGCCATCAAAATCAGGCAAGAGAAGGAGATCAAGGGTATCCAAATGGGATCAGAGGAGATCAAACTCTCACTCTTTGCTGATGATATGATCCTATACCTAGAAAATCCCAGAGACTCAACTACAATCTCTTAGAAGTGATCAAGAAACACAGTAATGTTTCTAAGGGATACAAAATCAATACTTACATATCAGTAGCTTATATATATGCCAACAATAGTCAAGCTGAAAATACAGTCAAGGATTCTATTCCTTTTACAGTAGTGCCAAAGAAGATGAACTATCTGGGAATTTACTTAACAAAGGACATGAAAGATCTCTGTAAAGAGAATTATGAGGGCAGCTCCTGTGGCTCAAGGAGTAGGGTGCTGGCCCCATATACCGGAGGTGGTGGGTTCAAACCAAGCCCTGGCCAAAAAAAAAAAAAAAGAGAGAATTATGAAACTGAGAAAAGAAACAGCTGAAGATGTTAACAAATGGAAAAACATACCATGCTCATGGCTGGAAGAATCAACATTGTTAAAATGTCTATACTAAAGGCTCCAGGCCTATAGCCCTCTCTCAAAAAAAGAAAACAAAAAAAGTCTATACTACCCAAAGCAATCTACAGATTTAATGCAATCCCTATTAAAGCACCATTGCCAATACTTCTTTATTTTTATTGTTGAGGATTCATTGAGGGTATAAGAAACCAAGTTACACTGATTGCATTTGTTAGGTAAAGTCCCTCTTATGATCCTGTCTTGCCCCGAAAAGGTGTGCCACACACCAAAGCCCCATCCCCCCTTCCCTCTCTCTGCTCTTCCTTTCCCTACCCCTCCTTCTTCCTTTCTGTCTCTGCTCTCCCCTTCCCCCACCCCCACCATGTCCTTCATTATCGTTAATTGTCCTCATATCAAAATTGGGTACATAGGATTCATGTTTCTCCATTCTTATAATGCTTTACTAAGAATAATGTGTTCCACTTCCATCCAGGTTAATACAAACGATGTAAAGTCTCCATTTTTTTTAATGGCCGAATAGTATTCCATGGTGTACATATACCACAGCTTGTTAATCCATTCCTGGGTTGGTGGGCATTTAGGCTGTTTCCACATTTTGGCAATTGTAAATTGAGCTGCAATAAACAGTCTAGTGCAAGTGTCCTTATGATAAAAGGATTTTTTTCCTTCTGGGTAGATGCCCAGTAATGGGATTGCAGGATCAAATGGGAGGTCTAGCTTGAGTGCTTTGAGGTTTCTCAATACTTCCTTCCAGAAAGGTTGTATTAGTTTGCAGTCCCACCAGCAGTGTAAAAGTGTTCCCTTCTCTCCACATCCATGACAGCATCTGCAGTTTTGAGATTTTGTGATGTGGGCCATTCTCACTGGGGTTAGATGATATCTCAGGGTGGTTTTGATTTGCATTTCTCTATTAGGGATGATGAGCATTTTTTCATGTTTGTTAGCCATTCGTCTGTCTTCTCTAGAAATGGTTCTATTCATGTCTCTTGCCCATTGATATATGGGATTATTGGCTTTTTTTCATGTGGATTAAGTTCTCCATAGATCCTAGTTATCAAGCTTTTGTCTGATTCAAAATATGTAAATATCCTTTCCCATTGTGTAGGTTGTCTATCTGCTTTGGTTGTTGTCTCCTTAGCTGTACAGAAGCTTTTCAGTTTAATTAAGTCCCATTTGTTTATTTTTGTTGTTGTTGCAATTGCCATGGCAGTCTTCTTCATGAAGTCTTTCCCCAGGCCGATATCTTCCAGTGTTTTTCCTATGCTTTCTTTGAGGATTTTTATCATTTCATGCCTTAAATTTAAGTCCTTTATCCATCTTGAATCAATTTTTGTGAGTGGAGAAAGGTGTGGGTCCAGTTTCAGTCTTTTACATGTGGATATCCAGTTCTCCCAGCACCATTTACTGAATAGGGAGTCTTTCCCTCAAGGTATGTTGTTTGGTTTATCAAAGATTAGGTGGTTGTAAGCTGTTGGTTTCATTTTCTCGTTTTCTACTCGATTCCAAATGTCTTTGTCTCTATTTTTGTGCCAGTACCATGCTGTCTTGACCACTATGGCCTTGTAATACAGCCTACAATCTGGTATGGTAATGCCCCTGGCTTGGTTTTTATTACTAAGAACTGCCTTAGCTATATGGGTTTTTCTCTGATTCCATACAAAATGCAGAATCATTTTTTCCAAGTCTTGAAAGTAAGATGTTGGTATTTTAATTGAATCGATGTTGGTATTTTAATTGAATGGGTAGATTGCTTTGCGAAGTACAGACATTTTAACAATGTTGATTCTTCCCAGCCATGAGCATGGTATGTTCTTCCATTTGTTAATATCCTCTGCTATTTCCTGTCTTAAGAGTTTTGTAACTTTCTTTATAGAGGTCCTTCACTTCTTTTGTTAGGTATATTCCTAGGTATTTCATTTTCTTTGAAGCTGTGGTAAAGGGAGTTGTGTCCTTAATTAGCCTCTCATCTTGGCGTATACAAAGGCTACTGATTGTGGACACTGATTTTATATCCTGAGACATTACGGTATTTTTGATGACTTCCAAGAATCTTGCGGTTGAGTCTTTGGGATTCTCTAAGTATAAAATCATATCGTCAACAAAGAGGGAGAGTTCGTCCTCCTCTTGGATTCCCTTTATTTCCTTGTCTTGCCTAATTGTACTGGCTAGAACTTCCTGCACTATGTTGAATATTAATGGTGACAGAGGACAACCTTGTCTGGTTCCCGTTCTAAGAGGAGAAGCTTTCAGTTTTACTCCATTCAGTAAAATATTACCTGTGGGTTTGTCATAGATAGCTTTGATCAGTTTCAGAAATGTGCCACCTATGCCTATACTCTTCAGTGTTCTAATTAGAAAAGGATGCTGGATTTTACTGAATGTTTTTTCTGCTTCTATTGAGAGGATCATATGGTCTTTGTTTTTGCTTCTGTTAATATGGTGGATAACGTTTATGGACTTCCATATGTTAAACCAGCCTTGCATCCCTGGGATGAAACCTACTTGATCATGATGAATGACTTTTTTTGCAGTTTTTGGCCTGGCCACGTTTGAATCTGCCACCTCCAGTATATGGGGCTGGTGCCCTACTTCTTGAGCCACAGGCACCGCCCTGTTTATTTTTTCAGACAGAGTCTCACTATGTCACCCTCGGTAGAGTACTGTGGCATCACAGCTCACAACAACCTCCAGTCTTGGGCTTGGGTGATTCTCTTGCCTCAGCCTGCCAAGTAGCTGGTACTACAGGTGCCCGCCACAATTTGTTGCAGTTTGGCCGGGGCAGGTTTGAACTCACCACCCTCAGTATATGGGACCAGTGCCCTACACACTGAGCCACAGGCGCCGCCCCCATGATGTATGACTTTTTTGATGATAAGCTGTAATCTATTGGCTAGGATTTTGTTGAGAATTTTTGCATCTGTATTCATTAATGAAATTGGTCTGAAATTCTCCTTTTTAGTTGGGTCTAAGAAAATGCCATGAAGGCTATGTTGTACAGTTTGATGAGAATATTTCAGATTGTATATGAAACCAGCACATTGTATCCCTTGATTGCACTAATGTACACAGCTATGATTTAACAATTAAAAAAAAAAAAAAAACTGGGGTAAGATACCATCTAACCCCAGTGAGAATGGCCCACATCACAAAATCTCAAAACTACAGATGCTGTCATGGATGTGGAGAGAAGGGAACACTTTTACACTGCTGGTGGGACTGCAAACTAATACAACCTTTCTGGAAGGAAGTATTGAGAAACCTCAAAGCACTCAAGCTAGACCTCCCATTTGATCCTGCAATCCCATTACTGGGCATCTACCCAGAAGGAAAAAAATCCTTTTATCATAAGGACACTTGCACTAGACTGTTTATTGCAGCTCAATTTACAATTGCCAAAATGTGGAAACAGCCTAAATGCCCACCAACCCAGGAATGGATTAACAAGCTGTGGTATATGTACACCATGGAATACTATTCGGCCATTAAAAAAAATGGAGACTTTACATCGTTTGTATTAACCTGGATGGAAGTGGAACACATTATTCTTAGTAAAGCATTATAAGAATGGAGAAACATGAATCCTATGTACCCAATTTTGATATGAGGACAATTAACGATAATGAAGGACATGGTGGGGGTGGGGGAAGGGGAGAGCAGAGACAGAAAGGAAGAAGGAGGGGTAGGGAAAGGAAGAGCAGAGAGAGGGAAGGGGGGATGGGGCTTTGGTGTGTGGCACACCTTTTCTGGGCAAGACAGGATCATAAGAGGGACTTTACCTAATAAATGCAATCAGTGTAACTTGGTTTCTTATACCCTCAATGAATCCCCAACAATTAAAAAAAAAAAAAAAAAAGAGAGAGTCTCCTTCTGTCACCCTGGGTAGAGTGCCATGACATCATTATAGCCCACAGCAATTCAGACTTGGGCTCAAGCAATCCTCTTCCCTCTGCCTTCCAAGTAGCTGGGACTACAGGTGCCAAACACAACGCCTGTCTAGGTTTTTTTGTGTGTTTTCATTTTTAGTAGAGACAGGGTCTCATTATTACTCAGACTGGTCTCAAACTCCTGATCTCAAGCAGTCCACCCACCTCAGCCTCACAGAGTATTCAGATTACAGTCACTACACCGGCCTCAAACAAATTTTTAATTTTTTTTTTTTTTTTTTTTGAGAAAGAGTCTCAAGTTGTCACCCTGGGTACAATGCTATGACTGTCACAGCTCACAGCAACCTCCAACTCTTGGGCTCAAGTGATCTTCTTGCCTCAGTTTTTCTTTTTAGTAGAGATAGAGTCTCATTTTTTGCTCAGGCTGGTCTCAAACTTGTGAACTCAAGCAATCCACCCACCTCGGCCTCTCAGAGTGCTAGGATTACAGGCATGAGCCACTGTATCCGGTCCTCAAACAAATTTTAAAAAACACAAAACCATACAGTCATACTAAAAAGGGTAAATTTTACTGTATGTAATTTATGTCAATTTTAAAACTAAGAAACAACAAAAGACATTATCTGATATGCACAATACTCAGGCTGTAGAAATTCTCATATTGCAGAATTATAACTGCACAGGATCACTCTGAAAAACAACTACTCCCTAGTTAACAACAGTCAGGTACAAAAGCTACTACTCAGTCCTACTTTCAACAAAACATTCATCCTAATGCACAAGAGAAGCTAATACATAAATGCACCAGGAGACATATACATTAGCACTCAACGCAGTGCTCACTGTTACAACAAGAACCAGAAATAACCCAAATATATGATGAGTGCAGAACGGGAAAAACCTAGTAAATTCATACCATAAGGTAGCATATAGCAGAAAATATGACATATTTTAATTAAATGCAACAACACAGATCAAGCTAAGTCATGGGGCGTGAGGCCTCACAGAGGCCTCGAGGAAGCACTCTGGGAGGCCAACACAAGAGGACTGCTTGAGCTCAGGAGCTCAAGAATAGCCTGAGCAAAGTGAGACCATGTCTCTACTAAAAATAGAAAAATTAGTCAGGAGTCATGGTGGGGGACAGGTACCTGTAATCCTAGCTACTTGGAGGCTAAAGCAGGAAGGTCACTTGAACCCAGGAGTTTGACGTTGCTGTGAGCTAGGCTGATGCCATGGTACTCTAGCCTGGGTAACAGAAAAAGACTCTGTCTCAAAAAAAAAAAAAGAAAAGAAAAGAAAAGAAAAAAGATAAGCAAAAGCATCAAGTTGGAGAGAAATACATCCAGTATGATCCTATTCAAATAAAAATATTTTGTAAAGCAGGGAAAATTAAGTAACATTATTTAGGCCTTAAACTTCAGTAATACACACTTGTGGGTGTGGGTAGGGTGCTGGCCACATACAGCGAAGCTGACGGTTCGGAACCTGGCCCAGGTCAGCTAAAACAACAATGACAACTGCAACAAAAAAAAAAATAGCCAGGCGTTGTGGCAGGTGTCTGTAGTCCCACCTACTTGCGAGGCTGAGGCAAGAGAATCCCTTAAGCCCAGGAGTTTGAGGTTGCTGTGAGCTGTGATGCCACAGCATTCTACCAAAGGAGAAATAGTGAGACTCTGCCTCAAAAAAAAAAAAAAAAAAAATTCCTCCCTTAAGAGGACAGACAATAATTAAAAATATATATACAGGGCAGCGCCTGTGGCTCAGCGAGTAGGGCGCCGGCCCCATATACTGAGGGTGGTGGGTTCAAACCCAGCCCCGGCCAAACTGCAACCAAAAACTAGCCGGACATTGTGGCGGGCGCCTGTAGTCCCAGCTACTCAGGAGGCTGAGGCAAGAGAATCACATAAGCCCAAGAGCTGGAGGTTGCTGTGAGCCATGTGACGCCACGGCACTCTACCGAGGGCGGTAAAGTGAGACTCTGTCTCTACAAAAAAAAAAAATAAATAAAATAAAATAAATATATATATATATTTATTATATATATATACAGGGCGATGCCTGTGGCTCAGTGAGTAGGGCACTGGCCCCATATACCGAGGGTGGCAGGTCGAGCCTGGCCCTGGCCAAATTGAAACAAAAAATAGCTGGGTGTTGCTGGGGGCGCCTGTAGTCCGAGCTACTCAGGAGGCTGAGACAAAAGAATCACCTAAGCCCAGGAGCTGGAGGTTGCTGTGAGCTGTGACGCCATGACACACTACCAAGGGTGACATAATGAGACTCTCTCTCAAAAAACAAACAAATAAATATATATATATATCTCTACATATATACACACACACACACATGCATATACATACATAATATAGTATATCAGACAGTGACAAAACCCAAACAGAAAAACATATTTAATCAGGAAACAGGTAAATTGGGTGTGCCAGAGGGGTGTACAAGGGACAAAGTACAATTTGAGCAAAGACTTAAAGGAGGGCTTGGTGCCGGTAGCTCAGTGAGTAGGGTGCCGGCCACATACACCAAGGCTGGCGGGTTTAAGCCCACCCTGGGCCTGCTAAATAACAATGACAACTGCAACCAAAAAATAACTCAGTTAGCCTATCTCACAGAGTAGGTGATTAAATATACAAAATAGCTGGGCGTGTGTAGTCCCAGCTACTTGGGAGATTGAGGCAAAAGAATCGCTTAAGCCCAAGAATTTGAGGTTGCTATGAGCTGTGACACCATGGCACCCTACCGAGGGTGACATAGTGAGACTGTCTCAAAAAAAAAGAAAAAAGACTTAAGGGAGGTGTGGGAGCAAGGCATGCAGGCATTTGGGGCAAGTCTGGAGACAAATGAAACAGCAATGGGTAGAGCCCTGAGAAGAGCAGTACCAGTATGTTCAAGGGTGACCCAGCAAGCTAAGTGCATTTACGGACCAGGCTGAACCAGGCAGAGTTAATTAAATGAAAAGGGCTGGAAGTGAGAGTGGGAGGCATTCAAAGGATTCTGACCTTTACTCCAAGTGGGGGAGGGAGAAGAATGGGGTAAGACTGGAGGGCTTTGAGCATAAGAGTGACATGATCTGACTGACATTTTTTAAAAATCTCTTCGGTGTTGAGGAAGGTAGCAAGAATCAAAGCAAGGAGACGAGTCATAGGAAACTGCTATAATAAATCTAGGAGAGATGGTGTCTTAAACCAGGCTGGTAGCAAAAGAATGGTAAAAAGGAATACACATTCTGAAGTTAGAGCCAACAGGATTTATTTATGATTACTTATGCCACAAGAGCAAAAGAGCTGACTCCAAAGTTGAAGAATCCAGTTTCCAATCAAAGCAACTTAAAATTAATAAGGGTTCCCATTAATTTATGTAAGCAAGACAATTGTGGAACAAGTTTGGCATGGGAAAAAAAAAATCACACGATTGAATTTATCCATGTTAAATCTGAGATGCCATTAGAAATCCATATACATAGAAGACACTGAGTAGGTGATTAAATATACAAGTGTGATGTTCACAGAGGAATACCCAGGATGGGGATGTAACTTGGAAGTCATCAATGACAGAGAAACAGATGGAGAATCAAAGGAGACAAGTTAGCCAAGCTAAGGAAGATGAGAACTAAGTGTTGTAGGGGGAGATACTAAAAAGAAGCAAGCAAATTCATCCCCTAAACTCCAGACAGGCTCAGAACTTAAACTACATACCATGACAGAAAAGTATGAGGCTGAGAACCTGGGGACTGTAAAAAGTCTGCACTAGGAGGGCGGCGCCTGTGGCTCAGCGGGTAGGGCGCCGGTCCCATATGCCGGAGATGGCGGGTTCAAACCCAGCCCCGGCCAAAAAAAAAGTCTGCACTAGGAGACAGACACCCCTACTCCAACACCACACATCTAAGGAACAACCACTTCCTCGCTTCTGCAAGAGACAGATGAAGCCACAAAACCACAGGGCACTGAATTCCCTACTAGTAGCCTGACTCTGAAGCACCAGCCCTCAAGCAAGGATCACCAGACATCTGAGGAAGAGTGTAATGTGAAAGAAACAGGGCACAACAAACAGTAAAAGTACAGGCTGTATAATATATAAAATTTTAAAGTTTTTGTTTGTATTATGAAATATTCCCAGCAAAGTTAAATACTGGCAGCATCAGAACACATAGGGTACCCACCACCCAGAAAAAAAGTAAACTCATTACCTAGATCCGCACGACGTGAATATCTAGACCTAATAGCACAAGGGTGTGAGAAAAGATCCACACCAAGGTACACAATCACAAAAAGATCCTAAAAGCTTTCTGGCCAAGGCAGTAGAAAAAAGGGGCATATACAAAAGATCAGGAATATGGCATTAGATTTCAAAAGCCACACTTAACACTATTTTTTTCTTCTGGGGGACTGGGGGGGGGGGTGGAGCTTTTTACTCTATAGGTTTCCAAACACTCCATAACATGAAAAAGAGATCTTGGGCGGCACCTATGGCTCAAAGGAGTGGGGCGCCCACCCCATATACCGGAGGTGGCGAGTTCAAATCCAGCCCCAGCCAAAAAAACTGCAAAGAAAGAAAAAGATCTTGACATTTCCATTCTAACAGTAAAAATTACTATCCTGACCCAATTCAACTGTTTGGTATTGAGAACTGCTACCTTACACCAAGTTAAAACAATCTCCTTTTATGTGTTTTTTCCCTGCATTTATTCAACAATACCAATTCTCTGCCCCTAAGGCCTTGTCAGGAGAGATGTATCAAATGATCATATAATTATAAACATGTAAGTGATAAGTAAAGTTTAGGCACAACTGGAAAATCCAAACTAGAGGTTAAGAAAAGTGTCCTCTGGCCCAGTGCCCATAGTTCAGTGAGTAGCGCTGACCACATACATTGAAGCTGGCAGGTTTGTGCCTGGCCAGGGCCTGCTGGACAACAATGACAACTACAACCAAAAAATGGCCGGGCATTGTGGCGGGCGCCTGCAGTCCCAGCTACTAGGGAGGCTGAGGCAAGAGAATTGCTTAAGCTTAAGAGTTTGAGGTTGCTGTGAGCTGGAACACCACGGCACCGTACTAAGGGTGACGTAGTGAGACTCTGTCTCAAAAAGAGAAAAAAAAAAAAAGAGAGAGACAGAGAAGGTTCCTCTGAAATTGTCAGTTCTTGAGAACTACAGCCAGGAAAAAAAAAGTGAAGGAAGGAGAGTTCAAAATGGGATACCCTAAAACTGGAAAGAGCTTAAGGAATTCAAAGAACTGAAAGGTGGTGGAGCAAGTTTTGGATTTTTTTGTAAATGCCATGGGAAACCACTGACAAGTATCAAACAGCAACATGTCATGATCAAATTATGTTTTGAAAACATAATTTGGAGGTTGTATAGATTACAGAAGAGCAAAAGCCCTGGATTATAAAGGGATGAAGTGAAAGCAAGTAGACCAGGCAGTAGCTATTTCAGTATCCAACATATGAGGATAATTTAGGCTAGGATGGTGGCAATGGAAATGAAGACCCAAAAAAGTTGAAATTTTAAAAGTAGAATTGTTAGAACAGATAGCTTTCCAACAAAAAGCTGGCATTGTCATCTGTATTTCTAAAGAACAGACTAAAACAAAAGATCAGCTGATACTTTTTAAGAAGTATCAAACATTTCAAAATCCATTTGGTATCACTGATCAAAAGCCAGCATCATTCGGAAGAAAATAAACATATTTTTGAATTTGAAGTTCTTCCAGAACTTTGAGCAAGCTTTTTGAACATTTGAGAACTGACTCATTTAGTTGAAGTTCAAAGTTCTTAACCTGTCCTGTGTGTAATACAAATCTCTCAAATAACCAAAAATGTTACTTTGTACCATTTAGCTCTCTCAGGCCATTTTCTCATTAGTACAGGAGTTAGAGGCATATTTATGCTGCAACAGAACTAGTAAGAGGAGCATGATGCCCGTCTGGAACATAGTTAGCACTATATTAAACATCAGTTTCCATTTTTCTTCCAAATTTAGCTAAGCTAGAAGAAGCAACTTTTCTTAGACTAAACAAATTCTTTGACTAACTCCCCAAAAGTCTGACCTGAAGGATTGAGAAGAGATTAAGTGCACAGTTTTAATACTACCAGCTGACTCAAAGAAGTTTTGGGTTTTTTTTTTTTTTTCAAACACCATCCCTAAGGGAGCTGACAGTATGAACAATCTCCTCTTTTTCCCAGAATGCTGGTGCTTTAAAATCATACTTAACAGAAATGTTTATAATCTTTTTGTTTGACGTATATGTATCCTTTAGCAACCCTGAAATTATCAGCCTCCCCACTCCCCTTTACCACACAAAGTCATTCCAGTAGTTCAAACCACTGTTACTTGACCTTTGCCATTTCATTTACGCAGGTCTCTGAACTTCAGGAGGTAGAAGGACAAGAGGCAGTTCATCTCTCAGGCACAAAACCAGACTCTGACAAGGGCTCTGAAAACAAGTTCTCTCTTTTCCCTGAGCTGACTGGGAAGCCTTGACAATGGAATACTCCTCCTTTCAAAGACAGATCCAGATGTCCCTTGAGAATTACTCAAAGAACCTTTCACTGAGGCAAAGCCTCCATCAAAACCAAACTGCTGCTGCAAACCAGAGTAAATGTTCTCTACTGAGTCTTCTGTGCCAACCTCTCCTACAGTACATAGTGCAACAGGGTTTTACTAAAGTACCAAATGCATCACCCCACCCCTCAAAAAAAAGGAAAGAAAAATATCCATGATTGACTTACTTTTACACAGAACAGTATAAATGCCAAAATGTGAATATCTTTACTGGTTTTCAACAGAGTTCTAGGGTCCACATAAGATGCC
This sequence comes from Nycticebus coucang, assembly GCF_027406575.1. Taxonomy (NCBI): domain Eukaryota; kingdom Metazoa; phylum Chordata; class Mammalia; order Primates; family Lorisidae; genus Nycticebus; species Nycticebus coucang. The sequence goes on along the minus strand of NC_069800.1, from coordinate 39,349,093 downwards.
TTAGGCTGGGCGGCGCCTGTGGCTCAAAGGGGTAGGGCACTGGCCCCATATGCCGGAGGTGGCGGGTTCAAACTCAGCCCCGGCCAGAAAGTGTAAAAAAAAAAAAAAAAAAAAAGATGCCTTAGGCTTAGAGTATGGGGTAGAGATAGTACAACCAAACAAACAAAAAAAAAATGGAGAAACTAGGCCCCCATCCTTGTTTCAACTAGTGCAGTTTCACAGTCATTAATTTGTATTCCAGTTTCATTTCATGAGATAAAAGCGTTTTATACCTGCAGTTTTTAAACACCAATCCATTTTAACTCCTCAGTGTTAGAGATGAGGAAGCACAAGTGGAGATAAGCAGTAATACATGAGGCACTACACTGGAACTCAGACCTTGACTCCTATTCTATTGCTCTTAGCACCACCATATAATACTCACCATGGCACAGAAAAGAAAGCCAATTAGAAATGCCAATATGGCTCGGCACCTATAGCTCAAGCGGCTAAGGTGCCAGCCACATACAGCTGGCAGGTTTGCATCCAGCCCAGGCCCGCCAAACAACAATGACAACTACAACCAAAAAATAGCCAGGTATTATGGCAGGTGCCTGTAGTCCCAGCTACTTGGAAGGCTGAGGCAAGAGAATCACGTAAGCCCAGGAATTGGAGGTTGCTGTGAGCTGTGATGCCACGACACTTTACCCAAGGCTACAGCTTGAGGCTCTGTCTCAGAAAAAAAAAAAAAACTTTAGAAATGCCAATACAATTAATGTAGACAGCAGAAATTCAAACCAACCAGCCATAAAGAAAGTGCTCACATCTAACAATATGAAAGGCTACTTTCACTTAACAATTATAAGAATTTTCATTAAAGAGGATAAAAATGACATTCTGAGAAATAAAACAACTCACAAGATCTTTCAAAAGATGAAGTGGCCAAAGTTCACAAAACCTGAAGAAAAACTCTTTATTCTAAACTGGCATAATAAAAAGAAATCAAACTCAAAGGTGGGGAACCTGGGTTTAGCCCTAACTCAATAACATAGATTTATCATGCAGCTATTTGTTACAGATAAATCATTTAATCTATTAGAAGTTCAATTTTCTTTTCTTTTCTTTTTTTGAGACAGAGTCTCACTTTGTTGCCCTGAATAGATTGCCGTGGCATCATAGCTCATGACAACCTCAAACTCTCGGGGTGAAGCGATTCTCTTGCCTCCGGCTCCCGAGTAGCTGAGACTATAGGCACCTGCCACAACACCTGGCTATTTTTCAGAGTCATGGTCTCGCTGCTGGTCTTGAACTTGTGAGCTCAAGCAATCCACCTGCCTGCCTGCAGAGTGCTAGGATTACAAGTGTGAACCACAATTTTCTATCCATAAAATGAAAATGGACTAGATGACTTGAGATCTCCTCCTCCACTAAAATTCTAGAATCCTAAGCATTAAAAAATTCATATATTGGGTGGTGCCTGTGGCTCAAAGGGGTAGGGCACGAGCCCCATATGCCAGAGGTGATGGGTTCAAACCCAGCCCTGGCCAAAAACCACAAAAAAAAAAAAAAAAAAAAAATTCATATATTTAGGGTGGCACCTGTGGCTCAAAGGAATAGGGCACTGGCCCCACATACTGGAGGTGGCGGGTTCAAACCCAGCCCTGGCCAAAAACTGTAAAAAATAAAAAAATCACTACCATTTTAAATGAAAGTAAAAATCCTTTTTTCTTTTTTTTCAGTCCTGGAGACAGAAACATTTTTTCTAAAAAGCAATATACTCAAACTCTAAAAGGAATAATATCTTTAAAAATCCAAAATATTTAGGAGCGGTGCCTGTGGCTCAAGGAGTAGGGCATCAGCCCCATATACCACTGGTGGGGAGTTCAAGCCCAGCCCCAGCCAAAAAAACTACAAAAAACAAACAAAAAAAAAAAAATCTAAAATATTTAAACTGTTTTAATGGTTCAGTTTCTTCCTTCAGCAATTGCTTGAAAAAAACATTGCTTGAAAAAAACAAAGGTTTATTTCTTTTTTTTTTTGTAGAGACAGTCTCATTTTATCACTCTCAGTAGAGTGCCGTGGGGTCACACAGCTCACAGCAACCTCCAGTTCCTGGGCTTAAAGCAATTCTCTTGCCTCAGCCTCCCAAGTAACTGGGACTACAGGCACTCACTACAACACCCGGTTATTTTTGTTGTTGTTGCAGTTTGGCCGGGGCCAGTTTTGAACCCGCCACCCTCAGTATATGGGGCCAGCGCCCTACTCACTGAGCCACATGCACCGCCCAGAAAGGTTTATTTCTAATGTCAGCAGATTCTTTCACAGATTTATGTAGAACTGCTCCAAAGAGGGCAAGAAAAAGAGTTCTTAAAAGAGTTCTTTTTTTTTTTGCAGTTTTTGGCTGGAGCCGGGTTTGAACCTGCGACCTCTGGTATATGAGGCCGGCACCCTACTCACTGAGCCACAGGCACCACCCAAAAGAGTTCTTAAAAGAGTTCTTAAAAGTTAACTTGCTAAGCAGGAGAAAAAAAACCCAAAATATACATATTCCATAACAAAAACTGATAAAAATGCAAGGTGAAATACAAGGAGAACTAACTGGCTTAAGATTTTGGTAATGCTATCTTTATTTTTCATTTAGCCAATGTTTATTAAGTACCTATTATATACCAGATACAGAGGATATAGTGAAAATAAAGTCCATGCACTTATATTCTAGAAGGGGAAGGTTAACAATAACCAACCAACCAACAAATCAAGGCAATCTGGGATACTAACAGGAATATAAAGAAACAAAAACCTTAATTATAATGTAGAATTAGATTGGTAGTAAGAGAAAGCTTCACTAAAAAGATATTGTTGGACTAAGAATCAAATACCAAGAAGTCACTGCAGAATTTTCCAAGCCCAGAGACTAGCAAGTACAAAGGTCCTAAAGTGTACACAAGAATAAAGTGTTGAGAAACAGACTGAAGGCCAAAGTGGCTGAAGTATGAATGACCAAATGGAAAGTGCCAGGAGAGCAGTTCAGAGAGGTGCAGGCACTGGCCACCCAACAGAGTGAGAATGACATGATCTGATTTGCATTTTTAAATAAGACCACTCTCCTTGCTATGTACATATTGAAAATCAAAATGGGTGCCAATGTTACCTTTCAAATGATAAGTGTTATGATTTTATTTTATCTAAATCTAGGCTTACTCTACTTGTTCTTTTCTTGCTATTTAATAGTAATATAGCTTTGAAATTGATTTTGAGGGTGGAGTTGTACATAAAAATTTCAATTCTGGTTATTGAAATAACAGCATAAAAACTCATAATTATCTCTTTTGCTCCATTGCTTTTTCCCCTTTTATTTACAAACGGGGGAGGGAGGAGGATTGTTTGTTTGGTTTTAGACGGAGTCTCACCCTATTGCCTAGGCTAGATTACATAGCTCCCTACAACCTCAAACTCCCAGGCTAAAGCAATCTTCCTACTTCAGGCTCCCAAGTAGCTGGGACTATAGGTATATGCTACCACATTAGGCTAATTTTATTATTATTATTTTTTTTTTTTTTTGTAGAGAAAGGATCTTAATATGTTGCCCAAGTTGGTCTTGAACTCCTGGCCTGAAGTGATTCCTCCCACTTCAGCCTCCCAAAGTGCTGCAATTACAAGTGTGAGCTACCTCACTCAGCCCCAAAACTGTAGACTTTTTTTTTTTTTTTTTTTGGAGACAGTCTTACTATGTTGCCCTGGGTACAGTGCTGTAGTGTCACAGCTCACAGCAACCTCCAACTCCGGGGTAAAGAATCTCTTGCCTCAGCCTCCCAAATAGCTGGGACTATAGGCACCCGCCACAACACCCGGCTAATTTTTTGTTGCAGTTGTCATTGTTGTTTAGCTGGCCCGAGCCGGGCTGGAACCTGCCAGCCTGAATATATATGGCAGTGCCCTATGCACTGAGCCACAAGCCACCCCCAAAACTGTAGATTTTAATGGAAAGATACTTTATGTACTGTCATCTATTTCTTTTACAAAGATTTTTTTTATACCTTTTAAATTATTCTATACATTAAAAAAGTTCAACTAGACTTGTTAACTGAAAAAATACTATGAAGGCAGAACTCTGTATTACCACATTTGGTATAATAAATTCCTAATAGCCATAAGTGACATTTCTATTTGAGCATCATATAACAAATCTGAATAATGCTGAGATGACTGCAGCAGTAAGCCTGATAGTGCATGCTAAACTAACCATTCACTAACTCAATTTAAACTCACCACTGACACAACCACTGGGTCACAAAAGCATAGTATTCAACACAGAAGTCATTAAAATGTAGAACATTACAAAGCAGTTCACAGTAGTGCTATGTCAACAGGCAATCCCAAGTGTAAACCCCAGTACAGCTGGGCACGTTGGCTCACGCCTGTAATCCTAGCACTCTGGGAGGCTGAGGCAGGTGGATCGCTTGAGCTCAGGAGTTTGAGACCAGCCTGAGCAAGAGTGAGACCTGGTCTCTACTAAAAATAGAAAAACTAACTGGGTGTCATGGTGGGTGCCTATAATCACAGCTACTCGGGAGGCTGAGGCAAGAGGATGGCTGAGCCCAGGAGTTTGAGGTTGTTATGAGCTGTGCCTCCACGGCACTCTCCCCAGGACAACAGAGTAAGACTCTGTCTCAAAAGAAAAAGAAAAGAGAAAGGAAATTTTGGAACTAAGGAAAAATTCGAACACAGGCTACATATATATTACATACTATTATATAATGATACATTATATAGTATTACATCAATGTTAAGTTTTTTGGGAGAGATAATGGTATTGTGGTTACATAGGAAAACGTCCTTGTTCTTAAAAAATACATTCTAGGGCGGCGCCTGTGGCTCGGTGAGTAGGGCGCCGGCCCCATATGCCGAGGGTGGTGGGTTCAAACCCAGCCCCGGCCAAACTGCAACAACAAAAAAATAGCGGGGCATTGTGGCGGGCGCCTGTAGTCCCAGCTGAGGCAAAAGAATCACATAAGCCCAAGAGCTGGAGGTTGCTGTGAGCCGTGTGACGCCACAGCACTCTACCGAGGGCAGTAAAGTGAGACTCTGTCTCTACAAAAAAATAAATAAATAAATACATTCTAAAATATTCAGAGGTAAAGTACCATATCTATACAAAACTGTCTGAACAAATGCATATATTTGTAGAGAAAAATAAAACAAATATGAGAAATCTCTAACAATTAGTAAGTCTAGGTGAGTGTAAAGGTGCTCACTCTGTTATGGTTTGAATATAGGTCCCCCTTCCACAACTCACATTGAAATTTAATCCCCAATATGGCAGTAGAGGTGAGGCCTTAAGAGATGATTGACTCATGAGAGATCTGCCTTCATGAATGGATTCCTAATCATGATTAATAGGCTAATGGATCAATGCATTATCATGGGAGGGTAACTTAGGGCTTAATAAGAGGAAGAAGACTTGAGTTAGCACACTCTGCCCCCTCACCATGTGATGCCCAAGAGCTGCCTCTGGACTCTGCAGAGAGTCTCCATCAGTAAGAAGGTTCTCAGTGCCAGATAATCCCCTCAACTTTGGACTTCCCAGCCTCCATAACTATAAATTCCTTTTCTTTATAAATTACCTATTTTCAGACATTCTGTTATAAGCAACAGAAAACAGACTAAGATGCATGGTACTCTTTTGGTACCCTTTCTCATCCATTCCTGAATAACAATAGAGTAAATGTCTGCACAACTTCTGGAAGACAGTGTGGTGTCAATGAAGCATTTAACAAGAGACTAATAAACTACCACATATTCATAACCTGGAATCAAGAATCCTTACAATAGTCTTTTAAAAAAAAAAAAAGTATGGGCGGCGCCTGTGGCTCAAGGAGTAGGGCGCCAGTCCCATATGCCAGAGGTGGTGGGTTCAAACCCAGCCCCAGCCAAAAAGATAAAAAAAAAGTATATATGTCTATATATACCATCATGGCAAGTGTTTCAAATTATACTAACTGAATTAAACAAACAGCAAATGTAATAAGGAATGTATAATTCAATTTTTTCCAATATTTATATAAATTATTATTTAGGTACAGGTAGCAGAATTTTGTAGAATTATGAGTTACTTTCACTTCCTCTGTTGAATTTTGCTTTGTGTTGCATTTGCATATATTGCTTTTATAATGGGTCAGAAATATTAAGAGACATACATAATTAACCAAGCTAAAATTCTACGAAAGCCATAGCATCCTTTCTTTTGGCTCTGAGATATGCACTAGATGCTAGAGGAACATCTAAGGATAGTTTCCTAAAAATTAAATAGTATTTATCATATGTCAAAAGAATAATGAAGTTCTAAATGTAGCCATTATTCACTAAATTAATGCAATAAATATACATTAGTGAGGTTTTCTGTTTTTTTTTTTTAAATAGAGACAGAGTCTCACTCTGTCACCCAACCTGGAGTACAGTGATACAATCATAGATGATCATATCCTCAAACTCCTGAGCTCAAGCAATTCTCCCACCTCAGCCTTTTAAGTATCTGGGATTACAAGCACAAACCACACACCTGGTTATATATACATTTATTGAAGGTAAGTGTACAAAGATACTGTGGGCAATGAGTAAGATAAGCTCTGCCCTCAAGCAGTTTGCAGTCTAACTGAAAGAGCCTGACAAGCAAACCACTAATCCAAAAAGAAGACAATAAATATCACAGAAGTAATGCTTGCAGATACACAAGGCCAATGACTAAGAAGCTATGAAAAATAAGCAATGTGAAGTCAAAGGTAGATGAGATGATGTGCTAAGCACATATTCAATCGGTGCATCTTGGACACAGGCTGCAGACTAATGTAACACTACCAAGCCTACAGCAGGTTCATACAATGTTTACTCATGACATATTGAGATTAAAATGAAGAAATGCAATTCAGTTTTTTTTTTTTTTTTTGAGACAGAGTCTCACTCTGTTGGCCAGACTAAAGTGCCATGGCTTCAGCCTAGCTCACAGCAACCTCAAACTCCCAGGTTCAAATGATACTCCTACATCTGCCTCCCGAGAGGCCGGGACTACAGGTACTGGCCCCAATGCTTGGCTAATTTTTCAATTTTTAGTAGAGATGGGTCTTAGTCTTGCTCAGGCTGGTCTTGAACTCTTAAGCTCAAGCAATCCTTCTACCTTGACCTCCCAGAGTACTAGGATTACAAGCATTAAGCCACCACACACAGCCCAGTTCAAACATTTATTGTTTGCCAAGAATTCAGCCCAGAGCCAAATCACAAAGACAAAATTCAGTTCCTACCTTCAAGGTACTCATAGACTAGTTCTCCTTCCTCTTTAAACAGAAATATGCCATTAAAAGGTTTATTTGTAATATATATAACATGTGTAACTAAATATAATTACAATATAACATTATATATGTTGACAATAGAAAAGACAATGGAAAAGTGACAATAGAAAAGTGAGATCAGGCACAATGGCTTATGCCTGTAATCTTAGCACTCTGGGAGGCAGAGACAGGAGGATTGCTTGAGCCCAGAAGTTTGAGGTTGCTGTGAGCTGTGACACTACGTCACTCTTCCAGGGACAATAAAGTAAGATTCTGTCTCAAAAAAAAAAAAAAAAAAAGGTGGTGCCTGTGGCTCCAGGAGTAGGGTCTCGGCCCCGTATACAAGAAATGCCGGGTTCAAACCCAGCCCTGGCCAAAAACTGCAAAAAATAATAATAATAATCATAATCATAATAATAAATTTGGAAAGTGCCTTTAACGGGCAATTAAGGATGAAGAAACTAAGAATAACATAAAGGCTACTATTTATTAAGGACTGACTCAATGCCAGGGATGCAAACACCATCACAAAAAGGGGGAGGGGGTTAATTCCATCTATGATTACAAAGCGAGATTTTAAATACAGGGACTCTGTCTCTCACAAGGCTCAATTACAAGAGAAGCATTTAAAACCAACAGAAAAAGAAAACAGCCCAAACTATGAAAAGACTAAGTTTTATGATTTTGGGTTATATAGCTGTTCAGGTTTTTAATTAACAAAATTTGAATACAGCCTATCAAGAAAAAAACACAAAAAGGAAAATGTTTGTGTAATGGTTACTGCAATTTATAAACACATTATGGAAGAATACAAGGGTCAGCATCAAATTTTCTGTTATTCTACTGTCAACAAGTCATCTTATGTCTAAATCAGGGGTTAGCAAAGTATAGACCCAAGTCAAATCAAGCCTGCTGCCTGTTTTCATAAAGAAACACTTTTAAATGAAATTAAGTATTTTTAATCAGAACACAGCCATACCCATTTGTTTCTGTATGGTCTATGGCTGCTTTACTGCTACAGTGACAGAGCTAGAATGGTTATAAAACAGATTCAAAACCTAAAATATTTATTTTCTGGTCCTTTACAGAAAAGTCTGCAGACCCCTAGTCTAAATAATTGCCATATCTATCACAAATGGTAAGAAAATAACTAGCCTGTTCATTTCAAGCCTTTTGAACCTAATTATGAATTCTACCTGATTTCAGTTCTCTTTTATAATATCACTTACTAAGTGCTAATGAGTTTTTTAATTCCACAAATATGTTCACATTTCAGTTATTTTCCATAGAATAGGTCTTACTCTAGCTGCCTGGTAATTTATCTTTCACATCATTATTACAAGGAAATCCTACTTAAGGTACATTTGCAATTATCCACTCACATACTTACCCTTCAATTTCATACAACCTATAAAGATATAGACAAGCAAAGATGAACAGAGAGACAAAGGCTGCTTTAACTAAATAATTCTTAATTCACTATTCAAACTAGAACACTTCAAAGTGCTATTAAGGACCAACAACATCAGTGACACTTGACTGCTTATTAGAAATGCAAATTTATGGGCCTCATTCCAGACCTACCAGGTGATTCTTATGCATACTAAAACTTCTGAGAGTCACTGAACAAAACCAGAGTTTATATTACTTACCTTGAGTGTGAAAAGGCTGATTCGGCCAGGCAGTTTATAAAACAGCCCCTCTCCTCCTCTTGAATTGGAATGTAGCATGGCATTAAGGCATGCAAGAGGGGATGTGCCGCTGTAAAACACAGAGGATGGATGAGGGTCTCACAAGTCCATATGCCTACTTACTCAGAGACCTACTCCCTCTAACTCATCCTCAAATTGAGAAGCAGAGCAAGAAATAAAGGAAGGATCTCATGACAACAGTATCACTGTGAAGTAGTAAAAGGATAGCCAGATGAAATTCACAAATCACAGAGTTTTGAGATAAGGTGTTATGTGATACTCCAAATCCATATCTAACAAGTTTTTAGTGCTATTTGATGATATGAAAAAAATCCCCCCAAATTTAGAAAAACCACGATTTCTTTGTATTTTTTTTTTTGTGTGTGGTTTTTTGGCCGAGGCTGGGTTTGAACCCACCACCTCCAGCATATGGGACTGGCGCCCTATCCCTTTGAGCCACAGGTACATGGCTCTGCGCCTGTAGCTCAGCGTCTAGGGCGCCGGTCACATACACTGGGGCTGGGCCCGGGCCTGCCAAAACAACGATGACATCTACAAAAAAAAAAAAACAGGCGTTCTGGGAGGCGCCTGTAGTCCCAGCTACTTGGGAGGCTAAGGCAAGAGAATTGCTTAAGCCCACAAGTTTGAGGTTACTATGAGCTGTGACACCACAGCAGTCTACCCAGGGCGACATAGTTGAGACTCTGTCTCAAAAAAAAATAAATAAAATTACATTTTCATAAAATTTCACTATTAAAAACAAAACTGAGAGCTTCCTAGCCTCTACATTTCAACCTAGGTAGGAATCATGTTCACAAAGTGCCATACTTCATTACCATCACAAAGATCACATAATCAATTGTGCTATCCAGTAAAATAAGGACTCTTTTTTTCAGCTAAGTATTTTCTATAAATAGGCAAAAGAAATAATACTTCATTTGCTTTTTCTCTATTGTAAGGTGGAAGGATGAATTTTATTCTGTATCTACTCAGGAATAATCATTTAAACCCGAACGCAAAAGTCAGTCAAGTGAACTTAATACTCAGTAATACTTAAACATTAAACTAAAAAGATGGCATATTAAGTTGTTTCATGGTCCCTGCCACAACAGGTTGCAAAACAATAACTCAGCAAGATAGGGCTACTTATTGAATCTAAACTAGAAAAGCTGTCAAAAGTACACATGGCTATTAATAATAATGAAGTTTGGCATTAGCACATTAGTGCCTATAACTCGCTTGTGCCTCTTCTCTTCAAAATATAAATGCCTTAAGTAAAGCCGCCTGGCATTTTTCAGAACTAAAGGCCTTCATTTATAGGGTGTTAAAAATAAATTCTGAGTCTAAAAAAGTCATTTTGAAAACTATTACTTATTCTGCTTTGGAACACAGTGGATGCTAAAGTATTTTTCACCAAGAACCAATCTCTAAAAGAAACTTTGTGCAGTATCTAGAGTATCAAGTGGGTGTGCTAGCATCTCTGCTACAAGGGGGAACGGCATGCTGGCAGAGTCCTTCTGTAACTCCTACACACTATACCTCTGTCTACAAATTAGAGCTGCTCACTCATCACGAGCCACCACGACTACTTTATAATTTCTATAAGAGCAAGAGGCAGAAGCAAATTAAGGTTCTCAATTCCATCTGTCCCAAAGGGACTAATTTACCTTCTATAGGCATAGTGGTCCAACAGCCGTGTAGACAGCAGCATGATGGCAAATAGCCCATAAAAACAAAAATAAAGCACAATTATAACACTATACAGTGCATAAGTACAAATCAAATAAATCGTATCTAAGCTACCCTAATCTTCCCTCCCCACAAAATATCAATTTGAAAATGTTTAAACTGACAGCTAGAAAGAAAGAACCTTTTGACCCTAAAGGTCAGTTAAAGTAGCTAAAGCTTGACAGCAACAACATACGTTATTTGTTCTGAGTTCCAGAAAGAGACTGTTCTGTTCTCCTCCTCCTTCATTAAAAAAAAAAAAAAAAGTTGGGCGGCGCCTCTGGCTCAGTTGGTAAGGCGCTGGCCCCATATACCGAGGGTAGCGGGTTCAAACCCGGCCCTGGCTGAACAGCAACCAAAAAATAGCCGGGCGTTGTGGCGGGCGCCTGTAGTCCCAGCTACTTGGGAGGCTGAGGCAAGAGAATCGCTTAAGCCCAGGAGCTGGAGGTTGCTGTGAGCTGTGTGATGCCACGGCACTCTACCAAGGGCGATAAAGTGAGACTCTGTCTCTACAAAAAAAAAAAAAAAATGTTTGCAGAAGGGTAAGAAGAGACAAAGATTAAGGACAGTCACTAATCTCCAGGGTGGTGCCTGTGGCTAAAAGGGGTAGGGCGCTGGCCCCATATGTCAGAGGTGGCAGGTTCAAACCCAGCCCTGGCCAAAAACTGCAAAAAAATAAAAAAATAAAAAAACTACTAATTTCCTGCTAGTCCTTGTGTTTCTAACTTGTTGCTTCCCTAGAAAAACTACATCATAAGAAAATTAAGATCATCTCAAATTTTAGTATATTCATGTTATAAATGGCTAGAATTAGTGTGGGAGGGATGCCAGTGGGTTTTATGCTGAGACCATCTCTCTTTAAAAGAAAAGACTTCAGAGGCACAGAGAAGAGCAAAGAGTAAATATAGACACAATAGTGCCTATCAGGGTCTATCCCTTCTCTACTACTGAAACTTGCAAAATAGTACAAGAGAAAATGTATTGACTCCTTACACAAAAAACAAACTCTATGACAAGATATAAGGAACAGCGAAGATGGGGAAAGCTCCTGTACTTCTGATGATAACAAATGGATGTTCACTCACTTCCACCCTCCACTCTAAAGGACACACAATGGGAGATGGATAGTTCAACCTAAGCACCAGACACACAAGCACAGACATTAACTTGTATCACCACACAACTATGGAAAGACACACGTCCTATGAAACCATCACGTTAAGCAATAAGAGCAATACAAACCTCATTTCCTTTAGTCCTTCTGTCTCTATGACTTGCAGAATCTGTTTTGGTGTCATTGGAGCATCCGAGTAGTTTTCTAATACCTGAAGAAACAAACATCCTGATTTCAGTGTGCAGTTTCCATGTATATCCATCAATCTGGATCATGGGCTACAGTTCTGCTCTCAGGTGTGAGGTACCACTAGTAACAATTTAGTTTTCACTCAGTTAAAATTACTTCAGAAACCAAATTACATATATACCCATATACTAAAAGGTACTATAATTAGCTGAAATGTTCTAATTTTTACTTCTAAGCACACACATCTTAGCATACTGGTTAACTTGACGTGTTACTACAGCTAAACTACAGGATACATAGCATTGGATAATAAATTTTAAGGCAGAAATGGGTTCAAATTTTATTTCCTAAGGAAATATAATTAGCATTCATACTTTTTTTTTTTTGTAGAGACAGAGTCTCACTTTATGGCCCTCGGTAGAGTGCCGTGGCCTCACACAGCTCACAGCAACCTCCAACTCGTTGACTTAAGCGATTCTCTTGCCTCAGCCTCCTGAGTAGCTGGGACTACAGGCGCCCTCCACAACGCCCGGCTAGTTTTTGATTGCAGTTTGGCCGGGGCCGGGTTTGAACCCGTCACCCTCGGTATATGGGGCCGGCACCTTACCGACTGAGCCACAGGCGCCGCCCAGCATTCATACTTTTAAGTGGTGTTTTTTTTTTTAGTATGTTGTGAGATTCTGGTGTTAACTGGCACAGTACATTTTGTCACTTGGCAAAATGAGGCTATGATACTGTGTGACCAGTACAAGCTAACAATGAGAAGTGGAATGTCCCATTTGTTAGCATCACATCTAAGTCACGGCAGTATTTTCTTACTATACAAGTGGACTCTCCCCCTATAAGAAGTTGAGTTCTTTTAGAAATGTGATACTTCTAAGGGAAAAATAAAAACTATCATTTTCTTTGTATTTTCTCTACCTGTGCAGCCAGCTGAGGTTACTCCACATCAAACTAACATCTTGCAGTCCATTCAACTACTAACTATAATAAACAAGTAATGCTGTCACAATATGTAAAGCAAGAAGTCTCATAGGACTACTCCTGGAGGCATTCTCATTGCTAGAACATAAGCCCTTAGCACTGAAGAGTGTCAATGTTTGGAGAAATATGTGGTAAGATAAAACCCCTATTTCCCACAGTCCCATCCTCAACCCTTCCTTTTTCAATTTTTTTTTCCTTTTTTTTTTTTTTTGAGACAGAGTCTCACTGCGTCACCCTCAGTAGAGTGCTATGGTGTCACAGCTCACAGCAACATCAAACTCCTGGGCTTAAGCAATTCTTTTGCCTCAGCCTCCCAAGTAGCTGGGAATACAGGCACCCGCCACAATACCCGGCCATTTTTTTGTTGCAGTTGTCATTGAGGCCCAGGCTGGGTTCAAACCCGACAGTCTCAGAGTATGTGGCCAGGGCTCTAACCACTAAGCAATAGGTTCTGAGCCCATTTTTCAATTTTTACAGTACCCCTAGGTAACACTGTCATCTCTCACAGTTTCAACTACTACCCAAATTCTGTTAATTCTCAAATCTCAACCTCTAGCCTTGATTTCTCTCCAAACTTCAGATTCAAATATTCATTTCTATACTAGACATACCACCTCCTTGATGGTCTACTCTAATTCAGCTCTACCCTAATTCATTTAATCATCAACTCTAAGTCATCTCTTCTTCACAGCCCCTTCATCCTATATTCTCTACCTTGGTTGATACCCTGTCTAGTCACCTATATTCAGAAACACAAGCATCATCCTTCCCATCCGTCCCTCAGGCCAAGCCAGTCTCTTACCTAACCCCGACAAAACTGTCTAGTCTTCTGTCCTCAAATCCATTCTTACAGCTGTTATCTTTCATTCAAAAACACACAGAATACCTACTTTGTGCCAGACATGATTCTAGAGATTCATAGTTAACAAAACCAAATTCTCATTCTCACAGAACTTACATGCTATATAGTCTTAGGTCAACCTAGCAAAGCAAATCTGTTCTCATCACTTTCCTGCTTTGAAATCTTTCAACACTTCTCTAACACATGAGGCAAACTCTGAAGCTTCCTGAGTCCAGTGGCCCACTGGTAAGGCACAGGCTCTAGAATTAGAGCTGGATTCAAATTCTCACATTCTAAACTAAGTTACCTACCCAACCGAGCCTATGTTCTCTCACTTTTTAAAAATTCCAATGCTTGGGCGGCGCCTGTGGCTCAGTGAGTAGGGCGCTGGCCCCATATACGGAGGGTGGTGGGTTCAAACCCAGCCCCGGCCAAACTGCAACAAAAAAATAGCTGGGCGTTGTGGTGGGCGCCTGTAGTCCCAGCTGCTCGGGAGGCTGAGGCAAGAGAATCACGTAAGCCCAAGAGTTAGAGGTTGCTGTGAGCTGTGTGATGCCACCGCACTCTACCCGAGGGCGGTACAGTGAGACTCTGTCTCTACAAAAAAAAAAAAAAAAAATTCCAATGCTTCCCTCTTAGTTATGTTATCTCTACTCTGTCAAACAACTCTAAGTACCTACAGTACCTGATACAGAGTAGGTGCTCACTGGCCTGCAAACTGGTTCACGATCTGGTCTCTTTACCTAACTTCTACACTGACACTCCACAAACTTTATGTTCGAACAACTACTCACAGTTCTACCCAATTCCCACACTCTGCAAAGACATATATACTCTCTCTCTCTCTCATGTCACCAGCTCCTGCTACACCGTCTATGGTGGGCCTAACTCCTACTTACCCTTCAAGATTCAGCTCAGAGGCTGGGCACCTGTAGCGTACCAGCCACATATACAGAAGCTGACAGGTCCGAACCCAGCCTGGGCCTGCAAACAACAATGACAACTACAACCAAAAAATAGCTGGGCGCTGTTGCGGCACCTTACTCCCAGCTACTTGGGAGGCTGAGGCAAAAGAATCACTTAAGCCCAAGAGTTTGAAGTTGCTGTGAGCTGTGACGCCACAGCACTCTACCAAGGGCGACATAATGAGACTCTCTCTCAAAAAAATTTAGCTCTGAAAGCACATTCCTCCAGGAAGCCTTCCCAGACCTTTGACAGAGTTAAATGTCTCTTCTCCATGTTCCCGTTGTTCCAAACACATATAAAAATTACTTTCTACACCACACACTTCAAAGTAAAAAGAGGAACTATTCATAACTATGCCTGGACAAAATATGGAACCAGGGTAACTGTTTAACCATTTATACATCTATGATAACACTAACCATAACTGTTGTTAAATTCCGTTCATATGTCTGGACCATCTCTATCCCCAGAGGACCATAAGCTCCTCAAGGGCAAACCTTATCCATCTTTGTACTGGATAACTTAAGAGCCAAGATAGGCAGTGTTGACTTGAATAGACCTAAACAAACCCTGGTACAAACTACTCATAGTCACTGGCACAGATGTCATATCATTTATTTGACACTAATTGTGAGCTGAATTAGGTGAAATTTTTTAAGGTAATTTTTAAAAGAAGAGTGACTGAAAAATTGTCTACCAATCATTTATACAACAGTCAAGAGCCTGAGAATTTAAGACAAAGGAAACAGTATCTCTAAAAGGGAAGTTACATCAAAAGACACAAAGTATTCACTTTTATAAAAACTGTATACGCCTCCAGCTTTTAGTGTAAGAACAAGTCAGCAGTGTTCTATTCCTAGACTTAAAAAAAAAAAAAAGTATCTCTTCTCCTACTTCAAAGGGAAAAAAATGTTTGATGTAAGAATGGTCAGTCAAGAACCAAGTAAAAGATAAAGCATGCAATGAAGAGTTTCTCAAAGCCACAGAGAACCCATTTAAGGGTACTCAATTTAAAGGGAAATCCCCGTGGCTACTTCTCCCAAATTGTTTGTAACAAGCAGAAGTATTTACACATACTCAACCATCTAAAGTCTATTTCTCACATCCAGAAAAGACAACAATACAATATGTTTGAAAGAAGAGTATCTCTTTCTCAACAATACAATTAACAGCTACAAAAATCAATCTCCTGGATTACATTACTCTGCTGAAATTCTCCAGAAGTCTCTTCTCTCTACAAAAACAATTTTTAAAAGGGTTCCCCGTGGGGCAGTGCCTGTGGCTCAAAGAAGTAGGGCGCCAGCCCCATATGCCAGAGGTGGTGGGTTCAAACCCAGCCCGGGCCAAAAACTGCAAAAAAAAAAAAAAAACAAGGGGTTACATCTTAGTCACCAATCTGAGTGAGGTTGTGAGTGATGTGAAAGTGCCCCCAAGCAGGCACATATCATTGCCATTGTAAGCACTCAAATTCACCTGTCCAAACAGTAGCGTTCAGGTGATCTAACTGCACTACCATTACAACTCACTCCTGGTCAAGACTCTCTCTGTCCAGTATAAGCGCTCATAAACTCTCCAGCCCTCAGCATTACATAAATCTTAAACAGAAATAAGGTTCTGCTCCCTCACCTACCGACCAGTCCCACTCTAAGGGATGGAAAATTCTACAACAACAACAAAAAGAACCCATAAAATATACACAAAATTACACTGCACTCTCACGAGTCCTTACAACAAAATAACTCCTAATCATATTTTTAATTTTATTTTTAATAAAAGAAAAAGAAGAGAAATAACTTAGTTTGATAATCTGGCTTAAAGTTGAGCCAATGGTAAAACAGAAATAGCAACCTCAATATTGGAGTTCAGACCACAGCAAATCCAAGAACCTAAAGAGGCTTACCTTAACAGGGAATCCCAAATTCCTAGTCTTTCAACTAATTAAAGCCAACTAGCTTTGAGACAAACAGACTTCAGAATTCTGTCAGGACATAAATAACACAGGATTTAAAGGTACTTTCACCTACTTTTAACAAGTAAATTTCTGGCAAGCAAATTTCCTTTGGGTGCTCAGAGTCATTAACACCTGCATTAACAGGAACTCAGAGAAGAATTTCAATGAACACACAAGACTCAACCTCCAGGAGAAAGAAAGTACGTCCTCTTGGCTCTTTCCTACTCTGCTTAAAGCCTAAATTTATTTCCAGGTGAAGCAACATTAGAAAAATCATGAAATTTCCTAGAGATCCCAAAAACTAATCAAAACTTCCAATTTTGATTAGAAAAAAATACTTAAGCACTGGAAAATCCTATTTCACATGCCAAACCAAAACAAATAAACTGAAGCACAAAACTTCAGCATAAAAACAACAGTTTCTGTTCCCTGAGCAACAAATGCCTAGAGAAGAGGATCAAGGAACACAAGTAAAAATTCTGTAGCCCAAACAGCTTGAGTTCTTGTAAATCAATAACTGAGTTTCAGAGACACCAAGAAGGAAAAAAGTGTACTCCAGGTTTGTTTCAACCTCCAATAATACTTTTTTTTGGTCGAACATGTTTGAGGCAGAAAACTCACTTCAAAAAAGAGAGAAAATTAAAAGGCTGAGTTTCATTCATTTAAAAAGTGAATTATAGCAATTAAATATGTAAGTACGGGGTGTCAAGAGACACTTACACTATCTGTACCATAACATAGCGGTATGTCAGTTAGGAAGTGACATCTCAGGGAAAGGTATAACCTGTTACTGTTGTCATCAGCAAATTTTACAAGAACAAGCCTCCAAGTGTCTTAGCTATGAGGGTGCAAATCCAAAAGGCAGTTATTTCACTTACAAGTCCTCTGATGCTTTGAACACAAAATTCACAAGCTCCCTCACTAGGCAGCTTCACTCAAACAACTTTCTCCTTTGCTAAATCCTCAATGAACAGTATTTTCAAACAGATACTTTGTTTTGACACAACAAACACTCTTTGCATAGTGTTTTCAGTGTTATGCAAAGTGCACACCCCCAGTCTAGTTTATGAAAACACCCTAGTGAGCGTTTCTCAAAGTGTGGTCTGTAGGCCACTTGTGTTAGAATCACCTGTGATGCTGATTAAACTAAAGATTCTCAGGCTCTATCCCAGAATCTCAGATTCAGTAGCTCTTAAGACCCTACAAGGGGCATTTCTAACCTCCCAGGTGTCCTCCACAGGACACTAAAGTTTGAGAACCACTGCTAAGGATTCAAGCTGCGAGCAATCACTTGCCTCCTTCCACACACATGGTTTAGATTGGAAAAGCTCAAAATGCCACTCGCGTCCTTGAAATTGGGGTCGTTTTTCAAACGCACCACCCCCTAACCCACCAGGAAGCAAGGGAGGAGCTTCCGACCCTTCCCGGAAACCTAACTCCCCCGGGTGAATAAACGGAGCTTCCCTAGACCCCCAGAAGCTGCCAAACAGTGGGGGAGGGGAGGCTGGAGCCCCGTCGCCTGGAGGAGGAGGAGCCGGCCTGCCAGCTCGCCCCTCCGCAGGAATTTGGGATTGGGGGGCGTGGAGAAAAAGGCGCCACATCCCTAGCCGGCGGGGGACCTCTCCCCGCCCAACGCCTAGCCAGGTTGTCCAGTTCTCAGAGGAAGGGTGGCCCCGCCCCCTCCGGCGGCGGGCAAGGCTTCGCCCCTCCCCCTCCCGGTAGGGGGTGCGCGGTGAGCCCACCCCCCACCGAGCCCCCTTCGGCGCCCGCCTCACCAGGCGGGCGGCCTCGGCCCACGTGCGCTCCTTCTTCCTTTTCTGTTTGTCCTTCATCCTCCTCCTCCTCCCCGGCAGCTGCTGCGGATCCACGCGGGACCTCCGGGCGGGACGGGCTGGGGCTGCGGCGCGGGGCTAGGGCGGCGGCGGCGGCGGCGCGCGAGGACTCGGGTGCGGCCGGCGGGGAAGGGGCGGGTGCGCGGGGACCGGCTGGCGCGAGAGCGGCGGTGGGGGAGGGGCGGCGGCGGCTCCACGCGCCCGCGCTGCGTCAGTCACCCACGGCGGCAGCCCCGCGATCGCTAAGGAATGCGGCGACTCCGCATAACCATGAGGTCAGAGGTCACGGCTCCGGCCTCCGCTTTCCCGCCTTGCTGAGGGACCCAGACAGGACTGGTGGCGAGGCGGGAGGGCGAAACGCGGCTTTCCCTTCGGCGCCCCGGTGCGTGCGTGTCTGCCGTGGGTGTGTGTGAGTGTGTGTGAAGAGTGAGGAGGGGGAGTGTGGGTTTTTTTTTTTTTTTGAACAAAAACAAACCGAAAGGGCGAGTGGGAATCGTAGTCCCCGCTGCCTCTCTGGCCTCTCCCGCTCCGGAAGGATATGGTTGCATGAAGCACTTGGACCACACTTCCCGGCGTGCCCTGCTGCCAGCTTTTTCGTCCTCCCTTTCCCGTCCTCCGCCTCGCGCAGAGCTGGGTTAGAAAAGGGGACGGACAGTGGTTCGGGGAAGGGACTGGGTGGAGTCTCGCGAGGTGCGGGAACTGGCTGGGGGCATGGGGGATTCTGGGAGGCAATGCTGGGAAGGGGCGGTGGCTGAGCTACGCCGGCCACATTTAACCCCTTCGGCGCTTCTTGCCCGTGCACCACTGGACCTTTGAAGGTGGGGAAGGGGAATTGGTAGCTTGACTCCCAACTCCCACTTTGTGCGTCTCCTCTCTTGAGTGATTCTTGTCTACACTTCTCGTAGATGGCGAGAGGCAGAACTTTCCCTTCTGGGTCCGCCCTAGATGACTCACTGCCGCATAGTGAAACAAAAAGACACTCATACCCGTAAAACGGTTATTCCATGATTGATAGATGGTTCCCCATTTCCTCCTCTGCTTTCTTGCTGCTATGTATTGTATTTGCAGACCTACACTTAACAGCCGAGAACGTTGTTAATACTTGGTGATATAAAGGGGCAGCTCCTGTGGCTCAAAGGAGTAGGTGCCAGGCCCATATGCCGGAGGTGGCGGGTTCAAACCTAGCCCCGGCCAAAAACTGCAAAAAAAAAACAAACTTGGTGATATGATAGGTAGTGTAAAGAACTTGGACTTTGGTGCTACACTGACTAGAATGCACCAGAGTGCATTTTTAGAGACGGTTCTGTATACAGAGGCGCAGGCCCTGGAGTCAAACGGACCCACTGTTGGCTCAACCTCTCTGAGCCTCAGTTTTTTCATCTACCTTAGTCTAATATCTCATAGCACTCTTGGAATTAAAATTAACATGAAACACCTGGCAGATTGGAAGAGGCTGTGAAAGGAGACCTTGACATTATTAGGTCCATAGAATTTGGCTCCTGGCATACAGCAAATATTTAATAAATGGTAGTGGCTGTTATTACCAGCTGAGAGACAGTGGCCAATATTTAGCCCCTTTCAGCCTTAGTTGCAGAGAGTTAAATGACATGGTGTTCAAAGCACCCAACACATAGAAGGGTTTTTGTACCTATTGAATCAATGTCCAGGAACATTTGGTGAAGCAGTCCTGAACTGGATTGATGACCGGCTTTTAAAAAACGATGAAGACAGTGACTGACCACATTTGAAAGGTTTCTCTGGGTGTAGAAATGCACCCTCCACCCCCTGGTGTTAGCATATAAAACCAGTACTGAGAGAAAACAACCCCTGATGCCAAGGGGTTCAGTGTTCCTGTGTCTAATGTTGGTTGCACAAGACTTTCACATTCAGTATGTGAAAATCCTACAGTATGAAAAGTCTCTAAAGGTGAAATAAGACGTTTTTAAATTTTCTGGCCCAGCATTACCATAAGAGAAAAGAGGAACAACCCTTCAGAAACTGTAAGAGGCTTTTTTTTTACTTTTTTCTTTCAATCTGCAGCTGACACAGTAACCTTTGAGAAGTCATTTGGCTTCTTTCAAATGCCTTCTTGAGTAGCTGCATTCTCCTCTGACCTACAAGGAGTAACTAGAAAAGATTCATTCTAAAATGCATGCATTACATAGTACAGGCACTTGTGGTAGACAGAATAATGTCCCCTTCATCTGTAACTGTTCAAGTCCTAGTCCCTGGAACCTGGGAATATGTTACATTCAATGGCGAGAAGGACTTTGCAAATGGAAATAAGGACCTTAAAATAGGATGAGTATCTGGGTGGGCCCGGTGTAATTGCATGAACACTTAAAAGCAGAAGAGATGTTTTGGAAAGAGATGAGGTAGAAGAAGAATTAGATTCAAAGTTTGATGGGGTGGTGCCTGTGGCTCAAGGAGTAGGGCGCCGGTCCCATATGCCAGAGGTGGCGGGTTCAAACCCAGCCCTGGCCAAAAAAAACCACAAAAAAAAAAACAAAGTTTGAGAGGAACATAACCAGCTGGTTTTGAAGGTGTCCGCAAGCAAGGGAATGTAGGCATCCTCTAAAAGCTGAGAAAAAGTCCTGCTAACACCCAGCAACAAAATGTGGACCTCAGGCCTACCAAATTCTGGCAATCTGAATGAGCTTGGAAACATTACCCTCCAGAGTCTCCAAAAAAAGGCACCCTGATTTGAGCCCTATTATACTTGAAACAGAGAAACCAGCTGAGCCAAAGAGTCCAGACATCTAGAGCACAGAAAGTGTGAGATATATATGAATGTTGTTTTAAGCCACTAAATCTATGGTAATTTCTTATGGCCACAAAAGAAAGCTAATGCAGGCACTGTGGAAATACCTTTATTTCTTTTAGCAAACACTGCTTGATTCTTGGTTGGCATGAAACCATGGGGGAATCTAGACGTGAATACTTTAAGGGCTTTACCCCTCAAGAATCAAACAGAAATTAATGGCAACATAGTTAAATGTGAAAAGAGTATATTCAGAAGACTGTACAGATACATGTTGGAAAGTTGACTTTAATCATTAAACCCTAAGGAGATGTGATTTTTTTTTTTAATTAATGAGACTCATGAGTTTATTTTCTTGTCAGAAGTGCCAAAAAAGAAATCTATTCACTTTTTTGTGTGTGTTTTCTGTTATTTGCAAGTGCTCTTATATGTTATCTTCAGAAGTCAACACAGGTGCCATGGAGCAGTGTAAGATAAACAGGACGGGTATTCAACGCTGCCTGGTTTGGAGATGAGTCATTGTTTTCAAACTGCTCAGTTTTTGAGCAAAGCAAAAATCTTAGTAACAAACACACCACCAACAGACGCCTGGGAATTCCCGAAAGTTCATATACCCCCTGAACTTCACTATGAGATGAGTGGCTCTGCATTTCAGCAGGCCTGGGTTTGAATCTTTTTGCAGTCCAGCTGTGTGTCCCAAGCAAGTTATGAAACCTCTTATTGATTTAGTGCCATCATTTGGACACAGAGCACACAGCAAATTCAAAGGGTGGAACCAGGATTAAATGGGATCTTTGTAAAGTGCCTAGCACACAGTACTCACCAAAGGCCAGCTTTCTTTGCCTGTGAGAAGTTTCAGTATATAAAGTATAAAAAGTGCTTCATTTCTGGCTGGGTGCCAGTAGCTCAATGGTTAGAGCTCCGGCCACATGCTCCGGGGGTGCTGTAGTCCCAGCTACTATGGAGGCTGAGACAAGAGAATTGCTTGAGTCTAAGAATTTGAGATTGTGGTAAGTCCAAGAGTTTGAGGTTGCTGTGAGCTGTGAAGCTATGGCACTCTACCCAGGGTGACAAGGTGAAACGCTGTCTCAATTTAAAAAAAAATGCTTTATTTCTATATTTAGGTGAACCAATCCTTAGAAGAGTATATGCCCTTCTAATGAATATTCTCTTTGTATAATTCTATCCCCATTTTCAAATGAAATTGAGGTTCAGAGAGGTCAAATTACCTCTCTCATGTCCTAGGTGATTAAATGAAATCACATTTGCTATGTAAACTCCAACATAACAGCTGATCGACATATGTGGACCTCTCCTGGTCTCTTTCACATTTTGTTGGTTTTTAATGACTTTTGGTTTAGTGACTGTGCTCACACTACCATCTCTTGTGGTTGTCCCCAAATCTGGTACACTCTTGGTATATGGTAGGTTCCCAGTCTGTTGAATGAATGACCCTATCTCAATAATTACTTTGCTGGGGGTGGCGCTTGTGGTACAGTGAGTAGGGCGCCAGCCCCCTATACCGAGGGCGGTGGGTTCGAACACAGCCCCAGCCAAACTGCAACAAAAATAATAATAATAATTACTTTATTGGAGAAAATATCTGAGGACTATCTTCCCATATATTGAGCCCTACTTGGAACCTGTTCAGGAGACTCAGGAAAGACTAGAATTTTACCAAAAGACATCTATGCAAGTTGTAAAGATGCTCAGAGATAGAAACTTCATGTCCTCACTGTTTACTGTCAATAGGTCACAGAATTGGGCTATATTATGGGAGGCCCTGGCTCACAGATTACCTGCCATTCACTGTCATTTAAATCCTGCTATTTTTCAGTCTCCCAAGAGGCTGGAAAAGGTGTTCAAACTACAAAAATGTCAATAATGGCTACAGCTAAAATAATAATAATAATAATAATGGCTACAGCTGCATTATAAGACCAGGGATAATTTTGGTTTTCCTATTTCTGTTTTTTCTACAAAGTATTACTTTATTTATTTATTTATTTTATTTATTTATTTTTAGACAGAGCCTCAAACTGTCCCCCTGGGTAGAGTACCGTGGCATCACAGATCACAGCAACCTCCAACTCCTGGGCTCCAGCGATTCTCCAGTCTCTGCCTGCCAAGTAGCTGGGACTACAGGCACCTGCCACAGTGCCCGTCTATTTTTTGCTTACATCTGTCATTGTTGTTTGGCTGGCCTGAGCTGGATACAAACCCGCCAGCTCAGGTGTATATGGCTGGTGCCTTAGCCGCTTGAGCCACAGGCACCGAGCCAAGTATTACATTTTTTAATTGAAAAAAATTATTTCTCATTTCAACCATAAAACACAGAACATTTAAATTAAGATGGCAGATATGAGTTTTTCTGTCTTATTTTTTTTCTTCTTTATATTTGTCTATATTTTCCAAATCTAGAATGAATATGTGCTACTTTTATGATGGAAAAATAAAACTTTCAATGCAATATAGCTCAACAATGTGAGAACATCTTTCTCTCTCTTTTCTATTTTTATTTTTAGTAGAGGCAGGGTCTCACTCTTGCTCAGGCTGGTCCCAAACTCCTGCTGTCCTCCCACCTTCCAGAGTATTAGGATTATAGGCATGAGCCACTGCACCAAGCCTGAGAACATCTTTCATAATAAATTCCTTCTTTCATTTTACTTAAGAAATTGTGGGAACCCCCTAGAAAAGCCTGAAAGGATGACCTGAGCTGGTTTATACCAAAGTTGTAGAACATGGCAGCTCCCTGCCTGACCCTTTAGGTTTTTAGGTGGAAATTTCAGAACTTCACTAAGGTGCCCATCCCAATTTTTAATCCTTCTTTTTTTTTTTTAATTTTTAATTTCAGTGTGCTTGTTCATGTTTGTTTGGAGTACTCCTTTTTTGTTGATTTTCTTTCTCCTGCAGTGCTGGCTGTTTTTGATGTTGTTGGTAGAGACGGGGTCTTACTCTGGCTGACTGCTGCTCATATGGGTTTTGAACCTCTGAGCTCAGGCAATCCACCCACCTCGGCCTCCCACAGCGCTGGGACTACAGGCGTGAGCCACCACGCCCGGCCTTTAATCCTTCTTAATGATGGAGGGATGGACTCATATCTACTATAAATGCTTCTGGCCTCAATTTAAGCTATTTCCTTTATTCTTTGCAAAGAAGGAAAAGAGTACTTAAAATACATTTTAAAACCAAAATTCTAAGAGATTGATGCTAAATCAATGAGATTGGTAAATGAGTTTTTAGTGTTTTATAAAAAAACATAAACTTACACCAGGGCGGTGTCTGTGGCTCAATGAGTAGGGCACCAGCCACATGTACTGAGGATGGCAGGTTCAAACTCAACCCTGGCCAAACTGCAACAAAAAAAAAATAGCTGGGCGTTGTGACGAGTGCCTGTAGTCCCAGCTACTTGGGAGGCTGAGGCAAGAGAATCGCCTAAGCCCAAGAGCTGGAGGTTGCTGTGAGCTGTGACGCCATGGCACTCTACCAAGGGCGACAAAATGAGACTCTGTCTCTAAAAAAAAAAAAAAAACATGAACTTACACCCTACCCCAAATGGCTTTTCTTTACTTCTCCGCAAAAGTCCACAGTAAAAAACCTAAACCAAAACCAAATAAAAATACTTCCCCCATCTTTTAATGATTTTAATGTCTAAATGTTAAGTTAAGAGCTTATTTAAATGACTTTTCACAGGCCTCAACTCTTGAATATCAAAACCACCCTGTGAAGTGAGAAAACTGGGGCTAGTAAAAGAAACTTTCTCAAGATCACACAATTAGTTGTTGCTGGAGTCAACATTTAAAGCCTAATCCCTCATTCCAAATTCTTTCTAAGGCCTTAGAAATATGTGGTAGCCTTAAAAATGGACCCTAAGGACTCCACTTCCAGACATTCATGTTTTGAATAGGACTGAAACCATGTAACCAACAAGGTATTGTGGAAATGACCATATGTGACTTCTGGGGCTAGGTCAGAAAAAACACTGCAGCTTTGCTTTGTTCTCTTGGATCACTTGCTGTGGGGGAAGCCAGCCACTGTGTCATAAGGACACTAAATCAGACTTATGGACAGACCACAAGACAGTAGCCCCAGACAAACTTTCAAATGACTTCCATCTTAGCCAACATCTTGGCTGCAACCTCATAAAAGACACAGGTGCGGTGGCTCACATCTGTAATCCTAGCACTCTGGGAGGCCAAAGTGGGTAGACAGCCTGAACTCAGAACAGCCTGAGCAAGATTGAGACCCCATCTTTACTAAAAATAGAAAAAACTAGTTGAACAGCTACTCAGGAGGCTGAGGCAAGAGGATCTCTTAACCCAAAAGTTTGAGGTTGCTGTGAGCTATGATGACACCATGGTACTCTACCCAGAGTGACAGAGTGAAACTGTCTCAAAAATAAGAACGAAGGGAGGGAGGAAAGAAGGGAGGGAGGGAAGGAAGGAAGGAAAGAAAGAAAGAAAGAGAAGAAAGAAAGAGAAAAGGAAGAAAGATTAGCTGGGCATTGTGGCAGGCATCTGTTGTTTCAGCTATGTGGGAGGCTGAGGCAGGAGGATCCCTGGAGCCTAGGAGTTTGAGGTTGCTGTGAGTTAGGCTAATGCCATGGCACTCTAGCCTGGGTGACAGAGTGATACTCTGTCTCAAAAAAAAAAAAAAAAGACTCAGAGAAAGACCCAGAGCCACAATATCACCCAAATTAGCTGGATTCCAGACCCACAGAAATGGGTGGGTCTGATATAAGAATGGGTGTGATATAAGAAATGTTAAAGTCACTGAGTTCTGAGGTAATTTGTTACATAGCATTTGATAAAGTGCCTCCTTTTCTAGGTGGTTCTTACCTTTTATGAATATGTTAGAAAGCAATGGACTGGGCAGTGCCAGTAGCTCAGTGAGTAGGGCAGACAGCCACATACACTGAAGCTGGCCGGTTTGCAACTTAGCCAGGGCCAGCTAAAACAACGACAACTGCAACAAAAGAATAGCTGGGCATTGTGGTGGGCGCCTGTAGTCTCAGCTACTTGGGAGGCTGAGGCAAGAGAATTGCATAAGCCAAGAGTTGGAGGTTGCTGTGAGCTGTGACACTACAGCACTCTACTCAGAGTGACAGCTTGAGACTCTGTCCCCGCCAAAAAAAAAAAATTTAGGCTCAGCACCCGTAGCACAATGGTTACAGCGCCAGTCACATACGCCAAGGCTGGCTGGTTAGAACCCAACCTGGGCCAGCTAAACAACAATAACAACTTCAGTACAAAATAGCCAGGCATTGTGGCGGGCACCTGTAGTCCCAGCTACTTGGGAAGCTGAGGCAAAAGAATCGCTTAAGCCCAAGAGTTGGAGGTTGCTGTGAGCTGTGACACCATAACACTCTACTGAGGGCGACATAGTGAGACTCTGTCTCAAAAATAATAAATAGGGCAGCGCCTGTGGCTCAGTGGGTAGGGTGCCAGCCCCATATACTGAGGGTGGTAGGTTTGAACCCAGCCCCAGCCAAACTGCAACAAAAAAATAGCCGGCATTGTGGCGGGCGCCTGTAGTCCCAGCTACTCAGGAGGCTGAGATAAGAGAATTGCCTAAGCCTAAGAGTTGGAGGTTGTTGTGAGCTGTGATGCCATAGCACTCTCTAGGGCAACATAGTGAAACTCTGTCTCAAAAAATAAATAAATAAAAATAAAAAAGAAAGCAATGGACTGTCTTTCAAAAAAAACTTTGCTTATACATATTTATACAAAATTATGTGTAATGTTCCAGATTGTTAACCAGCTCCTCTGAAGTCACTTCACTATAAAAGTAGTAATAATAGGTGCAGTATCGCCTTTTCTCTGAGGCCCAGAGAAATAAAAACACTTGTCCACATTTATGGAGCTAATATATGCCAGGGCCAGGATTCAAACCCAATTGATATCCCAACTAACCCAACTCTGTACACGTATACTCTTTGCTACCTTGTTATTCTGCGTCCCCGAAATCCCAGGTTGAGAGCCGCTGCTCTAAACTATGCAGTCCTTACCTCTTCTTCCTTCTGCATTCTACTCCTTTAATCTGATAGGTCACATTTCTCCGGCTCCTTTTTTTTTTGAGTCATAGTCTCACTCTGTCACCTTGGGTAGAGTGCTATGGTGTCATTATAGCTCACAGCAACATCAAACTCTTGGACTCAAGAGATCCTCTTGCTTCAGCCTCCTGAGTAGCTGGGACACAAGTGCCTCCCACAATGCCCAGCTAGTTTTTTCTATTTTTAGTAGAGATGGGTCTTGCTCTTGCTCAGGCTAATCTCGAACTCCTGAGCTCAAGCAATCTACCTGCCTCAGTCTCCCAGAGTGCTAGGAGACACTGGGCTGGCCTCTCTGGTTCCATTTTACTTGTAATTCCTAAGTGAACTACTGTGTATTAGGACCCATCAATAACAAAAAGACAAGGTCCCAGACTTTGAGGGTCCCTGGTAGAATAGGATTATAGAGAGGAAAACAAATAATTGCACAAATTTTTAAAACCTATAATTCTAGGACCTTTGGGACAAGACAGCATCAAACTCTGAAAGGGAGGCCATCACAGAGAAGATGATACTTTAACTGGTCTTGAATGCCCAAAGCAAAGGGGGGTGGTTTGGAGGATTCTGGGTAGAAGCAACAGTGAATATGATTGTGGGCAACCTCAACGTGTGTGTGCAAGTGCAAGTGTGTTCATGTGGGGGGAACCAGCAGTCCAGTGGGGCAGGCACAGGAGGCAAGGCCTTAAAGGTGGGCTTGGTAGATCCCAAGCTAAGGTAGATTCCAAGTCAATAGTGCTCTAGTTTGAGCTCAGATATTGGCTCTTACCCACCCCTGTCACCCCAGACCTGACAGCACAGACCCTGACACAGAGCACGTGTTTATCAACGTTGGCTGAATGAATTCATTCAAGCAGGACTGGGAGCTATACTTGGTTTGCAGTAGGGAAGAGAAAGCAAGATATGGTTGCAAGAGCCATCCTTGATTCCTCCTTGAATGTCAGTTCTTCAGCAAGGTTTTCCCTGATGCCCTAAATTCATTAAGCCCTCCGCACTCCCACAGCACCCCATGCTTCCTTCAACACATAATGAGGAAAAATTAATTCACTCTTGACATTGATGATAACTTCAGCGTCTGTTCCAAACTAGACCATCAGCCAGATGATGTCAGGGGCTGCTGGCTTATTCATGGC
Source organism: Nycticebus coucang (assembly GCF_027406575.1). Taxonomy (NCBI): domain Eukaryota; kingdom Metazoa; phylum Chordata; class Mammalia; order Primates; family Lorisidae; genus Nycticebus; species Nycticebus coucang. Next base: position 39,320,553 of record NC_069800.1, on the reverse strand, counting down.
CCTGCCCTCCATCCTAAAGGAGGGACTCCTCTATTCCAGAAAACAAAGGTAACACAGCATGGGGCACCTTCTTCCATTGGCACTGGTAACATCCTATGGGGATGTGAGTCCTGTGCTGAGTCCTGTGCTGAGTCCTGGGCACTTACAGCCTAATTAGGTCCCTGCATAACATGAATACATAACAAGTAATGGTTGAGATAGCTGATGTAGTAAGTACCTTAGTAAATGAAAACCAGGGTACTGTTAGAGCTGAGAGAGGGGGATATCTCAAAGCTGACTGTAGGTAGAGGAGAAATTATTTCCCAGCTCAACAATTACTGTTAATTTGGCCACAACATAAACAATCAAAATTAAATAACTTTCCTATGTACTAATAATAATCCCACTGGAAAAGGATGGAGGTAAAGGATTCCATTCACAAGAGCAACAAAAATATTATAACAACTGGAAATAAAGTGTGCAAGTCTTAAATGAGGAAAACTACAAAACTCTACCAAGAAGTATACAATCTTTTTTTTTTTTTTTTTTTGTAGAGACAGGGTCTCACTTTATGGCCCTCGGTAGAGTGCCGTGGCCTCACACAGCTCACAGCAACCTCCAACTCCTGGGCTCAAGCGATTCTCTTGCCTCAGCCTCCCGAGCAGCTGGGACTACAGGCGCCCGCCACAACGCCCGGCTATTTTTTGGTTGCAGTTAGGCCGGGGCCGGGCTTGAACCCGCCACCCTCGGTATATGGGGCCGGCGCCACAGGCGCCGCCCAAGAAGTATACAATCTTGAACCAGTGGCAATCAGAGCTTGCCTTAGACTGAAAGACTTTATAGAATGTTGATATTAATTATCCCCAAATTAGCCCACCAAGTAAAATCATCCCAACAAAGATCTCAGTGAGATTTTATTGGCAAAATCATCCTAAAATTCAACTGGAAAAACAGATGCATCATTTTCATCATAAAAAGACCTAACATTTTCTGACCACTTGCCAGGTGCCAGGCCCTGTCCCAGGGACTGGCTATATTGTATCTCATCTTCACAACCTCTCCCCCCATGAAGTGGATACTGTTATTTTTTTGATACTGTTATTATTAACATTGTGCAGATGAGGAAGCAGATATTAACATTGTGCAGGTGAGGAAGCAGAGGTTCCTGAGAGAAAAAAAATAACTTGTTCAAGGTCACACAGCTAGTTAGCTAGTGATTGGCTTACCTGGGATTAAAGCTCCAGGCTATTTGACCTCAAACTCTATGTATTTAACCACTCTACTCTCCTGTCAAGAAAATTTGAAAGGCGGGGCTCAGTGACTCATGTCTGTAATCCTAGCACTTAGGGAGGCTGAGGCGGGTAGATTGCCTGAGCTCATGAGTTCCAGATCAGCCTGAGCAAGAGCAAGACCCCATCTCTAAAAACTTCTTAGGCATTGTGGTGGGTGACTGTAGTCCCCGCTGCTTGGGAGGCTGAGGCAAGAGGATCAATCGCTTGAACCTAAGAAGTTTGAGGTTGCTGTGAGCTATGACGCCACAGCACTCTATGGAAGTTGATAAAGTGAAACTGTCTCAAAAAAAAAAAGTTTGAAGAACATGAATGAGCTGGGACTTGTTCTACCAGATATTAAACTATATTAGGTAGCTACCACAACTAAAACAGAGCAATTTTGACAAAGGAATAGAGTCAGATTTACTAAGCCAAACAGAGCACAGAAACAGTCAGGTGTACATGCGCAGTGTCCTAGTGCCCATCGTCTGTTTTCCTGGCCTTGCCCCTGCCGCCCCGTGCCGTGGACATCTGGGCCCCCTCATCCATCCTTCCAGGCCCTGGCCAGTGAGGATGCAGGCCGCCAGCCACCCCACCACCTGCTTTAGAGTGCTGTGTATAAGGATGAATTAGAGTTGTCATTTTTCTCTTCACTGGATGTTTATTTATAAAGATTTGATCTGTTCATGTCTGTGGAGAAGCCCTCATCTTCCTACTATATAGTAACCCCTAGGTAGTGTCACGCTGTGGGTCCCTGTTTGCTGAGACTTATTGGATGAACCCCCTTCCATCGGGCCTTGGGGTTGTGCCAGACCAGGCCCGGAGCTGTGTCCAATAAAGTTCTCGGTTGTGACTGGAACCAGTGTTCAGACCAAAAAAAAAAAAAAGAAACAGGTGTATAAGGAAATGTAGTACATGATAAAGGTAACATTTAGAATTGGTGGAGAAAAGGTGAAAGTCAGTAACAGAATGGAGTCAGTCATGATATGAGATACCTGTAGTCTCAGCTACTCAGAAGGCTGATGAGGTAGGAGGTAGAGCCCAGGAGTTCAAGGCTATAGTGTGCAATGATTACGTCTAGGAATAGCCACTGCACTCCAGCTTAGGCAACATAGCAAGGCCCTGGTTTTTTTTTTTTATTATGTCAAACTGGGTGGTTATTTACATTATGTCTTTTAGTTTGTTTTTATATAAGATGAAGGCAATTGACTTTCATTTTTTATTTTATTTTTTTTAGAGACAGAGTCTCACTTTATCACCCTTGGTAGAGTGCTATGACATCACAGCTCACAGCAACCTCCAACTCCTGGGTTTAGGCGAGTCTCTTGCCTCAGCCTCCCCAGTAGCTGGGACTACAGGCGCCTGCCACAATGCCTGGCTATTTTTTTTTTTTTGCAGTTTTTGGCTGGGGCTGGGTTTGAACCCGCCACCTCCAGCATATGGGGCTGGCACCCTACTCCTTTGAGCCACAGGCGCCACCTGCCTGGCTATTTTTGTTGTTGCAGTTTGGCCGGGGCTGGGTTTGAACCCACCACCATCGGTATATGGGGCCGGCGCCCTGCTCACTGAGCCACAGGCCCTGGGGATTTTTTGTTGTTGTTGTTGTTTGTTTTTGAGTTCTCAGTCTCATTAGTAATCTTGGAACTACAGATAAAAACAAAATTGAGATATCATTTTTCAATAGGTTAGATTGGCAAAGGTTATACAGATTGGCAGAATTCAGTTTTAGCAAGAGTACAGGGAAGTGGGCACAACTTAACACTGTTAGTAGAAATGCAATTTCATACAGTTGTTTTAGGAGGTAGTTCAGCAATATGAACAAAAACCACACTTGCTCTGAGTATATCAAGGTTTGAATAAAGATCTGGCTAACAGAAAAAAATTGTAATGGGAAAACCTTCTGATCTAGTAATCGAATTAGGGTGATTTATCCCAGGAGGAAATTAAGTAAGTGGACAATGATCTTCGTCCAAGGTTACTTAATATATTATTGTATAAAATGGTAAAAATCTAGAAATGACTTCAATGATCATCAATACTGTTAAATAAATTCTAGCGTAAACAATGCAGTAGAATACTAGGCAGCCATAAAAAATAATATAAATTTATATTTATCAACTGGATATATGCATATGTTCACAGCACATTAGTGAGTAAAACATGACAAGGTAAGTACTATGAACTTCCATAGTATATTATATCCAAAGATTATCATCAGCTCTGGGTAATGGAATTTCCAGTGATTTATAATTACTTCTTTAAATGTTTCTGTATGGTTTGAATTTTATAATTATCAGAATATATAATTTCATAACCAGACGATTCACTAAAGCTCAGACTGCATTTTGCTTTCTTCTCCCTTTTTTTTTTTTTGTAGAGACAGGTTTTTGCTATGTTGCCCAGGCTGGAGTACAATGGCTATCCACAGACACTGTCATAGCACACTGCAGCCTGAAACTCTTGGGTATAAGGGATCCTCCTGCCTCAACCTCCCAAGTAGCAGGGATTAAGAGTATGTACTACCATGCTTGGCTTAATTTAAAATAGCACTTAACACCTTACCATGCAACCTAGAAACTATATTATCATATTTATTCCCTACCTCAATCCTACAAAGGAGGTAGTCATACATCGTAGAAGTGAGGTGACAACCCAAGGCTCAGAAATGTTAAGCAACTTCCTCTGGACATGTCAGGATTTCAACATAGGTCTGGTGGACACAAGAGCTCTTTCCATAATACTGCACTTCTTAATAAATATTACTATAAATACTAACAATATATGCATTTTATTGTGGGCCTGTTAAGTGCTAGGCACTTGGTGGCTACTTCTTCAATCCTTTCAGCAACTCCGCAGGGTCAGCATTAACCTCTTTATGGAAGTACAATAGCTTGCTGAGGGAATGTAAGTGCTAACCCAGGTTTTCCAGCTCCATAACCTCCCTGCTACATTTGCCACATTTCCTGCTCATCTAGCAGTGTACTGTCTTCACCTTGCGACATTATTTGCCCCAAGGTCTCCACATGTTCTTACAGCTCCATTTTGTAGCTCTTTGGTTTGACTGCAGTCCTTAAATATAAATTATGCATTTAGCCACAATGCAAACGTTTACTTTTACCATGTAGGATTTAAACAAGAATGTTGTGAAGTCTTAGTTTATCTGCTCAGAAGCCTTCAGGGTCTTCCCAGGAGTCTAGCTCTCAAGTGCTTGGCCACAAAGTTCCCAGAGTGCCGGAGGCTCCCTCCCTGCCCTCCTGACCACACTTTTCTTGCTTTTGCAGCTCCATAGCCCCAGCAGCCAGCAAAATGTACAGGCCAAAGTGGCATTCAGTAGATGCCACTGAAGAGAGGTGAGAAAAAAGCTCTGTCCCTGGAGAGACAAAATCTCACCTAGGCAACAGGAAAGAGGGCTTGGGGCCTGAGTGAAATTTACTGGGTGAGGTGAGGCTGTAGTGAAGGCAACATTCTCCTGGCACAACCACCTTCGCCTATCTGTTGTGCTGTCCAGTGGTACAAAAATGCTTTCACATAATAAACCGAATTTTTACCATATATATATACATATATATATGTATATATATATGGTAAAAATCAGGGCAGTGGGCAAAGGCAGGGCCACTCTGCTTGGCCTGTTAGACGAGCTCTCATGTTTTCTTTTCATGTTATCTTTTTTTTTTTTTTTTGAGAGAAAGTCTCACTTTGTCACCCCTGGATAGAGTGCCATGGCAGCATCATAGCTCACAGCAACCTTAAACTCTTGGGCTCAAGTGATCCTCTTGCCTCAGTCTCTCAGGTAGCTGGGACTACAGGACACACCATAACACCCTGCTAGTTTTTCTATTTTTAGTAGAGACAGGGTCTCACTCTTGCTCAAACCAGTTTCAAACTCCTGGGCTCAGGTGATCCTCCTACCTCGGCCTCCCAGAGTGCCAGGATTACAGGCGTGAGCCACAGCGCCCGGCTGTTACCAGTTATAGAAAGCTCACCACATGCCAGGCACTAGGTGCTTTACAGATTGCTTTCTTATTTATTATGATTATTATTTACTTTTTAATCTCTCTCCACTAGCTCCACATAAGCTCTAGGAGAGAAGTTTTTCCTTTTTCTTTTTTTTTTTTTTTGAGATAAAGTCTCAAGCTGTAGCCCTGGGTAGAGTGCCGTGGCGTCATAGCTCACAGCAACCTCCAACTCAGGCTCCAGCGATCCTCTTGCCTCAGTTTTTGTATTTTTAGTAGAGACAGGTTCTCACTTTTGCTCAGGCTAGTCTCGAACTCATGAGCTCAAGCTGTCCATCCACCTCGGCCTCTCAGAGGGCCAGGATTATAGGCCATGAGCCACTGTGCCTGGCCCAGGAGGGAAATTTTTTCTATTGTGTTCAAGACCATGCTTGGCATATGTAAGTACTATATATGACTGAATTCCCCACAGAACCCCTGAAGGGTGATTTTTAACCCCCATTTTACAGATGAACAAACTTGAGGCATAGAGGCACAAGTGATTTTTGCAAAGGTACAGATCCAACAGAAGGCATAGCCAAGACTAAAAATAGGTCAGTAGTCTTTCTCCATTACCCTTGCCACTGCCTGGATTCAGAAATGTCCATTTCTAGCCTTGAAGTTGGGAGCTACCGCCTGTTTGAAGGACTCCTTAACTGACTAATAATGCTAACAACGTACCAATTAACATTCACTGAGCACTCGCTACATAGCAAGCACCATTCCCAGTGCTCCACATGTTTTGACTCGCAGCAGCTTAGGAATTACAGTCATGCCTTGCATAAGGGCATTTCAGTCAATGACAGACAACATATACACTGGTGGTCCCATAACATTGCAGTGGCATCCATAGAAACCTGACCTGCATTACTGGCACTGCAGATCAAGTACAAGAAATGACTGATAGTCAATAATGGTGCTAGGACAGGTGGTTTTCCATATGAAAAATGTACACAAGTAAAAATATACTCTCCAGGTTTGTGTATGTACACGGTAGGTGTTCACAGAATGACAAAATTGCTAAGGATCCATTTCTCAGCAATGAATGATTGCACTTGCTGTGATCCTTTTTTGACAGTTAGCAATCTAAGTCCCCAGGGAGGTTTAAAAATGTTACCAAAATCACAGAGCTAGGAAATGGTGAGTTCAGAGTTCATAGCACCCATACTCCTCGCCGCTGCCCGTGCTGCTCAGTGACGCACCATCACAGCTGTCCTGTTTGAGGATGGCAAACCAAGGGTCAGGGCCACTCTGCTTGGCCTGTTAGACAAGCTCTCGTGTTTTCTTTTCATGTTATCTTTTTAAGCCTCACAGACCAGGGCTAGCAGCAGACGGAAGAGACAGAAAGTAGATTAGTGGTTGCTTAGGGCCATGGAGTTGAGAGAGAATGGGGAGTGACTGCTTACGGGTACTTTGGGGAGATGATGAAAATGTTTTAAAATTGATGATGGTGATGGTTGCATAACTGTGAATATACTAAAAACAAAACACTGAATTGTATACTATTTAAATGGGTGAATTACATGGTAATTCTAATTATACTATTCTATACTATAATTCTAATATACTATTAAATGGGTGAATTATAATCATGCACCACGTAAGGACGTTTTGGTCAATGACAGGTCCCATATAGATTATAAGACTATTTTTTACTGTACCTTTTCTCTATTTAGATAAATTTAGATACACAAATAGTTACCACTGTGTTATGATTACCCAGGGTATTCAGTACAGTCACGTGCTGCCAAGGTTCGTATTCTAAGAACAGTATGCAGTCCCACGCAGCCCAGATGTGCACTCTGTGATGTTGGCACCATGATGAAGTCCCTTACAACACCTTTCTTAGAATGTCTCCTCCATTGATGAGTGACTCACGACTGTGTATCTCAATAAACTGGGTATCCCAGTTTTTGTAGTTGTTTTGTTTTTTAAAAAGGGTGGCTCCATGTGGCCCCCCTTTTTAAAAAACAAAACAGGAGTGGACTTTCAGTAAGCTTCACATCAAAAACCTTGGAATCGTTGTTACTTCTTTTCCTCTCACCTCTCCTGTTTCTGCGGCGTGTCCTGCTTCTCTGCCCCCACCTCCTGGGCCACACATCCGTCCAAAGTGGTCTCCTTGCTGCCCGTTTGCTCCCTGTGGTCTGTCCTCTGCAGAGTAGCCACAGCGATCCTTTGAAAGCATTGATGTCAGATCATTTCCCTCTTTGGCTCAGAGGTGTCTAATGGCTCCCTAATAAAAGTCCCTTCCAATTCAGATTCTGCCCTGGCCACTTTCCCAACCTACTGCCCACTAGCCACACTTCCTCCTTTGCTGCTCCCGAACACACTCCCTCCTCCAGGCCTCTGCTCTGTGGCTCCTTTACCCTGGAATACTGTGCCTCCAGATACTCACACGGCTTGCTGTCTAACCGCACTCGGGGCTCTGCTCAAATGTATATACTGCTCCAGAGATGTCTTTCCTGACCTCCAATCAAGCCTTGCCCCACCTACCCCTGCTCCTTACTCTCTAACCCCTGACCTGTAGGTTTTAAAATAATTTCAGAGCACTTCTGACCACCTGTCTCCAGCACTAGAATCTAAGACCTAGAATAATCCTCAGTACTTAGTAGACGCTCAAAAAATGGATAAATGAATCTGAAGTCAAAGCCCTGGTTCCTTTTTGCCCCCGAGCTAATCTAACAAAGAAGCTGCCCTTTATGAAAATCTGTGACCCTCTCTGTGCCATATCTGTGCACCGCTCATCTTGAATTCCTACCAGGTCCAGAGCTGTGGAAGGGTGGGATCTGCAGGCTGTTTTTTTTGTTTTTTTGAGATAGAGTCTCATTATGTTGCCCTCGGTAGAGTGTTGTGGCATCACAGCTTACAGCAACCTCAAACTCTTGGGCTTAAGAGATTCTCTTGTTTCAGCCTCCCAAGTAGCTGGGACTATAGGCGCCTGCCGCAAGGCTGGCTTTTTTTTTTTTTTTTTGTAGTTGTCATTGTTATTTAGCAGGCCCAGGCCAGGTTTGAACCCGCCAGCCCTGGCGTATGTGGCTGGTGCCCAAACCACTGAGCTCGGGGGCCGAGCCCCATGATGCAGTCTTGAATGACATATGTAAATTTTTTGTTGACAGAACAGGAAGATAAATTTTAAAACCAATGGCAAGAGCTTAATTTCTCAGCTTCAGAGCAAAAGGGCCATCTTCATGCCCACTACTCTGAAAAATTCCTGGGCCCCACTCCCGGGGAACTTAAGATCTAATAGTCAAGCTCAAGTGCTCCTTGGAATGCCTTAGGGAGTGACCTGAGCCAGGGAAAGCTCCTCACAGAATGGAATTTGCCAGCTAAGCCCAGAAACCGTGTGAACAGCAGGCAAACTTAAAGCAAGCACTTAGTGAAATTGCTGTCTGCTATCTCACAGAGAAATAATAGCATGCCAGGACGGCTTAGGGAAAAATGCTCCTGTAAATAGGGCTGTGCTTTACTCCCCAACACCCGCTCTCTCACACACACAAGCCTTCAAGGACTCTCCCCCTATCAACAGGGAGAGCCATGGTGCACCAGCCATTCTCCACTGCAACACTCCAGGCGGCTCAGGTTCCCAACTCCAGGAACTCCCCATGCGCTTCTCGTTCCTGTTCTTTCCATCATCTGGCATCTCTTCCCTCCTTCCCAAGTAGGTGAGACTCTACTCACTCTTTGTTGCCTCCTTTGAAAGCCTTCCTTTCCCACCCCTGCCATATTGCTCCTTTCTGTGACAGGTGACACTTAGTTCTGAGCTGTAGGTGTCAGAACCTACCTAGCCATCCAATTTATCTCAGTGACAAGCTGAAAGATGACAAGAGAACAACCCCACAGGGAACTTACTGTCTAGTGAGAGAGACAAAGCAAAGAACTACATAACTGCAAATGGGGAAAAGGACTAAAAAGGGAGCAAGGTGTGGTGAGACACCATACAGCCAGGTGGGGATGACGGAAAATCGGAACACCTGGGCTTCTCTGAGGAGGCGACATTAATCTGGTTCCTGATAGATGATTAGGAGTATAACCAAGCAAAGAATGAGGGGAAAACTTTTCTAGGCAGAGAGCATAGCATCTATGAAGATGTGGAGCCAGGCAGGAAAGCAGCTGACTCCAGGAACCAAATGGCGGCATGAGGGGTGGCAACCTTTTCATAGGTACCAAGCACTCAGAATTGCTGTGCTTTGCTTTGTCTCCCCTCTCCTCAGAAAGGACACACCATGTTTTTTTCCTCTTCCTGCCTCCAGCGCAGACCAAGACACCTGGTGCTTAACAGGCATTCAACAAGGGGGCTACAATGTCCTCAGAGATGAGCTAGCACTTCTCCTCCTGCCCGCACCCCGACCCCAACAGCAAGTCCTCAGTTGGCTCCTCTAACTGAAGCACTCAGGCACTGGTTAACCACAAAACTAGTAACAGAAACCAAGGATGAAATGGGAGCAGCTGCAAGAGCTACAGTTACGTCCTTGACAAATGCCACTGACAACCCAGTTGGCAGATGTGACCACCACATGGTCCTTGGAGACCAGATTCTCAGGGTAAACTTCTATCAGATGGCATTCAAGCATAGGAGGGCCTGCCAAAATTACGAGCCCCAAGACTTCAATTATCAGTTTAAAAGTTCAAAATAATTCCCAGGATTTAGTAGTTTCTTGATTAAAAAAAAAAAAAATTCAAAGATTAAAAACACAACTGGGTTGGCAACAATTTCCGAGTTGTCCAGGCGCCCTGTCCTCTTATCTCCCCTGATGAATTAAGCCTCTGGCCCAACCCAGAATTCTGTCATTTTCATTAACAAACTCACAATTCTTCAAATAGCACTTTGAACATTGCCTTTCTGGGTAATGGATTTTCAACTATTCTAAACTACTAATTGTTTAGGGTAAGCCAAGCTATAGTTTTTAACCCTTTTAGGAAGGGAGAGGAAGAGACATTACATATGGTTTGAGAGCATCTTATAAAGAAAGACAATTACAAAACTTGTGCCTGATGGGTGGCGCCTGTGGCTCAGTCGGTAAGGCGATGGCCCCATATACCGAGGGTGGCGGGTTCAAACCCGGCCCCAGCTGAACTGCAACCAAAAAATAGCCGGGCGTTGTGGCGGGCGCCTGTGGTCCTGGCTACTCGGGAGGCTGAGACAAGAGAATCGCTTAAGCCCAGGAGTTGGAGGTTGCTGTGAGCTATGTGACGCCACGGCACTCTACCGAGGGCAATAAAGTGAAACTCTGTCTCTACAAAAAAAAAAGAAAAACTTGTGCCTGAGTCATGCAGGCCACTGTCTTCTTTGTGCTCTTTAAATTTCATGTAGGGATCTTTAAGGGCCTATATTGTAATTTTTTCAACATGCTTCCCTCTACTGAGGGTAAAAAGGGACTGCAGACGCCTGCCTTCTTGTGAAATTCCACTTCTGCAAGACCTTTGCAAATGCTGTACCCCCATCCCTTCACAACTACCCTTCCCTCCCCTCTTACCCAGCTAACTCCTCCTCTAGATCTCACTGTAAAGGCCATGTCTTCAAAAGCCCTTCCCTTCTTTACCCACCCCATCTAAATTAGGTCTCCACTATTCTAAGATCAGTTCATGGTATTTATCACAATTCATAATTATATGTTTGTGTGCATTTGGTTAACATTTACCCCTCTTTCTCCCCCATTACAGCGCAAGCTCCATGTGGACAGGAACATGCTGGTGCTACATCTGTTTATCTAGTGCCTAAAGCAGCTTGGCACATAGTAAGTGTGCGCTCTCTCTCTCTATATATATATTTATATATATTTTCTAATGGTTAGCAGCTTTTCTTGAGGTTTTTTTTTTTGGTGAAGATGGTATGCCCAATATTGACTCCAGCTTCTTGGGATACAAATTACTCACGGTATCTTCCAAATATAAGGGCTTATTAAAATGTCTGCTCTAGACCATGTACTGTGATTGTTGCTTTAAATGCTATTGCTAATTCTCACAGTGGCCCTGCAACCCACTTTACAGGCGAGGACCCCAATGTTCAGAGCGGTAAATTAAATTCCTCATCGTTATACACCTTGTAAGCAGTGGCAACATCAGACTTTAAACCCTTCAAACCCAGCATCAAGAGTCTGTGCTCAGTCCTCCTCAAGTAGGGTGCACAACCCCCCAAAGGTATACCCTAGCAGGCCGAGGACATGAGAAACCACAGACAATGTGTGGCCCACTTTCGGTATTTCTTTTTTCCCTGACGACAACATAAAATATTTTTATGTTAAGACAGACAGATATATTTTAAAGTGTAATGTATAGTAATACTATTCAATGGAATTTAAAAAACCAAACACAGAAGTTAAAAAAAAATTTCATGCCCGTTGTTATCCAGGCCTGTCTCAGGAACTTCTTTGGGAAAACATGAAAAGCTTCTATTTGTCACTCTGTCTTCATATTATGTCCTTTTTCCTTGTTGCTGTATTTTTTTAAATGTCAACATTCCAACCTCAATCTTCATTTTCCGCTCCTGTCCAATTAAAATATTTAATGAAAATGGCAGTGTGTCAACCATGGACATGTCATTTTCAAAGACATTTATGAGGACACCTTTGTGTAGGTACAATAAATCTGATTGATTTTTATTACACATCTTAGTTTAGAATCACCTTTACATTCCTAGACAAAGAGATGATACAAATAAATATCAATTGTAAAACTTAGAGCCCCAAGTATTGGCATATTCTTTGTCTAAAGGTAGCCAAAGAGAAGGTCAAGATCAATAGCAACGCCAAGGAGCCATAAAGCCCACCACTTCTTGCCTGCCCCAGGATCACTCCTTTCATAAATAACCTCGAAAGTATTTCATTCAAGAGAGGGCAGGCAGAAAGGTGACAGATTTCTGAACAAATACAAGACAAAGCCTTGTGTGACAGACAATAGCCAGGCCCACTATTCTTATCCAGTTCCCTCTGAGCATTTTTAGTATGGCTTTTAGAGTATATTAATAGCCCCATTTTCATCCACTGATGGGATTTAAATGGTCCAAGGTGTTGTTTGCACTATGCCTCCACCTCAAGTGGGAAATGTTGAGGCAGAACTGATACCCTATGTTAACAGGGAATCGACACTTCTCAGAAACTTGGCAATGGTTCTACATTCAGTGAGGAAGGACTTACAAGAGTCTGACAGGAAAAGCAGAGAGTGGCCCATGCCTGAGCTGCAGCTCTCTGGCGCCCTTGGTCATGGAGGTGTGGGTGGAGCAATTCAAGCAACATGCAAGCTTAGGGGGAACGATCCAACATTAGGTCAGAGTCATAAGAAAGTGCTTCATGCCTATGATTTGTGGCCTTGCGCTCTGAATCCAGGGGTCTTGTGACTTTAAAATACCAAGCCAGATACATTCTATCAACCAGAGCACACAGGGGTCTGAAGAAGGTTGCACAGTCTCAAACTCCTTCTCCTGATAATCACTAGATCCTGTTAGGACTTCAGTAGTTGTAACTGGCATGATGGCCCTCAGATGGCTTGGACCATTCTAGCATGCCTAACAGACATTAAAAACCTGGTGCCTCAGTGGGCTTGGTAAGTCCTCTACATACTTGGTTCAATTCAGAACCGAAAGCAGGAGCTTTCTGGTGGCAAGACATTCTACCATCTGCTCTATTCAAATATTTATCGGATCCATTCTGAGAGAAGAAAAGCACCGGAGACAGCTTCCCTCCAAGTGGGTGTTCCTTTACTCTGCGTCCACAGACCACCACACCAACACAGCTAAGTACAAGGTGAATTTGTTTTAAGAATCATGCCTGTCAACCTCGCTTCCTTCTTTGACTTTTGTAGAAAAGTTCTATGTGTCACTTAATCACTCTTGGTCAGAAAAGACACCTTGAGATCTTAGTTTTAAGGTATGGTGTTACTTGTAGTTGTCAATTCTCAGATATGCTACATGAATATTTTTGGCCTACAGAATTCAGACTAACTTTGAGGAAATATGGTGTGAGAGACGTGTAACCAGCAGATAACCATCTTAGGCTATCCACCTCATTGTTTGGTTCCTATTCAAACAGGCAAATTCTTCATAAATAAGAAACAGGTTTGATCTAGAGAAACGATGAGGGAAGGCTCCATTATGCTCTGGGAACTGCCAAAAAGGGTCCTAGGTGCAAAAAGAATGGTTACTAAAAAGGAGATAAGCAGCCAGACAACAGACCTCCGTCTTGCAGAATGCTAAGACATTGCACTTGGTACCTCCTCTTTCCCACAGGTTCTGATCCAGAATTGTGCCCTGGGAACTGAGCAGCTGAGTTAAAATATAAAAACTCAGGGCCCACCTGAGTCGCCACTGTCCTGAGGCACCATGCCAGCAAGGTGCACCAGTGTGGCAGACCTGGGGACTCCTATTGTCCCCTCAGGCTTGGCTCATGGACTCAGACATCCCTGTGGAAGTGCTTCCAGCCTGGATTAGTCATTAAATGGGCCTTTAATACAGACAAAAGGCAATAACTGCACATTAGTATACTTCTAAAATTGGGCAAGTTCTTGGTCTCTCTCTCTTACAGACACACATGGACACACTCACAGAACACAGGCACCACTGTGTTCACACACTCATACACACTTAAGAGCTTCTCTGGGGGAGGGGGAGAATAAGAGTAACAGTCACCTGATGACCAACATAAAACGAAGATTCGAATCTCAATAATACAAGAAACTAAAACTTACAAACCAAACTAGTATATGTAAACGGGAATTCTGAACTCTCCTCTGAGCCTATTCCATCACACAGCCACTCCTCTCCAGCATCTCAGGCTCCACCTAGAGGGAGCCACAGTTCCAGGATTCGGTGAGTTCTCTACTGAAAGCAGGCAGGACTCCTTTACTTCCAACGGTTATGTCTTCCCTTCCCACTGCACTGAGTCTCGCGTCTCCATCTCTTCATCGGGCTAGTTACTCTTTGGCTCTTTATGCCAATATGGAATAAAATGGGGAATTCAAAAGTGCCACTATGTGTCTCCTTCCCTCAATTCTAGTCCTGCTAGAGAAGGTAGAGTCAGCCTCCCTTCTCCCACAGCATAGGCACACTGCAGCACACACGCCTGGGGCAGATGATGGGCCTATCTCTGCAAGGATGCTCAGAGGATGTGTGCATGGGAAAAGATGGTGACAAATAAAGAGTAAAGTGACATGGTGTACTGTATGACATGGCACCGGCTTGTAGACTCAGGCCTTTGACAGGATGGTCATGGTTTTGAGGTTTTAAAGAAGTTGTTTCCCTAAATGCTCCAAGGAGGCAAAGGGAATGTTATTTCATTGCTTCCAACATTGAATCCCTCAGGAGCAGAGATTGGAAGAGATTTCATCATTGAGCAGATCCAATTCTCACAGATGTGCATGGAAGCGAGGTCGCTGATGGTGCCCACCTGGGGCCTGGATCCAAATGAGATTTCGCATGTCTCCTACAAGAACAGGCACACATTCAAGTTCTAGGGCCTTTCAACCTCACTGTCATTTTATCCTAAGGCTCCAAAGATGTGGTCCTGCCAAAGTAATTCTGCCCTATTGTTCAACAAGAAGGGAGCCCAGTGTAAAGAACAGGCTAGAAAAGGAGAGGGGAGAGAAGTGAGGGCAGGAGAAGGGGAAGGAAAAGAAGAAAAGGGAGAAGGGAAGCAAGGTCGCTGGTCATATTCTTGCTTTCCACTTGGACTACTGCACTTTACCTTATCCATGCATTTCTGAGATGCTAGTTAAAAGACATTTCCCAGAGGGACTGAGTGCCAGATTAGGACCAGCACATTCAACCAGATTAAGTTGGTTAATCTGCAAAGAGGCCATTGCTTCTCCTCAGGGGAACAGTTCTGAGTTTAGGCTCAAGTTCTCTCTGCAGCTTTTTTTCTCGTCTCTTCTCTCAGAAGGCAAATGCTGTTTACGCCCTGGGAGAGGAGGAACTTGCTTTACTTTGGAACAAGCCCCCGAGACTGTGGATAAAGCTGAGATGCAGGGGTTCCTGAGGAAGAAGATGAGGATCCCGACTTCCTTCCACTTTTAGGCCTGCAAAAGTCAAACACATGTTTATATTGCACATCTCCATCTTCATCCCTGACATATCAAGTACTATTAAGATTCCAAGTGGCCTGGACGGTGCCTGTGGCTCAGTGAGCAGGGCGCCGGCCCCATATACCGAGAGTGGCGGGTTCAAACCCAGCCCCGGCCAAACAGCAACAAAAAAATAGCCAGGCAATGTGGCGGGTGCCTGTAGTCCCAGCTACTCAGGAGGCTGAGGCAGGAGAATCGCCTAAGCTCAGGAGTTGGAGGTTGCTGTGAGCTGTGTGATGCCATGGCACTCTACCGAGGGCAATAAAGTGAAACTCTGTCTCTACAAAAAAAAAAAAAAAAGATTCCAAGTGGCCTTTCTTCAATGGCTGAAAACAAGCATACTTTCAGCTATGAAACACTAGGCTGGCACAGCCTGACCCTCTGGGTAAGGCTAACACGGCCTCCCAACAGAAGGCTAAACCCTGAGGAAGGGACTCTGATTTTTAATAATTGTTCTTCCATTAAAATCAAAGCTTGTCTTTTTTTTTTTTTTTTCTTTTTTGAGACAGAGTCTCAAGCTGTCACCCTGGGTAGAGCGCTGTGGTGTCACAGCTCACAGCAACCTCCAACTCTAGGGTGTAAGCAATTCTCTTGCCTGAGCCTCCCAAGTACCTGGGACTACAGGCGCCCGCCACCATGCCCATCTATTTTTTGGTTGTAGATGTCATTGTTGTTTTGGTAGACCTGGGCTGGATTTGAACCTGCCAGCTCTGGTATATGTGGCTGATGCCTTAGCCGCTTGAGCTATAGGCACTGAGTCACTTGACTGTCTTTTCCAAATTGACAAAACAGTATTAAATTTGCAGGTAGAATTTCTTCCATTTGGGGGTTTCCACCCAGTTATTTTCCTGAAGCATCTAATCTAAAATTTAATAAAATAGAATTTCTACTCTTACACCAAATGGATGAGATAAACCTAGCATGGAGGCCTGGAGCCTGAGTAGTGGATTTCTATATCTACAAACCCAGGTTTGAACTTCAGCTCTGCCACTTACTTGCTGGGTTTCCTAATTCTTATAAAGCACTTAGGATGACCTAACACCTACTGGGAACTGAAGAACTGACCCCAATTTCACCAGGAGACATGCTCCTTACAGGTCTGGGTGCTTTAAGCATTCTTGTATTCAGTATACCTGGCATAGTGTCTCAACCATAAATATTTTGGGAATAAATAAGTAAACACAGAAGTAATATGGCATCATTTTCTAGCACGTTCTGCAAAGTGTTCCATGATAAGCAAACACTGTTGTTACCCTTTACCTTGGTTTGTCCTTGTTCAAATATGTTCTGTTCAAACACAGGTCATCAAAGTCACTCACCTGGCCTTAGATTTCTTATTTGCAGTGCTTTCGAAGGATGATGCATCCACCTGTATCTCATCTTCATCCTGCAGTGCTGCATCCAGAGCAGCCTGGACCTTGGGGGCGATGGCTGGGCCCTCATAGTCTCTGGTGGTCCGGCTGGGCATGTCCAACTCTAACAGCACAATGTTTTCTGCCTGCAGAATTACAGCCATCACCAGCTAGGTCTGCCTCCTTTCAGACACAGGGAGGGCAAGCAATCTAGGACCCTCCAAGAACAGAACTATTCAGGGCCTGCCAAGAAAGAACCTGCTTACAAGAAGTAACGTGGGCTCAGTGCCCATAGTGGTTACGGCGCTAGCCACGTACACCGAGGCTGGCGGGTTCAAACCCGGCACAGGCCAGCTAAACAACAATGACAACTGCAAAAAAAAAATGGCCAGGTGTTGTGGTGGATGCCTGTAATCCCAGCTACTGGGAGGCTGAGGCAAGAGAATCACTTAAGCCCAAGAGTTTGAGATTGCTGTGAGTTGTGACACCACAGCACCTACTGGGGCAACAAAGTGAGACCCTGTCTCAAAAAAAAAAGAAGAACTAATGTAGTTTTATCATTTTTTTTCTGGTGGGATTCAGGTGATTTTTATTTTCTTCTCTATGCTTTCCTATATTTTCCTTCTCTTTCTTTTAAACAATGAACATGTCTTATAGCCTAAGGGAAATGATCCAGGAAAAATTATTAATTAAGCAAAACCTATGTATTACTGACAATTTGAAAATACAAAAATGTATGAAGAAGAAAATGGTAATTACCAATAATGTCACCACCTACAGCAGCAGCACTGATGAACTTTGCAGCTGCAGAAGGGAGAAGGCAGTGGATGCAAGCAGAGGGTGTACGTGACGGTACACATGCTTACATGTGCATTTAAAAAACCTCATAGTTGGCCTTGTGGATTGATTCATTCCTTCATTTGGTTTCTGGTGGTGAACCTTTCCTAATACTTCAGACAAGAGTACAGAGGGAAGAGCACCCACAGTTTCATGCCTGCCATCTTCTCCTCTAACTCCTCCTAGTCAGTGAAACTCTAGCCCCAGGGCTCCAGGGGTGGGGCAGGTGGAGCTACTGCAGAGAGAAGGTGAAGAGAGAGATCGGCTCCATTTCCCAGCTTTAGATATTCAGATAGTGCATAAAATTTCTCCAGAAGAAGCATATCTACTGCTAAAGACATTCGAGAGTCTCTGCTGCTTTAAATTCTACTTTTGAATCCAGTTAGATCCCTAAAAACCGGCATATTTGATTTGGGCCCTTCAAAATCATGTTTTTGGCTTAAGACATGAACATCAGCAACTACTAGAAAAATGCTTCTGAGGATGCTGAGTGACATAATACCGCTCATCACCCCCCATATAAAACCCCACTGATCCTGCTCTTCCTTTTCTTTACTTTAAATAATGAAGTGCCAGGAAGAACAGTGCCTGGGGAACAAACTAATCCTAATCTTCTGTTTGGCTCCGGTTGCCAAGGGAGACTCTCATTTTTTCAATTTTAAGTGAAAATCTTTCATTATAAAAATAATGCAGGTTCCCTGTTTATAGTTATAAAATGCAGGTAAACAGTAAGAAGAGAATTTAAATTGAGCATACTTCCACTAACCAGAGATAACCAGTTCACATTTTGATATATTTCGTAACAGATTTTTTTATTCATATACACACTTCTGGTATAAATTTTTTATAACTGGACATTATGTCTCCAAGTTCACCTACTTGCCAGCTATCCGACTCACTGCATCAATTAGGTAGGAGAGTTCAATTAGAGAAAGCAATAGTGTCCAGAACATAGCAAGTACTTACAAATAGAAGCTCTCAAGGCATTTTTTTTTTTTTTTGAGACAGAGTCTCATGTTGCCCTTGGTACAGTGCCATGGCATCACAGCTCACAGCAATCCCTAACTCTTGGGCTTAAATGATTCTCTTGCCTCAGCCTCCCAAATAGCTGGGACTATAGGCACCCGCCACAACACCCAGCTATTTTTGTTGTTGTTGTTGCAGTTGTCATTGTTGCTCTAGCTGGCCCAGGCCAGGTTCGAACCCACCAGCCTCTGTGTATATGGCCAGCGCTATAACCACTGTGCTATGGACACCAAGACTCTCATGGAATTTTTATTGTAAAATATTTTTTGGTCATTAAATAGTCCTCAATTACGTCACTTTAAATGACTACATGACTGACATGCAATTTTTTCTTTTGTTTTTGAGACAGTCTCACTTTGTTGCTCTCAGTAGAGTGCTGTGACATCATAGCTCACAGCAACCTCAGACTCTTGGGCTCAAGTGATCCTCTTGTCTCAACCTCCCAAGTAGCTGGGACTATAGGCATGTCCATTATGCCCAGATAGTTTTTCTATTTTTAGTAGAGACCAGATCTCACTCTTGTATAGGCAGGTCTGGTCTGGAACTCCTGAGCTCCAGCAATCCACCCGCCTGGCCCTCCCCGAGTGCTGGGATTACAGGTGTGAGCCACCGTGCCCGGCTCTGACAGGCAGTATGTGGGACGGAAGTACTGGAAGTTCTTTAGCACAAGCCCATCTACTGTCACAAGGCATCTGCAATCTTTGCTGGCTTCCCACAGAGCATTTTGAAGTTTATTATTTATTTTTATTTATTTATTATTATTATTATTTTATGTAGAAATCTTCCCTTTTTGCAGTTTTTGGCTGGGTCTGGGTTTGAACCTACCACCTCCAATATATGGGGCCGGCACCCTACTCTTTGAACCACAGGTGCCGCCCATGAAGTTTATTGCTTTTTTTGTTTGTTTTGTTTTTTGAGACAGAGTCTCGCTTTGTCATCCTCGGGCAGAGTGCCATGGCATCACAGTTCATAGCAACCTCCAACTCCTGGAGAATCGCTTAGGCGATTCTCTCTCTTTTTTTTTTTTTGTAGAGACAGAGTCTCACTTTACTGCCCTCGGGTAGAGTGCCGTGGGGTCACACGGCTCACAGCAACCTCCAACTCTTGGGCTTACGCGATTCTCTTGCCTCAGCCTCCCGAGTAGCTGGGACTACAGGTGTCCACCGCAACACCTGGTTATTTTTTGTTGCAGTTTGGCTGGGGCCAGGTTCGAACCCACCACCCTCAATATATGGGGCTGGCGCCCCACCCACTGAACCACAGGCGCCACCCTGAAGTTTATTGTTAATGTTTGCTGTCCACTATGAACAGATGCCTGGGGCAGCGCCTGTGTCTCAAGGAGCAGGGCGCTGGCCCCATATGCTGGAGGTGGTGGGTTCAAACCCGCCCCAGCCAAAAACTGCAAAAAAAATAAAGAAAACCAAACAGATGCCTGCACTCTCCTCTTTCCCTAGTCTTCACTTTCTAAACCTTATTCTACTTTACTTAGTTATCATTATTGTTATTATATTTATTTATTT
Source organism: Nycticebus coucang (assembly GCF_027406575.1). Classification (NCBI taxonomy): domain Eukaryota; kingdom Metazoa; phylum Chordata; class Mammalia; order Primates; family Lorisidae; genus Nycticebus; species Nycticebus coucang. Next base: position 39,300,523 of record NC_069800.1, on the reverse strand, counting down.
GTCATAATTGTTTTGTTTTGTTTTGTTTTTTGACAGAGACAGAGTCTCACTTTTATCGCCCTCGGTAGAGTGCCGTGGCGTCACATAGCTCACAACAATCTCCAACTCCTGGGCTTAAGCAATTCTCTTGCCTCAGCCTCCCGAGTAGCTAGGACTACAGGCGCCCGCCACAACGCCCGGCTATTTTTTGTTGTTGTTGCAGTTTGGCCGGGGACGGGCCCGAACCAGCCACCCTTGGTATATGGGGCTGGCGCCCCATGCACTGGCCACAGGTACTGCCCAATTGTTGTTATAAATATCTTAAGCATCAGGGCACAAACTCTGGGCAGAACACTTCCCTAAGGGTTTATACAGATCTAAACTACTCCAAAAAAGAGAAAAGAAAAACCCCAAAACAATTCTCTCACCCTGTATCGAGCCTCTGGACGCATCATCATGGACATTCTTGCATGTTGGCTCAGTGGTCTCTTATATCCAACGGCTGAGACTGGCCGCTTCATCATCTGCTGATTCCTGGAAATGGACTGCATTGTTAGAAGCCTGGCTGAAATGTGTCCCACAGCCCCAGCCCCAGGATTGGTCCTGTGGAACAAGCACTTAGAAAACTCTGAGCCAGACAGAACCTGAAGCAAGTAACTCCCTGGACCAAGGAATGATATAATAAGTAGGGTAGGAGCTGCTTCTATTTTCTGCTTGAGTTGCTTTCTGATTCAGATGTGAGTGTCATTCATCTTTTAAGCCAGAAGAGAGCTTAGTCATCATCCAGTTCTTAGATGGCAGACACAAAAGCATAGCTGTCAACATTCCCCACCTCTGCATCCTTAGCAGACGACTCCCATCTTCCCAGCAGGGCTCAGACTCAGACTGAGAGTCCTCAACACTGTGGGTCAGGCTGACACACAGAAAACACTTCTGTGCTGCCCCTCATTTGGCCTAGCACATACTTCATTCCACAACTAGGGAAACGGAAATGCAAGAGCTTGAGTAAGGTCGTTAGTTTACCGTGACAAAGTCTTCCAATTCCTATTACCACACTCATCAATAAACTTTTACCTAAGTTAGAAATGCCATTGAATTTTGGTTAAAATGAATCATACTGTGTTCTTACCATACCCTTTTGTCCATGTCCAACTTATCAACATTTTTGCCCTTCTCCCCACATGAAAGTCTACTTAAAGTTAACAGTGACTTACTCCAGTCTGGTTATAGGGTGTAATTTCCAATGATCTTCCTCTTCATCAAAGAATGATCTATTCATAATTTTATTTTTTTCTTCCAGAGGAATAAAGTTTTCTATAATAAGATGCCTGTAAGAGCACACAGAACATGGGTGAATATAGATGAAGAATACACATGGAGTGTTGGCTATCTGGTCTCATGTACAATGGTAATCAGACATCCAGCAAACATTCACTGAGCAGGTACTATGGACCTAACATCATGCAAAGAGATACAGATACAGGATACAGATACAAATGACATGTTCATGACTGAGACATCATAACATCATACAAAGAGATACAGATACAGGATACAGATACAAATGACATGTTCATGACTGAGACAAATAGGTAATGGTGCAGCACTCTTAACATATGATAGGTGCTGACTTGGTCTGATTTAGAAATATGGAGAAATTACTTTTGCCTGGGCAGGAGCAGCTTGAGGATGTGAACAGGCTGAAGGAAGCAATGCCTGGGGCTACACTGGTGGAGGGCCACTGGTGCTGCTAACCCAGGTCAGTAACTTCTGAAATGCCAAAAACAAGGCTGGGTGTGGTGGCTCATGACTATAATCATACACTTTGGGAGTGTAGCACTCTGGGAGGCAAGGCAGGAGGATTCCTTGAGCTCAGGAGTCCAAGACCAGCCTGAGCAAAAGCAAGACCCCATCTCTACATCAAAAATAGAAAAATTAGCTGGGCATTGTGGTAGGTGCCTATAGTCCCAGTTACTCAGGAGACTGAAGCGGGAGGCTTGCTTGAGGACAGGAGTTTGAGGTTGTTGTAAGCTAGGCGGAGGGCACAGCACTCTAGACAGAGTGAGACCCTGTCTCATTCATAAATAAATAATAAAATTCTGAGAGCTGGCTGTGTGCAGTGGTTCATGCCTATATTCCTAGTACTTTGGGAGACCAAGCAGGAGGATTGCTTGAGTGCAGGAGTTAGAGACCGGCCTGAGTAATATAGTGAGACTCTTGTCTCTTAGCCAAGCGTGATGGTGTGCACCTATGGTCTTAGCTACTCAGGAAGCTGAGGCAGGAAGATTGTTGAGCACAAGAGTTTGAGGTTGTAGTGATCTATGATCATGCCACTGAACTTTAGCCTGGTCAATGGAGTGAGACACTGTCTCAAAACAAACAAAAAATTGCTGAAAACAGATTAGAAATTAAGCTGCCTTCCTCCAGTCCCAGGGCTTGTTGTTCAATCTGGAAAATGTCCCATTCTAATCAACCAAGACAAAGAGCAGAACCAAATGGATTTCAGTCCCTTAGTGGTCCCTTAGTGCACTGAGAATGAAGGCCATTCCTGAGAAGAGTCTCTGCCTGACAAGTGCCCAGGAAACATTTCAAACAAGGAAACCGGAACGCACTGGGCTGCATGGCTCCACGGTGATGACTGACTCCTATCACAGCTCTGCCTTCACTCTTTCAAAACCTTAGGACAGAACAATGCCAAAGGGCTGCTTATGTGGGGGTAACGCAGAACAAACACCACACAAGTATAGGGGACTGTGAGAAACAGGCTGACTCATTGTTTATTCAAAAGATATAAAAAAGAGCTATGACAATGAAAAATGGCTTCCTTAGGAAAAAAATATTTTGGGGAGATAATAATTTCTCTTTGTTTTTCATAACCTATACTTAGGTTTTTCTGATCTTTATATCAGAAAATGTAAAAAACATAATTACCCACAATTTTAGTATCTAGAAATAACTATTATTTTGATATATATTTTATTCTGACCTTTTTTCTAGATGTATATACATACAAAGAGCACAGTATAACATATATATATATATATTTAATTTTAAGGGTTCCTTCCCAAATTTAAAATTTGGTCATTAAAAAATTCCTTTGAGGTTTCGTGCCTGTAGCTCAGTGGTTAGGGCACCGACCACGTATGCCAGAGCTGGCAGGTTGGACTCCAGCCTAGGCCTCCCAAACAACAGTGACAACTACAACCAAAAAATAGCCAGGCATTGTGGTGGGCGCCTGTAATCATAGCTATTTGGGAGGATGAGAGGCAAGAGAATTGTTTAAGCCCAAGAGTTTGAGGTTATTGTGAGCTGTGACGCCATGGCACTCTACCAAGGGCAACATAGTGAGACTCTGTCTCAGAAAAAAAAAATTCCTTTGAAAAGTTTTTCTTTATAGAAAAATTCCAGATCGTGATGTGGAAGGAATGATACAGAACAGAAAAACAATGTTTTTTAACCACTAATGAAATAATGGATTCAGACTAAGATCATTGTTGGCTGAAACAATTAGCTCCGTGGTTCTCAAGCCAGAATGCACATTAAAATCACCTACAGCGTTTTGAAAATATCCTGCTCAAACCTCATGAGAGACCAATAGTTCTCAGCATGTGTTCACCAAACCAATAGGAGGAATACCTGAAACCTGTTAGAAATAAAAATTCTCAGGCCCTGCCCCAGACTTACTAACTCAGACTCTGGGCGAGGCCCAGCAATCTGTGTTTAGCAAGCCCTTCAGGTGATTCTGATGTCTGTTAAAGTTTAAGGACCACTGCCCTAAACCAGTTAAATCAGAATGGAGGAGAGGCAGGCATTACTATTTTTTAAAACTCCTTGGTGTATAGCCAAGATTGAGAACCAGTGCTTTGGAGCCAGCTTTCCGTGAAAGCGATATAAGGTGGACAGAAACATAGTTAACTGACACATTGAAGAAAGAGACTAACAAATCCAGAATGTGGGCTATACCTATAGGCTGTCTGACCCAACTATGAAAAAAACATTTAAAAAAAAAAAAAAAGGATTGCCTAAGATTAAATTAAGTTTAAAAGACATAATAACTAAATGCAGTGTGTGGCCCTTATTTATATACTAAATATAACAAATGAAGAAAATCTGGGGCGGCGCCTGTGGCTCAGTCGGTAAGGCGCCGGCCCCATATACCGAGGGTGGCGGGTTCAAACCCTGCCCCGGCCAAACTGCAACCAAAAATAGCCGGGCGTTGTGGCGGGCGCCTGTAGTCCCAGCTACTCGGGAGGCTGAGGCAAGAGAATCGCTTAAGCCCAGGAGTTGGAGGTTGCTGTGAGCTGTGTGAGGCCACGGCACTCTACTGAGGGCCATAAAGTGAGACTCTGTCTCTACCAAAAAAAAAAAGAAAATCTGAATGTGGTTGAGTACTAGAAAATACTAAGAAACTTAATGGTTTCTATTTTTTTTTTAGACACAGTCTCACTCTGTTGCTCTGGGTAAAGTGCTGTGGGGCTACCTACCATACTTCACAGCAACCTCAAACTCTTGGGTTCAAGTGATCCTCATGCCTCAGCTTCCTGAGTACCTGAGTACCTGGGACTATGGGTGCCCACCACAAAGCCCAGCTAATTTTTTCAGTTTTTAGTAGAGACGGGGGTCTTGCTCTTGCTCAGGCTGGTCTTAAAGTCCCAAGCTCAAGCAATCTGGCTGTTTTGGCCTCCCAGAGTGCTAGGATTACAGGCATGAGCCACTGTGCTCTCCCAGAACTTAATGTTATTAATAACGTTCTTAGCTGTAAAAATATCATTCATTGTGTACATAAAAATCAATTCTGGGCAGTGCCTATGGCTCAGTGGGTAGGGTGCCAGCCCCATACACTGAGGGTGGCTGGTTCAAACCTGGTCCTGGCCAAACTGCAACAAAGAAATAGCCGGGAAATAGCCGGGCGTTGTGGCGGGCGCCTGTAGTCCCAGCTACTTGGGAGTCTGAGGCAAGAGAATCACTTAAGCCCAGGAGTTGGAGGTTGCTGTGAGCTGTGATGCTACGGTACTCTACCGAGGCGATAAAGTGAAACTCTGTCTCTACAAAAAAAAAAAGTTAAAAGAAATAGCCAGGCATTGTGGCGGGTGCCTATAGTCCTGGCTACTTGGGAGGCTGAAGCAAGAGAATCACCTAAGCCCAGGAGTTGGAGGTTGCTGTGAGCTGTGACACCATAGTACTCTACCAAGGGCGATAAATTAAGACTCTGTCTCCAAAAAAACAAACAAACAAACAAACAAAACAATTGTATTTCTGTACATTAGCAATAAACATTCCAAGGATAAGAAATTAAGAAAATAATGTCAAATATAATAGTGTTAAAAAAAGGTAGGCATCAATTTAACAAAAGAAATGCACTTGTACACTAAAAACTACAAACATTCTTGAGAAAAATAATAAGTAAATGGAAAAATCTGTTCATAGATCAGAACACTTAATGCTAAGATGACTAATATTTCTCTAATTGATCTACACATGCGAGACAATCACTATAAAAACCCTAGCTGGCTTTTTTGCAGAAATTAACAAGTTGATCTTAAAATGCACAGGGATATGCCAAAGATTCTGTGGATTTCAGTTGTAGGCTACTGCAAAAAAAGTAAATATTACAATAAGTAAGTCACACAGAATTTTTGGTTTCCTGGTACACTAGTCATGAGGGAAATACAAATCAAAACCTTGACGAAGTGCTACTTCACACCCACTCTGCCTGGCTGTAACTCACAATAACAGGTACGTCAACAAGGATGTTGGTAGCACCCGTAGCTCAGTGAGTAGGGCACCAGCCACATACACCAAGGCTGGTGGGTTTGAATCCAACCCAGGCCAGCTAAAACAACAATGACAACTACAACAACAAAATACAGCTGGGTGTTGTGGCGGGCAGCTGTAGTCCTAGCTACTTGGGAGGCTGAGGCAAGAGAATTGTTTAAGTCCAAGAGTTTGAGGTTGCTGTGAGCTGTGATGCCACAGCATTCTACCTAGGGCGACAGTTAGAGACTCTGTCTCAAAAAAAAAAAAGAAAGAAAAACAAAAAACAAACAAACAAACAAAAAAACCAAGGATGTGGAAAAGATGATGTCTGGAAAGGTAAAATAGTGCAGCCACTGTGGAAAAGTTGTGTTTACAAAGTTATGTTTACGCTATTCTTCAGTCTATTAAATATATATTATTTCTAAAAAAAACAAAAACAAAAACCACACACCTTAATTTAAAAATATTTTATTGCTGGCTCGGCGCCTGTGGCTGAAGCAGCTAAGGCGCCAGCCATATACACCTGAGCTGGCGGGTTCAAATCCAGTCTGGCCCCGCCAACGGCACTCTACCCAGGGCGACAGCTTGAGGCTCTGTCTCAAAAAAAAAAAAAAAAAAACTTTTATTGCTAAAAATGATTACACAAACTGTAAGACACAAAGTGAAACATGCTATTGGAAAAATGGCATTGACAGACTTAGCTTGACACATGGTTGTCACAACACTTCAATTTGTAAAAAAATGCAGTATCTGTGAAGTGCAATAAAGCTAAGTGCAATAAGATGAGGTACTCCTGTATATGGACACGCAAGGGATCCTGAATAGCCAAAAAAATCTTGGAAAAAAACAACAAGGTTAGAAGACTCACACTTCTCGACTTCAAAACTTACTACAAAGCTACTAATCAAAACAGTATGGTATTAGCTTATGGCTAGATATATGGATCAGTACTGAAAGTCCAGATATAAAGGGGTTACACTTATAGTCAACTGACTTTTGACAAGGGTTCTAAGACAATGAAATGGGGGAGAGAAGAGCTTTTTCAACAAATGATGCTGGGACAACTAGATATCTATAGGAAAGGGAATGTATTTGGAATTCTACCTCACGCCATACACAAAAATCAACTCAAAATGGATTATAGATTTAAATATAAGACCTAAAATCGTAAGACTCTTAGAAGAGCTAAAAGAATTCAAACATATGTCCACAAAACAACTTGTATACCAATGTTCATAGCAGCATTATTCATAACACTCAAAAAGCAGACAAAACTCAAATTTCCATCAAATGGTGAATGGATAAATAAAATGTGGTATATTCATATTCATACAATAGAATATTATTTGGCCAGAAAAAAAGAATGCAATATGGGTGACTCTTGAAAACATTACATTAAGTGAAACAAGCCTGTCACAAAAGGCCACATTATTTCATTTTAAACTTATATGAAATGTTCAGAATAGGCAAATTTAGATACAATACCCAAAGTACAAAAAACAAAAGAAAATACAGACAACTTAGGCTACATTAAAATTGAAATCTTTTATAATATAAGCAATATCATCAAGAAAAAGATAACCTATACATGTTTTGGATGCAGGACATAGCTACAAGAGGGACTGTACCTAACAATTTCAAATATTCTGATTTGGTCATTTGTACCTTCACATTAACCTGAAATAAAACAAAAAGAAAAGAAAAGAAAAAAAAAAAAAAGACAATCTACAGAATAAGGGAAAGTTACCTGCAAATAGTGGAACTGTATCCACCAGTGGACTGGTATCCACAACAAACACATAAAGAACTCTAAAAACTCAGTAACAAAAAGACAACCCAATTTAAAAATGGGCAAAGGATCTGAACAGACATTTCTCCAAAGAAGATATACAAATGGCCAATAAGCACATGAAAAGATGCTCAACATCATTAGTCACGAGGAAAATACAAATCAAAACCTTAACGAAGTACTACTTTACACCCATTCTGGATGGCTGTAATGAAGACACACAGTAACAAGTGTTACTAGAAATGTAAAATGGTGCAGCCACTGTGGAAGTTTGGTAGCTCCTCAAAAAGTTAAACACTGAGTTACCACATGACCCAGCAATCTCACTCTTATATATGTATCACAGAGAAAGGAAAACATACCCATAGAAAAACTTACACACAAATACTTATAGCAGTTTTGTTCATATAGCCAAAGACTAGAAATAACCCAAATGTCCATCAACTGATAGATAAATAAAATGTGACATATCCATACAATGTAATATTATTCAGCCTTAAAAAAAGAATGAAAGATGCCAACACAACTAAGTATCTATTGATCCATAAATTCCTTCAAATCATCAGGCAAAAGACATCAGTCAGGAAAGACCACACTGTATGTGTTCATTTATGTGAACTGTCCAGAACAGGCACATCCACAGAAATAGAAAGATTAGTGGCTACATTGGGTCAGGAGAGGAAGTAATGAGGAGTGACTGCTAATTAGTACAGGGGGGTTAATGTTTTCTGAAGAGGGAAAATGTTCTAAAATTAGATTACAATGGCTGGGCACGGTGGCTCCCACCTATAATCCTAGCACTTTGGGAGGCCAAGGAGGACTGGAGACCAGCTTGAGCAAGAGTAAGATCCCATTTCTATTAAAAATAGCTGGGTGTTGTGGCAGGTGCCTATAGTCCCAGGTACTCAGGAAGCTGAGGCAAGAAGATTGCTTGAGCCCAAGAGTTTGAGGATGCTGTGAGGTATGATGCCACAGTACTCTACCCAGGGCGACAGGGTGAGATTCTGTCTCAAAAAACATAAATAAATAAAAATAAAAAAAATTAGAGTATAGTGATGATTTCATAACCCATGAATATATTTTAAAAAATACTGATTTGTACATTTTAAATAAGTGAACTATCATATGTAAATTATGTCTCAATGAAGCTTTTTAAAAAATATTATTGTGATTATGTATATAAGTATGCAGGAGTGAGGTAACATAAGGTAATACTTTAAAGTATTTTTATGAAAAATAGATGACAAAAGTGAGTGTTTATTTAGAAAAATTTTTCAGAATAATAAAAAAGTCAAGTTAATAAACAATTCATTTTTATCAATAGATAAGAGGCCAGAACCTTTAAAAGCTTCAAGAAGGTAGAGTGGAAGGGAATTTGGAGGTCATCTGATGGAGTCATTCAGTTCCAGCCCAGACATGGAAAGTGATTTTCTCAGGAATAAATGCAAGATAGGGTAGTAGGGGGTGAGATGGAGAGAAATGGGCAGGGGCCCTGTCATCAGACATGTGTCCCAGCAAGCGGCTGGGGGTCCCATGGAAGGTCCACACTTACTTGAGTTTCAGCTCCCTGGTGAGTTCATTCTGAGTCTGCTCCAGCTCTTGGCGCTCTTTGATGTGCTCTTCTTGGAGGTCATGGATCTCAGCCTTCACCGCCTGAAGCTTGGAGAAGAGCTGGGGGGAGAGGTAGGTGAGAACAGTGTCCATTCAAAGAATAGTTTTCTTTCTTTTCCCCAAGTGTCAAGGCACTTGTGGGGCCTGTTCTTTTTACCTTTTTGAGTTTTTTGGTCTTGATGTCCACTTCTTGCTGCAATGAGCTATACGTCTCTTTCAGTTCCAAAGTCTCCTCATCTCGACTTTCCATCTGTTGCTGGATTTCTCTTTCTCGACGTTTCTGAGTGACATCACAAAGTTCATTAGCTTGCCCTGGAGATTGTCTATACAAGAATACAGATTAGAGTCTCCTGCTAGAATGAGACTGACATAACTTGTGTCCATGTCCCTTGAAGAGATATTTACTGTGCCATAAACATACCTTATTCCACTCCTTTCTCTCCCCAAAGATTGAAAAGTTACCTGTTCTGCAATTTCCTGCCGTTTCTGCTCCAGAATTTTCTGTTGTTCATTTGTATGATCTACTATATTTTTTCCTCCAACAAGCAGCTTACTCTCCATGGCCTGAGTGAGAAGCAAAATAAAATCCATTTTATGATCTCCCTCAAAACCTGACTCTATATGGAAGCCCATGAAAGATAAAGAGCTCAGGTTGGCACAGGGCCTCATGTGTGTAATCCTACCACTCTGGGAAGCTGGGTGGATTGCTTGAGCTTAGGAGTTCGAGACCAGCCCAAGCAAGAGAGAAACCTTGTCTCTATTAAAAATATAGAAAAATGAGCTGGATGTTGTGGTGGGCCCCTGTAGTCCCAGCTACTCAGGAGGCTGAGTCAAGAGGATCACTTGAGTCCCAAGAGTTTGAGGTTGCCATGAGCTATGATGTCATAGCACTCTACCCAGGGCAACGGAAGGAAGGAAGGGACAGAAGGAAGGAAGGAGAAAAGAAGGGAGAAGGAGGGAGAAAGGAAGGGATGGAGGGAGGGAGGGAGGGAGGAAGGAAGGAGAGCCTTTCCTCCTCTCCTTCCCTCAGGAAATAAAGGAAATAAAGAGCTCAGTACTGAGCCAAAGGGACAAACTCTGGGGAAAAAATAATCTTGTGCTCAGCTGTACTCTTCCTTTACTGACATAGGGCTGGAGCAGCTTCATTTTTAGAGTTTCTATCTTATAAATACTCAACACACAACTTCTCCAGACATTGATAAATTTCAACCTTTCTTTAACAAAATACAGTAGAACCTCCACAATTAACCACTCCTCTACATTGACCATAAGTTGACCCAATTTTCATAGCCACATGTACATATGGTTCCTTATGGTGACCACCTCTACATGTTGACCAGTCTGTTACAGTCCCGTGGGTGGTCAACTTACAGAGGTTCTGCTGTATTTTTTTTGTTGTTGCTACAAAGCATAATCCTGCTTAGAACATATTAAACAGCTCCTGTCAGGTACTGGGGGTGTAACCCTGAGTGTAAATCACAAAGCTCAGAGTCCACAGAGGAACAGAGACAAGGAAGCAGGCTTTTATCAGATGGTGTCAGATGCCATCAGGAGGAAAGTACGGTCGTTAATGGGAGAGGTACACTGGAGAATTGAGACTTTTGGAAGGAGTCAGAGAAAGCTTCCTGTCTGAAGGGCCATCTGCACAGGGAGCTAAAGTAAGAAACAGGAACTAATTAAGGAAAACAAGGCTCTTTTTCTGAGAAGATGGGGTAAGAAGTGATGATACATGAAGTTGGCCTAACCCCTGTTAGAGACTAAACTTGATCCTGTGGATCTCAGGAACCACTGACATGTTCTTTAACTGTACATGAGGGTACACAATCAGATTGGTGTTTTAGAAATACTGCTCCCCTGCAAGGGGAAGAATGACCGTAAAAGGGCTGGCAGTATGGTAAGAGACCAGACAGGAGCCTGCTGCAGGGTGTAGGCCTCCTCCCTAGCAGGGGTGGGCAAAGTTTTGGGTCTAAGAAACCCTGATAAGGCAGGATCCAGAGGCCTTGGGGCTGACTGGGCTCTGAAGAGCTGGAACCGTGGCTCTGGGTAGCTGTCAGCATCTCAGTGGAGATGTCCAGTAGGCAGAAGGTTGCTGGGCCTGGATGGCTGGAGACAGCTCTGGACTACGTATACAGATTGGGAGCTTTCAGCATTTACCTTGGGGCTGAAGCCATGGGGATAATTTACATCTAAAAAGCACGGAACCCCAAAACGGCATTACCTTGCTTTCAAGGGACTTTTTGTTTTTTATTTGTAGACACAGAGTCTCACTTTATCGCTCTCAGTACAGTGCCGTGGTGTCACATGGCTCACAGCAACCTCCAACTCCTGGGCCCAGGTGATTCTCTTGCCTCAGCCTCCCAAGTAGCTAGGACTACAGGTGCCCACTACAACGCCAGGCTATTTTTTTGTTGCAGTTTGGCCAGGGCTGGGTTTGAACCCGCCACCCTTGGTATATGGGGCCAGAGCCTTAACCACTGAGACACAGGTGCCACCCTCTCAAGGGACTTACCAATATCAACATTCACTGCAACCCCAGTGCCATCTTTCAGCGAGTCCTTTGAGCCTGTTTTCTCTTCTCTCAAATGAAGAGGTTGAACTAGATCACTAACCTACTACACACACACCCCTTCCAGCTCTAACATTCTTTTGTTCTATGATTTTACAGCGTCCAGGGATTGAGACAGACAGAAGTAATGTCATTCTCCATACATGTACTTTAAAATACTTTTATGAAAGAGATGCAGTGACCTTGAGGTAATGCTGAATCTTGCCATACTTTGCTTCTGAGAGTTCAACCTCCTCTAAGAGGTTGTTCAGAGACTCTAGGCATTCTTATGCTTGAATAACAGATGTGATCCTAAAAAACAGTAGGCAAATCAAAGGTGGGCACACCCAGTCACATTTTGAGTACAGTAGTGAAGAGAGATGATGTGCACTCGACACATGGTGTCGCCCAGTAAGCTCCTCCCTGGAACAAAGTTACCTCCTAATTGTGTAGTATACGATTCCATTTTCACATCAAGTCTTAAGAGTGCTGGAACAAACATTCATGGTTTTCAGATCCCGGTCTCAGAAGTAGCTCTGTGAAAGGGCTACTATGAAGTCACAGACACACACATACAGCTTCACATAGTGAGGGAGGAGGAGGCAAGAAAGAGAGAACTTGTCATTTTTTAAATCATAAACACAGATAGGCTTTAAAGTAGAAATCAAAGTTTGCATAAGTTCAGTAAGTCAGAACCTGACACTTCCAAGGAGTTCTGGCTTGTGTCTACCCAGTGGCCATCCTCAAACCTCCAAGGCCACCAAAGTAGCCATTCAAACCCAGTGGCAGTTCTGAGTCCAGGCACTTGAGGGAACAGGACACAGCTGCCAGAAAGAAGACACAAGACAATGGGTGCCGCCACACTCTAGACTCCTCCTCAGTCACTGGGTGGAAAATGGGTATGCAAAGAACTACATTAGCACACAGGGGTTAAAGGCTGGGGAGAGGGTTGACTACAAGGGAATAGCATGAGGACGTCTGGGGGATAATGAAACTCTTCTGTATCTTGTGCAATCAGGCTACTGCGTACTAAAACCACACTGAGATACCATGCCATACAAGTGCTTGTAAGGATGAGGGGCATCCAGAACTCACACTCTGCTGGTAGATGCTTCAATCTGCCCAGCCATATTATTTTTTTATACTTTGTTTTTTTAATTTTTTGAGACAGAGTCTTACTCAGTTGCCCACACTAAAGCACAGTGGCATCATCATAGCTCAATGCAACCTCAAATTCCTGGGTTCAAATGATCCTCCTGCTTTAGTCTCTCAAGTAACTGGGACTACAGGCACATACCATCACGTCTAATTTTTCTACTTTTTGTAGAGATGGGGGTCTCGCTATATTATGTAGGCTGGTCTCAAATTCCTGGCTTCAAATGATCCTCTTGCCTTGGCCTCCCAAAATGCTAGGATTGTAAGCATGAGACTGGCTACTCTAGAAATGACTTGTCCTTCTCTAGTGAAGAGGAAGCTGCACACACCTAATGGTGCTAGACAAGAAACTCGTGCACTTTCATGTTCTCTGGGAGCCAAGTACAAGAACCTTCACAGCAGAAAGTGGAAATAACCCATACTCTTAAGAGAATGCAATACCACAGAATACTCAGAACAGTAATAACAAGCAGCTGCAGGCATCAGTGCAGACCTCAAGAGCATAATACATGATGATACTGTTGGGCAAAGAAATGCAAACTTAAGCAGTGGGATTCCATTCATATAAAAGAAAAAAATATGTGAAACTAAACTACATTTTATAGAGATCTATATGTATGTGGCAAAACTATAAAGAAAAGCAAGGAAACATTAAACAGCAAATAATTCAGGATGATGCTTATCTCTGGTGGAGGGGACCACAGGAGCTTCTGAAGATAGGAGCTCTGTTAAGTTCTTTTTTTTTTTTTCTGCTTTTTTGTGTGTGTGTGTGTGGTTTTTGGCCGGGGCTGGGTTTGAACCCGCCACCTCCGGCATATGGGACCGGCAACCTACTCCTTGAGCCACAGGCGCCACCCAAGTTCTTACATTCAGAAAGTACATGGTGTTAGGTTTTTTTTTCCGCAGTTTTGGCCAGGGCTGGGTTTGAACCCGCCACCTTCGGAATATGGGGCCAGCACCCTACTCCTTTGAGCCACAGGCGCATGGTATTAGTTTTATTGCTGTTCTTTAGACCTTGCACATGATTATTCTTATTCTGAATTCCATTTTTAACATTTTTAAATTTGAAAAAATCATTTTCATTTCAATTCAGTTCCAGAAAGGTTTACTGAGCAGTAGATATCATGGAGCTAATGGGAATGAAAACTAAAAGAGACATCATCCCTCATATCTTTTTTTTTTTTGGTAAAAGGAAAAGCACTGATGGGGCACAGGCATAAGGAAGGATACGGTACCTTGATCTTAGCGCCCAGCATCTCGGCAGCATCCTTCTCCCGCCGCAGATCCTCCATCTTTTTCTCCTTCTCCTTCAGCAGCCTCATCTTCTCCTCTGCAACCAAGCTGTGGTCCTCTACAATGGCCCGCTTCTCAATCTCCAGTTTTTCTTGTTGTTCCCGCCAGTAATCATCCTTATCATCCCCTTCCTCCTCACCCTCTTCTCCCTCCTCCTCCTCCTCTTCCCCACCCCCACCACTGCCACCACCTTCCCTCCGCTTGTCTCGCCTCTTCCTTCTGCCAATGGACCGTTTTTCCAGCTGGGCCTTGAGCCGAGCAATCTCTTCCTGGAATTCTCGAAGAAGGGCATCCTTAGGGTCCTCATTGACCCTTGGTTTGTTCTTAATGTTTTTGGCACGGTTGGCATATCGCAGAGTGGTCAGAGTCTCTTCTACATTGTAAGAGGCAGGCCCCACATTGGCCACCATCACAGTCTTAGCATTCCCCCCGAGGGAATCTTGGAGGAGCCTAGTAAGCTTTGAGTCCCGATACGGAATGTGAGTGCTTTTGCCATCTACCAGGGCAGAGATGACATTACCCAAGGCTGAAAGAGAGAGGTTGATCTTGGTAGCTTCCTTTAATCTTTCCCCTTGTGCGCCAGTCTTGGCTTGCCGTTCACTGCCAGCAAGATCCACGAGGTTCAATTTCCCTACACGGATATGGTTTTCACCATCGAGGCCCACCTCGCTGCACTCGATAGTAATGACAAAAATTGCATGAGAACGTGAGCTGTGCTCATTCATGTTGGTGGCACCGACAGAGCGGTTCTGGTTCCCCACATTCATCACGTGCTCTATCTCCTTCACGCTCTTGGTGACAAAGGAAGACAGGTCTTTAACATACACCCCAGTGTCAGGCCTCTCTTTGAGCTCAAGCCTTTTGCTCTGATCCTTTGAGAGCAGATCTCGGATCTCCTCCTGGTAGATCTCTAAGTAAGAAGCCCTGACCAGGTACTGCTGATTCTGGGATCGAGAGATGTGGGTAAAGATGTGATCAAATGAATTAGGAATGACCCCTCTTTTTTCAGGGTCACCACGGACTCCTTCCATTGTGTAGGTTTTCCCAGTCCCAGTTTGTCCATAGGCAAAAATTGTCCCATTGAAACCTTGCAGGACAGAGTCCACGAGCGGTCGGAACGTCTCATCGTAGAGTTCAAACTGCTTGGCATTCCAGTCATAGACTGCATCAAACGTGAAGGTCTTGGGCATTTCATTGGCTGTTCCTTTGGGGTTCTTCACAGACACCTGTCCCAGCTTCACATCCACATCAACCACCTTGTCATATGAAGCAGCCTTCTCCTTGCCATTCATGGGTCGACAGCGAACCACCACCCTGACTGACTCTGAGCTTTTCAACTTTGACATGATGAGCTCGGACTGAATCACTCTTGAGGGCTATGAATCCAAACTGTCTCGGGATGCTAAGGTCCTAGAAATAAAGCAAAAGTAAGTAAGTACAGTATAGCTGTCACTGGGGGCTGCTTGACAGAAGCTGACGCACCCAAGCCATCTCATCTTGCTAACCTATTGACAGCTATAATTAATAACGATATACATTGTGTATTTCCTCACAGGACCTTACCAGCTTCAGTGGTTAAAAACAAAACAAAACTGTCAACCAATAATGTTCCTAGCTTGTTCTCCCCTCATCAATACTGAGGCTGAGGCCACTGGAAATCTTTTAAAAGCCTGGGTGATCTTATACACTATTGATATAATATAACCTCTGGATAGAACAATTTGGAACTATATTAGAACCTCCATAGTCAGCCCCCTCCTTATACTGACCACCTTCTTAAGTTATTTTCTTTTTCTTTCTCTCTTTTTTTTTTGAGACAAAGTCTCACTTTCTCAACCTGCATAGAGTGCTGTAACGTCACAGCTCACAGCAACCTTAGATTCTTGGGCTCAAGTGATTCTCTTGTCTCAACCTCCCAAGTAGCTGGGACTACAGGTACCTGTCACAATGCCCAGCTGTTTTTAGAAAGAAGATCTCGCTCTGGCTCAAGCTGGTCTCGAACCTGTGAGTGCAGGACAAACCACCTGCCTCGGCCTCCCAGAGTGCTAGGATTACAAGTGTGAGCCACAGTGCCTGGCAGTTGACTTAATTTTCACAGACAAGACATGTAACCACATAGACTAAATATACAGTAGGCTTAATTCCTTTGTTGACTATCTCTGCATGTTGACCAGATTGTTACAGTCCCTTGGGTGGTCAATTTACACAAGTTCTTCGGTATCTATCAAAACTTGAAATGTACTTATATTCTGACCTAGCAAATGTATTTCTAAGAACTTACCCAATAGATAAATGTCTCATATAAAGACATATATACATGGATATATTATGGTAGCAATAGACTGTGGACAACACCAATTCCCATTAAGAGGAGACTGATTAAATTATAAGTTGAGGCTCAGTGTCCGTAGCTCAGGGCACTGAGGCAGGAGGGTTCAAACAACAACTGCAACAACAACAAAAATAGCCAGGCATTGAAGCAGGTGCCTGTAGTCCCAGCTACTTGGGAGGCTGAGGCAAGAGGATCACTTAAGTCCAAGAGTTTGAGGTTGCTATGAGCTGTGACATCACAGCACTCTCCTGAGGGCAGCATAGTGAGACTCTGTCTCAAAAAAAAAACCCCCAACAACCCAGCTACTTACTGTTATTTGATCTTTGACAAGCCAATTAAAAGCATTCAGTGGGGAAAAGATTCCCTATTTAACAAATGGTGTTGTGTTAACTGGCTGGCAATCTGTAGAAGACTGAAACTGGACCCAACCTTTCACCATTAACAAAGGTAGACTCTCACTGGATTAAAGATTTAAACTTAAGACATGAAACTATAAAAGTACTAGAAGAAAGTGCAGGGAAAACTCTTGAAGAAATTGGCCTGGGTGAGTATTTTATGAGGAGGACCCCCAGGCAATTGAAGCAGCATCAAAAACACACTACTGGGACCTGATCAAACTAAAAAGCTGCACAGCCAAGAACACAGTAAGTAAAGCAAGCAAACAGCCCTCAGAATGGGAGAAGATATTTGCAGGTTATGTCTCCGACAAAGGTTTAATAACCAGAATCCACAGATAACTCAAACGTATTAGCAAGAAAACAACAAGTAATCCCATCTCAGGCTGGACAAGGGACTTGAAGAGAAACTTCTCTGAAGATAGGCACACGGCCTACAGACATATGAAAAAAAGCTCATCATCCTTAATCATCAGAGAAATGCAAATCAAAACTACTCTGAGATATCATCTAACTCCAATAAGATTAGCCGACATCACAAAATCCCAAAACCAGAGATGTTGGCGTGGATGTAGAGAAAAGGGAACACTTCTACACTGCTGGTGGGAATGCAAACTAATATGTTCCTTTTGGAAAGATGTTTGGAGAACAGTTAGAGATCTAAAAAGTTTAAAAATAGACCTGCCATTCAATCCTACAATTCCTCTACTGGGTATATATCCAGAAGACCAAAAATCATATTATAACAAAGATATTTGTACCAGAATGTTTATTGCAGCCCAATTCATAATTGCTAAATCATGGAAGAAGCCCAAGTGCCCATGGACCCACAAATGGATTAATAAATTGTGGTATATGTACACCATGGAATATTATGTAGCCTTAAAGAAAGATGGAGACTTTACCTCTTTCGTGTTTACAAGGATGGAGCTGGAAAATATTCTTTTTAGCAAAGTTATCTCAAGAATGGAAGAAAAAGTATCCAATGTACTCAGCCCTACTATGAAACCAATTTATAGCTTTCATATAAAAGCTATAACCCAATTATAGCCTAAGAATACGGGGAAGGGGAGAGGGGAGGGGGGAGAATGAGTGGAGTGAGGGTAATTGGTGGGACCACACGTACGGTGCATCTTACAAGGGTACACGTGAAACTTACTGAATGTAGAATATAAATGTCTTAACACAATAACTAAGAAAATGCCATGAAGGCTATGCTAACCAGTTTGATGAAAATATTTCAAATTGTATATAAAACCAGCACATTGTACCCCATGATTGCATCAATGTACACAGCTATGATTTAATAAAAACAAAACAAACAAAAAAAAAAAAACAGGCTCGGCGCCTGTGGCTCAAGCAGCTAATGCGCCAGCCACATACACCTGAGCTGGTGGGTTTGAATCCAGCTCAGGCCCACCAAATAACAATGACGGCTGCGGGAGGCGCCTGTGGCTCAGTGAGCAGGGTGCCGGCCCCATATACCGAGGGTGGCGGGTTCAAACCCAGCCCTGGCCAAACTGCAACAAAAAAATAGCCGGGCGTTGTGGCAGGCGCCTGTAGTCCCAGCTACTCGGGAGGCTGAGGCGGGAGAATCGCCTAAGCCCAGGAGTTGGAAGTTGCTGTGAGCTGTGTGACGCCACGGCACTCTACCGAGGGCAATAAAGTGAAACTCTGTCTCTACAAAAAAAAAAAAAAACAATGACGGCTCCAACCAAAAAAAAATAGCTGGGCATTGTGGCAGGTGCCTGTAGTCCCAGCTACTTGGGAGACGGAGGCAGGAGAATCGCTTGAGCCCAGGATTTGGCGGTTGCTGTGAGCTGTGAGGCCATGGCACCCTACCCAGGGCGACAGCTTGAGGCTCTGTCTCAAACCCCCCCCCCCAAAACAAAACACAAATAAAAATAAATAAATAGGGCAGTGCCTGTGGCTCAGTGAGTAGGGTGACAGCCCCATATACCGAGGGTGGTGGGTTCAAACCCGGCCCCAGCCAAATTGCAACAAAAAAATAGCCAGGCATTGTGGTGGGCGCCTGTAGTCCCAGCTACTCGGGAGGCTGATGCAAGAGAACCACCTAAGCCCAAGAGCTGGAGGTTGCTGTGAGCTGTGACGCTACTGAGGGCGACAAAGTGAGACTCTGTCTCTAAAAAAAAAAAAAAAAGAAAGAAATAATATATTGAATATATAGGCAGTGGAACCCTATGTAGTTATTAGAAAGGACATGGTAATCTAAATATAATCCTATACTAAGATACGTTGTTAAAGAGAAAAATAAGGTGATGAACAGTACGCAAAGCGCACAGAGAGTAAAATGGGGCCATAACACCAGGATTGAATCTTAACGCAATTTACAGCCTTTGGGTGATAATGATGTGTCAATGTAGGTTTGTCACTTGTAGTAACTGTGCACTGTGGTGGGGGATATTGATAATGAAGGAAGCTGTCCATGTGTGGAGGTGCATAAGGGAAATCTATGTACTTTCTGTTAATTTTGCTGTGAACCTAAAACTTCCCTAAAAATAGTCTTTTTTTTTTTTAAGTAAATACATACAAAAAGAGGGTTCTATGCATGATACACATTTGCTGTGCATCCAAGATTATTAGAAGTAAACATGTAAAATGGTAGCAGTGGCAGCCTCGGCAGGAGAACTATGAGCCTAGGGGACCCAGAGGTCTGAAGAGAGAGAAACATTTTTTGCTGTATACTCATTTGTACTGTTTGTATTTCCTCATTTGTGCTGCTGATGTTTTTCAGTTCTAAAATCACCAACAAAAACCAGCCTGTGCAAAATGCATTCAAATAAATAAGGATGTGGTATAATGCATTACATAGAAAGCACTTATTTAATCAATAAATTTGATAGAATGTGAATGCAAACAAGAAAAGAGGTGTTAACATTTTTTAAAGCAAGAACAAAAAAGAGAGAACTTTACTAAGTGCAAGAAAACTCAGAGAGCAGAAAAATGAGTCAGAGAGTCATCTGGGAAGTGTAGGGAAGGAGCAGGTTGGAATAAAGAGGTACATATAAGAACCTCAAACTCCTGAAAATCTAGTGTGGAGATTTTTAAAAATAGGTAATTCACATGGTTTTTTGTTTTTTTTTGAGACAGTGTCTCACTATGTCGCCCTTAGTAGAGTGCCATGGCATCACAGCTCACAGCAACCTCTAACTCTTGGGCTTAAGCGATTCTCTTGCCTCAGCCTCCCAAGTAGCTGGGACTACAGGCGCCCACCACAACACCCAGCTATTTGGTTATTGTTGTTGCAGCTGTCATTGTTGTTTAGCTGGCCCGGGCTGGGTTCAAACCCGCCAGCCTCGGTGCATGTGGTCAGCTCCATAACCACTGTGCTATAGGTGCCAAGCCAATTCTCATGATTCTTGATTAAAAGGCCCTGTGGTGACAGGACTCTCTTCCTGACCTGTTCTCCAGCCACCCTGTTCCCCTACCCACAGACAAGCATTAGATTTTTCTTTCTGAATGATGTCGTCCCAGCTCACAGCAACCTCAAATTCCTGGGTTCAAGTGATCCCCCTATCTCAGGCTACCAAGTAGTTGGGACTATAGGTATCCACCAAGATGTTCTCCAGGATACCCATCAAATCTTTTTCATATATATATATATATATAGAGAGAGAGAGAGAGAGAGAGAGAGAGAGAGAGTGTTTCTATGTTGCCCTCGGTAGACTGCCGTATTGTCACAGCTCACAGCAACCTCTAACTCTTGGGCTCAAGCGATTCTCTTGCCTCGGCCTCCTGAGTAGCTAGGACTACAGGCGCCCACCACAACACGCAGCTATTTTTTTTTTTTGGTTGTAGTTGTCATTGTTGTTTAGCAGGCTTGGGTTGGGCTCAAACCCACCAGCTTCAGTATATGTGGGTGGCACCTTATTCACTGAGCTATGAGCACTGAGCCCTTTTTCCTATTTTTTATAGAGATGGGGTCTTGATCTTGCTTGGGCTGGTCTTGAACTCCTTCCTGGATATAAGCAATTCTCTAGCCTCAGCCTCTCAAAGTGCTGGGATCACAGGTGTGAGCAATGGCATCTGACCCATTACTACATTTTTAATCTTCTTGAGGTAGTTGATGCACTAAGCAAGTATGTGTTTTGTTTTGTTTTGATTTGATTTTGTGAGACAGGGTCCTACTCTGTCACCCAGACTAGAAGGCAGTGGGGTCATCACAGCTCACAGCAACCTGAAACTCCTCCACTCAAGCAATTCTACTACCTCAGATTCCCAAGTAGCTGGGACTTACAGCCACATTCACCACATCCAGCTAATTTTTCTATTTTTAGTAAAGACAGGTTCTCACTCCTGCTCAGGCTGGTCGCAAACTCCTGAGCTCAAATAATCCTCTGGCCTCGGCCTCCCAAAGTGTTAGGATTATAGGTATGAACCACTGTACTCAGCATAAATATGTATCAATAATACTTATCCCCTTCCTTTTCACACAGCATATTATTTACAATACACAGTATCCTGCATCTGGCTTTTTCTTACTAAACGGCCTAGCTTAGGGTTTGCCCTCAGTAAATATAGAACTGTCTTTTCTTTACGACAGCAGAATACATATTACTCCACTGTATGGATGTACCGTAATCAATGCACTTCAACTGTTTTTGATATTTTGCTGTAAAAAACCTAGGACATACAATCATTTCATGTGTAGGAAAGTATGTCTGTAAGAATAAATCCTAGAAGTAGAATCGCTGAATCAAAGGATATATGAATTTGTGATTGTAAGAGATTTTTAAAATAGCGACGACAGTATTCTTTTTAGTCGTTAAGAATGACCCACTCCTTGCCAACAAAAGGGTAGGAGAATGTGAAGCAGTGACGGCCTCGGTGGGCACATTCGCTGTGGTTACTACCCAGTATGTGTGTTCCCCAGTCTGCTCTGCTGCTAAGCACACAGAAACACAAAAAGTCACTTTTCATACTTCTAGTTGTTACAGGTAATAAAATATTGTTGTATAGAATGAAGAATCAGGCTCAGCGCCTATGGCTCAAGCGGCTAAGGCACCAGCCACATACACCTGAGCTGGCCGGGTTCGAATCCAGCCTGGGGCCCGCCAAACAACAATGATGGCTGCGAACAAACACATAGCTGGACATTGTGGCGGGTGCCTGTAGTCCCAGCTACTTGGGAGGCGGAGGCAGGAGAATCGCTTGAGCCCAGGAGTTGAAGGTTGCTGTGAGCTGTGATGCTACGGCACTCTACCCAGGGCGACAGCTTGAGGCTCTGTCTCAAAAAAAAAAAAAGTAGAATGAAGAACCAGAAGACTTCTTGGTTTCTCTGAATTTATTTTCTGTAAAACCTGTAAAAATAGGTCATTCTCCTTCCTATGGATGATCATGAGACTAAGAGGTGTTATGCACTAAAAAACCACTAAAATAATTTGAAGCCATCATTCTAAAAAGAATTAGATTAAATTGGGATTTAAATACCTAATTGATGTTTAATAAGAACTAAATATCAAGCCACGTAATGTATAAGGCAGTCCTTTGGTTCATTCATCACCTTAGATGCTATCAGAGTTTTGTCAGATGGGAAAAAAGAGACATGTTAGAATGGCCAGTTTACTGCGTCTCCTTTTCATTTCAAGGAGAATGGCCCCTACAATACAGCCTGCCTCTCCTTCCAAGAGATCTGCCAAAGCTGATCTAACTGCAAAGTGAAAATCCCAGCCCCCTGAGCCTCTTCTGTGGAGGCCTCTGCAGCAGGGCACCAGAGCAGGGGGCAGCCAGTAAGAAAAACGTAAGGATAGGGTGGGGCAGGGAGTTAGGTCGGGGAGAGGACTGATTCTTCTGCATTGCTCACTCCTGAAAAAAGACCTGTCCAACTTTTACCTCACAAAACATTGTGGCCCCAAGCCTATTTGGGGGGGAAAAAAAAAAGAAGGGAGGGCGGGAAAGAAGGGAGGAAGGAAAGAAAGAAGGCTGGCAGCTGCTTTGTAACAGCTGCTCTCCAAAATGATAAAAACAAAAGAATGACAATGACCTACATTAATCTTAAAAATCTCTAAAAAGAACAGAATTCCCAAAGCATGAGTCCCCTTAATTAAATCTCTTCAACTCTGAACACAGGACACCATTTCTTTTCTGAACACATCCAGCTAGACTGAACCAGTCAAGTATTATTGACATATTATTTCAGGAAAATGGACTAATTTAATTTCCTGCCACTAAGGCTTAAAATCTTATTCTCCTCAAAGGAAAGAGTTTTCTTGGAAGGATGCCCTGATACTCTTTTATTACCTTCCTTATTCTTCTCCTAGTGGGTCTAATTACTGAGTGATAAATCTTTAAAGGAATTCACAGCGTTGCCAGGAAAGAAGGAAGCACAGGTCAGCAGCTCATCACCTTCATGTGAATACCTTTTCTACTAGAACTTATCATTCAGTGTTAACTCCTACTGTTTGAATAGCTATTACACATGAAAAATCGAGTTTTCCTCCAACCTTTCTTTTGTCCGCTGAGAAATTAGCTGCACATTTCTCATGGTAGCCACACTCTTCCAGACCATTCTCCAACTCTTTCACGTTGTCATGGAGTCTTACCGGAACAGTCTAGAACTAAGTGTGGATTGGATTCTCAGAAACTACTGGCTTCCTATGGAGATTCTAAGACAGAAGTAACAGCTGGTCACATTCTACCCGAAACATTTTATTTGGCCCACCTGGTATTTAAAACAACAACAACAAACCCTCAGCAATTCCATTTCTATTACACACACAGACACACGCATGTCCTGGTGAAAATCTCTGCCCAAAGAAACAGACAAGGACGCTGCATGTAGCACTGTTACAACATAAAAACTAAAAACAACCTAACCATCCATTTACAAGAGAATTGGAAAGTAAAATATGGTAGAATTATATACCAGACAACATGCCATTCAGTAATTATAAGAAATAAATTAGAGCAGGGTCAGCAAACTACGGCCCAGGATCCAAATACAGCCCACCCCTGGTTTTGTAAATAAAGCACACGGGAACAGAACAGTTCTACCCTTTTGTTTATGTGTTATCTATTGGACTAATTTAATTAGTCCAATAGATAACACTCTGCATTAATGGCAGAGTTAAATAGTTGCAATGGAGACAATATGGCTCACAAAATCCACGTAATCCCAGCTTTTTGGGAGGCCAAGATGAGAGGATCACTTGAACCCAGGAATTCAAGACCAGCCTGAAAAGGTGGGGCACAGTGGTTCATGCCTGTAATCCCAGCATTCCAGGAGGCTGAGGTGGGCAAATTGCCTAAGCTTACGAGTTAAAGACCAGCCTGAGCTAGAGAAAGAGACTCCGTCTCTAAAAAATAGCCAGGCATCGTGATGGGTGCTTGTAGTCCCAGCTACTCCCAAGGCAGAGATTCTCTTCTTCAGTGATTCAGAAGATTCTCTTCTTCAAAGAGAATCACTTGAGCCCAAGAGTCTGAGATTGCTGTGAGCTATGACGCAATGGCACTCTACCAGGGATAACAAAGTGAAACTGTCTCAAGAAAAAAAAAAAAAGACCAGCCTGAGCACCAGAGACTCTGTTACTACAAATAAAAAAAAATAACCCACCCCCAAAATTAGCCAGGCATGGTGACATGTACTATAGTCCCAGCTCAGGAGGCTGATGCGGAGGATCACTTGATACCAAGAGTTTGAGGTCCCAGTGAGCTATGTCATGCCACTGTACTCTACCCCAGATAACAGAGAAAGACCCTAACTCAAAACAAATTTTAAAAACACTGAAAATAGCCTGGCCTTTTACAGAAAAAGTTTGCCAATTTCTGAATTAGAGTTATATGTATTAACGTGGATAAATATTTACAGGTTGCGTGAACAACCAAGTTGCACAGTGATAATTATGATTAGAAACTTATAAAACGATATGGTGCCCATAGATTCACATTTATGTATGTATGAGTATAAAAAATAGGATAGAAGGGTGGCGCCCATAGCTCAGTGAGTAGGGCACCAGCCACATACACCAAGGCTGGTGGGTTCAAGCCCAGCCCAGGCCTGCTAAACAACAATGACAATTGCAAACAAAAAATAGCTGGACGCTGTGGAGAGAGCCTGTACTCCCAGCTACTCGGGAGGCTGAGGCAAGAGAATTGCTTAAGACCAAGAGTTTGAGTTGCTGTGAGCTGTGACGCCTTAGCACTCTACTGAGGGCGACATAGTGAGACTCTATCTTGAAAAAAATAATAGGATGGAAGGATATACAACAATTTGTGATAGTGACTGCCAAATTGGTCATCAGCAAGTATGGAAAAGGGGACTAGTGATGGGAAGGATATTTCAACTTTATTTGTAATATTTTAATATTTCTTTCTTTCTTTTTTTTTTTAATTTGGGACAGAGTCTCACCATGTCACCCTCGTAGAGTGCCGTGGTGTCACGGCTCACAGCAACCTCAAACTCTTGGGTTTAAGTGACTTTTCTTGCCTCAGCCTCCCAAGTAGCTAGGACTACAGGCACCTGCCACAACATCCAGCAAATTTTTGGTTGTAATTGTCATTGTTGTTTGGCAGGCCTGGGTCGGGTTCAAACCCGCAACCTCCAGTGTATGTGGCTGGTGCTCTAGCCGCTGAGCTATAGGCACCGAGCTAATATTTTAATATTTCTTTTTTGCAAAACAAAAAACAGGGGGAAAGGATCTGAAGCACACAGGACAGAGTGTTAGCAACTATCAATTCTGGCTATTTCCCGTATTATTCTCTAAAATTTTTTAAATTTAAAAAACAACAGGGCCATACACAGTGGCGCACGCCTATAATCCCAGCACTCTGCGAGGCAAAGGAGGGCGGACTGCTTGAGTTCAGGAATTCAAGACCAACCTGAGCAAGTGAAAGACCCCATTTCTAAAAACCAGTCGTTGTGGTGGGCGCCTATAGTCCCAGCTACTTGGGAGGCTGAGGCAAGAGAATCACTTGAGCCCAAGAATTTGAGGTTGCTGTGAGCTATTAAGCTATGATGCCATGGCACTCAACTCCAGGACGACTAAGTGAGATGCTATCTCAAAAACAAACAAACAAACAAAAAACTTTTTCCTGCTTCTCTGGAAGAATGGGAATATCTGACAGGTCCTGACTTGAGCCCCAGGTGGCAGCAATGGGAGCTGAGCAACAGTGCCCTTCTGCTGAGCCTGGGCTCTCCAATCCTCCCCAACCCCACTCCCTGATGCCTCACACCCAGGATCTCTTGTCTATGACCAAATTCATGTACACAAACATGTCTGATGAAGAGAGGCCTGCCATTCT
This sequence comes from Nycticebus coucang, assembly GCF_027406575.1. Classification (NCBI taxonomy): domain Eukaryota; kingdom Metazoa; phylum Chordata; class Mammalia; order Primates; family Lorisidae; genus Nycticebus; species Nycticebus coucang. The sequence goes on along the minus strand of NC_069800.1, from coordinate 39,274,406 downwards.
AGTCCATCTTTTTCTACTTTTTTTTTTTTTGTGGTTTTTGGCCCGGGGCTGGGTTTGAACCTGCCACCTCCGGCATGTGGGACTGGCACCCTACTCCTTGAGCCACAGGTGCCACCCTCTAGTCCATCTTTTTAAATGACATTTACCAAGGCTCTGTAATGACACGGAGAATGCTTATCATAGATGAAAAAAAGCAATTCACAAAATTGAATGACTTCATGTGATCACAATTATACCACTTAAAAAAACACACACCAAAACATCAAAAGTGGTCTATTTTGGGTGATAGCATAGGTGATTTCCCCTGCTCTTTCAACAATTCTGTATTTTCCAAATTCTCTTTAATGAGCATGTGGTATCTCCACATGGGAAAAAATAAACATCTGGAAATTCCCCAGGAGTAACCCAGCAAGGAGGAGCAGTCTGGGGCACACAGCAGGTACACTGATGCATCTCTGATCGCTGCAGTCCAAAGCAAGATCCTCTAAGATCAGACCAGGCAACCACCTGCCATCTGGCTGGCAGAGAGTTCAAGGACTCAGTATCTGAAATGCAGCCTGAACATCAGCCATCAGAAGAGCACTGCAACACTTCAGCAAGAACATAAAAGTGACTCCCTATTAGCCAGCCTAAACCAATTCCCTGAGCTAGAGTCTCTCTAAGGAAGTAGCTGTTTTTACTCCGTATCCACCTCATCACCATCAACACTACTCTCTTTCACAATTGTTACTAATTGGTTTTGAAGTTATTAGGACTCCTTGTTTGCAATCCCTGAACCACACTAAGAGAGGGATTCCAATTCTAGGTCTCGGGTTCCTGTAAAGGCCACTTATCATAATGTGAGTTACAAACTTTTCAAAACAAGATTATCCATCTCCACTTGAAAAGTAATACTTACTGCCATTCAAAACTTTCAAAAGGACATGTTATTTGTGTTAAGGGAATAGTTCTACATTTACTTATATGTACATAAAACATATTTGGAGGGATGCGCAAGAGCCAAAAAACAATGATTGCTGTATAACAACTCTGGCTTTCCCTAAAGAGCTAGGTGGGCGAGTGAAGGCCAAGGGTATAAGGGAGACTTTTCATTGCAAACCCTTGAATTTTGAATCATGTGACTATATTTCCTAGTCAAAAAATTAAGGGAAAAAAAGAGGTAAAAAGTTTTGTGAAATTAAGTAAACTAATCCAAGCCTTAAACTCATTTTTCCTGGCCTTTGTCTACTTGTCCTGACAATGATGCCTGTTCACTGTCTATGGCGAATGCATTCTGCTTTGTAAACTTTCTTACTCTGTAAACCTATCTTTCTCTTCTCCAATAAACTTGGTTTTGCACTTGCCTTCAAAAAAAAAAAAAAGAACCTAATTTTCCCGTTCCATCTATCCACTTTTGCTGACCACGATGAATACAAAGTAATAAAAATGTTTTAACTGTTTGTCCCAAATTTATGATGAAGCTTCATAAAGAAACTTCTTTCTATAAGATCCAAAGGAAATGGAATTTTCAACTTTCTTTCTTTTTTTTTTTTTTTTCAGATGGAGTCTTACTCTGTTGCCCTGAGTAGAATGCATGGTGGGCATGAGCAATCTCAAATCCCTGGGCTCAAGCAATCCTCTTGCCTTAGCCTCCCAAGTAGCTGGAACCACAGGCAGCCATTTCAATGCCTGGCTAATTTTTCTTTCTTTCTTTCTTTTTTTTTTTTTTAGTAGAGACAGGGTCTGACTCTTCCTCAGGTAGGTCTCTAAAGTCCTGAGCTCTAGCAATCCACCTGCCTCAGCCTCCCAGAATGCTAGGATTACAGGCGTGAGTACCATGCCCGGCCAGAATCTAACTTTCTTTTCTAATGTCAATGCAGCAAGTCATACAGTTTCAGCTCTCAAAGGCATTCAGAGGAAAGACGGCAAAATAACAGACTAATAAAATATATTCTACTGTTACAAGGACTGTTTATAAACATAATGTCATCTTTTCTATGAGCCAAATAGTTGTATGAGCTGTCTAAAGTTTCAAAATGCCCCTTACATGTAAGGACATGAAGAGCCATGACATCTCAAACTGGCACTATTTGAGGGCAGCTGGGCAATCAATATCAAAACTTTAAATCTGAATACCCCCTTGAAATAGAAATTTAATTTCTTGTTTTCTTTTTTTTTTGGAGACAAGGTCTCACTCTGTTAGGGATGGAGTGCAATGGCATGATCATAGCTCACTGTAGCCTCAGACTCTTGGACTCTTGGACTCCAGTCCTCCTACCTCAGCCTCAGGAGTAGCTGGGTCCACAGACACATGCCACCATGCGCAGCTAAATTTTGTTGTTTTGTTTTGTTTCAGTTTTTGTAGACGTGGGGGTTGTCACTGTTACACAGGTTGGTCTCAAAATCCTGGCCTCAGGCGATCTTTCCACCTCAGCCCCTCAAAGTGTCAAGATTACAGAGGTGAGCCACTGCACTTGCCACTTAGAATTATATCAAGGACAAAACGGAATAACTGACACATTTACATATGAATACATGTGCAAAGGTATATGTACCTGTTTATATTTATCACAGCACCATCTCTGAACACTTACTCACTCGACAATAATGGATTGGTTAGATTATGGCACATCTAAACTATGGAGTCATTAAAAATATCAGTAAGCCGGGTGGCGCCTGTGGCTCAGTGAGTAGGGCGCCGGCCCCATATGCCAAGGGTGGCGGGTTCAAACCTAGCCCCGGCCAAACCGCAATAAAAAAATAGCTGGGTGTTGTGGTGGGCGCCTATAGTCCCAGCTGCTCGGGAGGCTGAGATCGCCTAAGCCCAAGAGTTAGAGGTTGCTGTGAGCCGTCTGACGCCACGGCACTCTACCCGAGGGCGGTACAGTGAGACTCTGTCTCTACAAAAACAATGTCAGTAAGCCTCTAAGCATTTAGATATAGAAAGATATTCAGCGTACACTGCTGAGTGAAAAAGCACTAAACAGAAGAATGACTTACTTTTATCTTTGTACATGCACATATGCAAAGAAGAGACTTTGGGGCCCTGTGCAAAGTTATTGTTAAAAGCATGAATTTTAGTGTTTAATAGTGTGAGTTTGAATTTACCAGCTACCAAATCTTCTTTTTAAATTCTGTGTGTTTGTTTTGAGACAGAGTCTCACTCAGTTGCCCTGGGGTTGAGTGCTCCCAGCAACCTCAAACTCTTGGGCTCAAGCCATCCTCCTGCTTTAGCCTCCCGAGTAGCTGGGACTACAGGCACCCACCACAATGCCAGGCTATTTTTAGAGATGGGGTTTCACTCTTGCTCAGGCTGGGAATTTTTAATGTTTTTAGAGAGGAAAGTCTCACTCTATTGGCTAGGCTAGAACCTTATACTCCTAGGCTCAAGTGATCCTCTCATCTCAGTGTCCTAAATAGCTAGGACTACAAGCACACGCCACTAAGCCTGGCAAATTTTTAACTTTGTTGCCTGGACTAGAGTGGAATTCCTAGCCTCAAGTAATCCTCCTACCTTGGCCTCTCAAAGTGCTGTGATTATAGGCATGAGCCACTGTGCTTGGGCCTAGTTATAAAGTTTTGAGAAAGTTATGTAATTCTATAAACACTTCCCTTAAAGAACTGTTTTAAGGAGTAAATAAGCTAATAAATGTTAAATGCTTCGCATAGTGTAAGGTAAATAACAGTCAGGAAATGCAAGCAATATTGATCTCAGGTGGTGAGCATGCAAGTGATTTTTTTGCTTTCTTTGGAATTTTTTGTTTGTTTTTGTAGAGACAGGCCTCATTTGCCCAGGCTGTTCTTGAACTCTTAGCCTCCTACTACCTCAGCCTCCCAAGGTGCTATGATTATAGGCATGAGCCACCACTCTTGGCCTTCTTTGGACTTTTTGATGAATGCATGTATTTTGTTTTTTTAAATTAATGTAGGAGGATACAATTAAGCAATACTTTCTTTATGGGAAAACTCTAGCACCTTGATTTAACTTAAGCATCAAGAAGACAAGCTTGTTCTCTAGAAAGAAACCTAAAAAGGTCACAGACAAGTAACATGAACAATAAATGCCTGCCCTGAATTCAAATGGTTGCAATGCGATCCTTGTCACTTGATGATGTGAACAGGTCAACAAAGAATGCATTTACCTGGGGTGGGGCAGGGGAGGTGAAATCCCTTTCTTTGGTATTCAATTGTGAAACATTCATCAAAATATACTCCAGTCTGTAGAAAATCTCCCATTCAGAATCACTGTGGGTCTGGGGTTTTACTGTATTCAATAGTCACAACTCACAGTATATCAAGAGTTTATGTGTATTGCTCTTTTAATCCACAAAATCACCTTATAAAGAAGCAAGCATTAGCCCCATTTTAAAAATTATGGGGCCAGGCGCAGTGGCTCATGCCTATCATCCTAACACTCCAGAAGGATGAGATGGGGGGATCGATTATGGTCAGGGGTTTTAGACCAGCCTGAGCAAGAGGAAGACCCCCATTTCTACAAAAAAACAAAACAACAACAACAACAAAAAAAAAACAATCAGCCAGGTGTGGTGGTGCAAGCCTGTAGTCTCAGCTACTCAGGAGGCTGAGGCAGGAGGATCACTTGAGCCCAGCAGCTTAAGGTTGCAGTGAGATATGATGAGGCCACTGCCCTCCAATCTGAGTGACAGAGGAAGACCCTATCTCAAAAAGAAAAAGGCAGGGAGGCTCCAGGATATTAATTTGCTCAAGGTCACACAAACAATTAAGTGGAAGTGTCAGAATTCAAACCAGGTTTGTCTTATTCTAAAGCCCATATATAAAGTTACATATTTTTAAAACACACATTAGCACATATATGCATATATATGTGCATGTCAATATATGCACAGATTAAAACAATTCAAGCTGTACAGAGGAGTATACAGTGAGTAAGTTAATCTTCCCCCACTCCTGGGGAGATACCTGATGCATTTGCAAACATTAATGTATCTGCATTGCTTCCCCATCTTTTTTCTTTTTAGCTCAACAACCAGTATACTAAATACCATTGTACTTTTTTTTTATTTCAGATTAATGTGAGGGTACAAATAATTAGGTTACAATGTTCGTATTTGTCAAGAGTCCCTGTTGTATATTGTCCCCAACCCAGGAAGTGTGCCATATGTATTTACTTGCATTGTGTCCATTATGCGGAAACACACCAATCTCCCTCCCTTCTCCCTTCTCCCCTCTCCCCTCATCTTGAATTGAATTGAGTTTTTCTCTCCTGTGGGCATGTATTAGATTGTCTACTGGCTTCATATTAGTATTGAGTACACTGTATACTTGTTTGTCTAGTCTTGTGATACTTTACTGTGTTTCAACTCCATTCAGGTTAATATAAAAGATGTAAAGTTTCCATCTTTCTATGGCTGAAAAGTATTCCATAGATACATATACCACAGTTTATTAATCCACTCCTGGGTTGATGGGCATTTAGGTTGTTTCCACATCTTGGCAATTGTAAACTCAGCTGCGACAAACAATCTAGTACGTGGTTCGGCGCCTGTGGCTCAAGCGGCTAAGGCACCAGCCACATACACCTGAGCGGGTGGGTTCAAATCCAGCCTGGGACCGCCAAACAACAATGACGGCTGCAACCAAAAAAATAGCCGGGCGTTGTGGCGGGTGCCTGTAGTCCCAGTTACTTGGGAGGCGGAGGCAGGAGACTCACTTGAGCCCAGGAGTTGGAGGTTGCTGTGAGCTGTGATGCCACAGCACTTTACCCAGGGCGACAGCTTGAGGCTCTGCCTCAAAAAAAAAAATAATAATAATGATTTAGTAATGATCTTGCTTTATAGATCCTCTAGGACTCCCTCCCTGCCTCAGTCCTTTATTAAGTAGCTACCTAAATGCCATGGTATGGTTGTCTTATAATGTTTTTCATCAGTCCCCCTACTGAAGGACCCTCTAATTGTTTCTGGTCATTTGCTACTGTAAACCATGCTGCAGCGACTATCTTCTAGGACAGATGGGCGTAACTGATAGGATCCATTCCTAGAGAAGGGAATGCTGCACCTACTCCTTTTTGACACAAGGCACCATCCTGCCCCTTCCTGAGGTTCTACCATTTATCCTCCCACATTCAGTGTAGCCCATTTTCCACAATAATCTTGACATACAGAGTTATGCTCTGAACCATCACTAAGCTATGAAGCTGGGAAAGCCTTCCTGCCAGAAACTTCTTGTTCTATGTACTATCTAAGAAGGAAATGCAGTTGTTTCTCTGCTAAAAATTTACACCCTGACTTAAGAGGCTTAATCAACCAAATGCGACAAGTGGCCCTTGTCTGGGGCCCTTTTGGGGATTTTGATTTTAAAAAACCAACTGTAGAAAAAAATCTACATTACTCTCAAAACTCAAGTTTAAAAAAAAAAGAAAAAGAAAAAATGTACAAGATACTCAAAAACTGAAACACTGGATTTGAGATGATACTGAGGAATTACTTTGATTTTTAGGTGTAAAAATGGTACCATGTTTTTTTTAAAAAGAAAGTTCTTATCTTTTACAGAATAAACAAAAGTATTTTTAAAGCGTTATATACCATCTGGGATTTCCTTCAAAATTATCAGGGGTGAATGGAAGGTTGCAGGTGAACAGGACAGCCATCTGTTGTAACTGCTGGAGCTGGGTAATGGGTTAATGATTCATCATTACACTATTCTATTTTTATAAATGCTTGGGATTTTCCAAAATGAAAAAAAAATCACTCTCTTACCAATAGCTTTTCATTACAATTTTTTAAAAATTATGATTTAAATCCCCAACAATAAAAATAAAATAAAATAATGATTTAAAAAAACCCATGTAATAAAAAATTTACCCTCAATCATTTTTAAGTGTGCAATTCAGGAATGTTAACTATATTCACATTGTTTTATAACAGATCTCTGGAACTTTTTTATTTTGTAAAACTGAAACTTTTAGGTTAGGCGCAGTGGCTCAGGCCTGTCATCCTAGAACTCTGGGAGGTCGAGGCAGGTGGATTGCTTGAGCTCACAAGTTTGAGACCAGCCTAAGCAAGAGAGACCCTATCTCTAAAAACTAGCCAGTTGCAGTCGTGGGCACCTGTAGTCCCAGCTACTCAGGAGGCTGACGCAAGAAGATTTCTCGAGCCCAAGAGGTTGAGGTTGCTGTGAGGTATGACCCCAGCACACTCTACTAAGGGTGAAAAAGTGAGACCCTGTCTCCAAGAAAACAAAACAAAACAAACAACAAAAAAAAAACCCTGAACCATTCACTTTTTATTTTTTCACACATGTAATAAAAAATTTACCCTCAATCATTTTTAAGTGTGCAATTCAGGAATGTTAACTATATTCACATTGTTTTATAACAGATCTCTGGAACTTTTTTATTTTGTAAAACTGAAACTTTTAGGTTAGGCGCAGTGGCTCAGGCCTGTCATCCTAGAACTCTGGGAGGTCGAGGCAGGTGGATTGCTTGAGCTCACAAGTTTGAGACCAGCCTAAGCAAGAGAGACCCTATCTCTAAAAACTAGCCAGTTGCGGTCGTGGGCACCTGTAGTCCCAGCTACTCAGGAGGCTGACGCAAGAAGATTTCTCGAGCCCAAGAGGTTGAGGTTGCTGTGAGGTATGACCCCAGCACACTCTACTAAGGGTGAAAAAGTGAGACCCTGTCTCCAAGAAAACAAAACAAAACAAACAACAAAAAAAAAACCCTGAACCATTCACTTTTTATTTTTTCACACACGGAACTCCTGTGAAAAATTGTTAATACCCATTGAACAACTCCCCATTTTTCCCTCCCACAACCCCTGGTAATCCTGCTTCCACGATTCTGACTACTCTAGATTATTCACCCATGTTTAAGTGGAATCATACAGTATTTGTCCTTTTGCAACTGACTTATTTCACTCAGCATAATGTCCTCAAGGTTCATCAATAATGGAGTGTCAGAACTTCCTTTTTTTAAAGGCTGAATAATATTCCATTGTATGTATGGACCATTTTTTTTTTTTTTTTTTTTCTGTAGAGACAGAGTCTCACTGTACCGCCCTCGGGTAGAGTGCCGTGGCGTCACACGGCTCACAGCAACCTCCAGCTCTTGGGCTTAAGCGATTCTCCTGCCTCAGCCTCCCGAGTAGCTGGGACTACAGGCGCCCACCACAACACCCGGCTATTTTTTTGTTGCAGTTTGGCCGGGGCTGGGTTTGAACCCGCCACCCTCGGCATATGGGGCCGGCGCCTTACTCACTGAGCCACAGGCGCAGCCCATGTATGGACCATTTTTTATGCATTTACCTGTCAATGGATATTTGGGCTGCTTCTACCTCTTGGCTATTGTGAATAACACTGCAGCGAACCTGGGTGTGCTCAATGGCTTTCATTGTAATCAAATTGCCATTAATCTGGGTAGGGAACCATAAGGCAAAGTCTGTATTTAAAAGAGAAAAGTACATTCTGGAAGGCTGAGATGGAGGGATTGCTTGAACTCAAGAGTTCAGGACCAACCCATCTCTTCTAAAAAAAAGAAAAGAAAAGAAAAGAAAAGAAGAAAAGGGGGAAGTGATCTAAATAGCTACAAAGAGACTCAGACACACCTGATTGAAGCCCAGCTCTACCACTGCTAGTTCTGGAACTCCACACAAGTTCCTTAACCCTTCATTTCCTCATCTGTAAAATGGTAATACCATCAATACCCTGCTCCTTGGATCTATTTAAGGATTAGATGAGTATAAGCACCAAGTGACTGGCCCACAAGAGGTGACTTCCGCTCTGACCCAATTTACACAAGGAAAAAAACCTGAGACTTGGACAGGGAAGTAGCACGGCAGACTGAATTAATAAGTGGCAAGGCAAAGCAAGCAGAAACCAGGTTGACCTGGCTCCAAAGTCCACGGCCTTTTTTTCACAGCAAGTCCTAAATGTCAGTCATCCGATTGACCCTTGACAGTAACAGCACCACCTGTATAATTATTTACTTAAGGTTTTTCTTTTTCTTTTCTTTTTTTTTTTGAAACAGTTTCACTATGTCGCCCTTAGTAGAGTGCCGTGGTGTCACAGGTCACAGCAACCTCTTGGGCTTAAGCGATTCTCTTGCCTTAGCCTCCCAAGTAGCTGGGACTACAGGTAGCCACCACAACGCCCGGCAATTTTTTTGTTGCAGTAGTTTAGCTGGCCTTGGCCAGGTTTGAACCCACCAGCCCCGGAGTATGTGGCCAGTGCCCTAACCACCTAGCTATAGGTGCCAAGCCAAGGTTTTTCTTTAAATCAATCTTTCTTTCTTTTCAAAGACATCTTGTATGGCTAATTTTTATTGTTTTGTAAAGACAGGGTCTCACTATGTTCCGCAGACTGGTCATGAACTCCTAGCCTCAAGCAATCCTCCTCTGCCTTCCAAAGCATGGGAATCACAGGCTAGAACCCCCACACCAAGCCTAAATCTACTTTCTTTTCCATAAATTTATTTTATTTATTTATTTATTTTTTGGCAGAAACAGAGTTTCACTTTATTGCCCTCGGTAGAGTGCCGTGGCGTCACACAGCTCACAGCAACCTCAAACTCCTGGGCTTAGGCGATTCTCCTGCTTCAGCCTCCCAAGTAGCTGGGACTACAGGCGCCCGCCACAACGCCCGGCTATTTTTTTGTTGTTGTTGTTGTTGCAGTTTGGCCGGGGCTGGGTTTGAACCCACCACCCTCGGTATATGGGGCCAGCGCCCTGCTCACTGAGCCATAGGCACCACCCTTCCATAAATTTATTTTAAAAAGAAAACTTTATATAACTACCATGGATGGAGAATCAGTATAATGTGTTATAAATAGAAGGTAACTGTGAAAATAAATATAAGGCCGCCAACAGTGTTATTAAATTCTAGTTAGAGACTATAGCTTATCTAAGGCTTGAGATTTGATCTCTATTGTTTTGAAAGGAAGTTTAGCAACTGTTAAGAAATAGACAGTATTGACAAAGTCAGAAGAACGAAAAGTGAGTTGAAAAGGGAATACCTTTCACCATAGCATTCAACATAATTCAGGATGTTATGTGTAACTGTCATCAAAAGTCTTCTCCCATTCCACGTGGTTCAGCTCTGCTCCACACAAATCCTCTGAACCAGAATTGTGTTTAACCAAGACCCCAGGTGATTCATGCCCATACACGCTACCTTTATAGTAAACAGTTCCCCAAGGTGATTAAACAGAATTTCCTATAAGTCACAGAACTTATTTCAGTAATGTGATAATTTAAGTACTTTTTAAAAATTCCTCTTCAAAAGTCCATCAGAGGGGCTGGGCACAGTGGCTCATGCCTGTAATCCTAGCACTCTGGGAGGTCGACACTGGAGGATCGATTGAGCTCACGAGTTCAAGACCAGCCTAATATATATATATTAAAAAAAAAAAAAAAAAGACCACCTGAGCAAGAGTGAGACCCCGTCTCCAAAAATAGCCAGGTATTCTGGTGGGCACCTATAGTCCCAGTTACTTGGGAAGCTGAGGCAAAAGGATCACTTGAGCCGAAGAATTTTATGTTCCTCTGAGCTACAACGCCACAGCACTCTACTGAGGGCAACGAAGTGAGATTCTGTCTCAAAAACAAACAAACCCAAAACCCCCAGAAAAGTCCATCAGGGCTAGCTGTCTTAGATCACTGTCCAATTCTATAATTATATGCAGCTCACATAGTGCACATAACTGACATTGTACATATAATACGTATGATGAATGTTGTCAAAAAACAGCCTATTCAATAACAGAGGGTTCAAATGCCAAAGGCCTATATTTTGGGGTTCTACTCACAGGGAACTCTGCACCAGAGGGGCCTGAGCATGGTGGCTCATGCCTGTAATCCTAGCATTCTGGGAGGCCAAGGACAGCCTGAGCAAGAGCAAGATCCCATTTCTACTAAAAAGAAAAAATTAGGGCTCAGCACCTATAGCTCAGTGGTTAGGGTGCTAGCCATATACACCGAGGCTAGGTTTGAACCCAGCCCAGGCCCACTAAACAACAATGACAACAGAAACAAAAAAATAGCTGGGCGTTGTGGCGGGCATCTGTAGTCCCAGCTACTTGAGAGGCTGAGGCAAGAGAATCACTTGAGCTGAAAGAGTTTGAGGTTGCTGTGAGCTGTGACACCATAGCACTCTACTGAGGGCAACATAGTGAGACTCTATTTCAAAAAAAAAAAATTAGCCAGGTGTAGTGGGTGCCTATAATCCCAGTTACTCAGGAGGCTGAAGCAGGAATATTATTTGAACACAAGAGTTTAAGGTTGCTATGTACTAGGCTGACACCACAGCACTCAAGCCTGGGAGACAGAATGAGACCCTGTCTCGAGAAAAACAAAAATGGAGCTGGGCAAGGTGGCTCACCCCTGGATTTTACCATTTTGGGAGGCAGAGACAGGAGGACTACTTGGGGACAGGAGTTTAAGACACACACCCCCCCCCAATCTCTACAAAAAATAGAAAAATCAGCCAGGCATGCTGGCATGCTCCTATTGTGACAGCTACTCAGGAGGCTAAGGCAGGAGGATTGCTTGAGCTCAGGAGTTTGAGGTTGCAGCAAGCTATGATGATGCCTCTGCATTCTAGCCTAGGCAACAGAGTAAGACTCTGTTGAATAAAAAAGAAGAATCAATTAAGGAGAAAAAAAGGAAGGTGAGAAAAACTATTAAAAAATACTTATGGTTGGGCGGCGCCTGTGGCTCAGTCCGTAGGGCGCCGGCCCCATATGCTGAGGGTGGCCGGTTCAAACCCAGCCCCAGACAAACTGCAACCAAAAAATAGCCGGGCCTTGTGGCGGGCGCCTGTAGTCCCAGCTACTCGGGAGGCTGAGGCAAGAGAATTGCTTAAGCCCAGGAGTTGGAGGTTGCTGTGAGCTGTGTGATGCCACGGCACTCTACCGAGGGCCATAAAGTAAGACTCTGTCTCTACAAAAAAAAAATTATATATAAAAAAATACTTATGGCACATGAATTATACCTAAATAAAGTTTAGAGGTGGCCAGGCATGGTGGCTCACGCCTATAATCCTAGCACTCTGGGAGGCTGAGGTTGGTGGATTGCTTGAGCTCAAGAGTTCAAGACCAGCCTGAGCAAAACCAAGACCCGTTCCTACTAATAGAAAAACTGAGGCAAGAGGATCTCTTGAGCCTAAGAATTGGAGGTTGCTATGAGCTATGATGCGATGGCACTCTACCCAGGGCAACAGCTTAAGACTCTGCCTCAAAATAAATAAATAAATAAAGTTTAGAGAATCCTAAGAAGGGAAATGTACAAGTTCGTCTTCAGAATTTTTTAAAGTCCTAATTTTTCACAAACCATTTATTTGAACTGTTCTCTTATGAGGCTGAGAGAGAAGCAGATGTTGGTGGCACCCATAGCTCAGTGGGTAGGGCGCCGGCCACATACACCGAGGCAGGTGGGTTTGAACCCAATCCGGGCCAGCTAAAACAACGACAACTGCAACAACAACAAAAAAACAGCTGGGCATTGTGGTGGGCACCTGTAGTCCCAGCTACTTGGGAGGCTGGGGCAAAAGAATCACTTAAGGCCAAGAGTTTGAGGCTATTGTGAGCTGTGAAGCCATATCACTTTACTGAGGGCAAAAAAAAAAAAGAAGAAGAAGAAGAAAACAAAACAAACAAAAAGAATAGGCTCGGTGCCCATAGCACAGTGGTTACGGCACCAGCCACATACACCAAGGGTGGCGGGTTCGAACTCAGCCCAGGCCAGCTAAGCAACAATGACAACTGCAATAGAAAAACAGCTGAGCATTGTGACCGGTGCCTGTAGTCCCAGCTTCTTGGGAGGCTGAGGTAAGAGGATCTCTTGAGCCCAATAGTTTGAGGTTGCTGTGAGCTATGACGATGCCACGGCACTCTCCCCAGAGTGACAGGGTGAGACTCTTTCTTAAAAAAAATAAATAAATAAAGGCCGGCTTGTTGTCTGTAGCACAGTGGTTACAGCGCCAGCCATATACACGGAGGCTAGTGGGTTCAAACCCGGCCCTGGCCAGCTGAACAATGACATCTGCAACAAAAAAACAGCCAGGCGTTGTGACAGGCACCTGCAGGCCAAGCTACTTGGGAGGCTGAGGCAAGAGAATTGCTTAAGCCCAAGAGTTTGAGGTTGCCGTGAGCTGTGATGCCATGGGCACTGTACTGAGGGTGACATAGTGAGACTCTGTCTCAAAAAAAAAAAAAAAAAAAGGCTCGGTGCCTGTAGCTCAAGCAGCTAAGGCACCAGCCACACACCTGAGCTGGCGGGTTCAAATCCTGCCTGGGCCTGCCAAACAACAATGATGGCTACAACCATCAAAAAATAGCCGGACATTGTGGTGGGCGCCTGTAGTCCTAGCTACTTGGGAGGCTGAGGAAGGAGAATCACTTGAGCCGAGTTGGAGGTTGCTGTGAGCTGTGATGCAACAGCACTCTATCCAGGGCGACAGCCTGAGGCTCTGTCTCAAAAAAAAAAAAAAAAAGCTCGGCAACTGTGGCTAAAGCAGCGAAGGTGCCAGCCACATATACCAGAGCTGGAGGGTTCGAATCCAGCCCAGGCCTGCCAAACAACAATGACAACTACAACCAAAAAACAGCCAGGCATTGTGGCGGGTACCTGTGGTCCCAGCTACTTGGGAGGCTGAGGCAAGAGAATCGCTTAAGCCCAGGAGTTGGAGGTTGCTGTGAGCTGTGATGCCACAGCACTCTGTCCAGGGCAACAGCTATGTCTCAAAATAAAAAAGCTAACAGTAGTTATTTCTGGGTGGTAGGACTTAAGGTGAATCTCACTAACTTTAATATTTTGAGGAATTTCCTCAATGGATATAGCAGCTGTAGCTGACTGGGTGCAGTGGCTCATGCTTGTAATTCCAGCACTTCGGGAGGCTGAGGCAGAAGGATCACTTGAGGAGTTTGAGACCAGCAATATAGTCAGACGTTGTCGCTACAAAAAACTAGTGAAGGGAGTGTGGTGGCGGGCGCCTATAGTCCTACTACTTGGGAGGCTGAGGAGGGAAAATCACTTGAGTCCAAGACAGTGGTTCTCAGCCTTCCTAACGCTGCGAGCCTTTAATATAGTTTCTGTGGGTCACGACCCACAGGTTGAGAACTGCTGCCAAGAGTTTGAGGCTGCAGTGAATAGCATACTACAGCTTGGGCAAGTAGTATGATGCTGTCTTTAAATAAATAAAAATTTAAAATCAGACAATTGGAGAACCAAAGAAGGGATACACTGTATATATTTCTTAACTTGTTACTGCAGATCTTGCAAAACCAGTAACTAGTTCTTTCAAAGACTATATTCTTGTGGTTATCTTTAAGTGATTTGAGCTGATATTTTTTTTTTTTTTTTTGTAGAGACAGAGTCTCACTGTACCGCCCTTGGGTAGAGTGCCGTGGCGTCACACGGCTCACAGCAACCTCTTAACTCTTGGGCTTACGCGATTCTCTTGCCTCAGCCTCCCGAGCAGCTGGGACTACAGGCGCCCGCCACAACGCCCGGCTATTTTTTGGTTGCAGTTTGGCCGGGGCTGGGTTTGAACCCGCCACCCTCGGCATATGGGGCTGGCGCCCTACTCACTGAGCCACAGGCGCCGCCCCTGAGCTGATATTTTATCTTACTTGGATAGAATCTTTTATAATTTATCAGTTAGATTTTTTTGCTTCGGTTCTTGAAATATGTTATAAAGTAATGATTACTGCAGTCCATCAAGGTGGATTTTTGTTTATGTCACACACAAAAGCCCAAGCAAGCCCTTCCTGAAATTACTGTTGAAGGTGATATGAAAGACTCCAGAGTGGCTAACAGTTAAGTGCAAAACTCCCAATAACCTATGGCAATTTCTATTTCACTTGGACCTGCTTCCATTTATACACGCTATGTTCAAGTATGACAAAATGCAAGTGCTGCAAATATCTTGCCAAAAACTTTAAAAATAAAACCATACTCACCATGATTATCACTGGTTCCCTCTCTAATGCAAATTATGATTTAAATAAATCAGCACACTAAAGATAGATCTGCCTGTGTGTGAAGAGCTCAATGCCCGCAATCAATGTGACAAAGTGAGGAGACACAATGTGTCACCGTGATTAACTGAGCTTTAAACATGAACATCCCAAATGCAGTGCAGATGTGGGATGCTGATAAGATGAGCTGATTGCAATGCTCTCTGGATGTCAAGAAATAAGCTTTTAAAGGGTATTTCTCTCAGAAGGTCTGGGAGAAAGCCCAGCATTACCTCACCAAGGAAGAAGAAAATATCACCCAACTCAAGGCTCAGTCTTTCAGTCTTTTGGACAGGGCTTGAAGGGCCTCGGGAAAGACTGTTCCCTGTTTGGGGCAGACGGGTGGGTAGAGAGGTGGAGTTACTTGCTCCAAGTCACACCCATGGCCCCACTGCCTTTTCCCACCAGAATTTCCTGTGATGGCATAGTCCTTGACCAAGAAATATTTCTATGAGTCTGGAGAGATAAGGAGTTCTTGAAAGGAAAAAAATGAGCCCACAGCGCAGAGAGAGAAAATTTATGAGACTGAATCTCTTACAATTAGTCAGCAGGCATTACATAGGACTTTAGTCACCATCTTCTCACCCAGGGTAGATATTATTATCAAAATCAAAAAACAGTTTAGGGCTAAATGACTCAGAATACAAACTCAAAGTTCCTACCAGCTTCAGCCGTTTCAGCCCTGGAATTAAACCACAAAGAAGCATGAGAGGTGGCCTACCTTACCAACTTAGTTATCTGTTCGCAGCCTCATCAGTTAAATAAATGACACTCATCATATGCTAAACTAGCTAAAGGCTTTTTCCTTTGATTTCCTCAAATATTCTCTGAAATCACTCTTTTCAACAGCATTTAAAATTAGTTAGCCAGCCCAGTTCAGGCTTGGTGGCTCATGCTTATAATTCTAGCAGTCTGGGAGGCTGAGATGGGAGGATCCCTGGAAGCCAGGAGTTCAAGACCAGCCTGATCAAGAGTGAAACCCCTGCCTCTGCAAAAACCAGAAAAATTAGCCAGGTGTGAAGGAGCACCCCTGTAGTCCCAACTACCAGGGAGGGTGAGGCAAGAGAATCACTTGAGACCAGGAGAGAGATTGCAGTGAGCTATGACGATGCCACTGCACTTTAGCCTGGCAACACAGCAAGACTCTATCTCAATAAAAACAAAAATAAAAAAGTATTTGAAGAGGTGTGGAAGAGAACAGCTTTTCACAAAACACCAGGGACATGGTCACTGCCCACCTGAAAAACACATGAACAGTGAATAGTAAAAAGAGCGATGAACTTGGGGTCAGCAGATGTGGGAAAGTGATTTGACTTTTTTTTTTTTAAGAGACAGAGTCTCACTTTGTTGCATCACAGCTCACAGGAACCTCCAGCTCTTGGGTTTAGGCGATTCTCTTGCCTCAGCCTCCCAAGTAGCTGGGACTACAGGCACCTGCCACAGAGCCTGGCTATTTTTTTGTTGCAGTTTGGCTGGGGCTGGGTTCAAACCCGACACCCTCGGTATATGGGGCCAGCATCCTACTCACGGAGCCACAAGTACCTCCCTATTTAACTTTTTTATATCTCTACTTTCTTCTTCTGGAAACCTGCATCACAGGATTGCTATGAGGTCTAAATGAAATATGTGTAAGCTTAGAACAATGCTTGGCTCAATAGATGTTAGCTATTACTATTACTTTCAATGCCATTATCATTGGCAAGTCCTAATACTTTTGATCATGATTACCTAGATTAGTGCACTAGAAACACCTTGGGATCTTGGTGTAATGCAGACTCTGGTTTATTAGCTCGTGGCCTAGAATCTGTATTTTTTTTTTTTTTTTGTAGAGACAGAGTCTCACTTTATGGCCCTTGGTAGAGTGCCATGGCATCACATAGCTCACAGCAACCTCCAACTCCTGGGCTTAAGCGATTCTCTTGACTCAGCCTCCCGAGTAGCTGGGACTACAGGCGTCTGCCACAACGCCCAGCTATCTTTTAGTTGCAGTTCAGCCGGGGCCGAGTTTGAACCCGCCACCCTTGGTATATGGGGCCGGCGCCTTACCGACTGAGCCACAGGCGCCGCCCTAGAATCTGTATTTTTTTTTTATTTTTTTATTTTTATTTATTTATTTATTTATTTAGAATCTGTATTTTTAACAAGCTCCCAAGTACCCAGGAACCTCTGTCATGCAGAGCACACTTTGAGCAGCATGAATCTTGTCTAACCCAGCATGAGGCAGATGCTTACTATTACTGACAAAATAAGCAACCTCTCTGCAACTCAACGTCTTCACACATAACCTGAGAATAATACACATTTTACATGATTTCAACTGACTGAAAATTATTAAATGAGAATGCATAAGGCCCTCTAAACTGCAGACAAAGTTACACAAGTGGTAGTGGCAGGGCTGTTAATCTTATAATTCACAATGTAGAAATAACGGCATTGTAGTCCCCAAGTTTACAAGTGTAATTACTGCAACATATAAAAATGAGACTTGAATTCCACTTGCTCTGAAGAGATAGTCCATTCAAGAATCCTCTAGGAATTCTGGCAGAACACAACAGCTTTTCAAGAGATTCCCAAGTCAAAAGCTCTGAAACTTTAGAACTGTCATTCAGTGGCCAGGAAAGAACTACTTTGGCAGGAAGAGTGTGGCCATCTGAGGCACTGACAGTGAACTTCTCTAGTGATTCTACTTCCTCTCCCAGAGCTGGCCAGCCTCCTTTCAGCCTCCATTAGCCAAGATCCTGAGTCAGAACAGCACAAGACAGATGGGCACTCCCCTGGCAAAGCCCACACCTGCTGTTGCACAAGCTGGCAAAGAGTCAGATTGTGAGAAAAGTAGTGGGTTTTTTTGTTTGTTTTTGTGTTTTATTTTGTTGGTCTAAGGTAGATGCTTTAATCAGATGCACCTTCTTGCAGCATAATCTGGGATTTATTCCTCACAGATTATAAAGTGTGGTTTATCCCTCGAGCCTCCTCTCTAAGAGGTTCAAAGAGAACTATGGCTAATTCTTTTTTTTTTTTTTCAACTATGGCTAATTATTTATTATTTTTCCCTCTTTTTAACTATGGCTAATTCTTCTTCACAGGGTCCCTTACCAAAAAGTCCCCTCATTGTTTCAGAGGCAGATGGCACCTTCAATATCTATCTAATTGCTCAGGCCAAAAACGCAGGAGTGATCCTTAATTCCTCTCACAAGCCCCCACTACCCTGCTGGTTCTACCTCCAAAACACACCCCCAATCCATCCTCTCTTACCATCTTCACTGACACCATGCTAGAAGGCCACCATTGTTACTCACCTAACCTCCTAACTCACCATCTCCTGGCTGCCACTCCTGTAAAATTTGCTGGCCACACAGAAGCCAGAGTGATTTTTTAAAAAACAAAAAATGGATCCTGCCTCTCCCCTTTTCATAGCCTTCAATGGTTCCCACTGCTTTTAGAACAAAGCCCCAACTCCCTACTCTAGTTTACAAGGCCCTGTATGATCTGAGACACGCCCTCTCCCTCCCCCCGCCCCATCCACCCACCTCTCCACTCTCCCTCCAGCTCACCAGCCCAAGCCATTCTAAGCCTTCTTGCAGTTCCTAGAACTTACCAAACTTGTTCCCACCTCAGAACCTTTACCTGTGCTCCTCCTTCTGACACATCTGCAAATGGCTGGTCCCTCCCTGGGAGCAAATCTCAGCAAAATGTTACTGCCTTAGAGAGGACTTTTCTGACCAGCCAATTAAAGTAGTGGCATCCCCAATCCTCTGCATAAGTTATTCTCTGTGACATTGCTGTTTTACTGTTTCCACATCACTTATTTGTTGATTTTTCTGTTTGCTACCACTGGAATGTAAACTGCATGAGGCTAAGGACCTTTCTACTATCATATCTCCAGGCTGGAACAGGGCTGATACATTCCAGATGCTCCACAAATGTCGAATACATAAAACCAAGAGAGTATAGTGGCAAGAGCATTGAACTTGGAATCAGAAGACCTAGATTCCAATGTGAAATGGGCCACTTACTACCTCAGGATCCTTGACTGTAAAATAGGGATCTTAATCTGCATCTTACCTTCCTCACAGGGTTACTGATGAGTCCAAATGAATAAAGACACGTGGAAGCATTTTTGTAAACAATTATGCACTATATAGACAGTATTGTATTGTTTACAGGGACCTATAAACTAATGGGTAAAAAGGCTTACAGAGCTATCTGAGGCACCCAAAAGAAGTCTAGCCATGCAACAGAAGAGATTTGAATCAGAGGTCTTTTTATTTATTTATTTTTTTGTAGTTTTTGGGCAGGGCCTGGTGTGAACCTACCTCTGGTATATGGGGCCGGCGCCCTACTCCTTTGAGCCACAGTTGCTGCCCTGAATCAGAGGTCTTATGCAGCAGGGGCATATATAATGCAACATATAAATTCATTTAAAGAAGTTAAATTGGGCTGGGTGCAGTGGCTGTAATCCTAACACACTGGAAGGCTGAAGTAGGTGGATACCCTGAGCTCACAAGTTTGAGACCAGCTTCAGCCAAAAGCGAGACTCCATCTCTAAAAACAGCTGGGAATAGTGGCGGGAGCCTGTAGTCCCAGATACTTGGGAAGCTGAGGCAAGAGAATCACTTGAGTCCAAGAATTTGAGGTTGCCGTGAGCTGTGACGCCACGGAATTCTACTGAGGGCGACAAAGTGAGACTCGGTCTCAAAAAATAAAAAAGGCTTGGCGCCCGTAACTCAGTGAGAAGGGCGATGACCACATACACGGAAGCTGGTGGGTTTGAGCTAGCCCCAGGCCTGCTAAACAACATTGACAACTGCAACCAAAAAACAGCCAGCATTGTGGAGCAATCCTGTAGTCCCAGCTACTTGGGAGGCTGAGGCAAGAGAATCTCTTAAGCCCTTGAGTTTAAGGTTGCTGTGAGCTGTGATGCTACGGCACTCTATCGAAGGGGACATAGTGGGACTCTGTATCAAAACAAAAAAAAAGTTAAGTCATGTCAAATATTAGTAATTTACAAATTAAGCTCAGGTTCCTTGAAGGATATAGAGATAAGATTGATCTCTACATGCTCTCCGTATGATTGGGATAGAGGGATTTAACAAACATTTATCTAACTGGATGTTGGGCTAACAAAACGGACATCTTACCATCATCTTTCACCTTTCTTTGCAAGCCACTGTGGCACAAGATTACAGGTTCCTGGGGTAACCCTGTAATAATACCAACATTTATATAAAGCTATGATCCCTACTCTTTCATGTTTGCAATGACCTTTTGAGGTTGACAGACATACTTTAACGCATTAATTTACAAACCATATATAGAAAATAAAGTACAGGTACCATGTTAAGCCCAAATAATGACAGCTAACATTTACCAAATATGCCAGCACTTTACATGTATTAGGCACAAATAAATCCTCACTATTTTTCTTTCCTTTTCTTTTTCTTTTTTTTTTTTTTTGTAGAGACAGAGTCTCACTTTATGGCCCTCTGTAGAGTGCCGTGGCCTCACACAGCTCACAGCAACCTCCAAATCCTGGGCTTAAGCGATTCTCTTGCCTCAGCCTCCCAAGTAGCTGGGACTACAGGCGCCCGCCACAATGCCCAGCTGTTTTTTTGGTTGCAGTTTGGCCGGGGCCGGGTTTGAACCCGCCACCCTCGGCATATGGGGCTGGCGCCCTACCGACTGAGCCACAGGCGCCGCCCCTCCTTTTCTTTTTCTTAAGAGACAGGGTCTCCCTCTTGCTTCTGAGCTCAAGCAATCCACCTATCTCAGCCTCCCAGAGTGCTGGGATTACAGGTGTGAGCCCCCATGTGGGCCTGGTACTATTTTCTTTTTTTGAGTCAAAGTCTCGCTTTGTTGCCTGGGCTAGAAGCTACAACCTCAAACTCCTAGGCTCAAGGGGGTCCTTCTACTACAGCCTCCCAAGTAGCTGGGACTATTGCCTGACTCTTTTTTTTTTTCTATATTTTGTAGAGACAGGGTCTTGCTCTTGATTTCAAACTCCTGGCATCATGCAATCCTCCACACTGTACTCTCAAAGTGCTAGGATCACAAGCAAGAACCAGCTTAGGTACTATTATTATCTTCATTTTACAGATGAGGAAACTGTAACACAAAGACATGAATTGAATTACGGCAGAGCCAAGATTTTAACTCAGGCAGCTTGACTGTATGCTTTTAACTACAACTGCACAACAGCACTTCATTATCATCTAACCTATTCCCCTCACTTTTTTTTTGCAGTGTCTGGCCGGGGCTGGGTTTGAACCTGCCACCTCCGGTTCATGGGGCTGGCACCCTACTCCTTTGAGCCACAGGCGCCAGCCCTCCCCTCTTTTTTTATTGATTGAGTGAGCGAGCACAGGGTTTCACTCTGTCACCCAGGTTAGCACGCAGTGGTTCAATTACAGCTTACTGTAACCTCAAACTCCTGGGCTGAAGTGATCCTCCCACCTTGGTATGCCAAAGTGCTGGGATTACAGGCATGAGCCACCCACCCAACCCCCTTTTCACCTCATTTTAAAGAGGAGGGAATGAGAGACAGAGAAGCGACCTTTTGAACATTTCAGCTCCTTTTCAGGACCACACTTCAGACTTTATCTATTTCAACGAAGCTTTCTGTGAGCTCTTATTTCCTAGCCATTGTAAGAAAAGCTTCACAGGGTGGGGAACCTTCAGCCTAGGGGCCACAAGTGGTCTTCTGGATCCTTGAGTATTGCCTTTTGCCTAAATCCAAATTGTACAGAACAAATCTTTTTATTATAACAGGTACATCAAAGAAAGATAAAGCTTTTCTTGTCTCCTTGGGTACTTAAAAAAGAACAATCTGAAATCTGAGGGCTGCAGGTTCCCCACCCTTCCTTGTGGCCTTGTAACAGCTACTGTTGAACAATCAAAGGCATCAGGGTATGGGGGATAAAATACAGGATTTACCTAGAAACATGTCCAGCTCCATCACTTAATAGGTATAAAATTCTTAGGCAAGTCATCCACTTTTCTGAACCTCAGTTTCCTCATCTGCAAAATGGGGATGATACCACCAGCTACCTGGCAAAGTCTATGTAAAGATTAATGAAATAACACACCTGAAAACCTGGAAAATGTTGATTTTCTTTCTTTCTTCTTTTTTTTCTTCTGGAAATAAGAGTCCTGCTCTGCTTCCCAGACTAGAATGTTATGTCAGCCTAGCTCACAACAACCTCAAACTCCTGGGTTTAAGTGATCTTCCTGCCTCAGCCTCCCAAATATCTGGGATTACAGGTGTGCACCACAGCACCCAGCTAATTTTTGTATTTTTAGTAGAGATGGAGGTCTCACTTTTGCTCAGGCTGGTCTTGAACTCCTGAGCTCAAGTGATCCTCCTACCTCGGCCTTCCAGAATGCTGGGATTATAGGCATCAGCACCGGCCTTCAAAATGCTTAATCATATACTTGTAAAGAGTTTTACTGTTTGAAGCACTTCCCAAAGGACATAAAGATTTCCTTTTTCTCCTGGAAGGGTCAACAAGACCCAAGCAGAAAATAAGACCATAACCCCAGCAATCTACAAGGACTGCCCCTCAGCATTTCCCCCACCAGGGCTATTTACAGAAGTTTACCATCACCATTCTTGCTCTGAGCAGAATGGAGAAGTAAAACCTGGAGTGGGAAGGATGTCACAGTAGACTCTCCATATGAGTTGTTGCTCTACACATTTAAATCCTTCCTGTCCTAAAGTCATCTCTTCTTGGAAGTCTTGCCCTCCTACTCCAGATGTCTCATAATATAGCTTGTTGGACACGTACTACACGCCAAGCTACTTAACATACCCAGTCTTATTGGATTTCCACAGTTGCTCATTATCCCATTTTACAGATAAGAAAAAGAAGGCTCAAAAGGATTAATTTGCCCAAAACCCAACAGTTACTAAGTGGAGAAGCCAAGTTTCTAACTCACTCAGATAGCAAGCTTGACTCTTGGCCCCCATGCTAGGTAGGATTCCTTAAGAATTTTACCTCTTCCTATTTAAGGCACTTTCACACATACACTTCATCATCTTAACTATTCTAAGCATCAACTGTCAGGACCCCATTGGACAAACAGGTTAACTGAGGCCAGAGAGGGGAAGGGACTTGCCCAAGGTCACACAATGAGCCAGGGACAGCGCCGAGGTTTGAACCTCAGGCTCTGGCTTCTGTGGCCCCGTCAGAAGCGGGGACCCTCACCGTGGCCCGGGCCCCCCAGGTGGACTCCGCCCGCAGGCGGCCGTGGCCGGGGGTCAGGCTGCGACTCCGCGCGGACAGCCGGAGGATGCCCAGGAGGCAGGGCAGAGGATGCTCCGGCTCCGCAGGGCTGCAAAACCAGGCGGCAGCGCCGGCGGCTCGGACGGCAGGAAAATCCCCGGCGACCGGAGGGGTCGGCCGCGCCCGCAGGCTCCCGGGCCCCTCCCGACTCACCTGCGGCCCGAGGCGAAAGCGGGCGGCGGCGGCGGCGGCGGCGGCGGCGGCGGGGGCGGCAAGCCCCGAGCTCAGCCATTCCCCGCTGCCCCGGATGGGGAGAGACGGCAGCCGCTCACTTCCTTAGCAACCTGGCTCGGCGACCCACTTCCTTAGCAACCGGTGTCAATTTCAATAACTTTATTGGGACCTGGGCGGCGGACAGGGAAAGCCGGCTGGGCGGGCGCGCGCGGCGGGGCCGCTTCGTGGCTGCCCCCCGCGCCTCAGTCTTTCCATCCGCCCGAGGGGTGAGCGCCGGGAGCGTCCTGGCCTGACTCCAAGCGCTGGTATCTCGGCGCCTCCGCTTCCCATCTGTAAAACGGAACGCCCTGCCTCGGTCGCACCCTGCGATTTCGTCAGCTGCCGTTTGGCTTTTGCTAAAAGCGCTTTCACACCCGTCATCTGACTTGGGTCTCAAACTGCTACTGAGATAGCTCTCATTTAGGCCTTCACGCCTCGCATCCAGCCGTCACCAGACCCTCTCCTCACCTTTCAGATATTTCTCCTGCCTGTCCAACTTTCTTCACCGTCACCTCACCAGACAAGGACAGGCCACCCCCATCTCTAGCCTGCCTGCAATATCTGGTCCCTCTGATTCCACTCTTGTGTCCAGCTATGCCCTGCCAATTCATTTTCCACAAGGCAGCCAGAGTAAATGATTTTTAAGCCCCTGGTTAACATATATATATATATATATTTTTTTTTTTTTTTTTTAATGAGACAGAGTCTCATTTTGTCATCCTCAGTAGAGTGCTGTGCTGTCACAGCTCACAGCAACCTCAAACTCCTGGGCTCAAGTCACTCTTTTGCCTCAGCCTCCCGAGTAGCTGGGACTACAGGCGCCCGCCACAACACCCAGCCTTTTCTTCAGAGACAGTCTCCCTCTTGCTCAGGCTGGTCTCAAACTGGTGAGCCCAAGCAATACACAGCCTCCCTGAGTGCTAGGATTACAGGCGTGAGCCATCGCGCCCGGCCTGGTTAACACTCTTTAGAGGACTCCCACCACTCTTAGAATCAAATCAAAGTCCTTATTACATTCTACAAAATCCTTAACTCTATTCCAGTTACCTTGGCCTAGAAGGCCAGGTTCCATACTCCATAGGAACTCACACCTGCTGTTCCCCACTAAATAAAATTCTGTGAAGGCAGAGTCTCTCCTTTGTTCATTGTTATAATATCTGCCATTCCTAAAATCAAACTTAGTCCTTAGCAGGTGCTCAATAAAATGTATTGATCCTTTAAAGAGTAAATACTAACTAGGGCTGCTATTCCCCAACTTCTCCCCTATTTTTTGCCTGGTATGGCAGCTATTATCACTTGTTCTGGACAGTTTCTTCTTGCTCCTGGACATACAGCTCAACTACATTCCCTTGCTTTTCTTGTAGTTCAGATCACCTTCTGACCAATTAATATGTGTGCCATTCTCAGACCCAGCCCATAAAAACCTCCCCTACAATTGTACACTTTCAATACTTTACAGTGAAGAATTTTGCCAGATGTGGTGTTTCCTGCCTAGAATTCCAGGTACTCAGGAGGCTGAGGTAGGAAAATCCCTTGAGGCCAGGAGTTGGAGACTAGCCTGGGCCACATAGCAAGACCTCTATCTCTACAAAAAAATTTTATTTAAATTTCCCAGGTGGCTTCTGCCTGCAGTTGGGAGGCTACTTGGAAGGCTGAGGCAGTTGGATACCTTGAGTCCAGGAGTTTGATGCTGCAGTGAGCTATGATTGTGCTATTGCACTCCAGCCAAAAAAAATGTAAATAAATAAATTGAAGGATTTTAAAGAATTCTAAGGCCCCAGGAGTTGGCTGAGCTACAAAATGGAAGGCATTTATGTCAATCAGATACCCTGTAAGGACAACTGGCCAGGAAACCAACCAACCTGGATCATCCCTGTGGACAAGAAAATAAACTTTTATCCAGCCATTGAGATGTGGAAGGCTTTATGTTACAGGAGTAAGGTGGTCCAGCTAAGACACCTATCTCTGAATCATCTATTGAGTCCCAGTTTACTTCCCTTTTGCTGATAACCCATCCTATTCCCTACTCATCATTAACGACAATAATTAAAGACAATAAATAATACTTACCTTTTAATGACTACAAATATTATTGTCTACTCAGCCAAGTAATGTATGAGGTCTGACAATCAAGTTCATAAACTTGCCACTGTGCACTTATGTTGACAGCATCTTACCAGTATAAAAAACTTGGTAAGTTTTCATAACCTTGGTATATCAGTGTCTCACAGCTGTGTTCATGTCAATGTGGCAATATCTCACTAAGTGGCATTCATTATCATCGTCATGTGTTTCTGTGCACCATGGGAGAATGTCAGAGCTTGAATTAGACTCAGATGTCTCCAAACTTTGTTTTCCTCTGCCTCACATAGGAAGAATAAGAGTTGTCTGGCTCGGCGCCCATAGAATAGTAGTTATGGTGCCAGCCACATACACCGAGGGTGGTGGGTTTGAACCCGGTCCCAGCCAGCTAAAACAGCAATGACAACTGCAACAACAATAACAAAAGCTAGGCATTATGGTGGGCGCCTGTAGTCCTGGCTACTTGGGAGGCTGAGGCAAGAGAATCGCTTAAGCCCAAGAGTTGGAGGTTGCTGTGAGCTGTGATGCTACGGACACTCTATTGAGGGTGACATAGTGAGACTCTGTCTCAAAAAAAGAAAGAATTGTCTTAGGACACACGAACAGTCAGGAAAGCTGATTTACCAGAGACAAAAAGTTCTGTGCATACTTTTTGTGATGTCTGACACCACCAATAAGCAAAAACAGTCTTCACAAAATCACCATGCGGGTCACAGGTTGAACACCCCTGAATTGGGGACCTGTTAGTCCAAACTTACGGGAATAATGCCATGAAGAAAATGGCAGTGTACAAAAGGATTAAATATTTTCTGAGAGGAGAGAAGGCGTCATTGATGAAGAGAGGTCAGGGCAGCCAGCAATGAGCAGAACCGAAGAAAACATTGCAAAAAATTGTCAAATTGTGCATCAAAATCATTGTCTGATTGTAAGAAGCATAGCAACCAAGTAAACATTGATAGAAAAACAGTCAAGATAGAAAAACAGTTAAGATAATCTTAACTAAAAATTTTGGCATGAGAAAGGTGTGTGCAAAAATGGTCCTAACAGAGGTCACCGATGAACAAAATCAAAAGGTAGCAAAGTTTGCCCAGACCTTTTGGAGAGGAAAGACAATGCATTGGAACCTGTTACTGTGTTATCAGTGCTGATGAAACATGGTGTACCAATACAACTCTGAAACAAAGTGTCAAAGTGTACAATGGAAGTCAGTCCAAATCAAGAGTCAAAACAGGCCGGGTACAGTGTGTCACACCTGTAATCCCAGCACTCTGGGAGGCTGAAGCAGGAGGATCGCTTGACTTTAGGAGTTAAAGACCAGCCTGAGCAAGAGTGAGACCATGTCTGTACTAACATAGAAAAATTAGCTGGCTATGCTGGCACACCTGTAGTTCCAGCTACTTAAGAGGCTGAAGCAAGAGGATTGCTTGAGCCCTGGAGTTTAAGGTTGCTGTTACCTAGGCTGAGGCTATGACACTGTAACCCTAGTGACAGAGCAAGACCCTGTCTCAAAAAAAAAAGAGAGAGAGAGAGAGAGAAAATTATGTTGCCAAACTTTTTTGATATCAGAGGGATTGTTCATTACGAATTTGTAACAACTAGACAAACAGTTAACCAAATTTGCTATTTGGAAGTGCTGAAAAGGCTGCACGAAAAAGTTAGAGAAAAGCAACCTGAACTTTTTACCAACAACTCATGGTTCTTGCATCACAACAGTGCTCCAGCTCACCTGGTACTGTCGGGGAGGAAGTTTTCAGCCAGTAACTATATTGAAACACCCTCCCTACTGATCTGATCTAGCCCCTAATGCCTTTCTTCTTTACCCAAAGAAAAAGGAAATACTGAAAGGAGGACATTTGATGACATTCAGGACATTGAGGATAATACAATGACTGCTGTGATCGCGATTCCAGAAAGAGTTCCAAAATTGCTCTGAAGGGTGGACAAGGCACTGAAGTTAGTGCGCACTTCCCAAGGGGAGGACTTCAAAGGTGACCATAGTGGTGTTCAGCAGTGAGGTATTTAGCACTTTTTTTAGGATGAGTTTGCAAACTTAATTGTCAAACCTTATATTTATGTTTATGTTTCATCATGTTTCTATTTCATTTCTTCCATGTCTTCTTGTATTTTCTGAGGCTAATCATTTCCTCATTTTTTTCCATTTTCATTAGTTTTCTTTGTAGCTGTTGGTAATATTTTCCTGTGTATCCAATAAATCAGGCAGATACTTAGCAGTGATCTTTCTCCAGATGCTTAAATACAACAAAGACTCCATGAGTTGTGTTTTGTTTTTTTCTCCTGAAGACATGAAATCTAATCCAGACTGGTGCTCTCCAGGCCTACTGCACAGCTATCATACTGGACTTTCCTATATCCTACTCCTGAGTTGGATTTCCTGTGCCCTGAACCCCATGTCTCCCGGATTATGAATTCCTTCAGTCATTTCTTTTTTTTTTTTTTCCTTTATTGTTGGGAATTCATTGATGGTACAATAAGCCAGGTTACACTGATTGCAATTGTTAGGTAAAGTCCCTCTTGCAATCATGTCTTGTCCCCATAAAGTGTGACACACTCCTTCAGTCATTTCTATACAGCACACTTTTCAGTAGATTCCTGAGAAAGAGTGACTAGGAACAAATATATTTAGTCCTTGAGTGTCTACATATGTCTTTATATTCGATTAATAGCTTAGCAGGGTATAGAAATCTAGGCTGAAAATTACTTTCTCTTATAATTTTCAAGGCAGTTCCTACTGTTTCTAGTATCCAGATCTCAAACATCTAATCCCATTTTCAATCCTGTTACTTTGTATATGACTACTTGTTTTTTAATTAACTTTGAAAATGTTTAGGTTATTCTCTTTATCCATAGTGCCATGATATTTGATGATAACACTCCTCAGTGAAGGTTGTTCCTCACTTGTGTTAGCTGACTGGGCCCCACCAATCTGGAGACTTTCTTTTTTTGTAGAGACAGAGTCTCACTTTACCGCCCTCAGTAGAGTGCCATGACATCACAGGACTCATAGCAACCTGCAGCTCTTGGGCTTACGCGATTCTCTTGCCTCCAGCCTCCCAAGCAGCTGGGACTACGGGTGCCCGCCACAACACCCAGCTATTTTTTTGTTGCAGTTTGGCCGGGGCTGGGCTTGAACCCGCCACCCTTGGTATATGGGGCCAGTGCCCTACTCACTGAGCCACAGGCACTGCCCCAATCTGGAGATTTATATCCCTCTAATCTAGGAAATTTTCTAATATTACTTCTTAGATACTTTTCTTCCCTCCATTTATTTTTCTCTGTTATCTCTTTCTGTAACTTCTCTTAATCAAAAGTTGTGCCTTGGGGCGGCGCCTGTGGCTCAGTCAGTAGGGCGCCGGCCCCATATACCGAGGGTGGCGGGTTCAAGCCCAGCCCCAGCTGAACTGCAACCAAAAAATAGCTGGGCGTTGTGGCGGGCACCTGTAGTCCCAGCTACTCAGGAGGCTGAGGCAGGAGAATCGCTTAAGCCCAGGAGTTGGAGGTTGCTGTGAGCTGTGTGAGGCCACAGCACTCTACCGAGGGCCATAAAGTGAGACTCTGTCTCTACAAAAAAAAAAAAAAAAAGAACAAAAGTTGTGCCTTGGCTCAGGGCCCTTAGCTCAGTGAGTAGGGTGCCAGCCACATACACCAAGGCTGGTGGGTTTGAACTCAGCCCAGGCCTGCTAAAGAACAATGACAATTCCAACCAAAAAATAGCCGGGTATCATGGCGGGCACCTGTAGTCCCAGCCACTCAGGCAAAAGAATCACTTAAGCCATTGAGTTTGAGGTTGCTGTGAGCTGTGATGCCTCAGCACTCTACTAAGGGCAACATAGTGAGACTCTGTCTCAAAAAAGAAAAGTTGTGCCTTATAGACTAAGCTCCTAATTTTCTAACTGTTTTTCTCTTATTTTGCCTCTTTTGGTCTTGTTCTGTTTTGTTTTGGAGACAGAGTCTAACCTTGTCACCCTGGAATCATAGCTCACAGCAACCTCAAACTCTTTGGTTCAAGCGATCCTCTTGCCTCAGCCTCTTAAGTAGCTGGAATTAGAGGTGCCCACCGCAATGCCCACTTATTTATTTATTTATTTATTTTTGAGACAGGGTCTCCCTATGTCACCCTCAGTAGAGTACTATGGCATCACAGCTCACAGCAACCTCAAACTCTTGGGGTTAAGCAATTATCTTGTCTCAGCCTCCCAAGTAGCTGGAACTACTGGCATCTGCCACAATGCCCAGCTATTATTTTGTTGTAATTGTTTGGCGGGCCCAGGCTGGGATTGAACTCTCCAGCCCCGGTGTATGTGGCCAGTGCCCTAGCTGCTGAGCTACAGGCACTGAGCCATGTCTTTACTGTTTTATAATTTTCTTTCTTTTTTTTTTATGAGCAACGGAACTCAAGAATACTGCTTTATAATTAAAAAAAAAAAACAGGTTGATAAAGGGTATGAACAGATAGTTCAGAGAAAAGGAACAGAAAATGTTGCTTTTAAACATGAGGCTCGGCGTCTATAGCTCAAGCAACTAAGGCGCCAGCCACATACACCAGAGCTGGTGGGTTCCAATCCGGCCCAGGCCTGCCAAACAACAATGACAACTACAACCAAAAAATAACCAGGCATTGTGGCAGGCACTTGTAGTCCCAGCTACTTGAGAGCTTGAGGCAAGAGAATTGCTTAAGCCCAGGAGTTGGAGGTTGCTGTGAGCTGTGACACCACGGCACTCTACCAAGGGCGAAAGCTTGAGGCTCTGTCTCAAAAAAACAAAAATAAATAAATAAATAAAAAATTATAAAAAAAATAAAAATAGGGTGGCGCCTGTGGCTTAGTGAGTAGGGTGCCGGCCCCATATGCCGAGGGTGGCGGTTTCAAACCCAGCCCCGGCCAAACTGCAACAAAAAAATAGCCGGGCGTTGTGGCGGGCGCCTGTAGTCCCAGCTACTCAGGAGGCTGAGGCAGGAGAATCGCCTAAGCCCAGGGGTTGGAGGTTGCTGTGAGCCGTGTGATGCCACGGCACTCTACCGAGGGCCATAAAGTGAAACTCTGTCTCTACAAAAAAAAAAAATAATTAAAAAAAAACCAAAACATGAAATGTTTCTCCTCACCAGTATTAAAACAAATGAAAATTAAAGCAATCATATTTTCTCTCTTATTAGAGAGAAAACTTTAATAAGGCATTGTTCATGAGGGTCTGTTTTTTTTGTTGTTGTTGTTGTTGTTGCTGTTGTTATTTGGTTTTGGTTTCGGTTTAGTTGGTTGGATGGTTTTTTTTTTTTTCTTTTTTTGAGGCAGAGCCTCAAGCTGTTGCCATGGGTAGAGTGCTGTGGCATCACAGCTCACAGCAACCTCCAACTCCTGGGGTCAAGCGAGTCTCCTGCCTCTGCCTCCCAAGTAGCTGGGACTACAGGTGCCTGCCACAACACCCGGCTATTTTTTGGTTGCAGCCATCATTGTTGTTTGGCAGATCCCGGCTGGATTTGAACCCACCAGCTCAGGTTTATGTGGCTGGCGCCTTAGCTGCTTGAGCCACAGGCACCAAGCTGTTTTTTCTTTTTTTTTTTTTGAGACAGAGTCTCACTCTGTTGCCCTGGGGAGAGTGCCATGGTGTCATCAGAGCTCATAGAAACCTCAAATTCTTGGGCTTGAGCAGTTCTCTTGCCTCTGCCTCCAGAGTAGCTGGGGCTACAGGCACCCGCCACTACACCTGGCTAGTTTCTCTATTTTTAGTAGAGACAGAGGTCTCACTCTTGCTCAGCTGGTCTTAAACTCTTGAGCTCAAGCAATCTCCCCACCTCAGCCTCCCAGAGTGCTAGGATTACACCACACTCAGCTGAGGATCTGGTTTTGATTCTGTTCTTAGCAAGCTGTGTAGAGGAATGGAATGATTAGCAGCAGTTGTACAGTGTAGCATGAACAATTTTCCTATGCCTGTTCGACTATCCCTATTTTAACACAAGTCCCGCATCCAAAGAAACCTCTTAGTCTGGGCAAACTGCATTAGAGGTCACCCTAGTGTGGAAGGATAATTTTTTGATACATTACCAGTATACTTTGCTCCTAGGATCACTTTTTAATTTGGTCCCCTTTTCCATCCAACCTGTACCACGAAGCTTTTTTTTTGAGACAGAGCCTCAAGCTGTCGCCCTGGGTAGGGTGCCATAGCATCACCGCTCACAGCAACCTCCAACTCCTGGGCTCAAGCGAGTCTCCTGCCTCCGCCTCCCACGTCACTGGGACTACAGGCGCCCACCACAATGCCCAGCTATTTTTTGGTTGCAGCTGTCATTGTTGTTTGGCGGGCCCGGGCTGGATTCGAACCTGCCAGCTCAGGTGTATGTGGCCACAGGTGCCAAGCCCCACGAAGCATTTATTGCTAGGGAAAGAGTTTTTGCAGAAAAATAGAAAAAGGGGCTGGTCTGAGTGCAGTGGTGTTTACAACTGATTGATCACAACCAGCTAAAGAGTCCTTTGTTCCTTCTCCACTCTCAACTACTTCACTTGACTAGCCTTAAAAAAAAAAAAGAAAAAGAAAAATATAGAAAGGACTTCTGAGTCTCACAATCTTGGGAAGGAACCTCAGGAAGTAGGCAGAAGTCTTGAAAAGTCAGAGCAGGATTTAATTATGTTGAACCAAACTTGCATGTTTGGGATAAAGCCCACATGATCATGATGTATAATTTTTTTAATGTGTTCTGTTTGCTAGGATCTTATTGAATATTTTTGCATCAATATTCATTAATGATATCGGCCTGTAGTTTCCTTTTTTGTTAGGTCCTTTTCTGGTTTTGGTATCAGGGTGATAGTTG
The DNA here is from genome assembly GCF_027406575.1 of Nycticebus coucang. NCBI lineage: Eukaryota > Metazoa > Chordata > Mammalia > Primates > Lorisidae > Nycticebus > Nycticebus coucang. Next base: position 39,242,044 of record NC_069800.1, on the reverse strand, counting down.
CTTTGTAGAACATGTTGGGGAGGATTCCTTCCTCTCTATGTTTTGGAATAGGTTCTGTAATATAGGTACTAGCTCCTCTTTGAAGGTTTGGTAGAATTCTGGTCCAGGACCATCTGGTCCAAGACTTTTCTTTTTAATTTAACATATAAATAGATGCAAAAACAAAGACCATATAATCCTCTCAATAGATGCCAAAAAGAATTTTACAAAACTCAGCATCCTTTCCTGACAAGAACACTTAAGAAAAAACGCATAAGTGGGGCATTTCTTTTCTTTTCTTTTCTTTCTTTCTTTTTTTTTTTTTTGTAGTTTTGGCTGAGGCTGGGTTTGAACCCACCACTTCGGGAATATGGGGCTGGTGCCCTACTCCTTTGAGCCACAGGCGCTGCCCATGGTGGGCATTTCTTAAACTGACAGAGGCCATCTACAACCAACCCATAGCCAATATCATGTTGAATGGAGTAAAACTGGAAGCATTTCCACTTAGAACTGGAAGCAGATAAGGATGTCCACTATCCCCACTGCCACTCAACATAGTGCTGGAAGAACCAGTCAATGCAAGCAGGCAAGAGATGGATACTAAAGATATTCAAATGGGGACAGAGGAGGTCAAACTCTCGCTCTTTGTTGATGATATGATCTTACACTTGGACAACCTCAGGGTCTCAACTAAAAGGCTCCTGGAAGTGATCCAGGAATACAGTAACATCTCAGGATACAAAATCAATGTCCACAAATCAGTAGCCTTCCTATATGCCAACAACAGTCAAGCTGAGAATCAAATCAAAGACATGATATCCTTCCCAATAGCTTCAAAGAAAATGAAATGCCTAACAAATGATGTGAAGGTTTGACGAAGGACCTCTATAAAGAGAACTATGAAACCCTGAGAAAAGAAATAGCAGAAGACATTACTAAGTGGAAAAACATACCAAGCTCATGACTGGGAAGAATCAACAGTGTTAAAATGTCCATGCTACCCAAAGCGATCTACAGATTTAATGCAATCCCTATCAAAGCACCAATGTCATACTTTGAAGAACTTGGAAAAATAGTACTTAGTCTTATACGGAACCAGAAAAAAAATGCAAATAGCCAGTGCAATTTTAAGAAATAAAAAGGGTGCCTGTACTCAATGGTTAGAGCGCAAGCCCCATGCACCAGGGGTGATGGGTTCGAACCCAGCCAGGGCCTGCTAAAATAAAAAAATAAATAAAAATAAAAACAAATCTGGAGGCATCACATTACCAGACTTCAGGTTATATTACAAGGCTATAGTGATCAAAACAGCATGGTACTGGGACAAAAACAGAGATACAGATCTATAGAATAGAATAGAGAACTTACAGATGAATCCAGCAACATATCACCATCTGATCTTTGACAAACCAAACATAAGCATACACTGGAGAAAAGAATCCCTGCTTAATAAACGGTGCTGCGGAAATCGGTTAGCCTCATGTAGAAGAATGAAACCGGACTCACACCTCTCACCGCTGACAAAAATTGACTCTTGCTGGATAAAAGATTTAAATTTAAGGCCAGGTGTGGTGGCTCATGCCTATAATCCTACTCTGATTGATGCAGAGGTAGGTGGATTCCTTGAGTTCAGGAGTTCAAGACCAGCCTAAGAGCGAGACCTCATTTCTACTAAAAATAGAAAAACTAAGCTTGGCTCCTGTAGCTCAGCAGCTAGGGCACAACCACATACACCAGGGCTGGTGGGTTTGAACCTGACCTGGGCTAGCCAGGCCTTGTGGCAGGTGCCTGTAGCCCCAGCTACTTGGGAGGCTAAGGCAAGAGAATCGCTTAAGTCCAAGAGTTTGAGGTTGCTGTGAGCTGTGAGCAATGATACCATGGCACTCTACTGAGGGCGACATAGTGAGACTCTGTCTCAAAAAAATAAAAATAAAATAAAAAAAGGTGTGGTGGTACATATAGTAGTTCCGACTACTCAGGAGGCTGAGGTAGGCAGATCTCTCAAGCCCAAGAGTCTCAGGTTGTTGAGAGCTATGATGACACCACATCACTCTCTCCAGGGCAACAGAGTGAGACTCTGTCTCAAAATAAATAAATAAATAAAAATAAATAAAATAAATAAATTTAAGACATGAAACAATAAAAATCCTAGAAGAAAGTGTGGGAAAAATTCTTGATGCTATTGGCCTGGGAAAAGAATTTATGAAGACCCCTTGGCAATTGTAGCCAACACCAAAAATAAACAGGACAGACATGATCAAACTAAAAAACTTCTGCACAGACAAGGGTGGTACAACACAACTAAAGCAGACAGCCTGCAGAATGTGAGAAGATATTTGCATGCTGCGAGTCAGATAGGGCTTCCAAACTTCTCAGTTCCAGAGATTTGCTAAATTTAATGGAGAGGAGCGATGGGGAGAAGCCAAGAAAGTAAAAGAGGCTGGGGGGCTGGAACAAAGGGTCTTGATCTGGACGGATCATGTGGACCAGAGCAGAGAGCCCTCCCCTCTGCTTTTCCCAGAGCAAACGCCAGCCTAGAAATGAGCTGCTACAATTCTAGCAAGCACTACTGTGTCAGTTCATCCTAAACAATAGAAACCAACTCTGACTGATGGTACAGAAAAGGAATTTTGGTAGTGAGAAGTTCACAAATCACCAGGGAGTTTCTAGAAGTGGCCAGGAATGAATGAGGCCAGGTCATGTGAAACCATGTGCTACTGGGCCAGGCTGTTGGGAACATTGGATGCCCCAGGTTGCACCGTGGTCATGAGCCATGGTCACTGTCTCATCACCACTCTCACCTTCCCCCTCCATGAGGATTATCAATGGTCTCCACTTCTTTGTAACCCAAGCTCTGATTGGCTGATGCTTGATCACATGCCCATCTCCTACCTTCAGTAGAAGCTATAAAGACAAACAACTGATGCTTTGGCTTTTATGATAGGAGGAAGAGTCTGTCTTCCATTCACAAAGTAAGGATTCCCCAAACATAGGAAGGAGGTTCAGTAGCTAGACAGGAAAAAAAAATTCCATTGTAACCAGACATCCCCTTTGCTAAGGAGCTCCATTACCCCTCCCCTCATTGTGCTGCAGTGAGGACCCTCTTCCCCAGCAGCAGACACGTCCCCCAGTGACCACCCAGCCGAAATGAAGCTCACTGTGTCATGAAACTTGGTTCAGTCCCCATCTGTCTTTATCTTGTAAAGAGACACTATTTTGGTGGCTGGGTGTGACAGAGGAAGGTATTGATGCCTAGATGGGGAGTGTGGGAAGGGACCTGCTGCACCTCTCAAGGTGGGACTGAATGGTGCCCACATCAAGAGAGAGGTTAAAATAGCCCAGAAATTTACTGATGGTTTTATTACGATCTCCAGAAAAAATTACTTCTAATGAACTTCCTACAGAGCTGGCAAGTGGTAGATGGCCTAGTTTCCCAAGCAAACATAAAATCAGTAAGTTTTCTTCCTTCTCTGACATTCTACAGCAGCACTGTCCAACAGATCTTTCCATCATGGAAATGTTCTCTATCTGTGCTGTCCAGTAGGGTAGCCACCAGCCATGTGTGGCTATTGAGCACTTGAAATGAATCTAACTGAAAAACTGATTTTATTTATATAAATGCCCACATGTGGCTGGTGGCTACCCTAGTGGACAAGACATCTTTGGGCTATGAAAAATGACAAGCATAGATTCTGGGGTCTAGACAGTCTTAGGTTTGAATCCTAGCTCCATCCCTTACCAGCTAGCTGAGTGATCCAGAGCAAGCCATGTTACCTCTCTGGAACTCAGTTTCCTCATCTGAAAAATGGAGCTAGAAGTGCTACTTCTGAGGTTTGTTGTGAGGATTAAATAAGACATGGTGCCAGGTGGGGTGGCTCATGCTCGTAATCCTAGCACTCTGGGAGGCCAAGACGGGTGGATTGCTTAAGCTCAGGAGTTCAAAATCAGCCTAAGCAAAAGCAAGACCCTGTCTCTAAAAACACCCGGGGATTGTAGCTGGTGCCTGTCATCTCAGCTGCTCAGGAGGCCGAGGCAAGAGAATCACCTGGGCCCAAGAGTTTGAGGTTGCTGTGAGCTATGATGCCATGACACTCTACCAGGGCAACAAAGCGAGACTCTGTCTTAAATAAATAAATAAATTAGATATGGTGTAGGGCAATGCTTGGCACTTAGTAGGTCCTCCATAAATGGAGGACCATTTCCTCCTTTTATTTTTATTTTTTATTTTTTGTAGAGACAGAGTCTCACTTTATGGCCCTTGGTAGAGTGCCGTGGCCTCACACAGCTCACAGCAACCTCCAACTCCTGGGGCTTAAGCGATTCTCTTGCCTCAGCCTCCCGAGTAGCTGGGACTACAGGCGCCCACCACAACGCCCAGCTATTTTTTGGTTGCAGTTTGGCCGGGGCCGGGTTTGAACCCGCCACCCTCGGTATATGGGGCCGGCGCCTTACCGACTGAGCCACAGGTGCCGCCTCCCATTTCCTCCTTTTATTGGATGGGGTCCTGGTGTCCTCCAGTGAAAGAATAATTGTAACTGTCAGGAATTGTGCTGGTAAGAGAGTTTAGTCTTTTTGGAGATTTACTACCATTTGGGGAGGAAGGTTGAGAAGGGGTTGTGTGAAAAGACGGCAGAGGGAATTATGTAACAGAGTACACGGAGGTGGCATCCTAGGGTCCCTTTCAGGAAAAAGCAATATGCTGGGCTTGGACCGAGGCCAAGTACCTAAGATGTGCCTGATGGTTGTCACTTGGCTGACTGCCCAGGTTCAGTACAGATGGGACTCTGGGACCTGAGGGAGGCTCTAAGGGCTGGGAATCAAGCTAATGGCTTCTAAATACACATCTTTGATGTTTTCTGAAGAAAGCCAGACAAGAGTTGGCTACTAATTGCTTCCTCCTCAGGCCCTTAACTGGCTGTGTGACCTTGGGCAAGTTAGTTTACCTTTCTGGACCTCATTTCTCTACTTGCCTCTTACATAGTTGCTATCAGAATTTATCCAGAGAATAAGCATGAAATGATTTCCCAGCTGCAAGGCACTTAAAGGGTGAGAGATAGAGAAAACAATGATATTAAAATCTTAGAGCCAGGAGATCATGAAAGACCCCCTCATAGAACCAGGACTACAATGTAGGTTCCAGGACTGGCTCTTACCTTGCTTAGCACAGTAACTGGTACACAGCAGCACACTGGTTTAAAAACACGTATGTGGCTCACATCTGTCATCCTAGCACTCTGGGAGGCTGAGGTGGGAGGATCACTTGAGGTCAGGAGTTTGAGAGAAGCCTAAACCAGAGCAAGATCCCATCTCTACAAAAAATTGAAAAATTAGCTGGGCATGGTGAAACATGCCTGTCGTCCCAGCTACTCAGGAGGTTGAGTTGGGAGGGTCACTTGAGCCCAAGGGTTTGAGGTTGCTGTGAGCTGTGATCATGCCACTGCATTTTAGCCTGGGCAACAAAGTGAGACTCTGTCTCATAAATTAAATACATACAAACATACATACATACATATATTTTACACCAACCTAGCTAGGATAGCAAAATAAACAAAAAATAAAAAGTAAAAACATATATTATCATCATTCACTTCTCAAATTAGCAGATTATGTTTTTAAAAACTAATACTCAGTGTTGGCAAGGAGAAAGAGAAGAGTACTTTCATCCCAAGGCTAATGGTCGTTAAGAAATTGGCACCCGTCATAAGGAAAATTAACATGATGACTAAAAACTATTTGAGTCAGCACATTTCTCATCTGGGAATCACTCTGGGCAGATAATGAGATGCGCTGCAGAAGGTATAGGCATAAGCATGTTCATCCCGGCTTCATTTGCAACAGGGAACTGTTAGAACCAATATTAGAGGAATGGATAAATAAACTAAGAGATGGCAGGTAGGAGAGATTATGCTGCCCTGAGAATGATGTTTTTGCAGAGTAGCCAGCACATAGAGTAGTCAAATTCATGGAAATGAAAGTAGGTGCTTGGGAGAGGAAGGAGAGAGAATTTGTTCAGTGGGTACAGAGTTTCAGTTTTGCAAAATAAAGAGTTCTGGAGATCGGTTATACAAAATGGTAAGTTTTATGGTATGTGTATTTCAGCACAATTTTTATTTATTTATTCATTTGTTTATTTATTTATTTTTGAGACAGAGTCTCACCTCATCGCCCAGGCTAGAGTGCCATGGTATCAGCCTAGCTCACAATACCCTCAAACTCCTGGGCTCAAGTGATCCTCCTCCTTTAGCTTCCCGAGTAGCTGGGACTACAGGCACCTGCCACAACACCCACCTGGCTACTTTTTCTGTTTTTTAGTAGAGACAGGGATCTAGGTCTTGCTCAGGCTGATCTTGAACTCCTAAGCTCAAGTAGTCCACCCACCTTGGTTTCCCAGAGTGCTAGGATTACAGGCATGAGCCACCACACACTGCCTTCTTGGGAGGCTGAGGCAAAAGGATTACTTGAGCTATCACACCTTGGCACTCTATCGAGGGCAACATAGTGAGACTCTGCCTCTGACAGAGTCTCACTTTGTCACCCTCAGTAGTGGTGTCACACAGCTCACAGCAACCTCCAACTGCTGGGTTTAGGTGATTCTCTTGCCTCAGCCTCCAGAGTACCTGGGACTACAGGTGCCGGGCTATTTTTTGTTGCAGTTTGACCAAGGCCAGGTTCAAACCCATCACCCTTGGTATATGGGGCCAGTGCCCTACCCACTGAGCCACAGGCACTGCCTGACTTACTTACTTTCTTTCTTTTTTCCTTCCTTCCTTCCTTCCTTCCTTCCTTCCTTCCTTCCTTCCTTCCTTCCTTCCTTCCTTCCTTCCTTCCTTCCTTCCTCTCTCTCTTTCTTCCTTCCTTCCTCTCTCTCTCTCTTTCTCTTTCTCTCTCCCTCCTTCCTTCCTTCAGACAGACTCTTACTCTGCACCCTGTTGCTGAATGCCATGGCATTATAGGTCACAGCAACCTCAAACTCTTGGCCTCAAGTGATCCTCTTGCCTCAGCCTCTGTAGTAGCTGGGGCTACAGGAGCCCACCACAATGCCTGACTGATTTTCTAGAGATGGGGTCTTGCTCTTGCTCAGGTTGGTCTCGAACTCCTGAACTGAGGCTATCCACCTGCCTTGGCCTCCCAGAGTGCTAGGATTACAGGTGCCTCATTCACTTTCATTGCCTGTCTGGCCCTTGGAAGCATTTACATTTCTGACTGTTGGTTCCATACTTGTATTTTCTTTCCTTTTTTTTTTTTTTTTGAGAGAGAGTCTAGCTCTGTCACCCTGGCATGGCAGCCTAGCTCACAGCAACTTCAAACTCCTAGGCTCAAGCAATTCTCCTGTGTCAGCCTCCTGAGTAGCTTGGAACTACAGGCACCTGCCACAATGCCCAGCTAAATTTTTCTGTTTTGGGTAGAGACAGAATCTTGCTTTTGCTCAGGCTGCTCTCATACTCCTAAGTGCCAAGGATCCTCCTGTCTTGGCCTCCTTGAGTGCTGGGATTACATATGAGCTATACTCACATTTTCTAACACTGGAAATTGCCTTAAAATGTACTGAGTGCTCCATCACTGGAGATGTGTAAACTGAGGTTAGACGGCTGCTTGCTGGGGGTGTTGGAGAGGCATTTCAAAGGCCAGTAAGGAATTAGATCAGATAACATATATAATTCTTTCCAGCCCTGCAATGCCAAATATTTACTTAAGATTTGTAGCATATATTTTTAAGAACTAACTTCCCCTCTGGTTTCAATTTACTGTTTCAATCTTTCCTCTCCCTTCATCTTAGTTTCTTGATCTATTTATATATTTTTAATCATATGATTCTACTGTATGAATTCCTGTAAGCTTACTCAAATCCCTTTTGGAATAAGGCATGGAGAACAAATAAATCTATACATAAATATTTACCTAAAAATATTCCAGGTACTGAACAGAAACAAAAAAAGAATTATCATTTGCAACTGCCAGGTTATCTCAGGTTCTATGAGATTATTGGGCTCAAGGAGATAAAGAATAGAAAGAGCTAAGTGTCTGAGATGTGATAGGTGCTCCCAACCCACTGTTTCAGGAAAGGCAGCCTGAAAGTTTTATCTCCTACTCATTGCTTAAAATAGATTTTTAAATTCCAAAACTAACTGAGGCAGTTTAAAAAAATGGATGCAAATTCCTTGACATCCCTCCCGTATGTCCCCTTTCCTTGAATCTGGGTAAGCTTGTGGCTGATTTTACCAGTAGAATTCAGCAAGAGTGATGCTATGTGACTTTCAAGGTTGGGTCATAAAAAAACACAAAACTCTGCCTGGTTCTCTTAGAATTCAGCAAGAGTGATGCTATGTGACTTTCAAGGTTGGGTCATAAAAAAACACAAAACTCTGCCTGGTTCTCTTGGAATATTTTCTTTTTCTTTTTTTTTTTTTTTAGAGACAGAGTTTCACTTTATGGCCCTCCGTAGAGTGCCATGGCATCACACAGCTCACAGCAACCTCCAACTCCTGGGCCCAAGCGATTCTCCTGCCTCAGCCTCCCAAGCAGCTGGGACTACAGGCGCCCGCCACAACGCCCGGCTATTTTTTGGTTGCAGTTCAGCCGGGGCCGGGTTTGAACCCGCCACCCTTGGTATATGGGGCCGGCGCCCTACTCACTGAGCCACAGTCACCGCCCCTCTTGGAATATTTTCTTTCCAGTTGCTTCCACCTGGCATATTTCCTCTTGGAACACAGTTTCCATGCTGTAAGGAAGCTCAAGCCACATTGAAAGGCCATTCGTAAGTGTTCCAGTGAATGGCTCTGGTTAAGCACAATATACTAGTTCATCCAAACCCAGGCACCAGAAATGTGTGTTACTGCCAGCTGTTTTAGTGTTCTGCATTAGGTCACAGACATCACAAAGCAGAGACAAATCAAATCACTGTGCCCTGTCCAAATCCCTGACCTATAGTACCGATGAGCAGAATAAAAGGATTGTTGTTTTATGCCACTAAGTTTGGGGTTTGCTATCCAGCAACCAGAAAATTAGAAAGCAACCCAGGAACACACTGTTACTGCAAACAATTCAAACCATAATGAAAAAAAGTAATGTAAAATCGACAGATTCCCTTTTTATAATACGTCTACCATTCCATCTCCCTCCTCAGGGATGACACTGTGAAGAGTTTAAAGTATAAATCCTGGTAAATCTTTTTCTATGCATTTACATATGTATGGATAATAGGAATATATAGGTTTTGTGCTTTTTAAAGTGAGTTTATATAAAAATGCAACTTTCCTTTTTTTCTTTTTTTTTGCAGTTTTGGCCAGGGCTGGGCTTAAACCCGCCACCCCCAGTATATGGGGCCAGCACCCTACTCCTTGAGCCACAGAGGCTGCCCCACAACTTTCCTTTTTTCTATTAATAATATGTCTCAGTGACCTCCTTAAATTTATAAAAAAATTGAACCAGTAATACATTTGCATGCTGTGGTAGCGAGCCTCCAAGATGGCTTCTCTGTATTCAAAACCTTGTATAGTCCCTCTCCACACTGAACCAGGATTCGCCTATGTGATCAATAAAATATGACAGTAATGGGCTCAGCGCCTATAGCTCAGTGAGTAGGGTGCCAGCCACACACACCAAGGCTAGCCGGTTCGAGCCTGGTGGGGGCAAAATAGCCAGGCATTGTGGAGGGTGTCTGTAGTCCCGGCTACTTGGGAGGCTGAGGCAAGAGAATCGCTTAAGCCCAAGCATTTGAGGTTGCTGTGAGCTGTGACACCATGGCACTCTACCAAGGGCAACATAGTGAGACACTGTCTCAAAAAAAAAAATATGGCAGAAATGATGTTATGTGCCACTTCTGAGATTAGGTCATAAAAGATGCTACATCTCTATCTTGGTGTCTTGCTCCTATTATGGGGTAAGGCACCTGGCATACCGAGAGCAGTCCCACACCAAGGCCTTTGGCCAACAACCAGTGAGTAACGGGGACCTCTAGCCAATGGGCATGGGATTGAATGAATTATCTTGGAAATAGACCCTCCAGCCCCAGCCAAGCCTTCAGATGATTGTGGGCCTGGCTGACACTTTGACTGCAGTCTCATGAAAGACCTTGAGACAGAATCAACCAAAGCTGATTCCAAATTACTTACCATCAAAAATTGGGTGAGGTAATAAATGCTGCTGAGTGTGGGGGTAATTTATTTACAGAAATAGATAACTGATACACATGGTTCAGTTTTTTTAAGGTCTAAAAAGGATATAGCAAAAGCTCTTTGTAACTCCTACCTCTAAATACCCAGTCCCTCATCCTCTGCCACTTCCCCCATCTAATTTACAGTACGTCCTTGGTAAATGTTCTGTTTATTTCCTTGGGTACAGAAGCAGATATCCCTTTGGCCCCCCTCTCAGACCGTCTGACCCAGGAAAGGCTGCAGCAGGATGACATTCCCTTTTAGCAGCTGCAAACCATATCATTCTTTCTCCCCCAGGAACTGGGCCATGGGCCTTTTTGGTTTAAATTTCATCATCCTTGCCAAAGCCTTAGACACCTACAAGCATCCCCACATCCTGTCTCAGGTCTGGGGGTGGGGGCTTCCTCCTCCTCGCACACTAGTGGAAAATATTACCTGGGCTTTTTCTTCAGCCCATAGAAATCAGAAATCAACCACTCATCTCTCAACATCCAGGCCCAGCCCATTTTCCCAGCCCCTTGCTCATGACAAACATCCTGTATCCTGTCCTAGCCTAGATTTCACTTCAGAAATCCCAAAGTTTTACTTTCCAGGCTTCTTAGACTTTTGCCACCTCCAAGACCTCACTCAGTCTGACCCCTTTGTCCTGAACACTCTACCCACAACCTGAAAACAACCACTTGTCTTATAAGACCCAACCCCGGGAGCATCTTTGTGAAGCCTCCTCTAATGTCCTCACTGGCCTCTTTGCTTCCAGCCTGGCCCCCTCCAGCCCACTGTCTCCTTGACAGCCAGAGGGACTGATTCAAAACTGAGACCTCCAGCCAATAGCTATGTGAGTGAATTATCTTGGAAATAGACCTTCCAGCCCCAGTCAAGCCTTCAGGTAACAAGACCTTTTGATATTGTCCCCCGAGTCCCTTAGGTCCTGTTTATTTCTTTTAATCTTTTGCTCTCTGTTGCTCAGATTGGGTAATTTATATTGATTTATCTTCAAGTTCATAGACTCTTTCCTGTGACATCTCCATTTTGCTATTTAGCCCATCATCTATTTAGGGTTTTTTTTTGGTTTGCTTGTTTTCCATTTTATTTATTTATTTATTGAGACAGAGTCTCACTTTGTTGCCCTTGGTAGAGTGCCATGGCGTTCTAGCTTACAGCAACCTCAAACTCCTGGGTTCTAGGAATTCTCTTGCCTCAGCCTCCTGAGTAGCTAGGACTACAGGCACCTGCCACAATGCCCAGCTAGTTTTTCAGAGACAGGGCTTCACTCTTGCTCAGGCTGCTCTCCAACTCCTGAGCTCAAGCAATCCATCTGCCTTGGGGCAGCGCCTGTGGCTCAAGGAGTAGGGTGCCGGTCCCATATGCCAGAGGTGGCGGGTTCAAACCCAGCCCTGGCCAATAACCAAAAAAATCCATCTGCCTTGGCCTACCAGAGTGCCAGGATTATAGATGTGAACAATTGCACCCAGCCTGGTTTTGTTGTTTAGAGACAGGTTCTCACCCTGTCACCCAGGATGGAGTGTAATGCCATCATCATAGCTCACTGCAACCTGAATTCCTGGGCTCAAGTGATCCTCCTTCCTTAGCATCCTGAGCAGCTGAGACTGCAGATGTGACCAAACATACTTGCCTGATTTTTTTTTAGAGACCAGTTATCACTGTTACCTAGGCTGGTCTTGAACTCCTTCCTTGGCCTCAAGGGATCCTCCTGCCTCCCAAAATGCTAGGATTTTAAGTGTGAGCCACCATGCCTGGCATAGGTGAATGTTTATAGCAGCTTGCTGTGGCCTGATGTTTGTGTCCCCCTCAAAATCTATATGTTGAGATCCTAACCCCAAAAGTGATGGTGATGGTATTAATATTGGGACCTTTGGGAAGGGACTAGATCATGAGGGCAGAGCCTTCATAAATGGGATTAGTGCCTTGATAAAAGAGGCCTGGATAGATGCCACATGAGGACACAGTGAAAGGCACCAAGCTTTAACTAGACACTGAGTCTATGGGCATCTTGACCTTAGATTTTCTAATCTCCACAACAGTAAGATATAAATTTTTTTTTTTTTTTTTGAGATAGACTCTGACTCTGTCCCCTAGGTAGTGTGCCATGGCCTCGGTCTAGCTCACAGCAACTTCAAACTCCTGAGTTCAAGCAATCCTCCTACCTCAGCAAGGAAGATTCCTTCCTACTCCTATGTAGCTGGGACTACAGGTAACCACCACAACATCCAGCTTATTTTTCTTTTCTTTCTTTCTTTCTTTTTGAGATAGAGTCCCACTATGTCGCCTCGCTGGAGTTCTGTGGCGTCACAGCTCACAGCAACCTCAAACTCTTGGACTTAAGTGATTCTCTTGCCTCAGCCTCCCAAGTAGCTGGGACTACAGGCACCCGGCTATTTTTTGTTGCAGTTGTCATTGTTGCTTAGCTGGCTCCGGGTGGGTTCAAACCTGCCAACTTCAGGTTCGTAACCACTGTGCTAGGGGTGCTGAGCCAATTTTTGTATTTTTAATAGAGATAGGGTCTTGCTTTGTTTAGTCTGGTCTTGAAACTCCTAACCTCAAGAGATCCTCCTGCCTCAGCCTCCCAGAGTGCTAGGATTATAGGTATGAGCCACAGTGCCCAGCTAAGAAATTAATTTCTGTGTTTTATAAACCACCAAACCACTACTTTGTTGTAGTAGCCAGAACAGACTAAGACATAGCCCTATTCATAATGTCTGCAAATTGGAAACAACGCCTTCAATGGGTAAATCAGTAACAAACTGTAGTATATCCATACGCCTTGGAGGTATGCATTTCAGCAAGGAAAGGAAATGAAGTACTGATAACCTGCAGCGACTTAGATGAATCTCGAAGGCATTATTCTGAGGGAAAGGAGCCAGTTTCAAAAGGTTATATATCACATAATTTCATTTATACGACATTCTTAAAAAGACAGAACGACAGTGTTGCAGCTATAGTTACTCCAGGCTGAGGGGGAGGTGCGTGTCACTACAGAGGAAACCTGAGGGTTTTCTGAGGGTGATGAAACTGCTGTACATCCTGTTTGTGGTGGTGGTTATGCAAATATACTCATGTTAAAATTCATAGAACTATACACCTCTACACCAAACGAAGGAGAAAGGAAAAGGAAGAAAGAAAGAGGTCAATTTTACGTGTGTTAATTAAAACAAACAAAAAAACCCCCTTGTGGTAGCCAACCTCTAAGATGGTCCACGATGCCCCTCGCCTTTTCTTTGTAGTTATGCCCTCCTCCCTTTGAATAGAGCTATCCTGCGTGACCAATAAACGTGGCAAAAGTGACAATGTGTGACTTCCGAGGCTAGGCCTTAAAAGAAGCTCTTGTCTTGGTCTTTTGAGTCACACATTCTGGGTGAAGCCAGCCACAGTACTGTGAGAACCTTCAAGCCACCCCACGGAGAGAAACGGAGGCCTCCTACTGACACCCACACCCAACTAGCCAGCCATAAGAGTGAGCTGCCTTGGAAAAGGAACCGAGGGTGATGCCTGTGGCTCAAAGGGTTAGGGTGCCAGCCTCATGTGCCAGAGGTGGCAGGTTCAAACCCAGCCCTGGCCAAAAACTGCAAAAAAAAAAAAAAAAAAGGAACTGAAAGCCATGTTCCTTTATACCTATATACGAGGTCAAGTTTCAGATGTCTGCAGCCTTGACTATAACCTCGTGAGAGACCGTGAGCCAGAACTGCTCCGTCAACCTACTTCCAAACTCCTGAGTCACAGAAACCAGGACAGATAAAACACGACTATCATTTTTAGATACTACTTTTGGATAAAGGATACTACATTCACATAAAGGGTACAAAAACCAAGTCAGATACACAACTCTTCTTTGCTCAGAACCTGTTTTTTTCTTTTTTTTTGAGACAGAGTTGGGACAGAAGTAGCTGGGACTATAGGTGCCCACCAAAACACCAGCTATTTTTTTTTTTTTTTGAGACAGAGTCTTAAGCTGTTGCCCTGTGTAGAATGCTGTGGTGTCACAGCTCACAGCAACCTCAAACTCTTGGGCTTAAGCGATTCTCTTGCCTCAGCCTCTCAAGTAGCTGGGACCACAGGCACCCGCCACAACACCCGGCTATTTTTTGGTTGTAGTTGTCATTGTTGTTTGGCAAGCCTGGGCTGGATTTGAACCTGCCAGCTCTGGTGTATGTGGCTGGTGCTCTAGCCACCTGAGCCACAAGTGCTGAGCCCCAGCTATTTTTTAGAGATGGGGTCTCACTCTTGCTCAGGCTGGTCTCGAACTCCTGAGCTCATGTGATCCACCTGCCTCGGCCTCGCAGATCTGCTCAGAACCTTCTAATGGCCTCTCAGGTCATTCACAAAAAACCAAACACAGGTCCACTATGATTTGGCCTCACCTTTCACCCCCCTCCCTGTCCCTTGGACATGCCAAACTCATCTCACTTCAGGCCTTCCGCGCTGGCTGGTCCTTCTACCTGGACTGCTCTTCCCCAGTATCCACACGGCACACTCCCTCACCTCTTTGAAGCCTCTTCTGAAATGTCACCTGGACACAGAGGCCTTCCCTGACCACCCCAGTCACCTTTTTTCCTCTTTACCCTATTTCATTCTTCTTCATAGTCTTCATCGCCACCTCGTATATACTTATTCGTTTCTTATCTGTTTCTCCTCCAGTGGATGAAAGTTCCATGGGAAGAGGTCTCAATTTATAATAGTTCAGTCACTTAATGTGGATTCTTATTTTGCAGATGTAGTCCCATAATTACACAGCTTTAGGGTTAAAGCTTGGTCTTACATCTATGCCTTTACACTCCCAGCTTAGTGCCCTTTCCACAGGGTCACCCAGTTGAAAGCCCTCCTTTTATAGTTGAAGAGCAGACAAGAGTTCAGAGAGGACCAGAGCCTGCCACAAAGAGGCAGTTCTCTGCTTCTCCCTGTCCCCTCCCCTCTATGTAATTGGTCCTCTGAGCCCTAATTCTTTGCAGGGGGGTTCTCCTGCTGGCCCATCTCCCTGCAGGCTCAGTGCTCAGAGTTCCTGTTTGCTCACTGGCAACAGCTGGGAGAAAATGTTCTCACTGTGAGCAAACATAACACTGAAAAGCCAGGAGAGGTAAAGGAGGCTTATAGCAGGCAGTGCCCCACAGGGCTGCCAGAGCCCCAGTAATGCTTAACCCCACCCCAACCCTCCACCCATTGGACGCCCTCCTAAGACTTGCAAATCATTTTCATGCATTTTGAAGTCTCTCTAGCAGCCTCATACCAACCGCTGGTTCTTAGTTGAAGAAACTGAGCCTCAGAAAGGTCATACAATTTTGCTAAATATTAACAGTATTATTATTGAGAATGCACTATGTGGATCAAGTAGTATGGCTTTATTAGTTGTTTAAATTCTCACAACCCTACAGAGTAGAATGGAGTTATATCATATGTGGGGTTAATACATTAGGGCAGAAAGAGAAATCATTTTGTCTTGATACTTTAAGATCTGATTTTAAAGTAAAATGAGACTTGACTGAGACATTATTTCAATTTTAGAGATGGAAAAGCTGAGGTTCAGACAGGCTAATGACTTGTCTGAGTCACACATTAGTTAGCAGCAGAGGTGGGATTTGAACCCAAGCCTCGTAGACTGTGTACAAGCCAGCACGGTACAGCACAAGGTCAGAAATCAAAGTGTTCGGATCCAAGACCAGTGCCTTCTCCCTGAGCCATGGAAAAGAATGCCTATAATGTAACACGAAGAACAAGGCACTCTGCTGGGAACTGGAGGTGGCACAACTTCCGCGGAGGGCCGTGTGGCCATATCAATCAGAATGACAAATGTGCCAAACCCTATGACCCACCAATTCCGCTTCCAGAAACATCTTTTGTTTGCGATGGCTAAAAACATCAAACTTAGGCTCGGCGCCTGTGGATCAAGCTGCTAAGACGCCAGCCACATACACCTGAGCTGGCGGGTTCGGATCCAGCCCGGGCCTGCCAAACAACAATGACGGCTGCAACCAAAAAATAGCCGGGCACTGGGGCAGGCGCCTGTAGTCCCAGCTACTTGGGAGGCAGAGACAGGAGAATCACTTGAGCCCAGGAGTTGGAGGTTGCTGTGAGCTGTGATGCCACGGCATTCTACCCAGGGTGACAGCTTGAGGCTCTGTCTCAAAAAAAAAATTAAAAAAAAACCCATCAAACTTAAATGTCTTGCAATAAATTAAATGTATTATAGTCCATTCACTATATAGAATGATGTAGCTCTAAGGTATATTATGTGAAAAAATGCAAGAACCAGACACCACATTGTGTGTGTGTTTAAATGATATTCACATAGGCTATACCTGGCATGGAAAATTTCTGGAAGGCTTATAAGAAACTGTTAGTGGGGCGGTGCCTGTGGCTCAGTCGGTAAGGCGCCGGTCCCATATACCAAGGGTGGCGGGTTCAAACCCGGCCCCGGCTGAACTGCAACCAAAAAATAGCTGGGCGTTGTGGTGGGCGCCTGTAGTCCCAGCTACTCGGGAGGCTGAGGCAAGAGAATCGCTTAAGCCCAGGAGTTGGAGGTTGCTGTGAGCTGTGTGATGCCACGGCACTATACCGAGGGCCATAAAGTGAGACTCTGTCTCTACAAAAAAAAAAAAAAGAAACTGTTAGTGGTATTTGCCTCTGGGTGGGTGTAGGTTAGCAGGTAGCACTAATTTTTCACTCTGTAGAAATTTTCTTGTCTGTTTTTTTTTCCTTTTTGAGACAGAGTCTCATTCTATTGCCCTGGGGTTGAGTGCTATGGCATCATAGCTCACAGAACCTCAACCTCTTGAGCTCAAGTGATTTTGTTGCCTCAACCTCCCAAGTAGCTGAGAATACAGGTGCCCCCCACAATGGCCTGGCTATTTTTATTTTTTTTTGAGGCAGAGTCTCATCATGTCACCCTCAGTAGAATGCCCTGGTGTCACTGCTTACACCAACCTTAAACTTTTGGGCATAAGTGGTTCTCTTGCCTCAGCCTCCCAAGTAGCTGAGCCTACAAGCTTCAGTGCATGTAGCCAGCACCCTACCCAATGAGCTACAGGCGCTGCTCAACCTGGTTATTTTTAGAAATGGGGTCTTGCTCTGGCTCAGGCTGTTCTCAAACTCCTGAGTTCAGACATCCACCCGCCTCGGCCTCCCAGAGTGCTGGGATTACAGACGTGAGCCACCACACCCAGCCTTCTTTTCTACTTTTTGAATTGTTTACCCATTGTACATGAATATATTTTTGATAAATTTTTTGAATAATTTATACAGCCAGAGCTGTGTTGTTTGGGACATGGCAGGGACCACTCATCCATGCCGCAGGTGACCCTAGGGAGCACTGCAAAGCCCCTGCTCCCCTCTTAGCTCCTGCTCTGCCTCTGACCTGGAGGCCACACCTGGTTAAGATCTGATCCAACACTCTCGGTTTAAAAGCCTCCTCTTTGGCTTCCCAAGGGTAAGAGTCAAACCCTTAGTTTGGTGTTCCAGGCCCTTTACATGTGGCTTCCCAGGCCACCTCATGTCCCGTCTCTCCGCCTTAGATCTCTGTGTGGCACTGTTTGCTGCTCCACACAGACTCAGCTTCCAACACCTTAGCTCTTAGTAACTTTGTTCATGTAATCCTTCCTCCTAACATTCTTCTCCCTGTGTATGACTGTTAAGATCATAGTCATCATTCAACTCAATTCCCGGCTCCTCCATGAATTCTTGGTAATGCCAGAAGTCAACTCACTTGCACACCTTTTCTGCATAATCATTCGTTCGTCTCATCTATAAGAGTCACTTTTATAAGCCAAGCTCTGGGTTCAGCGCTGATCCCTAGAGATCCACCAGGTATGGTCCCTGTCTACCTGGAGAAACAGATTAGTAGTAGGTGACGTGACACCAGAGGCAGTACAGCAGAATGCTGACTCTTATACCAAACTGCCAGGGCCTGAGTCCCTGCTCTGCCACTTGTCTGACCTTCGGCCAGGTGCTTCAGCTCACTGCACCTCAGCTCCCCGGTCTGTACCATGAACATCATAAGACAAGCAGCCTCTTAGTATCATTCTCGAATGAGGTGACTTAGTTTATGTAAAGTGCTTAGACCACAGCCTGGCACATAAAAAATGATACATGTCAGTTATTATAATACATGTCGTTATTATATTTCAAGGTGCTGAACATTAACGAGTATGTCATAAGCAGAGGGAAAGCCTCAGCAAGAACTGGTGATGAGAAGAGTAATGGAGTTTCTCTTGGAAGGCACCTGGGTCTTTTGAGGTATGTTCAGGGTCTTGCTGAGTGAGAGTCTCCCAAACTTCACCTTCATAATTCATGCCACATCATTTACTTAGCATGTTTCTCTGAACCAACTCTTTTTTTTTTTTTTTTTAATAACCTAAGTAGGTAAGCTTCTTAATAGGAAACTTTAAACCACATCTGTAAGTGAGAAAACATAAATACAAAGTCTCAAAAATAGGTGGGGCATGGTGGCTCATGCCTATAATCCTAGCACTCTGGGAGGCCGAGCCAGGTGGATCGTTTGAGCTCAGGAGTTTAAGACCAGCCTGAGCAAGAGTGAGACCCTGTCTCTAAAAACATAGCCAGGCATTGTGGCTGGCATCTGTAGTCCCACTTACTCAGGAGGCTAAGGCAAAAGGATCTCTTGAGCCCAGGAGTTTGAGGTTGCTGTGAGCTATGATGCCATAGCACTCCACGGAGGGCAACAAAGTGAGACTGTCTCATTTAAAAAACAAAGTCTCAAAAATAAACACAGTGAAAACAAGTTTACTGAATTCCAGCTAGCTAAGGTTATCTGACCCTGAGGTTGGCTCTCTCCACTACAAGGGCAGATTATTAGCAAGCCATGTAGAGGCATTAAGGACACACTGGCACCAAAGTGAAATTTGCTCTTTGTCATTCTTAGCAGGATTGAGAAAAACGGAAAAGATAATTCTTGCCTTCTGCTAGTGCCTGGCACCCCCTAAAGTCCGTCTTACACGCCGTTAGAGAGGAAATACATGACCCATATTGTGGGATGGATGTCAAATGGCTCA
This sequence comes from Nycticebus coucang, assembly GCF_027406575.1. Taxonomy (NCBI): domain Eukaryota; kingdom Metazoa; phylum Chordata; class Mammalia; order Primates; family Lorisidae; genus Nycticebus; species Nycticebus coucang. The sequence continues at coordinate 39,222,894 of NC_069800.1, read as the reverse complement.
GTGGGTTGCCAATTTTTTTTTTTTTGGAGAGACAGAGTCTCTCTGTAACACCCTCGGGTAGAGTGCCGTGGCGTCACACGGCTCACAGCAACCTCTAACTCTTGGGCTTACGCGATTCTCTTGCCTCAGCCTCCCGAGCAGCTGGGACTATAGGCGCCCGCCACAACGCCCGGCTATTTTTTTGTTGCAGTTTGGCCAGGGCTGGGTTTGAACCCGCCACCCTCAGTATATGGGGCCGGCGCCCTACTCACTGAGCCACAGGCACTGCCCGGTTGCCAATTTTTTTTAGAAAAGTGGATTTTCAGAGAGGGATTTGGTATCCTCGCCAGGGTGCCACCCCATGTGGGCATTGTTCCTCCATCTCTGAGTCACTTTACTTGGGGAAGGAGGCTTCCGGTAAAGGCCTTTTGCTCCTTCCTTTCTCAGTGTTTACCTGGTTCTGCTTGGCATCCTGGGATAATGATCAATAAAGGATTAGATGTGAAAACAAACCAAACCTGCTTGCCCTTAAATAACGTTCTTTCAAGGGAAAGGTCTCAACTTTGAAATAAGCCAGGTTTCAAGCAAGAATTTGAATTAATTTTGACAACATAATCCAGAGAGCAGGATTTGCCTTCAGGCTATGTTTTTTGTTTTTGTTTTTTTTCCTGTCAGCCCTATTAGTATAGAAAGAGAATTGAGGAAAGGAAGGGATCTTTATTTTCAGGCCAGGGAAAGAGTATTATTGTTGTTGTTGTTGTTGCTACTGGATTATTAACTGAGCTTCATTGAAGTGAACTGAAAACGGAAATGAAAGGTCAACTCTTTTCCGTCCTCCCTCTGTCCTTTCTCTCCTTCCTTCTTTTTTCCCTTATTCTCCCTCCCTTCTCCCTTCCATATTGCTGGAGACATATGATGTTTCAGGACAGTGTTTCCCAGCCTTTTTTCCTTTGAAGAATGTCTCCATTTCTTCCAAATCCACAAGCCTTCTCTATCATTAGTAATTAATTAAAAAATTATACATTTGTTTATTTATATAAATTTGGTCTCATCCTAACACAAGGAAAGGCTTGATCGTCTAGTTTGTATATCCCACTACGTAAGTAATGTAAGTCAGACCAGCTGAGCAGTAGGCGCCTCCTGAAGCCACCTTGCTCACCTCCATTGGGGGGACCTGTGGTGCCACCAGGAAAGGGCAGCAGGGCTTCTATTCCTTGCCTGTCCACTCACTGTGATCCCTTCCTTCCTCCAGATCTGTGTTGCTCACACCTGAGCTCCTGAAGAGCTTGTTAAGGACAGGCTGCACCCTAATTCAGAGATCCTAATTCAGCAGATTTGGGGTAGGGCCTAATTTGGGATTCTGCATTTCTTTTTTTTTTTTTTTAAGACAGAGTCTCATTCTACCATGGCATCATAGCTCACAGCAACCTCAAACTCTTGAGTTCAAGTGATCCTCCTGCCTCAGCCTCCCAAGTAGCTGGTACTACAGGCACCTGCCACAACACCCAGCTATTTTTAGAGATGGTGTCTCGCTCTGGCTTAGGCTGGTCTCAAACTCCTGGCCTCCTGCCTTAGCCTCCCCAAATGTTAGGATTACAGGTGTGAGCCACTGGGCCTGGCTGACTCTGCATTTCTTTTCTTTTTTTTTTTTCTTTGTAGAGACACAGTCTCACTTTATGTCCCTCGGTAGAGTGCCGTAGCGTCACATGGCTCACAGCAACCTCCAACTCCTGGGCCTAGGCGATTCTCTTGCCTCAGCCTCCCGAGTAGCTGGGACTACAGGTGCCCGCCACAATGCCCAGCTATTTTTTTGGTTGCAGTTTGGCCGGGGCCGGGTTTGAATCTGCCACCCTCGATATATGGGGCCAGCGCCTTACCGACTGAGCCACAGGCGCCGCCCTGACTCTGCATTTCTAACAAGCTCCCCAGGTGATGCTGCTTCTGCTGGTCTAAGGATTGCCATTTAAGCAGATCTTGGGTTACTGGATATCAAAATCACTTACAGCTGCTTGTGAAAAATGCAGATTCCTGGGCACTACCCAGCAGATATTTTGCTTCCTCAGGTCTGGGATGGCTACCAGAGGTCTACCTTGCCAACCAGCACTCCCAGGAACCTCTGCAGACCACCCTTTGAGAAACGTAGCATGAACACCATTAGCACCTGTAATGCAGGAGTGAAGCACAGGGAGGTGAAGGGGTCTGGCTTGAAGGTCATCTTGCAAGTCAGGGACAATTTTTCCCTATTGCTACAGCCCTAACCTTAGAGCATCTTGGACTACTCCTTCCCTCCCAAAGCCAGAATGTCAGCAAATTCTGTTGACTCTCCCTTCCAAATACACTCAGACTTTAAGATTCCAGCAAACAGATTTGGGGGTGGGAGAGTAAATAAACTGCACTGTAAAACGCTGATAATTGTTGAAACTGTAAAGTTCATTTTATTTATGTTTTTTTTTGTGTGTGTGGTTTTTTTTTTGGCTGGGGCTGGGTTTGAACCTGCCACCTCCGGCATATGGGACCGGCGCCCTACTCCTTGAGCCACAGGCGCCGCCCTTATTTATGTTTTTTTTTTATATTTATTTGAAGTTTCCTATTAAAAAGTTTTAAGTCTTTGGTTTTTTTTTGTTTGTTTTTTGCTTTTTTTAATTGAGACAGTCTCACTATGTTGCCCTCGGTTGAGTGCCCTGGCTTCACAGCTCACAGCAACCTCAAACTCTTTTTTTTTTTTTTTTTGTTTTGGCCGGGGCTAGGTTTGAACCCGCCACCTCTGGCATATGGGACCGGCGCCCTACTCCTTGAGCCACAGGCGCCGCCCAGCAACCTCAAACTCTTGGGCTTAAGCGATTCTGTTGCCTCAGCCTCCCTAGTACCGTTTCCCCAAAAATAAGACAGTGTCTTATTTTAAGGTGTGCTCCCAAAGATGCGCTAGGTCTTATTTTCAGGGGACGTCTTATCTTCCCTGTAAGTAGGTCTTATTTTCGGGGAAACAAGGTAGCTGGGACTACAGGCATCTGCCACAATGCCCAGCTATTTTGTCATTGTTGTTGTTATTGTTGTTTTAGCAGATTAGGGCTGGGTTCAAACCTACCAGCCTCACTGCACATGGCTGGCACCATAACCGCTGAGCTATGGGCACCCAGCCAAAAAATTTTAAGTCTTTGATTGAACAAATCCACTATGGGGAACTCATCTTAATGAATACTAAAAAAAAAAAAAACCCAAAAAAACCCCCCAAAACAAAAAACTTACAATTTTTTTTTTGAGACAGGGTTTCACTTTTTGGCCCTCAGTAGAGTGCCTTGGTGTCACAGATCACAGCAACCTCAAGCTCCTGGGGTCAAGTAATCCCGCTGCCTCAGCCTCCCAAATAGCTGGGACTTTTGTTTTTTTTGAGACAGAGCCTCAAGCTTTAGCCTTGTGTAGAGTGCTGTGGTGTCACAGCTCACAGCAACCTCAAACTCCTGGGCTTAAGTGATTCTCTTGCCTCAGCTCCTGAGTAGCTAGGAATACAGGTGCTCGCCACAACACCCGGCTATATTTTGGTTGTAGTTGTCATTGTTTGGCAGGCCTGGGCTGAATTTGAACCTGCCAGTTCTGGTGTATGTGGCTGGCGCCTTAGCCTCTTGAGCTACAGGCACCACACGGACTTTTTTTTTCTTTTTCATTTTTTTTGAGACAAAGTCTCACTTTGTTGCCCTCAGTAGAGTGCTGTTGCGTCACAGCTCACAGCAACCTCAAACTCTGGGCTCAAGTGATTCTCTTGCCACAGCCGCTTGAGTAACTAGGACTATAGGCACCCACAATGCCTGGCTATTTTCTGGAGATGAGGTTCACTCTGGTTCAGGCTGGTCCCGAACCTGTGAGCTCAGGCAATCAACCTGTCTTGGCCTCCCAGAGTGTTAGGATTATAGATGTGAGCCCAATCAACTGGCCACAAATAATATTTTTTAAATAACAATAGTAAAAAAATGAAAACACATTAAGTTTTCATAATAGGAAAACAATAAACTATAGAACAACCCCTCAATGAAATTTTATATAACTAAAAGCATTTATTTAGGATATGTACCAACAGGGAAAACATCATATATGATTAAGTAAAAAACCATGATATTAAATTGTATATGCTGCATGATTAAAACTGCAAAGATTTATATCTTTAAAAAAGACTGAAACTCAAAAATAATTTTAAATATCCAGAATCTCATCATTCCAACCACCTTTAATGTAATGACCTTTGTCTCTTGGGAGAGCAACTGAATTCTAGTGTAGGGGACACCCCCCAACCACTTCCCATCTTTCTCCTGTATTCTTGGGACAGCTCCCAAGCTGGTTGCTGGTCACTCTGCTTCACTCTTTACCAGCCTCCTCTCCATGAGCTAGAGGGGTTCACAACCCTCTTCTGTTCAGAACCCTGGGAAGTCTTCTCCTAGCTCTCCAAACAAAAGCCAACTCTAGACCTTACTAGGGTCCTCCAGGCTTTAGGGAGTATCATCTTGCTGGTTCAGTGCCCTGCCTCCTGGTCTCCCTGCTGCTCTTCCAGAACACACTCCGGCCTTTGCTCCTGCTGTTTCCTCTGCTGGGAAGGAGCTGCCTCCAGATATCAGAAAGAGCGTGCTCCCTCCCTCCTTAACAGCAGCTTTTCAGAGAGGCCTTATCTGGGCTCTCCCTCTATACCCCCATAACCTTTATTTTTCTTCACAGATCTTATCAACACCTCCCAGGATATGTTTATGTCTTCTACTTTCTAGAATGCAAATTCCTTGAGAAAAAGATCTTGTTTGATTCTCTGCTGCATCTCTAGTACTTAACACAGAATCTGGCACATAGTAGGTGAGAAACAAGCATTTGATTAAAAAATGTTGAACTAAGTAACTATCTAAGGGGGACTACACACTTCATGTGGCTGCCTCGTGGGTAATCTCTTCCTCCTGAAACCTCCTGGCAGTGGCAGATCCACAGGAGGTGCCCAGAGGAAGCTAAGGTGGCTGATCATTTTCCCATCAAAGGCCTCCATGGCACACAGGGTGCAAAATGTGGTCTGTGAACTGGAGGCAGGAGAGCGTGGTGGCTGACAGAACTGGCTTTGGGGGTCAAGTCCTAGCTTTAAACTACCAGCTAGGCAGTCTTGGGAAAATTACGAGAATCCTCTGATAATTAATTTTTCCTTGTACAGAAAGAGAAGGATTACAGCTTCTAGTTCCCAGGGCTGGGACTGGGACTAAACAAATATCCACAAAGTCTCAGCAAGCACAGTGCCTGAGATGTGGATATACGAGAGGCAAATTGATCTATGGCCACGTGCATGGCTTTGTCTCCTTCAAGCTTACAATGTGCTCGTATACACATGCGTTACCTGGTATGAGCCTTTCAAACTTTCAGTTTTATCAGCATTTTATAAGTGAGGAAACTGGGTCAAAGGGTAAAGAGCATGCCCACAGAACACAACTGAATCTGACTGGAGCTCTGATGTCCTTTTCTTCCAGAACACAAGCTATTCTTACTGCTGTTCCTCATCAAAATTATTAGTTTTGTTTTGTTTGAGACAGTCTTACTTTATCACCCTGGGGTAGTGCAATGGTGTCATCCTAGCTCACAGCAACCTCAAACTCTTGGGCTCAGTCGTTCATCATGCCTCAGCTTCCCAAGCAGCTGGGACTACAGGCACCTGCCAAAATGCCCAGCTAATTTTTCTATTTTAGTAGAGACAGGGTCTCACTTTTGCTCAGGCTGGTCTCAAACTCTTGAGCTCAAGCCATCCACCTACCTCAGTCTCCTAGAGTGGTAGGATTATAGGCATGAGCCACCATGCTTGGCTTCATTGAGATGATTTGGATGGTTCACGGGAGCCCCAGACACTAAAGTGTGTGCCTACTAAGGCTGTGGGTGGTGAATGAATTCAGAAACAAAATCAGCCAGTGAGCCACCCACTCATATCATGTGATGGAGGCAGGGAGTGCCTGGGTTCCTTGCTTGTAGCCCTTTTTCTGAATGAGGCTTGGAACCAAGTCTGAACAGGTCAACCATCTCTCAGAGTTCACCTAGGATTTAAAACAATTCGCTCTTTTCCCAGCAGGGAAAATACAAAAGCATGTTCTATACAGTTTCTCCTGCTTTAAGTTGGGCAGCAACTCTAAGCAGGAAATGCTGACTTTGGTGTTTTAAGGGCCTTAGAACCCCACAATCTCTGACCTCTAACCCAGCCTGCCCCTACAAAGCATTTCTTCCCAAAGGTAATTAAGGGAGAAGCCCCTGCATGGAGCGCTGGGCCTGGCTCTCAGCAGAGGCTCTGCCACCTTTCCAGGATCAAAGTCTGAGGGAGGTCACATGGCAGGGAAAAGAGCCACAGGAGTCAGACATGGGATTTTAGAACCACAAGGTCAAAAAATCACGAGTTCTCAGGAGTCATGGATCATTAAAACTGCAGCATCTGAGAGACAAAGAAACTCCTGACTTCTAACACTTTAAGCCTCACAGCATTGGCAGGGATTGTACTGGATGGAGCAAAGGTTGCTTCCAACTGGGAATTCCGACGGTTCCTGGGCATCTTCTATGTGATCTTCTACTTTGCAAACACTCCCTTGTGAGAATATCGGTCTGAGGGCTCCAGCTGCAGGTGAGAGAAAAGGCTTGGGATATCAACCAGGCCTCTTGAGGCGAGAGATCAGAAGGGAAGAGGACAGCTTTCAGAAGGATCCTAACAGGCCAGCAAGCCCAAATCCCCAGTGATGCATTCTGTGACTCTGATGGTGCCAGGTTTGTGGTGGTGGCTACCAACCAACAGAGACTCTGAAGGCAATGCCATTATCATCTTGCTTGATGGCATGTGCTCTGTGCAGGGAATGAGCTGTGTGACTGGTACCCAGCCACCCTTAGGCACTGTATAGCATCATGATCGATAACTTCCACTTGCATAGTGTTCACAATGGAGGAGAGTCTTCATGATCCAAGTCCCAGAAATGGCCCAGGAAGAGGGATAACAGCTTTGGCCAGGCAGTAGGGATGGGTCCTGAGGGACACCTAGAAAAGCAGCCAGTAGATCCACCCTAGCTCTGGCCCCAACCACATTCAGCTAAGGTCACTTCAGGGACCTACATTAATGGATTTCACTGATTTTTAAAAATGAGGGAGAGTTCTAGGATAGTCATGATCTTGTATCAAAACTATAAAAATCTCTATATGAAAAACAATCTCTCTGGACAGAGTTCAGCATCCCAGGCTGTCCAGAGCAGGGCGGACCAGAAGACAGAGGTTGGATTGTTTTGCTGATGAGAAATCCCCAGGAGGAAGCACATCTTATTCCTAGGAGCTCAGAAGTCCTAAGCCCTGGAAAAAGGGAATGTCTCCCTCCTCCAGGAAGTCCCTAGTAACTTTCTCCATCTCTGGCAGTAAGAAGAGGAGCTTACAATCCGGGAGCACCACTGGCTGCCTGGCCTGGCTGGAGGGACCAGCTCAGACTGGGATGTGCTTCAGTCAGGATCAGAACTCGTCCCGAAGCTGAGGGGGCTTGTCCATGCCGAAGAAAGAGGACGGCCTTCCCTGGAGGTCCCGTTCCCGCTTTACAAAGGCAGTAAAGGAGGAGACACAGTTGCCAATAAAGTGGTCGGCTTGGCCAAGGATGTACAGGTCAAGCTGGGCCACCTCAGGTTTCAGGCTCACCACCTTCACCTGCAGGAGGGATGGAGAGGGTGAAGACGCGGAGAGAAGTGCTGCTGGCTGTGTGAGGCCCACCTCCACCCTTTCCCCCCCTCCAGAAGCCTCTGCTCCAAACACCTTCTGCACCTCTGTGCCTTTATTTGTGTTGTTCCCTTTGCCTGGAATGTCATTTCCCCACCCATTAAAGTCCTGACCAGACTTTCAAGGCTCAGCTCAAGTTCTACCTTTTTCCAAAAGCCCTAGCTCGACAGGCTTCCCCCACCAAACTGGAGATCAGACCAAACAGGGACCCACCATGCAGTTTGGCCACTAGATGCCTCCCTCTCCCATATACCCCAACTCCAAGTCCTGTCCAATCCACCCCGAAGATGTTTCCCAAAGGTGAACCTTCTTCTGAGGGAACTGCCACTCGCTGAGCCCTGCCACCACCATCTCTTGCATGATTGACTACACCTCCCCCTGGTTCCCTCACTGCCTCTCCTGGCCTGCTCACCAAAGGAATGGCCAAAGGATACTCCCCTCCTGTTCTTCCTGTCCTCAAACTGAACATTGCTGCCCCATCGCCCTTCAGGGCCTACAAGGCCCTACCTGGGCCTCCTCTCATACCACCCCATCAACTCTTGGGTCCCTCTTCAGGACCTTTGCATATGCTGTGCTCTCTGTTTGGGGTATAGCTCCTTTTACCTTCATTTCTCAGTTTTAGTGGCACCTCCTTTGGGAAGCCCTCCCTGGCCCTGGCATAGGCCAGAGTCCTCTGCTCTACACTCTCACAGAACCTCATTGCTCCACTTTGGAGCCCACGTCTCAATGTATTATTTTCACTCCTTGGTGATTCTCTGATTAGCATTATCTCCTGCACCTGATTGTGGGTGGGGCTGTGTTGGTTTGCTCTCTACTCCTGGCCAGGCCCAGCACAAAGCCTGCCCCAGCGAACATCTTTGAGCAGACAAGTGAATGAATGAAACTGCTGGCTCCCCACCATGCTTCTGATACTCTGTGGTGGCACATGTTACAGCTGTCTGCAAAGTCTCTCTTCCTGGGTCTAGAACAGGCGTCCTCAAACTGTGGCCCACGGGCCACATGAAGCGATGTGAATTGTATTTGTTCCCATTTTGTTTTTTACTTCAAAATAAGATATGTGCAGTGTGCATAGGAATTTGTTCATAGTTTTTTTTTTAAACTATAGTCCGGCCCTCCAACGGTCTGAGGGACAGTGAATTGGCCCCCTGTTTAAAAAGTGTGAGGACGCCTGGTCTAGAATGTGAGCCCTGGAGGGCAGGACCACATCTTGTTTACCCTGACTCAGCACTGGGCCAGCTTGATGGATGAGTGAGGCTCAGTTGGAGAGGAGGATGGGACCTGAGCCCACAGAGAAGGGGGTGAGGAGTGGGGAGGGTGAGAAGACCGGCACAGGAACAGGAAATAGAAGATAGCCAGAGGCTCAAGGCGTAACAAATACACTGACTTGAAAAACTCACAGAAATCTCCCTGGGACTCTCCAAAAGCTTTGACTTAGTACAGAAGCGTGTAGGGGGGCAGTGTGGGCACAGCTGGGGCTTAAAGTGCTTTGCTGTTAGACAGAAATTACTGATATAACAAAAATCATTGCTATTTGGACTGTGGCAAAGAAATAATGTTAGTTTGTTTAATCATGGCCAAAATCCCCTAAACAATTCCACCCACACCCTGAAACTTACCCTGTCTCTGTCATGCCCACTATAATTAGCTCTGGGACATCTTGGGTAAATTCTATCCTTTCTTGGGACTTGGTTTCCTCAACTATAAATTAATGCAGGGGTTGGGCCAGGTGTAGTGGCACACACTTATAATTCTAGCTAATCGGGAGGCTGAGGCTAGGAGTTTGGGAGCAGTCTGGACAATATTGTGAGATCTTGTCTCTTAAAACCAGCAGCACCCAATATCTGCCTTGTACAGTCTGCACAGCATTTAGTTTTTATTCATTTAAGCAAGTCTTACTGAATGCTTACTATTAATACAGTCATTTTACTGGTACATACTCATTACATACTCAGTTCACTGAGATAGTTAGCATTGACCAAGAACATTTTACCTTTCATTCATATACTGAATACCTACTATACCCAGCTTCTTTAAGCATTTACTAAGCACAAAAGATCCTTTCCTTTATTCATCAGCCCTTGTCTACTGTTGATGTTATCTAACTTTATCGAGCACTTATTTTGTAGTAGGAACTGTTTTAATTTCTTTTTATTATTATTATTTTTTTTTGTAGAGACAGAGTCTCACTTTATCGCCCTCGGTAGAGTGCCGTGGCCTCACACAGCTCACAGCAACCTCCAACTCCTGGGCTTAGGCGATTCTCTTGCCTCAGCCTCCCGAGTAGCTGGGACTACAGGCGCCTGCCACAACGCCTGGCTATTTTTTGGTTGCAGTTTGGCCAGGGCCGGGTTTGAACCCACCACCCTTGGCATATGGGACCGGTGCCCTACCTGCTGAGCCACAGGTGCCGCCCTGTTTTAATTTCTTTATACCTGATCTTCACAACTTCTCTATGACACAGGACCTATTCAGCCTCATTTTATGGATAAGGAAACAGAAGCACAGGGAGGTCAAAATAACTTTTGCAAGGCTGCACAGTGCGTAGAAGCCAAGTTCTCTGACTCCAGAGTCTATGCTCTTAGCACCTCTGCTATACTGGATCTCTCCCCAGGGGCCACTACTTGCAACTTTTTTGTCCTAGACACTGGTGATGGTAAGGCAGGATCACAGCCCCCAGGGGTCAAAGCACCAGCTTAGGCACCAAGGAATGCAACAACGATTCAGTCTCGAATCCTGCCTTTGACCAGCCCCAATTCATGGGAGGAAATAAGACCTGTTTCTACACTAACCTCTCCAGTCTAGAAAGTGCCCCAAGAGAAGAAGAGATACAGGGCTGTGGAACTCCCAGGAGGGACACATGAGCTACAGCAGTGGAGGAAAATTGGAAAGAATCTGCAGAGGTGTGTTAGCTGGGGCATGAAGGAAGGGCAGGAGTAGGAGAGGAAATGGTGGAAATGTCCAGGCAAAAGGCCGATGGGGGACTCATGAAGCGTGGAGTAGGGGCACCTTCTCTCCTTCCCTTCTCCCTGCATTCCGACCTGGGCCATGCATACCTTCCCTTTGAAGAGCTGTTGGATCTCGGGCACGTAACTCTCAGAATCGGTGGCGATGTAGACTGACTGGGCGTTCAGTGCGCTCACCCAGAGATTCACGGCCCGCCTGATCTCACTCAGGTCCGGCAGGCACATAGTCATGGTGAGGGGGGCTGCTGTGCTGCGGCTGTAGCCCACACACTGTGGAGAGGCCATGAAGTGTGAGCCCGCGGTCCCGTCCTTCAGCATGGCACAGGCATTCTTCTACGTAGAGGGGGAATAAGGTTAAATACAGCAACTGCCCTGGAACCCCAGGAGCAAGAATTGGCAAGTGGGAAATGACAGGCTATACCGTAGGAACCTGACTACATTTAAGGAAAGAAAATACTGGGGGGAAGAGGGAAACACACCAACATTATAACAGTGGTTATTACTGGGTAGTTGGGATACTGGCTTTTTAGAAAAAAAAATTTTTTTTTTCTTGGTCTTACTACATTATCTGGGATGTGCACTGCAGAATTGTGAACAGAGGCAGTGATAATGAGCTGTCTTATCTGATCCCTGCCTTCAATGGGAACACTTCTGATAGCTCCCCATGAGGTACACTATTTGCTGTGGGTTTCGGAGAGATAGGCTTTATCAAGTTAAGTTGGGTCCACTCTATTCCTGGTTGAGTTTTTCCTGGTTGCAGAAATAGGTATTGACTTTTATTAAATGCTTGCTTGGTCTCTAATGAGATGATCATATAATTTTTCTTCTTTGGGTGTTAAAATAGTGAATTTTATCATATTCTTGGGACAGATTTTACTTGTTTTTCTTTTTTTGAGACGGAGTCTCACAATGTCACCTTCGGTAGAGTGTCATTGAGTCACAGCTCATAGTAACCTCAAACACTTGGGCGTAAGCGATTCTCTTGCCTCAGCCTCCCAAGTAGCTGGGACTATAGGCACCCATCACAATGCTGGGCTATTTTTTTGTTGCAGTTGTCATTGTTGTTTAGCAGGCCCAGGCTGGGCTCGAACCCGCCAGTCTTGGTATATGTGGCTGGCGCCCTACTCACTGAGCTATGGGCACCGAGCTGACAGATTTTACTTGTGTTAGATATTGTTAAAATATTATTGGATTTTTTTTTTTTTTTTACTGAGGATCTGTACATCTATGTAAGAATGGACCATACTTTTCTGTGTTGCTCTTGCCTGAGTTTGGTATTAGTATTATACTAGTGCTATAAGAAACAGCATCTTATATGTCTTGATGCTCTAGTAAAGTATTGACGGGAACTAACTATTCCTTGAATGTTTTGGCTGAAACCACTCACAAAACTGGACCTGGCTCCCTTTATTTGTGGAATGAGAAAAGGGATAGAGATTAGTGGGTAAAAGTGCAATTACCTCATTGACTATGACTGAATTTTTTTTTTTTTTGAGACAGAGCCTCATGCTGTCACCCTGGTAGAGTGTTGTGGCATCACAGCTCACAGCAACCTCCAACTCCTGGGCTCAAGCAATTCTCCTGCCTCAGCCTCCCTAGTAGCTGGGACTATAGGCACCCGCCACAACACCTGGCTAGTTTTTGGTTGCAGCCGTCATTGTTGTTTGGCAGGCCCGGGCTGGATTTGAACCTGCCAGCTCAGGTGTATGTGGCTGGAGCCTTAGCCACTTGAGCCACAGGCGCTGAGCCTATGAGTGAATTTTAATCTCAGTTATTTTTCAAGTTTTTAACAATGTACTTCTCTAACATCTATATATCTTCTTAGGTAAATTAAGAAGACTGCCTCTATTGGTTCTGCCATTTTTCCACAGAGGTAAAAACCCCATCTGATGAGGCATCTGCACGTTTAACAGCCTCTAAATTCCGGGGAGATGACGTCTTCATTTCTTGCTGCACCCAATCTCCATAGTTTGTTTTTCAACAGGGAGTCCACTAGCTAAACACTGAGCTGGGACAGAGGACTCCTGGGCCTCTCTTTGGTTTGACAGAGTAGGTCAAGTCAGATCCTCTGCTTTGGCTGGGACTTGTGGGCCAATCCCTACAGGCACAGGCTCTGCTCAGGGCATGTCCAAGTCAATCAGTGAGAGGAAGGGGGAAGTTACCCAGTCGGAGCCAATGCGCAGATGAATGCCTACGTAGGGCCGGATGAGGTGGGCGCGGATCTCAGCCTCTCCCGTCTTCACCATCTCGTCCGACCATACCATGTACTTCTGGAGGGGCCTGTGTTGCTCCAGGACGGGGAACTGGGCTGGGGCCCCTGGCAGAGCGAGCACTGGATGTTCCTTTGGAGAAAATCTAGGCACAAGATGGAACGAGGGGAAGTCAGGCAGAGGGCGTACAGGCAGCCTGGCTGCTACCCCCACTTAAAAAGGATGGTGTTGCACCACGCTCTAGAGACTCTGCAGTGGGGCCCCTGTAACATGCAAGAAACACAAGAGGTTGTGAAATACCAACGGGTTGATAAGAAACCTTGGTGGCGGCAGCAGGCACAATAAGCAATACTGTCCCGCCACCTGGAATTTACAACCCTTTTTGCTTGTTTAACAATTAAAAATTTACAGTACAGCATTCCAACCTTTTATGTGTCATGCTGGCTTCCAATCTGTGGTGCAGTAATTCACTCCAGGGTGGGGTGTCTGGACGAAGCCTCTGCCCTTTTACCCATATGGCAGGACTGGGACGTGCAACTGCTTACAAAGCGAACAGCGGGGTCACGTTCACAGACCGTGTCCACTGGATTGGATCGTTCATTCAATATCTAGCAAATATTTATTGATTGCCTACTATGTGCTAGGGCCTCGGGGAGAATGAGACAGGCATAGTCCCTGCTCCATGGAATGTACCAGAGGTCTGCAGATGCCCCTATCATACCCTCCCAAGAATCTCCTTCCCCCTTAGTACACCATACCCTTCGTAATCATTTCACATTTGTCTTTTCTGTGGGACTCAGGCCTTTGAAGGCAGCACCTCCAGTGTGCCTAGAACAATATCTAGCACATATAAGAGCTCAGTAAATATTTGTTAACTGAATGAATGAGGAGCAAACTTATGTTCCCTCTTCAGCTAACCCCAGACTACATTTCAGCAACATGAACATCTTGCTGTTCCATAAACTTGCAATGCATTTCAAATTTGCATTTCAAGTATGCATTTCAGGTCTCTGCATACTTCTTCCCTCTACCTGGAATACTTGCCGTCAGCCATTCAAAATCCTTTTCTTAAAGTTATGAAATAGGCACAGCCATTTCGGAAAACAGTTTGGCAGTTAGGTTCTTTTTTTTTTTTTCTGGCTGGGGCTGGGTTTGAACCTGCCACGTCCGGCATAAGGGGCTGGTGCCCTACCCCTTTGAGCCACAGGCGCCGCCCCCGGCAGTAAGGTTCTTATAAAACTAGGCGTGCAATTACCATTTAACACAGTAATTGTACTCTTGGGCATTCATCCCAGAGAAATGAAAACTTACATTTATACACAAACTTCTGCATAAATGTTTGTGGTAGCTTTATTCATAATAGCCCCAAACTGGGCCAGGCATGGTGGCTTACACCTATAATCCTAGCACTCTGGGAGGCTGAGGCAGGTTGATTGCTTGAGCTCAGGAGTTTGAGACCAGCCTAAGCAAGAGCAAGACCCCATCTCTACTAAAAATAGAAAAACTAGCCAGGCACTGTGGTGGGAGCCTATAGTCCTAGCTACTTGGGAGGCTGAGGCAAGAGGATCGTTTGAGACCAAGAATTTGAGGTTGCTGTAGGCTATGACACCACATCACTCTACCCAAGATAAAAAGAGTGAAATTCTTGTCTCAAAAACAAACACAAGCCAAAATTACAAAAACATAACAGCCCCAAACTGGATACAGTCCAGATGCTGCTCAGCAAATAAATGGTTAAACAAACTATGGTGTATTCACACCATGGAGTGTGAGTGCATAGAAAGGAATAAGCTACCAATACAGGCAACAATCCTGTATTAGGATTATTGATTAGATATCTCAAGGCAATAATCCTAAGTGAAAAATGCCAATCCTAAAAGTTTATGTACTGTATGGCTCTCTTTCTTTCTTTTGAGACAGTCTCACTTTGTTGCCCTTTGTGGAGTGCCCCTGCATCACAGCTCACAGCAATCTCTAACTCTTGGGCTCAAGTAATTCTCTTGCCTCAACCTCTCAAGTAGCTGGGACAATAGGTGCCCACCGCAATGCCTGGCTATTTTTAGAAATGGGGTCTCTCTCTCTAGCTCAGGCTGGTCTCGAACTCATGAGCTTAGGTGATCCACCCACATCGGCTGCCCAAAGTGCTGGGATTATAAGCACAAGCCATCTCGCTTGGCACCTATGATTCGATTCTTTTTCTATAGCAATATTTTTGAAATGAAAAGATGAAGAAAAGAACAGAAATGGAGAAGAAATTAGTAGTGGCCAGGGGTTAGGAATGAGTGCGTGTATGTGTTTAGGTGTGGTTATAAACTGGTAACACAAAGATCCTTGTGATGATGGAACTGCTCTTAAGTGGGGTAACTGTGGTGGTAGATACTTGAACCCACACCTGATAACAACAGTGCACAGAACTAAATACAAATACAAACACACTAACAAGTACAAGTAAAACTGAGATAATCTGAATAAGACAGGTGAAATGTATCAATGACAAAGTCCTAGCTGTGATATTTAAAAAGAAATGTATATGTTTAAGAAATGCAGTATGTTTTGATATAGATGTACATAGTTAAATTATTTAAACAGCCAAGCTAATTAACATGCCCATTCATGGGGCTATTGAGAGGATTAATGGATTAATAAAAGCAAAGCATTTAGACCAGTGCTTGGCACATAGAAAGCTCTCAGAAAATTCTGGTCATCATCATCATCATCATCACATTGCAGGTAACCTAGGTCAACTTTTTAAAAATTTAACTTTATGTTTTAGAGATTTGTGAATAAGCCACAAATCACCTGTCTATTCCCCCCTGTGAGATGATGAGGTTGTTCCCTTCTTTCCTCACTCAGCAGAGCTGCAATAGACATGCCACACATTTTCCCCACCCACTGTAGACATCTGGCTCAGTAAACACCTTCCAGACCTCCAAGACTGGTTGCCACTCCCAGGCCTGGGCTTCTTGGGGAGGCCTCCCAGTTACATATCTCCTTTGTCGCCTTCTGCACACTGTCGTGTCTGTAGCCATTTTCCCTGTTCATCAGACTGTCAGCTGATTAGGGTAGGGACCCTAGCAGCCTATTTGCCATTATTTCCGCCTGTGCAAAGGAACCAGCAAGTAAATGTTCCTTGCCGGCCTGGCATGTATGACACTTATCTTGTTAGACTCTAATACTCTCTTGTGTATGTACATGCAAATTGTTCATTGAGCCTTATTATGTGATAGGCAATGCTCCCAATTGCTTTACATATATTAACTCATTTGATTTCCACAGGAGCTCTTGGAGTAAGTATCACTATTATTCTTATTTTGCAGATGAGGAAACTGAAGCACAGAGATGTTAAGTAACATACCCAAGGTCACACAGCTAGGAATTAGTGAAGCTGGCATTTGAGTCTAGGCATTATGCTCTAGAACCTATGTTCTCACTCCTATCTCCCATACCCCAGTCAAGGAGAACCTCAGAAGTTATGGCTTATTTTGCTGATTCCCAGCCTCTAGTGTAGGTCTTAACACACAGTAGGTATAATAAATATTTTTATAATGAACGAATAAGAGGAATATGAAAATCTCACCAGAAAAATCAGATCAGGAGGGTCAGTGGTTAGAAAGGAAGAAACTAAAATCTGAGCACTTACTATGGACCAGGTTTTCAGCTAAGCACCTTTCAGATGCTCTCTCAAACGATTTAAAAAAAAAAGTAAGAGGTATTATCCAAAAGAAGGGTATTCAGCATACTGAAAAGATACCTGCACTCCAGTGATTACTGCAACACTATTCACAATATTTGGAATTAACCTAAGTGTCCATTAACAAATGAATGGATAAAGAAAGTGTGGTATATACATACGATGGAATATTAAACAGTCATAAAAAGAATGAAATCCTACTATTTGTAACAACATGGATGGAACTAGAGAACTTTAATTGTGTTAACTGAAATAAGTCAAGCACAGAAAGACAAATGTTCCCACTCATGTATGGGAGCTAAATATTAAAACAATTGATCCAATGGACACAGAGAGTGATGGTTACCAGAGGCTGGGAAGGGTAGTGGAAGTGATAAAGTGGGGCTGGTTAATGGGTACAAAAATATAGTTTATAGTTAGAATGAACAATATTTGATAGAACAACAAAGTGACCATAATCAACACTAAGTTACGGTATACTTTAAAACAACTAAAAGAGGGATGGAAGCCAGGAGCCATGGCTCGCGTGTTTAATCCTAGCACTCTGGGAGGCTGAGGCAGATGCATTGCTTGAGCTCAGTAGTTTGAGAGCAGCCTGAGTAAGAATGAGATCCCTGTCCCTAAAAAAAAAAAAAAAGAAAGAAAAGACAACCTAGCTGGGTGTGGTGGCAGGCACCTGTAGTACCAGCTACTCAGGAGGCTGATTTTTCTTTTTCTTTCTTTTTGCAGTTTTTGGTCAGGGCCGGGTTTGAACCCACCACCTCTGGTATATAGGGCCGGTGCCCTACTCCTTTGAGCCACAGGCACCACCCTACTCAGGAGGCTGAGGCAAGAGAATTACTTGAGCCCAAGAGTTTGAGGTTGCTGTGAGCTATGATGCCACAGCACTCTACCGAGGGCAATAAAGTGAGACTCTGTCTCAAAAAAAAAAAAAAAAAAAAAACAAAACGGCTGGCATGGTGGCTCACGCCTATAATCTTAGTATTCTGGGAGACCAAGGTGGGTGGACTGTTTGAGCTCAGGAATTCGAGTCCTGAGTAAAAGTGAGATCCTGTCTCTACTAAAATTAGAAAAACTAGCTGAGTGTGTGGCTAGCACCTGTAGTTCCAGCTACTTGGGAGACTAAGGCAAGGTGATCTTGAGTTTGAGTTGCTGCGAGCTAGGACGCAACAGCACTCTACTCAGGGCACAAAGTGAGACTGTCTCAAAAAAAAGAAAAACAAAAACCTAAAAGAATAGAATTGTAATGTTCCTAACCCCACAAAATGATAAATGCCTGAGGTGATGGAATGGATACCCCAATTATCCTGATTTGCTTGCATCAAAACATCACATGTACTTTATAAAGATACACAACTATTATGTATGCATAATAATTAAAAGCAAATTAGCCCCCACCCTCAAATACCAAAAACAGTGTTAAGTCATGCTGACAAAACATACTACTGATATGTTGTGAAAATACGCTGAGGCTTTCTTCCCCCAAAACCCATAACCTCAGTCTAATCATGCAAAAAACAGGCAACAAATCCCAACCGAGGGACAGTTTACATGATACCTGACCAGCATTCCTCAAAACTGTCAAGGTGGCCAGGCACTATGGCTCACACCTGTAATCCTAGCACTCTGGGAGGCCAAGGTAGGAAGATCACTTGAGGTCAGGAGTTCCAGAACAACCTGGGCAAGAGAGAGACCCCTGTGTCTATTAACAATAGAAAAAATTAGCTGGGTGTTATGGTGGGCACCTGTAGACCCAGCTACTCAGGGAGCTGAGGCAGAAGGATCATTTGAGTCCAAGAGTTCAAGGCTAAAGTGAGCTATGTAATGGCACTGACTGCCTTTCAGTAGGGGTGACAAAGCAAAACCTTGTGTCAAAAAAAAAAGTATGGGACGGTGCCTGTGGCTCAGTGAGTAGGGCGCCGGCCCCATATGCCGAGGGTGGCAGGTTCAAACCCAGCCCCGGCCTGCAACAAAAAAAAAAATAGCCGGGCGTTGTGGCGGGCGCCTGTAGTCCCAGCTGCTTGGGAGGCTGAGGCAGGAGAATCACATAGGCCCAGGAGCTGGAGGTTGCTGTGAGCCGTGTGACGCCACGGCACTCTACCGAGGGCAGTACAGTGAGACTCTGTCTCTACAAAAAGGGAAGAAAAAAAAAATTCTAAAAAAAAAAAAAATCTGGGGCTGGGTTTATTCCAGGAATAAAGGCTATTCATTCCAAGGAAAGAGATGTTTAACCAGGATTTAAACTTTGTACAGTTGAAATTCCATAAAGAAAATGGAAAAAAAAAAAAAAGCACAAAGAGCTGCCCCGCTAAGCCTAATTAACCCTTGAAACCATGAGAAATAACAATGAATTGTTCCTATCCTACTAAGTTTTGGAGTGGTTTGTTATGTGGCAACAGACGACAGCAACATCCTACCATCCACCCTCCTCACTCACTGAACCGCAGCCACACCAGCCTTCTTTTTGGCCTGTGACCAAACGAAGCCTGTTTCCACCTCAGGGCCTGTGCTCTTGACACCCCAGGACCATGTGCCTCCAGCTCTTGACACGGCTATCTCCTTCTCCTCCTGCCAACCCCAGATCATCTGCTCATATTCTTCACAGCACTATGTCATTCTGGAGCTGTCCTACACAAAAGTTTATTCACTGTCTCCCTCCCTTCCCCCATTAGAGCTCCATCAGGACAGGGTCCTTAACTGCTATATATAAATATTTTGGGTCTTGCTGTGTCCCCTGGGCTAGAGTGCGGTGGCATCATCACAGCTCATTGCAACCTCAAACTCCTGGGCTCAAGCAATACTCCTGCCTCAGCCTCCCAAGTAGGTGGGAGGTGCCTGCCACCATACCTGGCTACTTTTTCTATTTTTTGTACAGACAGGATCTTGCTTTTGCTCAGCTTGGTTTTGAACTCCTGGCCTGAAGCAATCCTCTTACCTTGGCCCAAGTGCTAGGATTGCAGGTGTGAGCCAGTATGCCCAGCCCTTATTCTTGCTGTACCCCCAGTGTCCAGACCGTCCTTGACACTCAGGAAGAGCTTCTTAAATATGTGTTTAAGACAGCTTCCTGGGGGCCCCTAACTGCAGGGACTTGCTTTTCCCTAATAGTTCTCCACTCTCAAAGTTCAGGTATAAGGCACAAGGTTCCTCAAATCTCCATGAAATGCTTACAACTGAGTGAATTTAAACAAGGCTATGGGGCAATGAACAAATATTTTAGCAACATCCCGCAACTGAAGCAGCCATGAAGCACTGTCCCTTGTCTTCCTACGAGGACTGTGTGCCTTTTCTGGCTTTTTGGAATTTGCTTTAGGAGCTGCTTTTTGAGTCAGTGGCTTTATTTTTTTTTTTCTGGCATGCTGACAATGGGACAGATCACCGTCCTTTGAAACAGTTCCTTCTGGTAATAGCTCTAGGTCATTCAGAGGTGAATGGGGACAACCAAGCAGGTGGACAAATGGGCATATCCTACCTGGGATCTGTAACAATGAGGGAGATTTGAACCTGCCACCACTGAGTATCCTCAGTAGCTCATAAACTAGTTCTCAAGTCCCAGACATGAACTAGCAGCTGTTAAAGGCACAGCTATTTAATCCACAGCGATTAAGAATGGGTGCTTTGGAGTCAGAATGCCTGGGTTCAAATCCACGCTCTGCTACTTCAAGCTTCATTACCTTGGGCAAGTGACTTCACTCCTCTCTGCTTCAATTTCTCAATGTGTAAAGCAAAAATGACAATGACATCTACCCCACAGATTTGTGGGAAGGTTAAGTGAGTCAATACCTGGAATAACTGAGAAGAGTGTCAGGCACACAGTAGGCACTGTAGAGACATTAGCTCTTGTTATTTATTAGAGATTCACATACAGATCCTAGTTGCTCACTCAATGTTGCTATGACCTTGGCAAGTTATTTAACTTCACCAAACTCAGTTTGCACACCTATAACGTGGAAATTGATAATAATACCTGTTTCATAAAATTTCTCAAAGGCAATAAAGCATGTGGAAAATAACAGTGACAGCTAACACTGACGGGTCGCTTACTATGTGCACCAGCTTTGTGCACTAGGAGGCAGCTACCAGCTACTGTCAGTGCTCTTTCCATTAAACCAGCGAGGACACTCGGCTCTGGGAGCTTGCTCAGAAGCACTGGAGAAAGAGGCAGAGCTGGGTCAGGGCTCAGGACTGTCTTACTATAAAGTCTGTGTTTGTTTCTCTACATCATTTACCTTTCACTATACGTGAATCCATCTGTTCCTCATACTTCCTAAACCAAGTCTGACTTCTCAGCCCGTGTTCTTTCCTGTCATGTTACAGCATCAAGGGTCAGTACACCATGTTAGTTATTACCATTATAACTACACCATAGCTCCCTGAAGACTGGGGCTGGGTATTCCTCATTTTTACTATCATCTTTGGCCTGTGAATGCTATGTCCCATATATGACAGACGCTCTATAAATATTTCATAGCCTTGTCCACGTCCTGCTGACCTATTTTTTTTTAACAGGGCCTACTGGAGTGCTATTAATAAAGCACATCCAATAATTATGAGGATGACATCATTTCTCAACCTGCACCAAAGTTGTTTCTCTCTAGAAGCTGGTTCCAGTTTTCACCTTGTGAAGAGGAAGGTAGCAGGGGAGTAATTCTCATGCCTAAAGGAGGAAATTGAGATTCATGTGACTGCACAATGTTCCTTTTATGACATCCCTTATCAGCCGATAAACTTTTGTTCAACCTTGTGGCAGGTCAATGTCCCACCATGTCAGGTGTTGAGATGGAAACAGATCACACAGGATCCCAAGTTCAACAGACAGAGCACCTGCACCTTTGGTCTCATACATCAGGGTGGGGTAGAGGAGGAGAGGGCCAGGAAGGTGCTGATTGTCTATGAGCCCCATGCCCTTCCCTTAAACCTAGCAATGCTGCCCCTCCAAGTACCTCTGGATCCATTGTTCTTTGTAGGAAGCACCGAAGGAAATGCCTGCAAAAAGTTCCGACTTGTTGAAATTCACATGAAACTGATCCCAGAATGGGCCAAAGGGGTTTCCTTCCTGCAGAAAGAGAGTGGTAGAAGACTTACTGAGGGGAAGTGAAAGCCATCTGGGGATGGAGCTGAGGAACCATAGGTACAAGAACCCTGGGTTGACTGGACTCAGGCCAGAAACACCCCCATAGGATGGCCGGGTAGGAATGTCACTTTGCAATTCCTGGGCTAGTGCCTCACATCAATTCTGGTTTCCAGCAGATGTTCAACACAGTGAAGGAGTCCTTCCTGCTCACATGCCACATCCTTCACTCGTGAAGGTCTGGGGAGGAGCAGATCTTGGACTGGGAACCAGAACTAGAGCTGCAAGAGACTCGCAAGACTGCTAATTCAATGCCCTTTCATTCAAGATGGAAACCAAACTCAGAGAGGGTAAGATGTTTGCCCCAGGTCTCACAGCAGGTGAGGGCAGTGTTGGGCTATAAACTAGGTCTCCTTTCTCAAATGTCACAGCTTTGCCAACCACTCTACCAGATTTTAGCACATACTCTGAAAGACATATTTGGGGACTGTCTCACTTCCAAAGTGCCAGAAATTTATAAATTTCTATTAATAAAATATGACAATTTCTCATTTACTGCTGAGAGGTAGGAAAGTATTCAAGTTAAGAGAGTGGACCATGAAGCCAAATTACAATAGGGTTGAATCCCAACTCTATTATTTGTTTGCTATGTGACCTTGGGTAGACTACTGAACCTCTTTGTGCCATACTAAAATGTCTTCTCTATACAATGGGGATGCGATTAGTATTTTCCTCATGGAGCAGTTTGAGGATTAAGTAAGTTAACATGCATAAAACTCTTAGCATGGTACCTGCCATATAGTACGTATTATGTGAGCATCTGTTATTACTACTAATATGGCACAATGCAGTTCATAAGCATTCCTGGCCCTTATGACACTTAGTGAGTGAGACAGAGCAGGGACTGGCATCTCTACTTTGCAGGCAAAAAGAAAGGTTCAGAGAAAAGTCTTCTCTCCAAGGTAACGAGGCTGAAAAATGCTAGCATTTGTACTTATATATCCAACTTTCTACTCTTAGCCCTTCTACTGCCTTTCCCAATACTGTCATCGTGTAGCTCAGGGACCTAGATGACAAAAACCTGGCAGAAAGGTCCCGTAATACAAGGGACCCACCTTCATGGGGCATGTCTTCTTATCGGGGCTTCGTTGGGCTGCTACCTCAAAGCAGTATGCCACCCGCTTCTCAGGGGGCCAGTGGGTGGGTGCCAGTTTCTCCATGAAGTTCTCCAGGCTGATGACTCGATGGTAGGCCTGGAGGGGCTCCAGCTTGAAATATTTCTGGTAGGACACATGGAGCTACAGGAAAAGGAGGAAAAAGAGAGGCAGATGTTCCTCTTCAGTGTCCCAGCAGATGTTTTAGAGACATTTACTAACACCATACACTCCAAGATCAAGACAACTCAGCCTATATAATGATGAAAAACTGTTGCCAAAAGCCACCAAAGTTAGGATACTGGATGGGAGAAGGTATTTCTAAACTAAAAAACAGTAATATCTCTCATATTCAAAAATGCCTGCTAGACCGGGTGAAGTGGCTCATACCTGTAATCCTAGCACTCTGGGAGGCTGAGGCAGGTGGATTGCCTGAGCTCAGGAGTTCGAGACCAGCCTGAGCAAGAGCGAGACCTCATCTCTAAAAATGACCAGGCGTGGTGGCAGGTACCTGTAGCCCCAGGTACTCAGGAGGCTGAGGCAAGAGAATCACTTGAGCCCAAGAGTTTGAGGTGGCTGTGAGCTATGATGCCACGGCACTCTACCCAGGGTGACAAAGTGAGATTCTGTCTCGAAAAAAAAAAAAATTGCCTGGTGATCTATAAGAAAAAACAAATGATTCCAAGAGAAAATATAGCAAAGGTCAGGGATGAACAACTCACAGCAAAAGAAATCTAAATAGTCAATACACTCAAAAGATGTGCAACTTCACCAGTAATTAGGAAAAAGCAAATTATAACAAGGCATCGCTTTTCACCCTTCAGACCAGCAAAAATGTAAAAGCTTAACTCTAATTGTTGGAAAGGGTATGGGGAAACAAGCAGTCTCTTACATGGCTGCTAGTAGAACTGTACATTCTGGAGCAATCACTTTGGGTTGTAATCTGTCTGTATTTCCTCCCGTCCTCTCCCCTTCTCTTTCCTCTTTTTTTTCTTTCCTTCCTTCCTTCCTTTTTTTTTTTTGGAGATCACTCTGTTGCCCAGTCTAGCATGCCATGGCATCAGCCTAACTCATAACAACCTCAAACTCTTGGGTTCAAGTGATCCTGCCATAGCCTCCTGAGTAGCTGGGACCATAGGCACCTGCTACGATGCCCGGATAATTCTTCTATTTTAGTAGAGATAGGGTCTCCCTACTGTTTAGGTTGGTCTTAAACTCCTAAGCTCAAGGGATTCTCTTGTCTTGGCCTTGCAGAGTGCTAGGATTACAGGTGTGAGCCACCCCACCTGGGCCCTTGCATGACAAGATGGGTACAAGGATGCTCAGTGCCATGATGAAAGTATAAGAACTTGGAAGGAGTCACCCTAAATACATTAAATTTATGATCGTGGCTGAAGGACTATTATTAGCCACAGGGGCCAAGAGAACTTTTTTCAATTTATCTGTAACATTTTTATTTATTTTATTAACAAAAAGGAAGATGAAGCAAAGATGAGAAAGTGTTTATGATTATCACTTCTAATGGTGGGTACATGGATGGTGATTTGTATTCTTCTAGACTTTAAAAAAATTTCTTAGAATGCCATGAAACAAAATT
Organism: Nycticebus coucang; assembly: GCF_027406575.1. Taxonomy (NCBI): domain Eukaryota; kingdom Metazoa; phylum Chordata; class Mammalia; order Primates; family Lorisidae; genus Nycticebus; species Nycticebus coucang. The sequence goes on along the minus strand of NC_069800.1, from coordinate 39,198,498 downwards.
TGAACTTTATCCTACAGGTTATGGTTTCTCAAGCATGTCTCAGTAGTTCAGGTAGATAAGGGGTTCTGCAAAAAGAAGTCTCCAGAGTTAAGAAGGGGTAAGAAATACTGTATTAAGCTAGTTTCTTTTTTGCAGGACTTCTCAGTGCCTTTAACATGCTAATGTGAATTGAGAATCTACACATTTAAGGGAATGGGAGATTGAGAATATAATTTCCCCAGCTGATTTAAGTACTCATCTTTCCTGCATGAGCTATTAGCATTCCAATGAACAGACTTTGGGTACCTTAACTACAAGCAATGAGGTATTACGGAAGGATTTTAAGCAAAAATATTATGAGATTTGCCTTTTTTGAAAGATCACTCTGGTGGGAGAGAAGAGAATGTTATTGATGGTCTGACAAGAGGAAGGAGAAGAATTAAGAAGCCATTGCAACTGTCCTTTTATTTATCAAGTATGCATTCAAGTACATTCATTGGGTACTTCTCACACATCTAAGCAAGAGATGGAGCAGCGGGGACAGATAGAAGACACTAAAGAAAGGTGAAGCCAAGGGTTGAGGGTTGCCATGTATATGGGAAGGGATCCATTTAGCCTGATCTCTGGGACCTAGCTTGGTACCCTGGTGAATGAGGGGACATCAATGAAGGTTAGGAATACAGACAGTAACACAAGTTTGAGGAGAAAGATGCCGAGTTCAGTTTTGGCTTTGGGAATGTGAGATATCTGTAGACACCCCAAGTAGACTCAAGGGTCTAGGAATCAGGGTGGCACCTGTGGCTCAAAGGAATAGGGCACGAGCCCCATATACCAGAAGTGGCGGTTTCAAACCCAGCCCCAGCCCAAAACTGCAAAAAAAAAAAGGGTCTAGGAATCAGAAACACCACAAGCCTATAATCCGAAGAGAGTGTGGGCCACAGATAAATTTGGGAGGTACATGGAGAATAATGAAAGTCAAAATTTATGAATTATAGTAAAGCAAGTAACAGCAATAATAGCAACCTTTATTAAATGGTTAAATGCAATAATAATATTAATAATTAACGTTAGCATTAATATTAATAATATTTAATGCTAGATGATATACTTGTTACTTTAGATAGATTTGCTCATTTAATTCTAAGAGGTAGGAATATAGTCATCTCCAGTTTGCTTACGAAGGAACTCAGGCATATGGAATCTAGATTACTCATCTGAGGTCACATAGCTAATAAGCAAACAGAAATGAGGAGAAACACCAACATCTAAACAGGGGATGGAACCCCCTGTAGAAGGAGCCCCTGCTACAGCACACAGAAGAAAACGCTGAGAGGTCAGGACGCAGCAGAAACCAGTGGTGTCTTAGCAGCCAGAGGAAGGGGGAAGTTCAGGAAGGAGGGAGGTTCATGGGGCTAGCTGCCACTGGGAGGTTAAGTGAGAGAAAGACTGAGAAATGACCCCTGGATTTGGTAATTCTGGCATCTCTGGTGAAAACGATCACAGTGGGGAAGGGGACAGGTTAGTAACCCATAGAAAGAAAGGAAGTGGAGAGAGACAACTGGCTAAGAAGACAAGAAGACAGAGGGCAAACAAGTCACAGGGAGGTGGACAAGCAATATCTAAACTATAACAGTGAGTGCAAAACAATCAGAACATCAAGGGCTCCCAGTAACTGAATGTTCCTATGTCCTAGGCTCTTTACACTGATAAGCTCAGATGATTCTAAGGAGGAAGAATATGACAATGTTTAAGATATGTTACTATCATTAACTCAGCCAATCCCCACCACAGGAGGTAGCAATAATTATTACTAGCCTATTTGAAAAATTAGGAAACTAAAGCACAAAGAGGTAAAGTACCCTGCCCAGGCCACACAACTAGTGCGTGGCCAAAGCAGCCTATGATCTCAAGTATTCGGGTCTTCAACCTCTGTTCCCAACCTCTTTAAATATAAAAATGCAAATGAAAAAATAAAACCTATGCAGAAAAGAGACTGTAAGAATGAAGTGTTTTGTACATATTAAGTATAATTTCTGACATCTATTCAAAAATTGTTAAGCGATTCATCAAATATCAATTAAGTTCCTCCTGTCAGGCCCCTAGGGATACAATGTGAACACAGACAGACAGAGGGCTACTGGAGGACACAAAGAATAAATAAAGAACTAGAGGATGTGGAGCATCACCATGACAAGGGAGCCCCTTGAAGGGGTGAGAGTCTGCACTGGAGCAAGACTTCCTGGGTTGTGGCCTCAGACATGTCATTAACTAACCTGTGCCTCTGTTTCTCCTTTAAAACTGATAACATCCATATAATTCAATGCAAAGAAGGTAGGCTTGATCAGGGCTATAAAATGGAGGCTTTAGGTTTAAATTACAGGCCCTAGAGTCAGACAGGTGCTTATATTTCAGCTCTACAACTCACAAGCTGTGTTATCCTGGACAAGTTACCTAATTTCTCTAACCCCAGTTTCCTCACAGGGATATAACTGAAGGCAAAATGAGTCAATTCTCATGCAGTGCTCAGAACAGTGTCAACACATAGCAGGTGCTAGATAAATGTTATTCCAGAGAAGACAGTTCTGGCAGGGGTAGGCTGCTCAGAGGAGTGGGAGGTAAAGCTCAGAGGGTCTTTGGGGGTCAAGCAGAAGTAAGTAAGATTGGGAGAGGCGAGACAGGGCCAAGGTCAGTGGCAAGTACTCACATTGGTGAAGGGAGGCTTGTGATGCTGGTACTCAATCCAAGGAGGAACAGCCAAAGTGCGGTTTAGGAGCTTCGCAAATGCCAGGGAGCCCAAGAAGTGATCAGCCTGGTTCCCAAAGCGCCCTATAAATGGTACATTGGGGGTGAGGTGAGGTCTGGGGCATTAAGGGTATGGGGCAAACAGGGCTCAGAAAAGATGTAGAACCACAGGTGGAGAAGGCTGAGACACCAAAGAGAGCTAGAGGAGCCAGCAACACAAGACTAAGTCTGGACTACAGAGTCTGCCATCCATGGCACTGGCCCTGCTCTTGGCCACTCCAGGCTCCTTGCTGTTTCCCCACCACATTCTACAACTCCCATCACCACTTCCTCCCTTTCCTCTTGCTGTTCCCTCAGCCCGAGTGCCCTTCCACCTCTATCTCCATTCAGGTGTAAGTGAATGGGCAATCTAATGCCTCATTCATTGAGATCCTTTCATCAACCCTGTGACATACCCACTCTTCCTTTGCTGCCTCCTACATTGGACTTGAGTTACATAAATCCTATTTTCCACAAATGTCTTTTTCTTACTTCCTGGCCTTTGTACTGGCTGTTTCCTCAGCTTGCAAATACCTCAGGGGCAAGGACCCTGTCTGATTCATTTTGATAATCCCAGCATGGCATCCATTCATTCATTCCACAGATATTATTGAGAGGTTACAATGTGCTGGGCTGTATGCTAGATGCTGGGATACCGGAGTGAGCAAGAAGGACAAGGTCTCTGCCCTTAAGGCACTCATAGTCCAGCTGGGGAGACACTAAACATGTAAACAGATATATAGTAATAAATTCTGACAGTTTCAAGACAGAAAACATTTTGTGAAGGGGATAATGAAATGACTGGAGTAGAGGTCAGTGAAGTCTTTTCTGGTAACATTTAATCTGAGATCTGAAGGATGGGAAGCAGTGAGTCAGGTAGAAGTGAAGTGAGGAGGCCATGGAATAGCACAGGCACAGCACAAGCCAGAGTACCTGAGTTTGTGTAAGGAACAGGAAGGAGCTAAGTGTGGCTGAGCTAGAGGATCAGAGAAATGAATTGTGTAGGTGGGGGTTGGGAACCATGCAAGGCTTCAAGGCCATGGTCAGGAACTGGAAGCCACTGGAAGTTTTTAAAAATGAATGACTTTTACAATGATGATCCACTACACCTCATTTAAATTGTACTTCTCAAAAGCTTTTACCTGCTTTTATTTCCCATAGCATTCATCATCTTCTAAGAAGCTATGTATTTATTTTTATGTTTATCCCTTATAGTTTGTCTTTCCCAAATGAAGAGAAATGAAGGCTTTATAAGGGTATAGAATTCATCTGTCTTTCACTGCCGTATCCCCAGCAAAGAGAACAGAGCCTGGCAAAGATCAGGTGCCCCATAAATATTCGTTGCATGAATTAAAGAACAGCCAGCATGGATTAGTGACATCAAGTCCTTCCCCACTAACTCCGTTTACTAGACTCCAGGCTGGGAAGTCATATAACCTCTCCTAGCCTCAGTTTTCTCATCTGTCAAATGGAAGGTTGGACGCGGCAGCCTCTCTGTGCCCTTGCAACTAAGGCAGACAGGAAAAGAGAAGGCCCTGTCCCGCTCTTGGGTTCTCTCCTGAACCTGTCAAGTGTCTCTGGGCGTCTTAGAGAGTGGCTTCTCTCCCGGCCTCAGTTTCTCCATTTGAGCAGAGGACGCAGGAGGCCTTACCCATGCAGGGGCAGTACAGCAGGTAACCGGCCGGGTCCCAGGAGCCCGCGGAGAGCCCCGGGAGAGGCAGAAGTAGCAACAGGAGGGACACACGCAGCAGCAGGGGCAGCAGTGCCCACGCGGCGGCGCCCATGTCAGCTCCGGAGCCAGAGCGCGCCGAGGTTCAGAGGCGCAGGGGTAAGGAGGAGCGCGAGCGGCCGCCCCGCTCCCGACTGTCCCTGCGCGCCGCCCGCGCGCCGCCCCGGCCACTCTAGCCCGCGGGCGGGCGGGACCATAGAGATTCCGCGGCACCGCCCGCTCGCGCGGCTCCCACAATGCACCGCACAATGGCCCGACCGCCGCCGCTACCGGGGCCTGAACTGACCTGGCGGAGCCCGAGCGCGGCCCGGCCCGCAGCGCGGGGCCCCGAGCGCGGTGAGTGCCAGCGAGGGCCCCAGGGGACGGCGGGGAGCGGGGCGGGAGGCCGTCTCGCTGCGTCCGCGCGCCCTGTGCGCAGAGCGGCGGCGCCCCTCAACTCGGGCCCCTCAGCGCGGTCGCCCACACCCCGGACCTGGGGGCCCAGTCTGCGCTAACCGGGCCCCAAATGGTCCCTCGGGTGACGAAGACGCTCCTTAGACTCGATACCTGTGTCTGGGGAACCCAGAGGAGCCCCACTGGCCTCCTTCCTTCCGCGACCTGGAGACGCAGTCCTGAGAGTCCCCCACTCCCGACCCCCAGGCTCCCTGGAGACCCAGATAACGCGCTGGTGACCTTACCAGAGTCCCCGGTCTGGGGAGGCAGATAAGCTGCACCTGCTCGCTCCTTCAGACACGCCTACCCTCTTTCCTGCTCCAGAAGACCCGCTCTTTACCCAACTTCGTTTTCCAAACTTAGATCTACATAACCCCTTTTGAGGCTTCCCTCAAATAGCTGGGTCTGGAGAACCCGAATGATCCCTCCTCAGTGACCATATTCCCAAACGAAAGACGTCTTTCATCCACTTGCCTATTTTGACACCCTGTTGAATCTCGGACTGTTTTCAACTACCTGACTATCTTTAACACCCGGAGCCCTCCAACCCATAGAATCCCCCTATCTTTCTTTAGACAACTTGCTCATGATTCATTATCATGCTTGGTCTTCCTTCCCATCCCTGAGACCCCCCTCTAGAATTCTCTCTGAATTTCCCTTCCTTCTCCAGCACCTGTCGGCTCCTGTCTCTCCAGTCCCTCCCAGGGAAATTTAACTTTTCTCACCACACAGTGGGGTGGTCTAGAAGCTGGCTGGCAGCCAGGCTGTATTCTGCAACTCCAGTCTATTCTGTGGCCCAGCTTAATGGGGGGAAAATGGGACAGCTGTGTGGGGGAGTTGGTGCTTCCACCTGCAAGTGTATAGCCTGTCTCCTGGTTGTGTGGTTTTCCACCTGTCAGCCTGAGACTGTGATAGTCTGGCCTTGAGTTTCTTAACCCTTCCCTCATAAGGTGAGGCCACCAAATTTGAGGGAAAGGGGGTGTTTAATCACATTTCCTCCCTGTGAAAATGGGCTGTGTTGAGTTGCAGCCATTTGCTCAAGGCCTCCCCAGGAGTGGGAGGCAACAGGAATCTGAGGAAATAGTGAATCAAAGGGACTCCAAAGAGGGCCGTCTACACTGATAGAAGAACTAGCCTGAGAGTAAATCCAATCCCTGCTAATCCTGTTTGATGTTTCTTGGAATGATGCAAGTCACTGAGACTCTCCAGCCTCCCTGTAATTTAATTCTACCACCACTCGAGAGTGTGCGTGTGTGAGAGAGAGACAGGGTGTGTGTAAGGGGGCAGTACTCATTCCCCCTTTTCCTTCTGTTTTCCAGCCAACCAGTGTGTCTTTTGGATTTTTTTCCTAGTACCCAGGTTAGGACCTAGGATTTTTTTCTTTAAGTTTATGTATAGTTTCCCAGTTGCTATTTTGGGTTCTGCTTAAGGGAACATTTTACCCCAAGAATGATCCTGGGTGTATTTCCTCCAGCAGGTGTTGAATTGAGTTCTTCAGATCCCCAAGTAGCTCTTGGGCAGGAGGGATAAAAGCTATTTTAGGGTAGTCACCAAAGTGGAGCTGTTAATCCTCTGTGGGTCTCTTTAGTTAAGAACATTCAGAGATTAACCCTTTCCTTGCTGCAGGGGTGCTATCTGTCAGTAGTATTTTCTTGGGGGGGCGAGTTGCGAGAATTAGAATATGGCAGCAGAAGGTGCAACTCAATACTGAGAAAGAGATCATAGCTCTCTTTTGTTGGGCACTTAACAGCAGGCCAGGCCCTGTGCTGAGCCCTTTGCATACCTAACTAAAATAATCCTTACAACAAGCCTGTGAGGTAAATATTTTTAGCTTTACAGATGAGGAAACAGGCTAATAATGGAGAAAGAACGCAGTTTCTATAGAGATGATGTAACACCATAAAAACTATAGTTTCATCAGAGGGCAGCAGACATCATGGCATATAATAGAGGATGGACCGACTAGGAGCAATATGTCTCTGTTTCAGCTTCCACTGAGGGTCATACGCAGTTTTTAGCAAGCATTCCTGTTGGGGTACAGAGCCTTAAGAACACAAGAAGGTGTAAGAAAGTGGCTATCTGGCCATGAGAGAACTCTGGCTCAGGAGATGGTGCTGGAGGAAGGTAAAGTAAGGGGCTGCTTAGAGGGGATGTGCTGGGGTTTAGTTGTGAAGGCAAAGGGGAAGACTGCATTCTGGGGAGATGTTGGGAAAGGAAGGAAACTGACTCTGAGGCCTGAAAAGTAACAATAAAGGGGGGGGGGGGAAAGAAGTACTATTCTGGCCTCATGCGGAAAAGAGGAAGGCACAATTTAGACCTCAGCACTGCATGTATTCTGCGCACATTTTATATCAGATGCTTATGAGAATGTTACTTGATACTTTATAAGAACTTATAGGTAAGGAGAATAAATCTCTATTTTAGAAATTGAGAAAACTGAGGTTCAGAGAAATAAAGTAAGCTGCCTGTGGTTTCCTAGCCAGTAAGTGGCAGCTCTTCTGATAGCAAGTCCAAGGTTCTTTCCATGCTACCTCCCCTTTCAGATCAGTCACTAGAATCTTAGGCTGAAAATATACTGAGTTACACCAGTAACTGGGAGGGATTGTGTTTGTTTTATGGAAACAGGTTCTGTCAGCTTCTCTATAGTTGTTAAGGTTAGAATGTGAGACCAGAAGAGCAGCTTTGAAAGAAGCAGAATTCTTTCAGTTTTGCTGAGGAAGAGAAGTCTGAAGGAACAGGCTTTCTGATTATATGAGACAAATCCAGGAATCTTTCTGGATCAGAGGAGTTTGCAGACAAAGGGCAGAGAGAGAAAGAGAGGACAGACAAGATTCCCAGATGGGTTCTTTTTAAAGCCATATCCCCATTAAATGCAGATCAAGGCAAGCACATGGCTGCTACTTTCCTCCTTTCGTCCTGTGAGTACAACCTCGTGAGCTCTTCTTAGCCACCAGCAGCCTCTTTCCTAGAAGCCCATTACTCACTCTTTCAGTAGCAGTGTGCTAAACTGCTGTGTCTTGTTTGTGCTTGTTCAGGAGAACAGATGAGGTGGACGTGTGGGAGGTGGGGACATACTGTTCTCTTTCTGAGTTTGTGCGGAATTTCCAGGGCTAGGCTCCCCTCTCACGTCAGCCAAAGTGATGTGACTTGTTTCCTTCTACTGCCATTCCCTACTTTCCAGAGGCTGAGGTACATGATTTCAGATATGAAGGGGGAGCAGAATTTGATTTTGATAATAGGAATCATTCCTTCCAAACTAAACATGCACACTTGAGCTCACTCTCTACTCAATTCCAAGGTGCATAGTAATCACTGGTATTATAACAAGTAATTCCACCCTTGTGAAGGAGGAGGGGACTTAAACAATGAAAGCCAGACATCAGAGGCCTGTGAGGTTTATAGTGAAATAGGTAACTATGCTGTGATGACTTGAAGGTTCAAGTGGGACTAGTTTTTAGTGCTGTCTACCTTCTCTAGCATGTGATTCATGCAATATGCAGCCACCTTTATGCAGATATTTCTAGGCAAATCTCTACTTGTGATGGGGAAATGTTTATCATGTTACATTGCAGTGTTTCTTCAACAAGAGGAATGGTTCCTGAACAGGACATAGCTCATGTTGATGATGAGCAAAGCTCTCTGGGGCATGAACCCGCTGATCCCATCATCTCGTTCATGGCCAGTCTGTTGGATGAATGGTCACTGTAAGCAGCAGGTGCTAATGAGCTGAGCAAGCATTCTGTGGCCCACAACTAGTTTGTGCAGTTGGAGCCCTCTCCAGATTCTGGTGGACGATCCCCAGACACCTCTTGTTCTCTCTTCACATGGAAGAGCCTGATGATCAAATTTTGGCATAATCTTTTCGAAGGATTAAGTTACAGATTGTATTGCAGTTGGTAATCTGTGAGTGAGTATGAATGTAGGTCTGTTGTCCCCTTTTGAGAGATAGTATGCTAATTCCTATCATCTTCAGAGTTGGTGTCAGGAAAGGAGTTGCGTCACCCTTATACCAGCCCTCCCTCCTGCCCCCCAAAAGAGAAGTAATCAGACTTGTCTCCCCACTTTGAAAGAGGTATGAACCTGATTTAAGCCAGAACTTCCTGGGCATAAGTTAGTCCCTGAGAATCAACTTGCATTCAATGACTAATTTACTTATTGAAAAGAAAGTTGAGGTTTTTTCCTAGATGTTAGGTACATAGAGATGAAAGAGAGATGATATGATATGAGTCCTCAAAGAGTCAAGAGTGTGGCAAAGACTAAATTCCAATGCAATGCAAGTATATTACCTGCTTATAATGGAAAAGTGCATATGTATGTACTGTAGGGTCTGTAGCGGGGCATCTTGGGGTATTGGATAGGTTTTGCTAAAGAAGCATAGTTTGGGCCCCAAGACCCGGATTCCCAGAGGTCAGAATGGGATCTGTACTAGCTCCAACTGCACAAACTAGTTGTGGGCCAAGATAGATTAGCATACTATCTCTCAAAAGGGGACAACAGACCTACATTCATACTCACTCCTGATCGTCCACCAGAATCTGGGGAGGGCTTAATAAGGGTGACCATGCTAAGAGTCTGCTGTTACCACTTCAGGTAGATCCTCCTGATGTTGATGCACTGCTGAGAAACACATCTGGTGCAGGGGCTGAATTTCTAGGATATAAATTTCCTAAGTAAAGTCTTCCCTCTGTTGCCTTTTGGGCATTTTATTGCTCCTTCACACCTCCATGAGGAGGAAAATTGTAGAAAGTAGTGGACGAGTTGGTGCTAGGATAATTAGGAAGAGAAGGAACTGCTATCTCTAGGTTTAGTGGAAAGGATGTAAAAGTGAGATCCAGAAGAGAAAGTTTGAAGTTTTAGGGCTTTTAGTTCCTCAGTGTATCTTGTTTCTTATTAGCCTAGTTGGTAGTAGTAATAATAGTTGCCACTAAGCACTTACTGTATGCCCAGCTTTTTGCTGAATGCTTTATAGTCATGATCTCATTTAATCCTGAAAACATCCTTACAGTTTAGGAGATCATTATGCCAATTTTATAAATGAGGAATTAGCCAGGGGAAAGTAAGTAATTGGCTGGACGTCTCATAGCTTCGGAGTAGAAGGGCTGGAATTAGAATGGGATGGGGCTGTCTGCCTCCAGAGCCCATGTTCTCATGGTATTAGATTCCCTAACACCAGGTGTTCTGATGTTTCAGGTGAAAAGATTGTTTTCTGAAGGCTGCGTTGGAGGCTGTGACAGAGCAGAGAACCCATGTGAAGCTGATGGGGGAGGCTTTCTGAATAACATGGCCCTTTGCCATTAGCCTTGCCATGACCACATTTTTCACCAGCGTCCCTCCTTGGATTCAAGATGCAAAGCAGGAGGAGGAAGTGGGCTGGAAACTAGTTCCCAGGCCTCGGGGCCGAGAGGCGGAGAGTCAAGTGAAGTGCCAATGTGAAATCTCGGGGACACCCTTCTCAAATGGGGAGAAGCTGAGGCCTCACAGCCTCCCCCATCCAGAGCAGAGACCGTATAGTTGCCCTCAGCTGCACTGTGGCAAGGCTTTTGCCTCCAAATACAAGCTTTATAGGTAGGTGACACTCTCATACCTCTTCCTGCCCTAAAGTTTCCAGAGGACAAAGCCAGAAACACCCTGCTGAATGTGGGGAAGAGTGGAGAAGAAGAATGGAGGTCAATTCATCCCACAAACCTCCCTGAAGAGCAAACATTTGATGACACTCACTGAAAACGATTGAGATCGTTTGATTCAGGGTGGCGCCTGTGGCTCAGTCGGTAAGGCGCCGGCCCCATATATTGAGGGTGGCGGGTTCAAACCCGGCCTCGGCTGAACTGCAACCAAAAAATAGCTGGGCGTTGTGGCGGGCGCCTGTAGTCCCAGCTACTGGGGAGGCTGAGGCAAGAGAATCGCTTAAGCCCAGGAGTTGGAGGTTGCTGTGAGCTGTGTGAGGCCACGGCACTCTACCGAGGGCCATAAAGTGAGACTCCGTCTCTACAAAAAAAAAAAAAAAATAGACTCAAGTATCTGATGGCTACAATATTCAGGCAGCCATGAACAAACTAGCCTCAACATTTTTTTCTTTTTTTTAATTAAGTCATATACACATAGATCGTGAATACAGTTATGCATATGTGGGGTACAGTGTGTTGATTTTTTTATACAATCTGATGTTCTTACATCAAACCAATCAACATAGCTTTCGCCTCATTTACTTGATTATTGTGTTAAGACATTTATGTTCTACACTTGACAGATTTGACTTGTACCCTTGCAATATGCTCCATAGGTGTGGTGCCGCCTTTTACTCTCCCTCTATCAAACCTCTCCCCTCCCCTCCCTTCCCTTCCCACTCCATTTCTCTCCTTCATCCTGGGCTATAGTTGTGTTCTATCTTTCATAAGAAAGTGTGAGTAAATATAAGTGGTTTCATAGAAGTATTGAGTACATTGGATACTTTTTCCTCCATTCTTGAGATACTTTACTCAGGAGAATATGTTCCAGGTCCCTACATATAAACATAAAAGAGGTAAAGTCTCCATCTTTTTAAAGGCTGCATAGTATTCCATGGTATACACATACCACAGTTTATTAATCCATTCATGGGTTGATGGGTACTTGGGCTTCACTTGGGCTTTTTCCATGACTTGGCTATTGCAAATTGAACTGCAGTGAATAATCTGGTGTAAATATCTTTTTTGCAAAGTGATTTTTGGTCTTTTGGATATACTCCTAGTATAGGAATTGCAGGATCCAATGGCAGGTCATCAATGTTTTTTTCACTGCTGCTTTTCCTACCCCTGTCAGGTGATGGTCAGAATTTTAGCCAGAAGTTAGGGATTGGTTTTAGAACTTTAAAAGGCAAAGTAGACCCTCTGATCAAATCTGAGCCTCACTCTGGAGGCTCAGCATGAGGATATAGTTTATTCAAGATCACATAGCTTCTTAGGTCCTGCAGTGCCTCCTCTCCTGAATCAGACTGCATCTTAGGTGATTACAACTGTCTCCCTGGTGCCCACTGGGCCAGCTGATTTTTATGAAACATGTAAGCTCAAGACACCCTACTTAAAGTGAAAGTGAATGCGAAAGCCCTCGTGTCAGCCAGATATGGCACCACAGCTTTATTCTTGCTTTTTTATCAGTGATGCACAGTCATCCAACCATCCATTCATCTATTCAACTGTTATGTATTGGGTTCTGGTTATGTTACCATACACAGTGCTCAGTATCAGGGATAGAGTAGTGAGCCAGACAGATGTGGAGATGTGGATGCTGGCCCTCATTGAGTTTATGATCTTTCTTTTTTGAGACATACTCAAGCTGTCGCCCTGGGTAGAGTGCCATGGCATCACAGCTCACAGCAACCTCAAACTCTTGGGCTTAAGCAATTCTCTTGCCTCCGCCTCCCAAGTAGCTGGGACTACAGGCATCTGCTACAAAGCTTGGCTATTTTTAAGTTGTAGTTGTCATTGTTGTTTAGCTGGCTTGGACTGGGTTTGAACCTGCCAGCCTTGGTGTATGTGGTTGGCGCTCTAGCCGCTTGAGCTACAGGCGCCGAGCCTGAGTTTATGATCTTAATAGTGGGGGGCAAACAGGTAAATATATGAACAAGATGACCACAGAAAGCCTTAGTTACTCGTCTGGAAAACAGTTGATAGGAAGTAACTAAAATATGTAGCAGGGTAGTTTGGTAGGATTGGCCTCATGACAGTTCTATGATCCTTAGGATTGCTTTGATTCTCCGTGTGCTCTTTAATCTCAGGGCCCTCAGTCAGGGCCATCCTTTCAGACTTTCTTAGTGATGTTCTGGATGCTACAGGAAAGTTCCTAGACCAAGAGGCAGGAGTCCCGACTCCACCCCGTAATTTACTTGTGTGGTCTTTAGTGAGTCACTAAACCTCTTTGGGCCTGAGTTTCCTCACCTGCAAAATGAGGGAAATGGACTGTGGATCACTCAGCACCTCTCTTTCGTATGTTACCATATCACTTATGTCACAGGAAGTTGATAGTAGCCCGTATAGCTGTGTGCACTTTTGAGCCTGTGCCTGGAGCATGAGGGTAATGATTGATACCCTCAGCAGAAAGGATCACTGGGCGCTATCCTAGAGACAGCTGTGGCATACCTGAGTGAACTCGGGTCTCAAGAAGGTCTCTTTAAATCTAGCCTCTTCTACTTACTGACTGGTAAGTGGCGCTGCCCTGTGTTTCAGCCTCCTCTTCTGGAGGATGTTAATGTCACATTATGCAGGGCCTGGCAAACTGAGTGCTGAATTAATTCCAAATGAACCATGAGGTTGTAGATTGCAGTTCCTGGATTCTAAGCTGCTTTCCAAGTAGATGGGAGCAGGTAAACCAAGGGACACTGAGATGCCATGCCATAAAATATTTTTTTTTTTTTTTGTAGAGACAGAGTCTCACTTTATGGCCCTCGGTAGAGTGCTGTGGCCTCACACAGCTCACAGCAACCTCCAATTCCTGGGCTTAAGCGATTCTCTTGCCTCAGCCTCCCGAGTAGCTGGGACTACAGTGCCCGTCACAACGCCCAGCTATTTTTTGGTTGCAGTTTGGCCGGGGCCAGGTTTGAACCCGTTACCCTCGGTATATGGGCCAGCGCCTTACCGACTAAGCCACAGGCGCTGCCCATAAAACATTTCTTAATGTATTACTGATTTATACAAGCAAGCAGTTCAAATGGCACAAATGGTCCTGCAGTGAAACATGAGTTGTCCTCACCCTTGAAGCTACTGTTCCTCTCACTAAAAGCAGCCACTAGGGTTAGTTTCTTGTGTATCCTTCTTGAGACATTCAAACGTTGTGTATTCCTTTCCCCTTTTATTTATTTATGTATTTGTTTTTTTGAGACAGAGTCTCACTTTGTCATCCTTGGTAGAGTGTCATGACATCACAGCTCACAGCAACCTCAAACTCTTGGGCTTAAGCAATTCTCTTGTCTCAGCCTCTCAAGTAGCTGGGACTACAGGTGCCCACCACAACACTTGGCTGTTTTGTTGTTTTTGTCATTGTTTTAGCAGGCCCGGGCTGGGTTCGAACCCGCCAACCTCAGTGTATGTGGCTGGCACCCTAACCACTGAGCTATGGGCACTGAGCCCCTTTTATTTTATTTATTTATTTTTGAGACAGAGTCTCACTTGGTCACCCTTGGTAGAGTGCCATAGTGTTTTAGCTCACAGCAACCTCAAACTCTTGGCCTCATCACTTGGTCACCCTTGGTAGAACACCTTGCCATAGTGTTTTAGCTCATAGCAACCTCAAACTCTTGGCCTCAAGTGGTCCTCTTGCCTCAGCCTCCCAAGTAGCTGAGACTACAGGCACCCACCACAACGCCTGGCTGTTTTTTAGAGATGAGGTTTTCCTCTGGCACAGGCTGGTCTCGAACCTGTGACCTCAGGCAGTCCACCCGCCTCAGCCTCCCAAGTGTTTTTCTTTGTTTGTTTCTTTGTTTTTGGTTAGCAGGCCCGGGCCAGGTTCGAACCCACCAGCCCCAAAGCATGTGGCCGGTGCCCTAATCACTGAGCTATGAGCACCCACTGAACTTCGTTTTTTGACTTAGCCTTATATATCTTGGGAATTCATTCTAGATCAGAAAGTTTAGATGTATTTCATTTTTTCTTGTGTCATTTTAATTATTTAAATATAATTTTTTTGAAAAGGAAATACATTCGCATAATTCAAAATTCAAAAAGGCACCAAAGCTTGTACATCCATCATATATCTACCTACAACTGTCCAGTTTTTCTCTCACGGGCAACCAATGATGTCAGTTTCTTTCTTTCTTTCTTTTTTTAATCATCAACAGATGTCAGTTTCTTATACATCTTTCTATAGATGTTTTAAGCATAGGCAAGCAAATGTCACAAATGTTTTCTCCCTTTTTACTCACTGAGTACGACTAATCTGTATGCACTATTGTGCCTCTTTGCCTTTCTTCCCATTTACTGTATCTCTTGCGAGCTTGTTCCCTGTAGTTACATACAAGGTGCCTTATTTAAAAAAAAAAAAAATTAAGTCATTTTGCTGGGCGGCACCTAGGGCTCAAAGGAGTAAGGCACTGGCCCCATATGGTGGAGGTGGCGTGTTCAAACCCAGGCCGCCCCCCAACCCCCCCAAAAAATTGAGTCATTTTAATGATAATTTAACCAGTTCTCTGTTGATTGGATAGTCTCATTTCTGCTTTTTTGCTACTACAAATAATGCTGCTAAGAATAGAGAACATACATGATTTTGTAGACAAGACAAGGATATCTACAGAGCATAGGTGGCAAAGTATTCCATTGCATGGCTTTACCATGGTTTTTGTATCTAGTTTCCTGTTAACAGACATCTTAGTTGTCCATTCAGCCCTTATGATCTGCTTTCTCTCTCGTCCCTCGTTCTTCTCCCTACCCCAGGCACATGGCCACCCACTCAGCCCAGAAACCCCACCAGTGCATGTACTGTGATAAGATGTTTCACCGCAAGGACCATCTGCGGAACCACCTGCAGACTCATGACCCTAACAAAGAAGCCCTCCATTGCTCTGAGTGTGGTAAGAATTACAATACGAAGCTGGGCTACCGGCGCCACCTGGCCATGCATGCTGCCAGCAGTGGTGACCTCAGCTGCAAGGTGTGCTTGCAGACTTTTGAGAGTACCCAGGCCCTGCTAGAGCACCTAAAGGCCCACTCACGCCGAGTAGCAGGTGGTGTCAAGGAGAAGAAGCACCCCTGTGACCACTGTGACCGCCGGTTTTATACTCGTAAGGATGTGCGGCGGCACCTAGTGGTACACACAGGCCGTAAGGACTTCCTATGCCAGTACTGTGCCCAGCGGTTTGGCCGCAAGGACCACCTGACACGTCATGTTAAGAAGAGCCACTCGCAGGAGCTGCTCAAGATCAAGACAGAGCCAGTGGACATGTTAGGCCTACTCAGCTGCAGCTCCACAGTTAGCGTGAAGGAAGAGCTGAGTCCTGTGCTATGCATGGCCTCTCGGGACGTGATGGGGGCCAAGGCCTTTCCTGGCATGTTGCCCATGGGTATGTATGGCGCCCACATCCCTACTGTGCCCAGTGCGGGCATGCCACACTCCCTGGTGCACAACACACTGCCCATGGGTATGAGCTACCCTCTGGAATCCTCACCTATCTCTTCCCCAGCTCAGCTCCCTCCAAAATATCAGCTTGGATCTACCTCATACTTGCCTGACAAATTGCCCAAAGTGGAGGTGGATAGTTTTCTGGCGGAGCTTCCTGGAAGCCTGTCTCTTTCATCCGCTGAACCCCAGCCCGCCTCACCTCAGCCGGCGGCAGCT
Source organism: Nycticebus coucang (assembly GCF_027406575.1). NCBI lineage: Eukaryota > Metazoa > Chordata > Mammalia > Primates > Lorisidae > Nycticebus > Nycticebus coucang. The sequence continues at coordinate 39,182,276 of NC_069800.1, read as the reverse complement.
GCGGCCCTCCTAGATGAAGCACTGCTCACCAAGAGCCCAGCTAACCTCTCTGAGGCCCTCTGCGCTGCTAATGTGGACTTCTCCCACTTACTGGGCTTTCTTCCACTCAACCTGCCCCCATGTAACCCTCCTGGTGCCACAGGAGGCCTGGTCATGGGCTACTCCCAGGCTGAGGCACAGCCCCTGCTTACCACTTTGCAAGCTCAGCCTCAAGATTCCCCAGGAGCCGGGGGACCACTGAACTTTGGGCCTCTGCACTCCTTGCCTCCTGTCTTCACCTCTGGCCTGAGTAGCACCACCCTGCCTCGTTTCCACCAAGCATTCCAGTAGCCCCCACAGAGGCCCTCAGGTCAGTCTTTGGCTCTGTCAGGGAGCTGTAGTACCTACCCCGTCCGTGTCCCCCATGAAGGCAGCTGAGTTTTCAGAGCCGGGTTTGAAAAGAAAAAATTCCAGTGTCATTATGGAGCACTTGGTTTGGGGGTTCAGGCTCCAGGATCAATTCCAGGAGGAGTTTTGAGCCCCAACCCCATGAAAAGATCTCATACCATAGGACTTCAGGTATTTTTACTTTTACTTTTTTGATCCGAATCGGGAGCCACACTTAGTCCTCCTCTTCTCCAAAGTGTCAGAATCTCCTTCTCTTTGGAGAAGGGGGAGGGCTCTTGGAGACACAGAGGGTTTCGTCTTGGATGACCTCAAGAGAAATCACCCAAGAAGTCCGCCTTCTGGTCCCAAACTGCAGACCCCACAGCAGTCAGTTTGGTCAGGCCCTGCTGTAGAAGGTCACTTGGCTTCATCGCCTGCTTTCAGCCAACGGGCAGGAGAGAGAGTCTCTGTTCTTCCCCACCACTCCCATCCCTACTGTACCAGCACCTCCATTTCCAGTCAGTGTTGTCCAGCAACGGTACCGTTTACACAGTCGCCTCAGACACACCATTTCACTTCCCTTGCCAAGCTGTTAGCCTTAGAATGATTGCAGTGAACACTGTTTACACGCCGTGAATCCATTCCCACCAGTCCATTCCAGTTGGCACCAGCCTGAACCATTTGGTACCTGGTGTTAACTGGAGCCCTGTTTACAAGGCGGAGTCGGGTCTTACTGACTTCTCTTCACTTGAGGTCACATTTTTCCCCTGTGGGGAAATAAACTGACTTTGGACTGCTTCAGTCTCTGCCATCTTCCATGACTGCGTCTGTTCCTGCCTTCCTCGGCAATGTCCACAGGAGACAGGCAAGAAGATTGGAGCAGTTTTCTCACAGGTCTTCAGTTCTGTTTTTCTCCGAGTACATCATGACCCCCTTGTCCTCCTTTTGAACTGGAGAAGGGACAAAATTAAAGGCACGCATACTCTTATCACCTCCCCATTCCCTGATCCCCACCCTAAACATCATGAGCTGTTATTAACCTTGGAAGGAGGGACGCTGGGTTCTAGGTTGGTGTGGATAGCAGAGGAGAGGATATGAGCTCCTCATTTGTCTCCTTCCTACCTGTCCCTTTCCCAGGAAGTTGTGAAATTGTTGGAACAAGAGTTTTAAGAAAGTTAGGATGGGGCAGTTAAGTCCTAATCTATGGATACATTGTTGCTTCCTAAACCAAAATTTTTCTGCTGCTTCCACGTTGCAGTTGCCATGGACTCAGGCCACTGTGCATAGGTTTCTCTGCTTTCCAGCAAAGAACTTCGACCTTCTTGTGGCCCCCCTCAGTTTTGTCCCTGTTGTCCAGCCAGGTTTCTTGCAATACATGATTAGTTCTCTTCTGAATTGGGGGCTCCATGCTACAAACAGCAAAGTCTTTGCCCAGGCTTGCTTCATCTCAGTTCTGCATGGGTTTCGCGCTTCCCACTTGTGGAAGGGAGGTACCTCAGGGACCTCCATTGTGGGACCCTCTTGAGACCCCTCCACTCTGATTCAGAAACACACTTCTACCTCTTTACTGTTAACTCCTACAGATGCAGCCAGCAGTTTTGGGGCACTTCTCCCACTGAGTGCCTCTTGCTGGCTTCTCCACTAGGGTTTCAGGACAAACTACCAAGGAACTGCCTCAGCCTCTCATCAGTCCTCCCGACTCCTCTTCTGTCTAGACTTACTTTGGTTTATCATTAGGAACTGAGCAGGTCCAAGACTCAGGCTTCTGCTTCAGCCCAGGCCAGTACTCCTTGTTCGAGGTGAAAGCCTTAACATTTAGCTCCCTGGCCCTTGTTTGGAAGCAATGTGGAGTAAGTAAGCATGTTTTAATTTAGGCAAGATAGTTTGAGATACCTTTTAAAAAAACAAAACCAGATGTTAAAATGTCTGGCAAGATTAGAATCAGACTAGGTGATTTGCTTCTAAAAATAAGTTTCAGTGAGTCCCAGGGACTAATTAAGGTTTATATTTAAAAAGCATCTACCTGGTACGCAGCTACCTTCTGCATGCTGTGCATGCTATTAGGACTCGTATTATAGGAAATGGTATGTGAGAATCCAAGTGGGACTGCTACCGTTTTCCTTGTCATATCTGGTCTTTGGCACTAGAACCAGCAACCTTCTTCCCCTTGCCTGCCACTTTCCCTACACCCTCAGTTTATAGAGGCAAATGGGTCTCTGGCCACAGAATAGAAAAGTTAGGCTATTAGAGGAATCCTGTCCTCTCTGCCTGTCCTTTCCTGTCCCCCTCTTGAATTTTCCCTCCCCATAAGAGATGCTGGGAAACTGAGAATCAGAATCAGCAAAGCAATTATTTTAAAACTAACTGGGGCCTACTCCCACCACCTGTCTTGTCTTCCCCCAACCCTATCTCCCTTTCATTTTTTTCCCTTCTCTTCCTTCAATGCTCACACCACCCACAAGGAATTTTCCCATCACTGTGAACTTTGCTGGCGCAGAGGAATATTATCTGCCTTCACTTCTTTTTTTGGACAACAGCCACCCAGCCATTTCTTAAACACCCTCTTCCCCCTGGGGGGAAAAAAAAACCTTATTGACCTGGTTGTTGAAAGGAGTAGCTTTATCCTACACTCGGTACCCAAACTCATTGCAGTATCCTTACTGAGGCCGTGAGAGCCTGAGGGGCATCTGCCCAGGACAGGAGCCCTGGCATGCAGCAAAGATGAATCAGGGACCAGAAAAAAGGGGTGACGTTCCCCTTCCCTACCACTTCTAGCCTCTGTCAGCAATGAGCTGTCCTTAATAGTGGCAATAGGCAGGCACCACTAACCCTGCACAGTAGCTATTCAGGGCTGAGTGTAAGGGATGACATGCCAGGTGTCAGCCCAAATGATCTCTGCATAATCTTAAAGAGGTGGGAGTCAGGGAAAGGAGCACCGATGAGATTTTTCCCTTCAACCTTTTACAAATGTCATTTTGTTAATGGAAACCCGGGAAGCAGGTGTGATTACTTTTTTGCTCATAGAATATTATCCTAAGTTGGAATTCTACTACCCTAAACCTTTCCTAGTAGCCCTTTAAATTCTTTTTGGTAGCTGTTTTCTCTGCCCTCTCTCCACCTCCCTTATCTAGGAGCTGTTTTTAAGCACGATTTTTTTTTAACAGGTTATATTGTACAGAATCAATATTTTGCTTTTTAACAAGGATATTTATGTAATAAGAAACTTTGCCTTAGGCAGGTGTTGGCCAGAAAAGTCCAGATTCCTCTGGGACCCCACCCTGGCCTCTCCTGGAGTTCTGAATCTGCTGTTGAAGGAATTGGCTGTGACCTTCACCACTGGAGAGTAGGGTCTGTGGCGAGGGGAAAGAGGTGTTCACCGTGATAATCTAGTGCCTCCATGGAGGGGTTTGTAAGAATTCCAGTCCAATTTCTTTGTGTGTCAGTTGACTTCAGCTGATTCTCCCCATGTGCACCTCTCCACTTCTGCATATTGGGCACTAGAACCCCTGAAACACCACTTCTCATCTCCCTCCCTCCCTACTAGTGGTCAAGGCTTTGGAGCCACTCTTTTGTAACGCCAGATTATTTAAAAAGAAAAATACAAGACAAAAATCTTCTAGCACTTTGTAAACACAGTGAATAACCTCTTGGAGTATTTTTGGCTTTATATAAAACAAGGTTTTTAATTGTAAAATATAAGTGCCATTAGAAAATGCACAGGGCGTATCTTTGTTAAAGTAGATTTTTCAATGTTTTACAGAATTACATTTTCAAAAGTTTTTATAATGAAGTTGTTTATTAAAAACTTCTGAATGATGTGTTTGGAAGTTGTGAACCTGTCTGATTGGGAAAGGGTTGGAGAGAGCCTGGAATTGGGAAGAATTGGAATCTTCAGACATCTTTAGCATCCAAGGTGATGGTGAGTGTAGGGTAGACAGTAAAAACCCCTCCTGTTAACAAGTACAAGCTTTGTGTTTAGAAATAAAAGATCATATCTGAAAGTCTTCAAGGTAAGTGGCATCATTCTATTAGTTAATCATTTTGGATGAAAGGGTCAGAATACCCCAATTAAACAGTAAAATTTCATGCAATTGAAAAATGCCAGGGCTTGGCACAGTGGCTCATGCCTCTCATCTGAGCATTTTGGGAGGCCAAGATGGGAGGATTGCTTGAGGCCAGGAGTTAGAGGCCAGCCTGGCAACATAGCAAGATCCTGTGTCTACAGAAGATAAGAAAAATAAGCCACGCGTGATGGTGAATACCTGTAGTCTCAGCTCCTCACGAGGCTGAGGTGGAAGGGTCACTTGAGCCCAAGAGTTCGAAGCTACAGTGAGTTATGATCACCCACTGCACTCCAGCCTGGGTAACAGAGTGAGATCTTGTCTCTAAAAAAAAAAAAAAAAAATTGTTCTTTTAATGCAAGGTAAACAGTCTAAAGATACTAGTTGTAGAGCAGCCTTTAGGTTAGGTTTGATCTAATAGCTCAAACATGATTGCCCTTAGCATTTCTATTTCTGCCCTATCTTGTGCAGTTGTGACTTCATCTCCAGGCACTACAGAGTAGATTCTCCCTTCTTGTAGGAATGGAATGCTGCCTTGATTCTAGGTTCTTAGATAAGAGGACTCCACTTTTTTTTTTTTTTTTGAGACAAGAGTCTCACTCTGTTGCCCTGGGGTTGAGTGTGGTGGTGTCATAGCTCACAGCAACCGCAAACTCTTGGGCTCAAAAGATCCTTGTGTCCCAGCTTCCAGCGCATAGGACTACAGGCGCCTGCCTCAACACCTGGCTTATTTTTCTATTTTTAGTAGAGATGGGGTCTTACTCTTGCTCGGGCTGGTCTTGAACTCCTGAACTCAAGCAGTCCACCTGCCTTAAGTCTCCCAGAGTGCTAGGATTACAGGCATGAGCCACCATGCCTAGCCAGGACTTCACTCGTATTCACAGAAGCCCCAGTAAGCATCTGTTTCACTGGCCTTGATGGGATTCTGTGCCATCCCACATGCAGTCACCATAAGCCAGTGAGAACAAGGTTGAGACAGGGGAGGAAGGAGGCTTCTCAAAGGAAATTTGGGGTACCGTTAGGATGAGGAATGGATGCTGGTTATACAAGAAAAACGTCCACTACAGCCACCCCCTGCCTAGAGTTCACATCTAATGACAGACCTAGGACCTGACTTACATTTGTGCCCAAGCATCAACCAGCTGTTGAGGGGCTGACATGGCTTTACTTGACATCATTGCTTGGCCAGTCTCTAACAGAGGCAGACACCTTGTTCCTGGGCCTCACCCCTTGTGCTGAGATCCTCCCATCAAGGGCTCTGACTGAAGTCAGTTATCTTTGGTCTGGAGCCAGTGTTCAAGTCACTTGGTATCCAGGCCAAGAGCCCATGGGGCAATTAATGTGTGCAGGTGTTTTGTGTACAAAAGTGATAGGCTGGCCCTTCATCTCTTTGGCCTTGTACTTAACAAATGTTAAGTGTCTACCCAGTTAGGATCCCAAGCAAGTCCACCTTCCTTTCTAGGAGGTGTATATTCCAGAACAGGTCTGGGGGCTCAGATGAAAAAGCTGTTTCATTCATCAGGTAGCAGAAGACTGGAGGCCTTCTAGGGGTGGTGGCAAGGACTTCCAGGCAGAAGTGGGCATTAGGTGTACTGACCTCCATAGGCCACAAGTTTAGGAGCTGAGACCACACGAAGATTTGCAGAATCAAGGACTGCAGAGGCTGGGTCCACTCATCCTCAGCCTACTCAAATACAGACCCTGCACTTCAGACTAGAAGTGGTACTAGGCTGGTACTGAGCAAAGTGTAGCCCCTGGGCCTAGGACAAGGTGAAGCAAGGTCTGCCTGGTTTCAGCCAACCAAGAGGATCCAGCCTCTGATGGGGAAACCAGCGCATGCACAGTTGCTACCTGGTATGCTGTGCTGGAGACCTCCCTCACCCCAGATCCTTTCACTCTGACCTTGCTATTTCTGCCCCCAAGAATATTTCCAGCACTTTTTTTTCTCACATAAATATTTCAATCACCTTCATGTGCTCAACAACTACTGCTGCTATTTGTGGCTCCCCGTTTGAGTCTGGTCAGTCTCTGCAAGGGAATCCTCTTGAGCCCTCTGCAGTGCCACAGTAATTTATCCCGTGCAAGGCTGCGTTCTACAGCTGCCCCAAAGCAACGAGAGAGTGTGGGAGCTGGGCGACGTCTGCAAGCCCACCGCAGATCCGGTAACAGCAGTCGTTTGGCTTGGTGGCCGTGAAGGGAAGGTTATAACTGTCCTTCACTGGAGAGGGCGGTGGAATTGTCCCCAGGCGTCTGTTATGAGCTGCCCCTCGCTTGGTATACTCTTCGAGTAATCTGGAACCAGGTCTGTCTAGGCCTGCGTCGCGTCGCCACCGGGAAGACCCTTACTCCGCCAGGCCTTCAGGCTGCCGGTCCCGGGCAGCCCGCAAGACACCCTGGCGAATTTCATCCGGAAGGTGGGGGCGAGGGGCGGAGTCTCCCCTGGCTGGCCCTACCCCCACCTCGCCCGGTCGCTGCTGGTAGCTGTGACTCCGCTCCCCGGGCAGAACCCGCAGTCCTGTTGGAATGCTGCGACCTCGTCCCGGCCCGGGGCTCCTGCAGGTGTCCGCGGACGACAGGGCGGAGGCCCTGGGAAACGCCGCGCACCCGCAGCCCTGTCCTGCGCTGGAGAGGGGCGCCTTCCCGGCCCCCCGCGTTCCCGACTGGAAAAGCCCGGGATCACTGCCACCCGGACTCGACTCGGCAGAGGGCCGCCGGGACCGCTGTGACTCCCCCAAAACAGTCTCTGAGGCGAATGCCCCAACCCTGGAAAACGGCCTTGTCTGGGACGAGGCCCCGGAAACCTGTGGCACAGAAGGGAGGTGGGGGGGCACAGGCGGGAGCCGGCGGGAAAGCCGAGGAAATGACTGAGGAGGGCGTCGTCTTCATGGAGGAAGCAGGGGAGAAGGTGGAGAAGCCGGTAGGGGAGGAGAAGCCGCAGGTGAGCTCAGAGGCCCTGAACTTTGATGGCGTAATTGTGGACCCACTGGAAGCCATCCAGTGGGAGCTAGAGGCATTGAGAGGCCAGGCCAACAGGGCCTACCTCTACTCTAGCGCAGGTTGCACTAGCACGTAGAACTTCATATTCCAGGCTTCTGGGTCATTGCCTTACCGAACCACCTGCAACTGTCAGTCTTACTAGCCCCGAGATGAAAATATGTTCTGCTACTTGATGAATTTGGTGGTGAGAGAGCTCAGGCACACCAGGACAGGTTGTAAGTTCAAGTTCTGCTTTTGGAGCACCCCCTATTTCTGGAACAAGGTGATAGTGAAGGAGTATTAATGCAGATCCTTAGGTCAAGGAGTGTCTATTGCAACTTGAATCTGATGGCAGCGAGGCCAGCAACCCTCCCCCCCCGACCCCCCCCACCCCCCCCCACCCCCCGGTCCACAGGAACCAGGATGCTGTCCAGAGCTTCTTCAGCTGGTTTTCACCGAACAGCCTCCTGGAAGCCAGAAGCATTGCCTAAATTATTAAAGATGAACTGTGACTAAACCCTCTACAAATACTACCTGCTGGGGGATAGTGCCCACAGAGGCCCCTCATAGACCCTACAGCTTCCAGTCTGGCTAAGTCCTTCCCTAGTATGTGGTGCCCACAAAAGACTCCTTTCACCTGCTCTGAACCAGGGCTCAGGCCAGTGGCAAGCACTTTGCTGTCTGCTTTTTTTGTTCTCTGCACTCTGGCTCCACTGCATGTTTGGTGGACTCAGCTCCAAGATTATGGCCTTCATGGCCAGTCTTTACTGTTTCCATATGGCTTTCATGCTGTTCCATGTCAACATCACGTGACTATCATAAGCCACTGCATCTATGCCAAGCTCTCAGTGTTGTGGGTTTGTACTGCTGTCATTTTCATGGTTTGGACCTATGACAATGGCCTTCCTACCCATCTTGACAGGCACCCACAAATCAACACTATGAGGACCAGTTCCTCTTTAAGGTCTACTGCTTCAAAGCTGCAAAAAATGCTGGGCTTCATATTCATGTTGGCCAGGCTCCCAGGGGCCCCACACACTGGCTGTGGCAAGCTGAGTCTCATCACCCAAGATGAAGTGGTGGCATTTGGTGCTGGCTGCCATCCAGACTTGGCCATTCCATGACTTCAGGACCACAGGCCAGACTACCACCAAGTGGATTATTGGGCATCTGGCAAAATGGGCACACAACAAGGACGCTGAGCATGTGCAAGGTCAAGGGCAGCACATTCTTTGTGATCACACTGCATTTCTTTTTTCTTTTCTTTTTTTTTTTGAGACAGAGTCTCACTATGTTGCCCTTGGTAGAGTGCCATGGTGTCACAGCTCACAGCAACCTCAAACTCTTGGGCTGAAGCGATTCTCTTGCCTCAGTCTCCCAAGTAGCTGGGACTACAGGCGCCCGCCACAACGCCCGTCAATTTTTTGGTTGCAGTTGTCGTTGTTTAGCTGGCCCAGGCAGGGCTAAAACCTGCTAACCTCAGTGTATGTGGCCGGCACCCTACCCAGTGAGTGATGGGCACTGCCACAGACTGCATTTCTTGTCCCATTTGGCCCTGCATCACACCCAGCTATCAGCTTGCAAAGGTCTGTGCTGTGCCCCACCAATGCCTGCCCATCATCTTTCTGGTGAGTTTTGCCCAAGCCACCATCACCCCTGTTGCCTGCTCCTAGATCTTCAAGTACCTTAATAATTGACTGTGGACCCAGGTGGGCTACTTGCCACTGGCCAGGAGAACCCCTAATCTCCCAGGAACTCTGCCAGGCTGGTGTAGCTGGGTGTGTGCTCAGGACAGGGGCAAAGATAGGATCCCTTCTGGGAACCCACCTTCCTGTGCCCTGGTTATTGGACCTGCACGGAATCCAGCTCTTTGGCAGTTGCCCTGCCTCCACCTGTTTTTAGGCTGCCAGGTTACTGGTACTATGGGGAGGGGGCTTCTGGTCCTGGGGCTTGTCTGCACCTGCTCAGATCTCACATCATTTTTCTTTAAAGGGCTCAGAAACAAAAACAACCAAAGCAACAAGGTTTTTTACAACAGCTAAGGAGACAGACTGTCCTGTTGAATCTGCTTCCCTTTGTCTGCTCCAACCAGCCCTCTCTTTGCCCTCTCTGCTCCTGTGCCCCACCCGCTCAGCAAGACCTAGAATCTTCAAAAGGGGATAGTGGAAAGGAAAGGCTGCTGAACAAAGAGACTGAGAAGTTGCCAGGGGCTGGACTAGTTAATCATTTCATTTTATGCTGTGTTTTTTTTTCTTGTTTGCAGTATCATAACACGACCATCGAACTGCTGCTAGAATGCTCACACCTGTTACTGCAAATTTATGCTCTGTTCTTTTAGACTAATGTAACCCTGACTCTGTCTTCCTCTTCCACCAGGTCCAAACCCACCACATGTTTTTTTTTTTTTTTTCTTTTTTTTTTGTAGAGACAGAGTCTCACTTTATGGCCCTCGGTAGAGTGCCGTGGCGTCACGGCTCACAGCAACCTCCAGCTCCTGGGGCTTAAGCGATTCTCTTGCCTCAGCCTCCCCAGTAGCTGGGACTACAGGTGCCCGCCACAACGCCCGGCTATTTTTTGGTTGCAGTTTGGTCGGGGCTGGGTTTGAACCCGCCACCCTCGGTATATGGGGCCGGCGCCTTACCGGCTGAGCCACAGGCGCCGCCCTTCTTTTCTTTTTTTTAATTGTCACTAACTTGAAGCTCTGCATTCTAGGTTTCTGTAGGTACGAGAGCTGAGCTGTTCCTCCTTTCCAAGTCTCTCCACCAGGCTGGCAGGGCTGTCTGCTTCCATTTCCTTTGGTAGGGAAGGGGGCTTACCTTCTGCTCCCCAGGGCCTGGGGAGGCCTTAACACAAAATAACCTGAGAGGGTTCTTTAGGCAGGGGAGTATAACAAGCCAGAGACAGCTGAAAAGGCAGACTGCTGAGAGATGGTGGAAGAACAGCCCCTTGATTTTGCTCTTTTGATTCACTGGTGTGTTTTGTAAACCAGAAGAATAATAAATGTCACAACTTTAGAAGTTTTTCCCTCTTGGTCTGACCTTGTTTGTAGAAAGTTAGTGCTTTTTATTTTGCTGCTTTTAAGCAACACCCTACGCATCCCCTCCTGTGTTTCAGCTCACTGGGGAAACTGAGCTGTACTTGCTGCTTTTAGTTGAGAACATTTATAAGATTATCATGTAAGTTTTCTTTGCCATTTGGAAACTTATGTAACTATTTGTAATTGCTATCAAGTTGTGGCCTGTTAGGGTAACTCTGTGTGTAGAAGTAAGTTTGAATAAGGTGGTTTTGTAGGACTTAAGACTGGAAGTAATGGCTGGGCACAGTGGCTAATACCTGTAATCCTAGCATCCTAGGAGGCCGAGGTGGGTAGATTGCCTGAGCTCAGGAATTCAAGACCACCTCTGAGCAAGAGTGAGACCCTGTCTCTAAAAATAGCCAGTTGTTGTGGCAGGTGCCTGAGTCTCAGCTACTCGGGAGGCTCAGGCAAGAGGATTGCTTTAGCCCAAGAGTTTGAGGTTGCTGTGATGCCATGGCACTCTACTGAGGGCGACAAAGTGAGACTCTATCTCAAAAAAAAAAACAACAAAAAAAGAATTTTCTGGAAGGATAATCTCCAGAAAGAAGTGTGTAGTCCCAGTGGTTTTGAATTTCTGCCCTGGTAGTGGTGCTGTAATTGACGTCACTGTAATTGACATCACTAATTCTAAACAGTGAAATATTACTGAGATGGCTTTGTCCAATTAGAAGGGGATTCGTGGTACTTTTGCCTTCATCATATGCAGAATGAAAAAATAAACACCTTTAGGTCTGGGGTAAAAATAACTTAGATCATGTTACTCCCCCATTCAAAACCCTCCTAGATGTTAAAAAAAGATCTGAATTCCTTATTGCAGGTGACAAAGTTCTGCATTTTCTGCCCACTGCTAGCATCTCCCATCTTCTCCCCTCCCCTCTAAGCACATCATACATCTTCCTCAAGCTTTAGCACTTGTTTTTCCCTTTCTGGAATTTTCTTCCTACAGATATTCTCATCTCTGACTCCCTCAATTCATTCAGGCCTCAAATGCCATTTCAGAGCCCCTCCCTGCCCAGCCTGTCTGAAATAGTCTTCCACTCCTCCCCATTTTTTCCTTCCCTTCGTGATTCTCTCCTTGTCAATTGTAACTCTCAGAAATGATCTTGTTTTCCTATCTTCTACCTTTCACATGTGTCAGGAGAACAGGGATCTATCTGCTGTTTTATCTAGCAAGGTTCAGTATCCAACATCTCAACAATTGCTGGGGTAAGTGAATGACTTTATCCATAGTCAGAGTACTGTGCTATGCTCTAACAAAATAAAGAACAAGGCATGGTCCCTGCGCAAGGGATTTCAGTTATTGTGTCCTAAACACATTAGACATTTTCATACTTAGTTACATGAAGGGTGGCCATATAATGTGTCATCCAGTTGGAACACATCAAGGGGTCATTGCTAATAATTACACCAGGTAAGAAGCTTCACTGGCCATCTCAAGGACATAGAACCCAGCTAAGTCCAGCTTGGCATACCGGGCTTCCAGCTGTCTGTGATGATGTGGGATCAGAAGGTAGAGACCTCTCTGAAGTTGGGACACTGAAGCTGGGCTTTGAGGAATGCACAGGAGTTTAGAAAGCGAGTCTGTGGAAGGGAATTCCTAGCAGAGCAAATGGCATCGCAAAAGCACTGGAGTATGAAAATGTATTATATGTTTAGGGCATGGCCTGACCCTGGGTATGGCTGCTTGAGTGAGGCAACGCTGGATGTATAGGCCGAGGCCACTTTCTGAGAACAGGAGCTCTGATCACCAAGCCCGGGCATCATCCTGTGGCGAGTGGGGAGGGGTATCTGCTGTGGCTCAGAGGAGAGTGCCTGCAATTATAGACCTGTGGTATCTTCAGTTTGACGCTTATCTATCTTTCCAGGCTGCAGCTCTTCCAGGAAGCCCTCCATGTTTACTCCAGCCCATAACAACCTCTGCCACCACCCAAATACAGTCTAAAACCAGAACTTGGGCACCAAAGCCAGGCTGGGCCGTACCCTCTGGATGTGTCTTTTGTGCCAAAGGCCTGGCCCTGATGCTCCATGGGGAACTCTGGTGAGCCCCTAAGCATCCTGATAGTCCTAGAAGCAGGTACTCCATGTGGTTTGTCCGGCCTGTGGCTAGGTCTGGTCCTGCCGTCCTAATTTGGGCCCAGCTGCATCCTCCAGGCCTTTGGGTCCTGGACGTTGGCACTTTACTAACATGTGTTCACTACTCTTTCTGCTGCATGGCCACTGGCATGCTTCCTTCTCCCTGCCGCAAGGGCATATCCCACTTACCCTCCTGGAACATGAGTCTCCTCAGAACCAGTCTTGCTTACTTGTCCACGCCCTGAGTCATGCATTTGTTTATCCACACATATTTAGCACCACCTCTGTCCTAGACATAAGGTGACTATGTGGTTCTTTCCCTCAGTGAGCTGAAGGGTCCAGTGGTGAGGTGGAAAAGCAGTGATGATAACCACCAGTGTTTACTGAGTACCAACTATGTGCCAGAGATAAGGCAGGGTACAGCAGGCAGAGTGGGTCCTCCTACCAACCCTCCAGTAGCTCCAGCCTCACAAAGAGGAGGAGCCAATATGCTCTGCACGGCCAGCAAGACCCTCATGATCTGACTTCTGGTCACCTCTATTTCATCTTTTATACTTCTCCCCCTCTAGATCACTTTCCAGCTACACCAATCTCTTGCTGGTCTACAAACCTGGCTCAAGATCTTCCTGTTCCCGCTACTAGAACCTTCTCCTGGTATTTGTACAGGTGGTCCCTCACTTCATTAAGGTTTCTCGGCTCAACTCTTAGTATTGCCTCTGAAGGAGAAGCCTTCCTGGACCACCCTTTCTAAAGATCACCCTGTCATTCTCCCTCCCCTCCCCTTTGATTTGGATTTTTTTATAACACTTAGGACCATGTGATATTATGTTACATATTCATTTATTTATCTGCCCTTTTCTGTACACTCTTGGGGACTGTTTTTTATCCACTGCTGTATTCCCCTTACATAGAATAGCAGCTGGTACAACTAGAGGTTCTGTAATTCTTTGTGGAATAAATGAATGCTCCATACCTTCAAGGTTCAGGAGGATCTTCCAGGTGGGAAGGGGACAGCACGTACAAAGGTATGGACACCCACTGGGAAGCCTTCCAAGATTTGTATATCCCTTAGGATAGGAAGTCTCTACTGCCCAAGGCAGCCCTTTCCAAGGCAGTCTTTGAGTTGAGGCAATAAATGTCCTCAGGCCCATTCCTGATCCCTACTACAGAGAGATGGCCACGTGGCTTATGTGTGCTCCAAGGGTGGAGGAAGGAGACCTGACTAAGGAGGGGGAAGAGCAAACATAAGCCCCAGATCCCAGGGTTTTGCTCACCTCTGGTCTCAGGTTCCTACCCTGTTCTGTTTGCCTAGAAGGAACTTTGGTCAAGTTTTTCAATCTGAGAAAAATCTGTCCCGAAACTATTGTAATTACTTGTAATCTACAAACTGTCTTGATTACAGTTCAGGGGACTTTGATATTTTCCTCCAAGGACACCATTTCAACAGAAAAATTCAAGGAAGTCAATGGCGTCTGCTTGCCCTTGCTCTGCAGGGGAACTTAATGTTAACTTGAGTGTGTGAACTTTGAGGCCCCTACCTGCAGGCCCCACCATGAATGCTGACTCAGTATCTTGGGGTGAACAGCTGTGTTGACCAGGTACCAGTTAGAAGGCTGATAGACCTGCAAGGGGCTGGTGCCTGCTCTTGCCAATTCCCCACTGTGTGGCCTTGGGCCTGTCTTTTCACAGCTGTCAGCTGTCTCATCAATGGAGAAACTTGGTACTCCATAGCAGGAGAAAAAATTGCCTTCTAGGAGATTCCCACTCCCCATGCTCCCCCAGGTGTCTGGCTCAGTGACAGTGCTTTTGGTGGCATCTAATAGAAACTCTAACTTCAATCAAGTTAAATAATAGACTTTTTTCTTACATGAATATCCAGAGGTGAAACGGGCTTTGGGACCATTTGATTCATCAGCTCAATGATGCCTTGTCCTCTGATCTGCCATCATCCTTGTTGGGTCCATATCCCTTGGTGCCAAGATGGTGGCATTAGCTCCAAAAGTCACACTGGGCTATAGCAACTTCAGAGAAGGCTGTGTCTTACCATGACTCCTATTAAGGGAGGAAAACTTTGCCAGAAGCCACTGTAGATGCTCCTGGTCCTGTATCTTACTGATTAGAACTAGGACATGTGCCCACTCTTGAATCATTATGGGTAGAGGGAAGCAGGTGGCATGACTTGCTTAGACCACTCACTGGTGGAAATGGTGTCTGCCCATAATGTCAGTGGGTAGTTAAGACCACTGCCTGGAGGGGTCACAGTCATTTTCACCCTTTCTATGGGACCCTCTCAGCTAGCTACCATGACCCTCAGTGTTAAAGGGTACTGGCTTCTGGGCCAGTACAAGTCCAGTTGTAAGATTTCTGGACCTAGAAACTTCCTTTTTTTTTTTTTTTTTTTTTTTTTTTTGTGGTTTTTGGCCGGGGCTGGGTTTGAACCCGCCACCTCCGGCATATGGGACCAGCGCCCTACTCCTTGAGCCACAGGCGCTGCCCAGAAACTTCCTTTTTTTTTTTGTAGAGACAGAGTCTCACTTTACTGCCCTTGGTAGAGTGCCGTGGCATCACATGGCTCACAGCAACCTCCAGCTCTTGGGCTTACGTGATTCTCTTGCCTCAGCCTCCCGAGCAGCTGGGACCACAGGTGCCCGCCACAACGCCCGGCTATTTTTTTGTTGCAGTTCGGCCGGGGCTGGGTTTGAACCCGCCACCATCGGTATATGGGGCCGGCACCCTACTCACTGAGCCACAGGCGCTGCCCAGAAACTTCCTTTAATTGAGCCAAGCCACTGCCAAACTCAGATTCCCAAGAGGAAGGCCCTTTAGATTCCACCTTGGTAGGTGACACAGGAATAAATGATTGGGTACTTGCTGTGTAAGCATCCCTCATACTTAACAAAACTCACACAGTCCTTCACAGAAACCCTGTGCTCTTACATGGAAAAAAGCCAGCTGTAGAGACTTCTGTTTCCAAGATGGAGTAACAGAGATCAGATTTACCTGCTCACCTGGAACAACCAGAAAAAACATAAAGAACATGTTAACAGTGGTTTTCAAGGCTCTGGACATTGACTAGTATAGGACAGTAATTCTAGACAAATAGGAAACAAATGAGGTAAACCCTGTGATTGCCCCCAGCCATGAAAGAGTTTTGGCTGAGAGGGAGCCAAACTGGAGCCAGTCAGTTTGCTCTGAGTTGAAGAGACAAAGCTAAATGTCTGGGAAAAGCAAGGCACTTGGAGCATATAGGACAGGACACCAGAAAGGACAGAGCTGCCTGGAGAGAAACCCCAGGAGATCTGCAGCTGGACCCCTTCAGTATTCAGCAGAACATCAGCACATGTGTGTGAGGAAACCAAGGTCAGGTAAAGAACCTTCAGGAAGAATTAGAGAGAACAGTGCCGGCTGCTCACCTGGGTGGGGAATGGTCTGTTCCCACTAGACCTCATAGCACAGAGTGTCAGAGCAGTCAGGAAGGTCTTGCTAAGTAGTGGCAAATAATTATTTCTAGAATAAGCACAGGTTGGATTTACCTAAAAAAAAATCTGTGAACAAGGCCTGAAAGGATCCAAGTAACTTAAATGTCCTAGTATAAAGCTTAAGAGGATTTGCAGATCATAAATATAGCTAGATCCAACAAGGTAAAATTCACAATGTACGGCATCCAATCAAAGATTATGTGTATTAGGAACATAATCCAAAATGAGGGAAATAATCAAAATTGACCCATCCCTGAAAGAAAATGTTAAAATGGGTATATTACAAATTATTCTAATTTTATTCCATATGTTTGAAAGATTCAATAGAGCCTCACATATCTGGTCAATTTTTTTTTTTTTTTAAATTGAGTCTCACTCTGTTGTCCCATGCTAGAGTGCTGTGGTGTTAGCCTACCTCTCAGCAATCTCAAACTCCTGGGTTCAAGTGATCGTCCTGCCTCAGCCTCCCAGAGTAGCTGGGACTACAGGAACCTGCCATAACACCTGCCTAATTTTTCTGTTTTCAGTAGAGATGGGGTTTTGCTCTTGCTCAGGTTGATCTCAAACTCCTGAGTTCAAGGGATCTTCTTACCTTGGGCTCCCAGAGTCCTAGGATTATGGGTATCAGCCACCGCACCCGGCCTATGATCAAAATATTTTTGACAAGAGTGCCAAACCATTCAATGGGGAAAGGACAGTCTTTAACAAATGGTGGTGGGAGAACTGGATATTCACATGCAAAAGAATGAATGTGGATGAATGTGAACTGTTACCTTACACCACAAACAAAAATTAACTCAAAATGGATCAAAGACCTAAATGTAAGAGCTAAAAGTATAAAACTCTTAGAAAAAAAACATATGGAAAAAGTTAGGTAGATAGCATTAGATTGGGCAATGATTTCTTGAATATGACAGCAAAAACATAGGTGACAAAAGAAAAAAATAGATAAATTAGAATTCCACAAAATTAAACTTTTGGCTGGACACAGTGGTACATGCATATAGTCTCAGCAACTCAGGAGCCTGAGGTAGGAAGATTGCTTCAGCCCAGGAATACAATGTGTTATGATGGTGCCTGTGAATAGCCTAGGCAACATCAGTGAGATGCTATCTCTATACAAAATATATATATATATTTTTTTGAGATAGAGTCTTACTTTGTCACCCTCAGTAGAGTGCTGTGGCGTCACAGCTCACAGCAACCTCAAACACCTGAACTTAAGCGATTCTCTTGCCTCAGCCTCCCAAGTAGCTGAGACTACAGGCGCCCACCACAATGCTTGGCTATTTTTAGAGATGATGTCTCGCTCTTGCTCAGGCTGGTCTCAAACCTGTGAGCTCAGGCAATCCACCTGCCTCTGCCTCCCAAGTGCTGGGATTACAGGTATGAGCCACGTGCCTCCCCCCACCCCATTTTTTTTTGTTTTCAGACAGTCTCACTATGTTGCCCTTGGTAATGTGCTGTGGTGTCACAGCTCACAGCAACCTCAAACTCTTGGGCTTAAGCGATTCTTTTGCCTCAGCCTCCCAAGTGGCTGGGACTACAGGTGCCTGCCACAATGCCTGGCTATTTTTTGTTGCAGTTGTCATTGTTATTTAGCTGGCCTGGGCTGGGTTCGAACCTGCCAGCTTCAGTGTATGTGGCCAGCACTATAACAACTGTGTACGGGTGCTGAGCCCAATTTTTTTTGGCTAGGTGTGGTGACTCATGCCTGTAATCCCAGCATTCTGGGAGGCTGAGGTGGATGGATCGCCTAAGCTCATGAGTTTGAGACCAGCCTGCGCTACAGTGAAAACCCAGTCTCTAAAAATAGCTGGGCATTGGGTGGCGCCTGTGGCTCAAGGAGTAGGGCGCCAGTCCCATATGCCAGAGGTGGCGGGTTCAAACCCAGCCCCGGCCAAAAATAAAAAATAAATAAACTAAAAAAAAAAAAAAATAGCTGGGCATTGTGATGAGCGCCTATAGGCTCAGCTACTTGGGAGGCTGAAGCAAGAGAATCGCTTGAGCCTAAGACTTTGAGGTTGCTGTGAGCTGTAACGCTACAGCACTCTACCGAGGATGACAAAAGTGAGACTCTGTCTCAAAAAAAAAAAAAAGGAAAGAAAATTAAATTTGGCCAGGCGCAATGGCTCATGCCTATATCCTAACACTCGATTGCTTGAGATCAGGAGTTTGAGACCAGCCTGAGCAAGAGTGAGACGCTGTCTCTAAAAATAACTGGGTGTTGTTGCACCTACAGTCCCAGCTACTTAGGAGGCTGAGGCAAGAGAATCACTTGAGCACAAGAGTTTGAGGTTGCCATGAGCTATGATGCCATGGCATTCTACTGAGGGTGACAAAGTGAGACTCTGTCTCAAAAAAATAATAATTAGGGCGGCGCCTGTGGCTCAAAGGAGTAGGGCGCCGGCCCCATATGCTGGAGGTGGTGGGTTTAAACCCAACCCCAGCCAAAAACTGCAAAAAAAAAAAAATAATAATAATTAAACTTGTTCATCAAAGAACACTATCAACAGAAAAGGCAACCCATATAACGGGAAAAAAATTGTAAATCAGATATCTGATAAAGTTTTAATATTCAGAATATACAAAGAATTACAGCTCAAGAAGAATAAAAACCCAATTTAAAAAATGGGCTGAGAAAGCCTGGCGCAATGGCTCACGCCTGTGATCCTAGAACTTGGGAGGCCGAGGTGAGTAGACTGCCTGAGCTCACAGGTTCAAGACCAGCTGGAGCCAGAGCGAGACCCTGTCTCTAAAAAAATAGCCAGGTGTTGTGGCCGGTGCCTGTAGTCCCAGCTACTCAGGAGGCTGAAGCAAGAGAATCACTAGAACCCAAGAGTTTGAGGTTGTTGTGAGCTATGACACCACGGCATTCCACCCAGGGTGACAGAGTGAGACACTGTCACAAAAAAAAAAAAAAGAAGAAGAAAAAATTGAAGAAACAATTTCCTAAAACCTTAAAAGTAAATGTACATATCTAAGAAGCTCAACAGATCCTAAACATAAGACTCTCAATGTAAACTATGCCAAGGCACCTCATAATCAAATGGCTCAAAACCAGTAACATAGAGAAAATCTTAAAAGTAATCAGAGAGAAAAGCCTCGATACATATAGAGGGAACAAAGATAAAGACTATATCAAATTTGCTGTTGAAAGCGACGTGAGAAGACGGTGGAGTAGGATCTTTAAAGTACTAGGAAATGGCCAGGTATGGAGGTGGGCACCTGCAGTCCCAGCTACTCAGTAGGCTCACTGAGAAGGAGGATCACTTGAGCTCAAGAGCAAACTATATGCTGTTTATAAGAAACACATGTTAAATATAACATAAATAGGGTGAAAGGATAAAAAAAGATATTATGTTACCGTTAGTCAAAAGATAGTGGAATTGGTGATATTCACATCAAATAAAGTAGATTTTACCAGGATATTACTAGGGACAAATCCATCCAAAGGACAATATGTGTCTAATAAAATACACGGAGCAAAAACAGAACTTCAAGGGGAAATATCCAAATCTACATTTGTAGTTAGAGATTTTAGCCTCCATCTCTCAACTATTGATAGAACAAGCAGGCAGAAAATCAGCAAGAATTATCATGGACTTGAATACCACTGTCAATCAACTTGACCTGATTGATATGTATAGAATAATCCACCCAAGAACACAGAATATGCATTCTTTTTGATTATACATGAGTTTTTACCAAGATAGACTATATTTGGGGCAATACAAGTCTCACCAAAGTCAAAATGATTCATGTCATATACAGTTTCTGCTCACAACAGAATTAAATTAGAAACATGCACCCTAGTCACTTTACTGTTTCACTTGTTCATAACAACTTTATTTGTAAAACTGAAAACCCAAAAACGTCTATCAACAGATGAATGGATAAACAAATTGCATGCAATGGAATACTACTACTCACAAAAAGGAATAGACTATTGACACACATAACATGGATGAACCTCAAATATGAATAAAAAAAGACAAAAATACATAGTGTATGATTCTATCTACATAAAGCTCTAGGAAATGCAAACTCATCTATAGGACAGAAAGACCACTGGTTTCTTGGGGATAATGCCTTAGTCTATTTTGCTACAAAGGAATACCTGAGACTGGGTAATTGATAAAGAAAAAAGGTTTACTTGGCTCATGATTCTGATGGTTGGCAGGCTGCTTCAACTCATGGCAGGTGAAGGAGAGCTGGTGTTTGTGGAGATCACAGGGTGTGAGAGGAAGCAAAAGACAGACAGGGAAGGCATCAGGTTCTTTTTAACAACCAGCTTGCTCAGGAGCTAATAGAGAGCTCACCACCACGGGAGGTCATTAATCCATGAATGATCTGTCCTCGCGACCTAAAAACTTCCCATTAGACCCCATCTCCAACACTGGGGATCAAATTTCAACTTGAGGTTTGGAGGGAACACACATGATCCAGGGGTGGGGAACCTGTGGTCTCAAGGCTATAGGTGGTCTGACCCCAGTGTGGCCTTTTGACCAAATGCAAACTTGGACTTGGTCAAAAGGCTGTACTCAAGGATTCAGAAGGCCACATGTGGTCCAAAGGCTGCAGGTCCTGCTGACGGTTTCATGGGTGTGTCAACACTTATTATAAATTGTGCAGTTTATATCAGTTACATAGAACTTCATATACACCAATACTTATGCTTTTAAAAAGGCAGCTATAGTGGTTAGAAGGACAAGTTCTGGAGTCCAGTTCCTTAGCTTATATCCCACTACTCACCTGGAACCGCCAACTGGTTATTTCAACTCTTTGGTACCTGTTATCTCCTCTGTAAAAGGGAGCGAGTAACACAACCTGCTCCAGAGGCAGGTTATCTGTTATCTTGGATCATATCCAAGATTAAGTGAACTACATGGGAAGTGTTTGGAACATCAGCCTCTGGAACTTCACAGATAGTAACCAGCACTCTTCTCACGGCAGATAAGGAACCTGAGGCTTGCAGTTGTAGAGGGTGGGGCCTAAGAGGCAACTGACACTTTCATTTACTTTGCATCCATTACTGTGGGAAATTGTTCTTTCCTCATCACCCATTCCAAGTCCCTCTGGGTGGGGTGAAAATCCACAGTATCCAACACCTTTGAGGAATGCAGTCTAATTGTACTGTGTAGCCCTGGATGAAGTGATTGGTACAAGATGTTCAAACAGTGATCCAAGCTGGGCCAATCAGACGTTTCTTGTGATTTAAAGAAGCATGTTAAATATACTGACACTGGGAGGGACATGTCCTTTTCCTGTCTCTGAGCATACCAAAATGGGTAAGTTAAGCCTAGAGTGATTTACAACATACTCTCCCTGCCTCCACCCCCGGGAAGATGGTTGACAATGGGGCAGAGTAAGGCCAGAGAGAGGCAGAGTGGAAAAAGGCAGGGAGTCTACCCTTTGCACCCCTGAATCCAGCCAGACCTGAAGAGAAACCAATAACATCTTTGAGGACTTATGAACCTATCGATTCTCCTTCGGACACAAACCATTTCGACCTATGCTTCCATTGCCTGCAAGTGAAGGAGTCCTACATGTTAGAGAGCGGAGTGAATTGACAGTAAAATATTGGAACTGAGAATCCAAAACCAGGTCTCACTGCAACCAAAGCTCACACTCACTTGCCATTTCCTGCAGGTAGGATCAGAGGGGTGAATGCTTACAATTCACTATGGAGGGGCCGAGCAGGTGGGAGAGGCCACGGACTTGTACCAGGCAGGGAGTGGCAGTGGCTAAGCCCTAGAAAGCCTGACAGGAGAGTCCAACTCTTGCATGAGATTTGAGACACAACAATAGGACAATGGCATATTTATTTACAACTGGACCAAAAAAAGGCATACAGGCATTTTTTAATTAAAAATAATAATGATAATGATTAAAAAAGTCAGAAAAATTGATGATGTTTGAATCTTGTAAGAGGCATCTGTTTCCCCACTCCCCCCCAAAGAGAATCTCTTAGGGGAAAAAATCCAAGATTTGAACGAACAAAAGACTCCAATATCATTCTCTACTGCTTGGGTTCCCTTTTCTCCAACCTGATTCTTGGTGGATGCCGCCTGGTGCTGTGGAGTCACTGTGAGAAAAGACTGAGTTCACTGGTTTGATTGGTAGCACTGGCAGGGGCTGCCTGGAGAATGTGGGCTGGGCTGTGAGGGGTGCGTGGTTGTGTTCCTAACTTACCCAGCATCCTGAGCTTTGTCTCATGGTGGGAGTGCCAAAGGGGCTGGATCAGGGGTGGGTAGCTGCTACCTGAACCCTAATCCCTGGGTAGATTTGGTCACTTGCAATTTAAGAGCAAATGTTTGGGACATACATGGGGTGGGCAGAGGTTGGGAAAGCAAGAGGAACCAGGCCAGCCATGTGAGCTCCCTCTTTCTAACTTAGGAAGACTGGGCTGATTGACTGTTCCTGGGAGTGGGGAAAGGAATGACAGAACTTACCTTCCATCTTCCTTCTCACAAGCAGTTTTTTGGAAGCAAGAACTCAGGTGGAAGCTAGAGGGGATGGGTCTGGCTAAAGAACTGAGTATGGGCCTTGAGGCCAGGGGATGCCAGGAAAGGAAGGATCTGAGGTCTCCAGGCCTCCTTGTTCTGCCCTGAAGCAGGGGAGGAGAGGGTCTGCCACCAGCACACTTCGTTAAGAGTCAAAAAACCCCCACCCGAGGAAAGGGCTGGGGAGCAATCCTGGGAGATGAGGCCCCCAGTGGCCTAAGCATCCCTTCCCAGACACAGGCATGAGGACGCTTGGCTCTGGAAATACTTGGCCCCAGGTCCAGGGTTTCTTGGCACACACATTTCCATAACTGCAGTGTCTTCTCTTCCTCCTGTCAATCCAGCTAACTCCGGCTGTTCTGAATAGGGGTGGTTCCTGTTGTTCTGGGGAACCTGGTCCTTAGTACTTCTAGGCCGTTTCCCTGTAGCAACCAAGACCTGGGCTTGCTCCTGGTGAGATGACTCAGAGGCCTGGCTGGAACCGCTGCCTTGGCAGCCCCAGGAGGAGGCTGGGGAGGAGTGAAGAGGGAGGGAGAGGGGCTGGCAGAGGCTCGTTGGCACTGAGGGTGCTGTCCAGGCTGGAGCTGTGCTTTGTTGCAGCATCAGTGGAGAGGATGGGTGATGAAGAGCTCAGAAACCTCACTGAAACCCCAGCATTTCCTCTTCCAGTCAGTCGTGGGGTGGCCAACAGCCCTGAGGAGCGGAGGTGGAGACTGTGACCAAAACCCAGTATCTTGGTGCATTTATCCATCCTGGATCCACTTGTTAAAAAAAAAGAAGGAAAAACCCCCAATCCAAAAATAAACCTGAATTAACATGTCGGAGAGTTCCCAATTGGAGGGACCTTTGTTAGCACGAAGAGAAAACAACCCACAAAAAACTCATTCCCCACAGAACTGGAATAAGATGAAGAAAAATGGAAGGTTTATCTATAGGCCCTCCCACCCCCCACGCAGCCCCAGGATCCAGGAACACTGTGCCAGGAGTTACATTCCAAACGAGCAGGAGTTATTTTATTTTGCGTGTCTGCAGTTCCCCACGCAGGGTGGCTTCCTGTCCAAGGATGGAGTGGGCCTGGCCATGGTCCATTCCAGTCAGTCTATCTTCACGGCAGCATAGATCTTGCGGACAAACATGTAGGCTGCATAGAAGCCAATGGTGCCCGTGAGCAGCCAGAAGGACAGGACCATGAGGGCGGTGTAGCCAAAGTAGAGAAGAGAGGGGATGAATTCCACAATGTCCAGCTGGGGCAATGAGAAAAGAGAGGCAGATACTTAGTGCCAGGCTGCCATGCAAAGTGGAGCTCCCACCCTCTCGCTGATATTATGGGGAAACTGAGGCATGGCAAAGGGAAGGGGCTTGTTCCAGGTGGACAGCAAGGGGCATGCAGGGCTCATAGCCATGACTATGTTTCATCTGTACCAAGGCATGTATACTTGCCTTGTGTGCTCATGACCTCAGGGGCCTGAGTTGGAATGCCGCAGGCAGAAATGGCCACAGCTATGCCCTTCTTGGTCCTCTAGACTCCAGAATAGTATGGTAAAACCCCTGGGTGGCTGAAGCAGCAATCAGGGAGCAGGTAGGAAGAGGGAAGAAGTGTCTGTGGTCCTCTCAAGAATGCTGGTCATTTGTTAACATCTCAAAAGTGATTTTTATCTTGGAGCCCTTCAGACTCCTTTGTAACTGGGGTAAAGTTTAGAGGGACAGAGATGCTAGGGATATGTGTTGTGGTGTTTGTGAGGGACAGTGGGAGGTAATCTGGAACTTAGACAGGATCTCACTTCTATTGCCCGAGGGAGAGTGTAGTAGAGTAATCACTGTAACTTCAAATGCTTAGCCTCAAGTGATCCTCCTTCCTCAGCCTCCCAAGTAGCTGGAACTACAGGTACATGCCACCACATCTGGCTAATTTTTCTTTTCCTTTTTTTTTTAAATAGAGATGGGGGTCTTGCATGTTGTTCAGGCTGGTCTAGGACTACTGGCCTCAAGCCTCAAGACTGGCCAATCGCCCCTTTGGCTGCCCAGAGTGCTAGGATTACAGGTGAGCCACTGCACCTGGCTATAATTTGCAACTGTGGTATAAGATCTGCCTAGTGCAACAGGCCTGAGTAGGGCCTGTTCCAAGACTCCCCAGCAATCACATAGTCACAAAATGCCATGAGCCAAGAAAAACAATAAAGAAACAAAGAAAACAACATAGGTCACTATTTGAGGCCTTCTCCTAAGCCTAAGGATGAAAACCACATTTTCAGGCTCAGCCCCTCATCTCTACTTACAAGCACTCTTGGGGCTGCAGATGGAAAGAGGGATGAGTAACAATGATAAAAGCAGGAAATGGACAGGCCAATGAGGCAGGCAGAGCTAGAAAGCCCCTGAGAGCTCAGGCAGGCCAAGGCCCTCATTTTATATAGACAAGACACTGGGACTGGAGGTTTCAAAGCACAGAAGGAAGACTGGGACAGAAGGGAGGAAGGACAGGAGACTGTGATATAATATGCCCAACAGTCTTTCCTGTCTTCCCTCTTCCAGGTTTTGAAGACCACACTCAAAACACTCGGTCCTGTGGGGGCCATCAGTCCTCCTACAAAACCCAAGCCAGTCAATCAGAACATGTCGTCCTACTGGACCTGATAAACAGAGAGCAGGCATGTCACCTAAGCAGAGCTGGGACTGGTACATGATGAAAAGACATTCTTTTAGCTCTAGGGCTGCTGGTCATCTTTCAACTTTGTGGAAAAGAAACTGCCTGTAGACTGAGCCAAAAAAAAAAAAGACACAGAACTAAGATGTGCACATAGAACTCTGGTAACTTGACCCCTGGACCTAATCATGTCTAAAACTAGAACTCTAATTTCTTTCTGTTTTTGTTTTCAGAGACAGAGTCTCACTGTCACCCTGGGTAGAGTGGCATAATAGCTAACCACAACCTTAATATCTTAGGGTCAAGTGATCCTCTTTCCTCAGCTTCCCCAGTAGCTGGGACTACAGGTGCCCATCATGACACCTGGCTAATTTTCTATTTTTAGTAGAGACTGGGTCTTACTCTTCCTTAGGCGTTTTTTTTTTTTTTTTCTTCTTTTTGAGACAGTCTCACTCAGTAAGTAGCCCTTGGGTTGAGTGATGTGGTGTCACAGCTCATAGCAACCTCAAACTCTTGGGCTCAAGTGATTTTCTTGCCTCAGCCTCCCAAGTAGCTGTGACTACAGGCACCTGCCACAATGCCCAGCTATTTTTAGAAATGGGGTCTCGCTCTTGCTCAGGCTGGTCTCAAACTCCTGAGCTTAAGCAATCTGCCTGTGGCCTCCAAGAGTGCTAGGATTACAGGTGTGAACCACCGCACCCAGCCAGAACTCCTATTTCTTTTCTTTTCTTCCTTTTTTTTTTTGAGACAGAGTCTCATTGTGTTCCCTTGGGTAGAGTGCCAAGGTGTCACAGTTCACAGCAACCTCAAACTCTTGGGCTCAAGTGATTCTCTTGCCTCAGCCTCCCAAGTAGCTGGGACTACAGGCGCCCACTGCAACGCCTGGCTATTTTTTGCTTGCAGTTGGAGTTGTCATCATTGTTTGGCAGGCCTGGGCTGGATTTGAACCCACCAGCTCTGGTGTATGTGGCTGGCGCCCTAGCTGCTGAGCTACAGGTACTGAGCCAGAACTCCAATTTCTTAAACTTTCTAGCTGTGTATGTCAGCCGATAAATTCTCTTTTTGTTTAAGCCACTTCATACTGGGTTTTGGTCCTTTGCCACACGTAAGAGTTCTGATTAATGTGGGCTATAATTTGTTCTGGATGACCTCAGGATAAGAGTAAGGTGTGTGGAAAGAAGTTACAGGAAGGCAGACTATAGTGTGAATCAAGGAAGACCTTGATAATGATAGAAACTGTCCAGGAAGAGAAGTGTCAGGAGGAAGTGTCATTGAATGTGCTGGAGCAGAGGTCAATAAGCTTTTTCTGAAAGAGCCTGATATAAATATTTTAGGTTTTGCAGGCCACATGGTATCTGCTGCAACTGTTCATCTCTGCCACTATAGTATGAAGGCAGCCACAGATGATGATACATAAATGAATGACCAAGGCTGTGTTCTAACAAATAAAACTTTTACTTACAGAAACTGGCCTGCTGGCCCAAGGGCTGCAGTTTGCTGACCTCTGAGCTAGATGGCCATCTGTTGAGACTGTGGGAGCAGAGGACTGGAAGCAGGGGTAGAGCACCGCACTAAATGATCCTTGAAGTCTTTCCCAACCCAATTATTTGGGGGAAGGTCATTCCAAGCTTCAACCTACTTACCTACAACTCCACTTGGCAAATACACTCTGGTTGCAAGCACAAGAGCTTGCTGGTGGGGTTTGGAGACACAAAGTACCATGGATGAAGTCAGGTCTTGAATGTTAGCTTTGGAGGTGATGAGGGGCCACCAGAGCTCCTCAAAACTCCACCTCAGTGGCCCATCTGGTTTATGTATTATCAATATTGTCATGGGGACCTGTTTGTATTCTTACCCCTCCCACCCTTTTGGAGATGGTGAGGTTTGTGAGTATGTCCTCGTCAGTAATCCTGGCTTCCTTTTATTACTAGACCACACTTTACCTATACCTGTAGCAAGGAGGGCTCTAGGATGCAGGCGAAGTCCCTGCCCATCCTCTCCTTACTCTCTGCAGGAACAAACAGTACATGTGTGAAGCATGAGAAGGAAGCCTGCAGAGACAGGATGCCTGAGGTCCTAAATCAGGGTCCTCAATGCTAGTTCAGTATTTCTTGCTTTTATCTTTATTAACTCCTTTCATCTTTTCTTCCACATTACTGTTCTTTTTTCCCCTGGTTTCTTGAAGTGTATACAGTATTACAAGTTTCTCTTATTTCCTGTTAAAAGCACTGAGGGTGACTGACATGCTGCCTTTGAGTCCTGCTTTGGCTGTGTCTGGTAAGTTTTGTATGCAGTGTTCTCACTGTCATTTATCCTTGGTTTTTGTCTCCCAAACATACAGAGCACAAAGATGCAGAACAGTTCTAGATGGCTTTGGTCCTTCCCATTCAAGGTGGGAAAGTATGATTCAGACACTTGGGTTTTCTACTAGCATCTTCTCTACCATCCTGCCCTGTGGGGACTAAGAAGACCCTATCAAAGAGGGAGGTACCTTGTTAACAAAATAAAAGATGGCATAAACCAGGACGTAGAATGCAGAGCCTCCGGAGACTAGGAAGTTTCTCCACCACCAGCGGTAATCCTGAGAAGGAAACAGAGGAACAATCATCACTGTCTTCAGGCAGAACCTCTTCCTGCCATATTTAATGGGCACCTGAGGGCTGAAGGTTCCGAGTAAGAGCAGTAATATTTGGGGTGATGGAAATGTTTTATAGCTAGACTATGATGGTGGTTACACAACTGTATGCGTATCTAAAAACTATAGAATTATACAATGAAAAGGGTGAACTTAAGTTTTCATAAATTGTACCCTCATTAAAAAAATCAACAACAAAAGCAGTAACAATATTTCTTGAGCAGATGCTTACCATATGCCAGGCTCCCTTCTAAGTGCTCTGTACGAATCTGCTCATTTACTCCTTGCAACAACCCTCCAGGTCAGGCCCTGTTACTATTCCTATCACACGGAAGAGGAGTGGACAGGCAGAGGTTAAGCAATCTGCCCAAGATCCAGAAGTACTAATGGAGGAGCCAGGATTCCGGCCCAGGCTTTTTGTCCGACAGCCCCTGCTTCACCCACTCTTCCAAGAGTTGGTCCCCAGAGAGAGGGTAATTCACCCAATGTGCATCAGCCTGCTGGAGAAATTCCTACTGCACTGGACTTGGCACTGACAAATCTACTGTCTTTTCATCAAGATGCGGTGACTACCCCACACAACTAAGCTGTAAGGTCTTGTTAACTCCAGTTTACAACTGAATACAACAGAGGCTCGGAGGGCCAAAGCAATGTACTGACCCAAGACCTCCCAACCAGAAAAGGGGCCCACACGGGAAACCCAGACCAACCACTTTGCATAGCCCCATTGACCTATTCAGTGCTAGATCCAGCCTCCTCCCCCACCTCCTGGCCCCATTCCCCTCACCTCTGCACACAGCTGGAAGTACACCATGACAATGCTGATTTGTGAACAGGACACCACCAGGATGATGAAAACGAGGAACAGGAAGCCAAAGAGGTAATAGAATTGATTCTCCCAGATTGCCTGTGGACACACCACAGTGGGTCTCCAGCTGGCCTGCCCCCACCCTGCTGCTCCTTCTCCCGGCACAACACTATCACCAGGGCAGGAGTGGAGACACCACTGTATCATTAGGGCCTCTGGAACTGGCATATGGTTCTGACTGGCTCCTTGTCCCCTGACCAGGGGTTGAACCAGGCTGTTCTTAGGGAGGAGCTGGGACACGACTGACTCTGTTCTCGCATCTTGTAGAAAAATAAGGATTCTCATCCTAACAAAAGTTACAAAGCAGCCACCACTCAGGGGCAGCTTACCAAGTCCTGGGCACTGGGGTGCATGCTTTACTTACATCATAACATGTGAACCTATGAAAGTTTGGCCTTTTACAACTGAGGAAGTCAAGTCTCAGAGAAGCTGGTAACTGCCCAGGGTCACATAGATGGAAGAGGGGCCCTCTGGGAGGGTAGGACTGGGCCAAAGGGCAGCCTACCCATCCTCTGACCCTTCTAGGTAGACCTAGGTGGGTGAGGTGGTCTCAGTAGGGAGGGGCTGGGCCACAACTCTGGAATAGCAGATACTTCTCTGGTACTGATGTGGTACAAGGCACCACCTGTGCGAGTCACCATATGGGTCAGTCAGACTCGCACAGCTCTGGAGAGCCCTCCTGCGAACTTTATTTTGACACTCCTGGACAGGTGTCATCATCACATCATCACAGAGCATTTCCTGAACGCTAAGAGCCTTTTACAGATGTTACTCGCTCTAGCCTCACAATGATTCTGACTATTAGGGTTCATTCTGTCCACTGCCTGGGAGTTTGGAAAAATGCAGACAGGTTAAGATGTACAGGGACCCAGAAATCAAAGCAGATGCAGCAATGCTATTAATCATGGTGGTGAATGACTGCAGTATTCTGAAAGCAGCTTCTATTTACCAAGCCCTTTCCACATTCCAGACCTGTACACATGGCACATCTCATTTAACTTTCTATGCTGTCCTGGGAGGCTGGGCTGTTACCTGACTTCAGGGTGAAGAATGGGGCTCCAAGAGGTTAAACGCCTGTCTGAAATCTCACAGGCAGTAAGTGGCAGGCCACCTGAGTGGAGGGGGAGACCAGGCTGCGTGGGTGGAGGGATAGGGCAGGTAGCAGTACTCACACTGAAGATGAAGAAAAGCTCGATGAACATGGCGCCAAAGGGCAGGATCCCGGCCATGAGGATGCTGCCGTGGAACAAGAGGGTTAACCCTGCTAGGAGACCCCGGCCCCTGGAAACCCCAAGCTCCCTCCCAAGCCAGCATGATGAGAGAGAACCTACATGGGGGTGGTGGGTCTAATTTTTCTGAATGCTTCTCTTCTATTATAACCTCTTTATTCTCCCCACTTTATGGAGTAGAAACTGAGGTACAGAGAGGTGGGGTGACTTGCCTAAGGTCCAAGTAATGGTCTTACCCTTTATTATTTCATTTATTCATTTCATATTCATTTATTATTTCGTTATTCCCTTCCATCTTTCTCTTCCCTGTCTGTCCTGGTGTCTAGGCCAACACCAAGCCTGGCTACAATCTGGTCCTCTCAAGCTTGCAGTAAAGCTAAGCTTACATAGTTTATTAGCTAAAGCTCCAGGAACGCTGGTCGCAGCACCCTAGTGGGAAGGATACCCTCTTCCATGTCCTTCTAAAGAGACAGCTGAGGGGAGTGTTTGCCTTGCCCACTCCAGAGGCCTCTGCTCTTGCCCTTATTGGAAGACTTACCCCACAAATCGGTTCATGTACCACCGCTGTTCAGGGATCTGCCGGGGAATCTGGTTGGTGCGCACAGGGTTGTCATATGGCTGCTTGCGGAAGCCGAAGTAGTAGCCCAAGTAGACGAGGGGCAGGGAGATCCCGAACCACATGCACAGTAGAGCCACCATGGTGGGAAAGGGTACCTGTGCACACAGTGCTGTGAGGCCCCCACAAGGCTCTGATGCCCAGGATGGGGGCTGTATAATGGGGAGGGAGACCTTCTAGACACCAGGGAAGGAGAAGCCATGTGCACAGCAGAGCCACCGTGGTGAGGAAGGTCCTGCAGAAACCAATTCCCCACCCCCAGGCTCTTAGCCAGAATCTCTTGGGGCTGACCCCAGCTTTGGGAACAAGGCAGAGTACAGATGGGGATCATTTGGGCTCTCAGTGAAGAAGGAACCTTGGCATCCCAAATGAGGGATGGCTCGTCACACAGGGAAGAAGTGGGTAGGAGTAGGGAAGGAAGGGAAGATGACAAAGGAGAGATGACAGGTCAGAATGAAAAGAAATTATGTGTTATGTTCAGTGAAGGAAAAAAAGAAAAAAATTGTACAAAGTGCTCCCAATTTTGTTAGGATAAACTAACAAATTCTAACTTTATTTGTTAGAATAAAACACTACAATACATACGTTTACACACACACACATATTTTTTGAGACAATTTCAGTTTGTTACCCTTGGTACAGTGCATTATAGCAAGCTCAAACTCCTGAGCTCAAGTGATCCTGTTGCCTCAGCCTCTCAAGTAGTTGGGATTACAGGCGGCTGCCACAATGCCTGGCTATTTTTTTAGAGGTGAAGTTTCGTTCTTGCCCAGGCTGGTCTCAAACTCCTTAGCTCAAGCAATCCACCTGCCTTGGCCTCCCAGAGGGCTGGGATTACAAGTGTGAGCCACCACACCCAGCTCTATGATATATTATTATTATTATTTGATACAGAGTTTTACTATGTCGTCCTTGGCAGAGTACTGTGGCATCACAGCTCACAGCAACCTCAAACCCTTGGGCTGTTGTTTAGCTGGCCCAGGCTGGGTTCAAACCCACCAACTTTGGTATATGTGGCTGGCACCATAACCACTGTGCTATGGGAGCTAAGCCCCCACAATATATTATTAAGTGAAAAAAAGCAGATGATGAAACTGTATGTATAGACAGACTCTATTTTAATAAAAACATAATATAGCCAGCCCTCTGTATTCACAAGTTCCGAATCCTTGGATTTAATCAACTAAGGATCAAAAATATTTGGGAAAAATAAAATAACGATACACAAAAATATACAAACAGAAAGATAGCATAACAACTATTTACTTAGCATTTACAAATATTAGTTATTACAAGTAATCTAGAGATAATTTAAAGTAAACGGGAGGATGTGTATAGATTATATGAAATATGATACCATTTTATATACAGAACTTCAACAGCCTTGGATTTTGGTCCATGGAGGTCCTAGAACCAATCCTTAGGGATACCAAGGGATGACAGTATTTATTTGTGTCTGTGCCTGGAAAGGCCCATGCCAAAAACGCAACAGTACTTCCTCAGATGGGATAGGAGGGATTAGAACTGCTTTTTCATTTTCTTCTTTATCCTCTTCTGTACAGTTATTAAATTTGTACAAGAATCATAGACAAAGATATAAATTAATATACTTGTTAATAAGTGGTTAGAACAGTACTTATTACAAACTAAGTACCATATTATTGTTGTTATTTTATAATTTTAAAATACATAATTCCATTTTACCTACAAAAGGAAAAAGAACTAAAAGAACATATATTGAAGATCTACATAGTATTTATCTCTGGGTGGTTGAATTCAGGGTTATATTAAATTTTTTTTTTTTTTTTTTGAGACAGAGTCTCACTCACAGCTCACAGTAACCTCAAACTTTTGAGCTTAAGCAATTCTCTTGCCTTAGCCTCCGAAATAGCTGGGACTACAGGTGCCCATCACAATGCCCAGCCGTTTTTTTGTTGCAGTTGTCATTGTTGTTTAGCTGGTCCAGGCTGGTTTCAAATCTGCCAGCCTCAGTGTATGTGGCTGGTGCCGTAACTACTGTGCTATGGGCGCCCGGCCTCTTTTTTTTTTTTGAGACAAGGTCCTCCTCTGTTACCCAGGCTGGAGTGCAGGAGAGTGTCATCATAGTTCACTGCATTCACAACTCCCAGGTTCAAGTGATCCTCCTGCCTCAGCCTCCCAAGTAGCTGAGGCTACAAGTGTGTATCACCATACCTGGGTAATTTTTCTTTTATTTTTTTGTAGAGACAGGGTCTGAGTATTGCCCAGGCTGGTTTCCAACCTGGCCATAGGTGATCTTTCCACCTTGACTTCCCAAAGTGCTGGGATTATAGGTGTGAGCCACCATGCCTGGCCTATGTTTCTTATTTTAACTTCTTTACTTTGCAAAATTTCTGTAATGAGTATTTCTAATGAGCGGTAGGTTATAGAGAAAAAAATGTTGAAAGAGAGAAGGAAAATAGGTATTAAAAAGAAGAAGTGAGAGGAAGAGCATGGTTCCATCTTTCCTGAGGATGGCTTCCTAATTTGATAGGGGTAAACCCAGGCCTCCAGCTGCCTGGATCTGTTTCCTGAAAGGATCTTTAATGGGCACATGCAGGAAGGGGCAGGTGGCTCCATCTGCTAAGGATGGGATGGCAAATGCCTGCCTAAGCTCTACATTAGGCCTAATTGATGGAAATTTCTTCCCCTGACTCCAACTGAGCGCAGCACCCTGGTCAACGAGTCATGGGCAGCTGCTGGCAACACTGGACTGGGGCTGATGGGATCTCCACTCTAAAGATAGGATAACCTCACTCTCCCCTTCCTCTCTGCTTCTACCTGCAGGGGCTGGTGCTGAGGTGCAGGGACACTGAGGAGGACAGCCCTGTTTTGGGATATTGACCTAATATACTCACATGAGGCAGCTCTCTCTTGGTTAAAACAAAGGGAAATTCCCCAAGTTGCCCCCTGGACTGTGGAAACCTCCCTTTAGAGAAGTGAGCTTTGGCAGTTGTTTGAAAGAGCCCACAGGAAGGCTAGGGCTAGGGCATGGGCAGACAATGGACAGGGTTGGGGAAACCCCTTGCCAGCCTTCAGCCTCCAGGGATGGGAACAGAATTTTGGGGACTCAGAAAAGGGAACGGAATAGCAGGAAGTGGCCTTGGGGAGTGGGACTGAGCACAGCTGGTCCTCCCTTGCCAGAGAGGGGAGGGCACTTACCGCTCCTGACGAGTGCTTTCCCCAGATGAAGCAATTCAATATGAAGCAGATGCCGAAAACCACACCAGGGTACAGTGTTGCCGTCTGGGAGCAAGAAGGGTCAAGCTAAGGAGCTGCACCCAGTGTGGGGAAAAAGTTCTCAACCCCTCCTTGTCCTTTGGACTCAGCTCAAGTATCAGTCCTTCTAGAAAGAATTCCCTGATTCTTGCTATGCAGACTCCCTATTCTAGGCCCACTTAGATCTCTGAAATCAACCCTTCCTTGCTCTCATCCCACTCTGTAATTATAAATTTTTGCTACCTGATCAATGTCTGTGTATCTTCAAACAGACTGTGAGCTCCTTGGGAAGTGTCTATCCACCTGTTCTCTAATGTACTCCTATCACTTACAACACAGTAGCCATTCACTATATTTTTGTTGAGTAAGTGAATAAATAAAACTTTTACAAACATATTAAGGGTTTAATTGAGCCTTAGGGATGACAGATGCTGGGTTCTGAATATCCTGTCTCACATAATCCTCAATGCAGGTCTAGAAGGGAAAGATTAACATTATTTCTTTTAATGAAGACACTGAGGCTGAGCAATATTAAATGCCTCTCCCCTCAACCTTACACTGACTGTTGAGGGGGAAGCAAGGTACAAATCCAGGTGTCTGACTCCACAATATACCTACTGAGGTATCTTCTATTCAGCCAGAATCTCCTGGGCTGGAGTCCAGGCACAGGGAACCAAAGCTCCAGACTTATAGTGGAGCTTCCTCCTTGCTATGCTGTGACTACCAGACCAGAGACCACTGCGGCAGCCTGAGCATCCAGGTGGGTCATGACCACAATGCCCAAGGCCCTCTGCAAGCTGGCATTCAACTTCTATCGCCAGTTCCACCTTTGGCCCACTGTTCCTTGCACCCAACAGTTGGTCACTGTCTCTGCACGTTCCTATCCCTGGGTCTTTACATAGGTCTTCACCACTTCAGGGTATCTGCCTCCTGAGTGCTAGCAGTGTACCAAGGACTTTACGTGGAAAGTCTTTCCACCCATATGCAGTACAATTCTGACAGGTAAATGCAACTGTCCCCACTGGAGAGATGGAGAAACTGAGGCTCAGAAGCTAGTTAGTTATCAACTAAAGAAAGGACAGAGCCAGAACTAGGATCTAGGTAATTCCAGAACCTGGGGCCTCTCTACTGGCCGCTTCTGTGTGAAATCCTCCTCTTTAAGGTCCAGCTCAAATGTCATTCCCTCCCATCTTTTGTGTTCCCGCTTTACTCTGCTGTGCAGCAGGGACTTTGTCCTCATTTGCCTTCCTGGCTGAAATTTAGTGACTGGGGACTGTACTTGACACCAGGGGTAAACAGGAAAGAAAATTTCCAGGGAAGAAGGCAGGCACACACACAGACAGCAACATACAGAGCACTGCTGCACTCTGCAAGTACTGCTCCGCTCTTACCATGGCTCTGCCCGGGCTCCTCTGGAGCACCGAGGAGGACCCAAGGGCAGGATCTGGGGAGGCTGTGGCTTCCAGAGGAGTGGTGCTGGAGCTAAGACTGAAAGGATGAGGCAATACCAACGAGGGGAGGCCCAGGCAGAGGGGATGCCACAGGCAAGGGCAGAGGAGAGAAGGCAGCTGAGCTTCCACACTGCAGTGGGCTGCAGGTGCTCAGCTATGGGGAAGGGCAGAACCTTATGGGCAGCCAAGACAAGAGAGAGGCAAGAGGCCTGAACCTGGACCAGAGCCTTAGGGATGGAGAGGAGGGGATTCACAGAACATTTGGCAGGAAAATCCATACACCTGATGTCTGAGAAGAGGCATGGCATTATGGGGGAGGAAGTGGAGGGCAGCTTCCAGGGTTTCTGGCCTGGGCGCCTGGCTGAATGACAGGGCCACCAGATGCAAGGGGTGGTTTGGGGGAAGACATGGGGTTTGGTTCGGGACCTGTTGAGTGAGATCCTGGATGGTGTCTGAAGGGAGACCTTTCTAGGAAAGACTCAAACCAGGACAGGGGGGTGGTAGCTTTTATTCCTCTCTAGAACCCTGGCTCTTGGCACAGGGCGGTCTGAGAAAAATGCTTGACTCATCGAGAATTTGGAAACCTTTCTTTTTTCCTTTCAGAACAATCATCGTCACGGATTTTCTTTACTGTAGGCTTACTATGTGCCTGAGGCCTGGCACCTAGAGCTAACATGGCTTGAGCTCCCCTTGAGCTTTCCATAGCTGGGAACATGTTTCAGAATGCTGGACCTGGAGGCTTCTCTGAGTGTGGGCACCCAGGGTATTCCTGATCCTCTAAGGAATTTTTTTTTTTTTTTTTGAGGTGGAGTTTCATTGTGTCGCCCTCAGTGGAGTACTATGGCATCATAGCTCACAGCAACCTCAAACTCTTGGGCTCACGCAATTTTCTTGCCTCAGCTTCCCTAGTACCTGGGACTATAGGCACCTGCCACAACACCCAGCTATTTTTAGAGATGGGGTCTCGCTCTTGCTCAGGTGTCAAACCTGTGAACTCAGGCAATCCACCCACCTTGGCCTTCCAGAGTGCTGGATTACAGGCGTGAGCCACTGTGCCCGCCTCCTCTCAGGGTTTCACTTGCTTCTAGAAGCAGCAGCTCAGGGGTTCCTGGGAGGTGAGATCAACCCCTACACCCCCTCTGGTTTCTATGGTCTTTTCTACTGCCAAGTTCTCTCCTTACCCCCAGGAGGACAGAGAAGGGCAGGAGCTGTCCTCACTGAAGAGGAATAGAGGCACCAAAGTCTGGAAGACAGGCTGACAGTAACATGGACCTGGCCTCTTCTGTCCTTGGCAGCCAAGTCCCTCTTTACACTGTTCTCCCAGCAGCCCTGCTATTCTAAATCTATTATTCTGAACCCCCCAATTTCTTCTCTTACTTGAGCCATTGGACAATGTGGGCTAAAAATCACCTACATCCAAACCCCACATTTTACAGATGGGTCAATCAAGGCCCTAAGAGGTCGGGCTGCGAGCCTGTGGGCAAGAGCTCTGTATTCCTCCCCTGGGGCCTGTGTTCCTCCTGCTACGTCATGCTGCTGCTCAGACTTTTGGACCAAAACCCTCCACGGCTGCCTATGCTCTTCTTGCCTATGCTCTTCCTGTGCTGCCCAGGAAGAAGCTTCTTAGCTCCATACCAAATAGCAGGAGAGAGTTTAGAACACTTACACAGAAGGCTCCTTTCTTCCAGCGATGGCCTTTTAGAGTACGGTACAGACGGCCAGCAGAAAAGCCACCAAACACTCTGTGGGGAAATGGCAGAGATTCACACTAATGGGACCTGTTAGCTAGAGTGAAGGAGGTTAGTGCCAGCCCCCAGAAGCCCACTCAGACACACCTACCCCATGAACATGAACAGGAAACAGGCTGTAGTCATGAGGGCTCCCCGGCTAGAGGGTGACAGCATCCCCAGCATGGCCACAACTGTGGAGGGAGGCAGGGCAGGGTAGAGAAAGTCAGGGTGACTGACTGATGGGTCCTCAGATCCCTCTTGGATGGGCTGACCAGGACACTGGACAGAGGGGGCTAGATGAGGCTCCCTTCCCCTTTGGCCTCCACAACAGCACAGTCCCTTCCCTTCCACAGGAGACGACTAGTCTTGGTTGGGATTCAGTAGGTGCAACAGCTGCTGTGGCCAAATCTTATCTGCAGCTTCTGGTCCACAAAGCATTTGCAATGAGCCAGGTGCTGGGCTGAGTGCGCCACAAATGCCAGCTCACTGATTCTGCCTTACCAACTCTGCAAGGTGGTGATTAGTTTCCCCATTTCTCAGAGAGGGAAATTGAGGCTCACAGAGTGTAAGTGGCCTGTCCAAGGTATGACAGTGAGATACAAATTTAGGCAGACTGACTCCAGAGCCATCTAAAACCACTATATACTAGTAGGGTTTTTTTGTTTGTTTTGAAACAGAGCCTCAAGCTGTTGCCCTGGGTAGAGTGCCATGGCATCACACCTCACAACAACCTCCAACTCCTGGGCTTAAGTGATTCTCTTGCCTCAGCCTCCCAAGTAGCTGGGACTACAGGTGCCCACCACAATGCCTGGCTATTTTTTGGTTGTAGTTGTCATTATTGTTTGGTGGGCTCGGGTTGGATTCGAACCTACCAGCTCTAGTGTATGTGGCTGGCACCCTTAGCCGCTTGAGCTACAGGCACCGAGCCCTAGTAGGGTTTTTTAAGAAAAAGAAAAAAAAACATCTGATTCCAGTCCTACTCCTGGTATTGACTTTAGGTAAGTCACTTAACCTGTGACTATAAAAGGCCCTTCTCACTGCAGCGCTGTGTAGCTTCACTCAAGGATTGGACATGGTGGCTCTAAACAGTGCTGGGAAACTATGAGGAGAATCCTTCTCCTGGGCTCGGGCTGTTCCTGGGATGGAGAGCTGTCTGGCCCAGACACACTGATATGTCCACCTGGTTCCGAGAGCTTGACCCCCTTTTCCAGGAAGGGAAGCCTGTCTTCCTTTCCTTGAGGCAAAAAGAGGTGGCCGTGCCTCAGAATTAGGCCCACATGCCTCTGGGGACAGGCCCCCCCACACCCACTTAGCCCCGCTAAGCCCACTCACAGATGACGATGAGGATCATACAGAAGAGCTGAATGCCTGAGCCCAGCAGGGAGCTGAGGATCATGGGGTACTGGGGGGGCCTGAAGACATCGCCGTGCACCAGCTTCCACCCAGACTCCTCCATGGTATCTTCCTGCAGCAAAGGGCCAGAGAGTGAGGCTGCTGGCAGCTCCTCCAGGGACCATCCCCGAGGACCAAGGGCCCCTGACCTGGGCCGAGGGTCCCTCAAATGCCAACCAGCTCTGCTCTGAAACAGGAGTGTAAGTGATGAGAGGCCACCAACATGACACCTATGGCTGGAAAATCTCCCCCAAATTCCACAAACCAAGTACACAGGGAAATAATGTAAAATACATCAACACACTGAACGTAAACTGTAATAGTTCTTGAATGGTGAGATTTAGAAGCAATTATTTTTTTCTGATTATGAAAGAAATATGTATTCTTATTTGTATAATAAAAATAGGTAAAAATTTTTGGTATGTGGCATGAAATTGAAATAAACAAAAAGCAATAAATGTTTATTAAGGAAAAAAATCAGACCTGTAATCTTAGGATTCTGAGAGGCTAAATCAAGTGGATTACTTGAGGTCAGGAGTTCAAGACCATCCTGAGCAAGAATGACACCCTGTCTCTACGATAAATGGAAAAAAACTACCCAGCCATTGTGGCAGACACCTATATTCCCAGCTACTTGGGAGGCTGAGGCAAGAGGACTGTTCAAGCCCAAGAGTTTGAGGCTGCTATGAGCTATGATGCCATGGCACTCTACTCAAGGTGACAAAGAGAGACTGTCAAAAAAAAAAAGAAAGAAAGAGAATCAGATTACTGTATTAAAGCAAGTTGCCTGTTTTATAGTTCTTGATATGCACCACCGCTTTTCAGAAGACTACACTTGCATGGGTGATATGGAAGGTGCCTGATCTTGTGTTAACCTTGGCAATAATTGGTACTATTAAAAAAAAATCTGTGCTAACTTGATGGTCCAAATGGTCTTCTTAGAATCTTAAAATGACCTGAATTTTCAGGGGTTATTCCTGAGGTAAAAACAGTTCTTCACATGTTTATGGGCCAGGTATAGTTCCTTGTCTATAAACTCTCTGCTCATCATTACATTAGAGATTTCAGGGTTGTTTTTTTTTCTAAAGAGAATTTATACAAGTTCTTTCAACTATACTACTTTTTCCAAGTTTGTTGACAATTGTTTGCCACTTCATTATTCTGTTTTGTTTATGTATCTGACATGCAGAATAGTTTTTAAAATTTTAAGGTTACATCGATGAACTTCTCTTTCTGTGATTTTTTTCCATTGCTTTTATGCTTTGAAATTAGAAAGCTCATCCTCATCATTTTGGGTCATTAAAATTTTTTTCTCCTTCTCACATTCATGGGTTTTCCTCTATGAATGATAATACACACACACACACACCTTCCCAGTCTGTGAGGCCCTCCCTCTCCAAGTCCCTCCCCAGCCAAAACGTCGTACAATGTCATCCTCCTTGTTGTAGTTGGCGATGTCCTTCCGGAGGGTCCGGATGATAATCATGCTCAGGATGCCTAAAATAGACGGGGATGGAAAGGAAGAGTTGTGGGCACTCCAGCAGTCCTCTGTGCCCCGTGCCCTCCCAGGCTTGGTGTTTTGCTGGCATGTGTGGCTTCCTCCAATAGGAACTGGCTATCTAGCAATCTCAGGTCCTCTTCTGGGCAGAGCTCCATACCAGCTACCCAGGGAAGGGTACATGGAGGGTCACTCCTTAGCAGGGAAAGGGAAGGGCCACAAGGATGGGTAGGTGTAGCCAAAGGAGACCACTTTTTGTTTCAGGGAGAAAAACATCCCAGATCTTCCATGGCTTGGCCGACTTCTCCAGCCTCATCTTTCCCAGGTTCATTCTCACTCTACCTCTAGTTATTGGTTGCTTTTATAGTTACCGGTTCACAGTCTCATCCCTCTCTCATCTCTCTGCCTTTGCCCAGGCTACTCCCTTTGACTGAATGCTCACCTTGCCCTGACTGACTCATACTCATGCTTCAAGACTTACCCAGGACATTTCCAACTCTCAGCACCCCCAAATAGTTCAGTGATCCCCCACCCCCATTTGTACTTCCCTGTTTCCCTCTCTAGGCAGCAATATAGTTGTTAGGAGAATGAGCTGTATGACCTTGAGCTCACTTAACACTTTTAGGCTTCACTCATGAGGCATCAAGGATTGAGGTGTTTGTAAAGTGCTTAGCAGCTGGCCCGTTGGTCAATGTTCAATAAGCAGTAGCTATTATTATCTTCACTTTTCTTATGACACTGAAACAAACAGTATCATTCCACTTCTGCCCACCACCCTCTCCCCATCCAGCTTCTTACCAGGTTTATCTCATTGCAGGGGCGTGACCCCTGTTGGAAAAGTCTCTACCTGAGTCCCTGGATGATGGCTCCTCCTCCTCATTCAGAGAGGCCTTCACTAAAGTAGCCTTCACCCTTTCCTCAACTGTTATGAATTTGGTCATTCTGTTTATCTGCTTTGTAGCACTTATCCCTATGTGGAACTCTACTATTTACTTGCTTTTTTGTCTCTCTCCCACCACTAGAATACAGACTCTGAAGGCAGACATTGGGTTGGCTTATTCAACACCATACACCACACACCCGGCATCTGGCACAGAATGAGCAGCATCCAACTCTCGCTGAATCAACAAATGTGTCCATGTGCAGGTAGATGGCTCAGTCACTGAATCTTGCCCTGTCCTTTGCACCCTTCAACTCACAGGTCTCTTACCTGACAGGAAGAAGACCACTACAACGGAGTTAATGATAGAAAACCAGTGGATCTGCACGTCGCTCATGGTTAAGTAAGTGTCCCAGCGAGAGGCCCATTTGATGTCACTTTCCTGGCAAGTGGGAGAAAGCACCTAGAGTTAGGACTCTGCTGGAGAATTCTGGCCCGACCAGAATCCTCCTCCACTGACTGGGGGCTCCAGTCCTACTCACCTCCCAGTGTACAGAGTAGGTGAAGTAAAGCTGATTCTCCTTGGTGGGGTCAATTTCTTGGGGCGAGGAGTTGGTACCCTCAGGCAGGGTGCACGAACTCTTCTCATCTGCTTTGAGATCTGTGAGAGACAGAGAGTCTGTCTGTTCCTGTGGTGGCCAGTAACACTATGGAAGGGGCGTTCCAGGGAGTACCCTTGAGGCTGGCTGCTACTAGGACCTTGGCTTCCAGGCTCTAAGTGGAGATTGGGAACATAGTGGGCAAAAAATGGATTTAAAAAATTAAGCCAGGTGTGGTGTCTCATACATGTAAACCTAGCACCTTGGGAGGCCAAGGTGGGAGGATGACTTGAGGCCAGGAGTTCATGACCAGCCAGGACAACAAGCAAAACCACATTTCTACAAAAAATAAAAAATAGCTGGGCACAGTGGTGTGCCGGCCCCAGCTACTTGAGAGGCTGAGGCAGGAGGATTGCTTAAACTCAGTTCAAGGTTGCAGTGATCTATGATTGCACCACTGCATTCTAGCCCATGTGATATAGCTTTACCCTGTCTTTAAAAAGCAAAATCAAAAAACCCCCTCTCCTCAACAATCCTAGCTCACAACCTTAAACTCTTGGGTTCAAGTGATTCTCTTGCCTCCGTCTACCAAGTAGATGGGACTACAGACGTATGCCACAATGCCTGGATAATTTTGTCTGTTTTTGGTAGAGACAAGGTCTCACTTCTGCTCAGGTTGGTCTTGAACTCGCGAGCTCAAGGAATCCATTTACCTGCTTTGACCTCCCAGAGTGCTAGGATTATAGACATGAGCCACCATGCCTAGCCTACAACAAAAATTACATTCTCCAGCACTCTGACCTTAGGGGCCGCAGAGAGGCCTGTGCATGGGAAAGGAAGGGGTTTGAGTCTGAGTTCCTCCTTTAGTCAATCAATCTCCCTTCATTACACTCAAATATTGACTTACTCATTCAGTCAGTCCCATTCAACACATAAATCACTACTGATTCATTCCATCATGTTTACTCATCTCCAAAGTCCCAGCACTTTAGTAATTCAATCACTCAGATGCTTTCTCCATTCATTTCCTCATGTTTATCCTGTCATCTGTCCATTCATTCGGGTAACTACAATAAACACCAACTATGTGCCAGGTACTATGCTGAGTGCTAGAGACAAAATGGTGAGGAAAGGCAATGGAGACTCTAAACTTTCAAAGAGCCAGTAGGGGAGCAGATGACCTCAAAGCTGTCATGTACACAAATGCAGAACTGTGCTCAAGACACTCAGAGCAGGAGATGCAGTGTGGTGCTATTAAAGTATAGGATCTATGTTTAAGCCGTCTGTGTACAATTTTGTTTGAAAAGTAGGTTACCTAGCTTGTAAAAAAAGAAAAGTCAGAAAACCACCACCATGGGTGGGCCTACTGCTTAACTGTGGTGAGCAAGGGCTGGCAGGTGAGGTAAAGCTGGACCAGGTTCTCTAAGGCCCAGCAGGACTCAGCTGGGCTCCCAAACTGAAGAAAGATGGCTGATCCTGGACAAATTCTAGTCTCTGTCAATAACACAGAGGGAAAGAAACAAAGAAGACTGCTGCCCAACAGCTCTGTCTTGGAACTTGCCCCTTGTTTTTCAACCCAGAATGTGGTGGCTGGTTCTTCTGAAAAGGCTCCACAAAGCCCCAACTTGCTGTCTAGATTTGGCCATGTCACTAACCTCTCGGAGCCTCTCGTTTCTTGCTGTAATCACTACATATTTACCTCCTATGGATGCCGGGAAAGGGTAAACTAGGAAGGTATCCAGCCCATGCCACAGCAGACATTAGATGTCAGCTCTCCCCTCACCACCACCTTCTCTAACAGGAATTCTGTGACCCTACCTTGGCTGGACCCATCAGCTATACTTGAGCCTATCAGCCAGCTCAGGAATGAGAAGACCCTGGGTGTGGCAGCCCAGGCCCATCCAGCCCTGCCCCTCTGGTCACACCTCCCCACTCACCCTCCAGCCTGATGCTCTGGGGAATCACCTCGAAGCGGACGACACGGTATGTGTGCTCCTGGTCCTCTTCCATGTCCTCGCGGTGGTAGTAAAGGATGAATGAGAGGTGATTGTGCAGGTAGATCTAAAACGGAGCAACAGAGAACAGAACAGCTGACAGCCAAGAGACAAGAGTAAAGCACTCAGGGAGGGTGGCGCCTGTGGCTCAGTGAGTAGGGCGCCTGTCCCATGTGCCGGAGGTGGCGGGTTCAAACCCAGCCCTGGCCAAAAAAAAAAAAAAAAGCACTCAGGGAGACTACGGGGGTCAGTCCCTCCTCCTACCAGCATGCCTGGCTGTACCAACCTTCAAAAACGCTTTTCTCTTCATATCACTGCCCTGTTCAGAAACCCTCAAGGGCTCCCTAGAGCTTAACAGATAAAATTCTCTTAGCTTGGCATTTAAGGCCTTCCAGCATCTGACTCTAACATATCAGGATGTCATCGTCTTCTAAGTCATGTTAACTCTTTGGCTTCCCAGATCCTCCCTACTTTGCATCTCTGTTTACTACATTCATTCCAATAAGAATGCCATCCCCCAATTCAACACTTCAGTAAAAACCTACTTATTTTCAAGGCCCACTTTCTCTGTGACAACCTGAACTCCACTGGCACTACAGTCAGTGGGAGGTGACTGGTACTTAAGATGCAGGCTCTTACATTGTCAGTTCTCTTCCCAATTAAAACAGAAGCTCTTGGGTGGTGCCTGTGGCTCAAAGGAGTAGGGCACCAGCCTCATATGCCAGAGGTGGTGGGTTCCAATCCCGCCCTGGCCAAAAAAAAAAAACTGCAACAAAAAATAAAAAATAAAACAGAAGCTCTTTAAGGACATGAGCTGTGCTTCAAAAGAAATGTTTTACCTTTTATTTCCTAAGTAATATGTGTTCAGTTTAGAAAATCAGGTAAGTAAAGATCACAGTTATAATCATCATCATTAGCTTACTCCCAGGGGCTGTGCTATGAAGTACTCACACAGACAATCTGATTTTCTCTACATAACAACTCCAGAGGGTGGCCATGCTTATCACACACATCTATAAACAAGGAATCACAGGCTCACAGTCACCCAGTAAGTGGTAGAGGCAGGACTCAAACCCTGAGAGCCTACATCTTCTTGACCACTACTCAACTCTCCTCCATGAACCTGGAAAGGGGTGATGATGTCCCAGAATTTTTTTAAGGAATCTGACTTTTTAGGGATTGTGCCTTGTCCTTGTAGCATCTACCAGGGCCTTGCCCAAAGCACTCAGACCTCTGACAGACTATCGTGCCCAAGGAAACCAGAAGAAACTGGCCTTGGCCAATCCATGTATTCCTGTATTGCAAGCCTACAGCTGAATGTTTTCCCCTTCCCTGTGGCCCCACGGTTCATGACTTGTGAAGTGTGGCTCCCCAACCCTGACAG
Source organism: Nycticebus coucang (assembly GCF_027406575.1). Classification (NCBI taxonomy): domain Eukaryota; kingdom Metazoa; phylum Chordata; class Mammalia; order Primates; family Lorisidae; genus Nycticebus; species Nycticebus coucang. The sequence goes on along the minus strand of NC_069800.1, from coordinate 39,137,585 downwards.
CACACCAAAGATACTATACCTTGTTGACATCTGTGAAGCCAAGCCGGTAGCCATGTTCAAACTGCACATCTTTTTCCTTCTTCTTGTCATCGCTGTCTCGGTTGGAATACAGCTCCAGTCGGGTGGCCACAGGCAGATTGTCAGCAATGCTGGAAACCCAAGTCCCCGCTCAGTCCCTCTGGACTGCCTCTCCCATCAGTGCCCTCCTGCATGTGAATTTGAGGCCAACAGGGTGCAGAGGACAACTTACAGATGGACATAGTAGTCTTCTGTGATCCGCTCGGCCACGAGCCGGCTCTGCTCCACTGACAGGGTCACTGGCTTGTTGGACTGGCCACACAGAACTTCACATTTCTTCTCACTGTTCATGAGAACCTGGAAAGGGGTGTTGACAATCCGATCCCCTCTCAGCACCTCTCCTGCCATAAGAGAGACAGATCCAAGCTCAGAGCTTCAGCCCTGAGGTTGCTGAGGTCAGCAGAGTCACAGAAACGCAGGATTGCAGAACAGACTGGACTTCCAAGGGCTTGAGCAGTACCCCAGCCTGGCAGTCAATGCCTTACCCCAGCTGTTCCTATGGAGCTGGCTAGCTAACCCCCACATGTTGCCTGTCCTTTCTCCTTTGTGCTCTAGCACCACTGGATCCTTCAGTGCTCATCAAACATGCCACACCTTTCCATGCAGCTGGCCCTTAATCACTTCCTTTGCCTGAAGTGCCATTCCCTGCCCAGCGCTCTTGGCTGCAAGCTCAGCTTCCATTTCTCTCTCTCCAGTTAAGCCCTTCTTGACCTCTTCAGGGCAAAATTATCACTCTCTCCTCTAATTTCCCTCTGTCCAGAGGAAGCACCAGGCAGTCAAGTGAGAAGGCTCCAACTCCAGGCCTCCTGCTACTGTACCTTGCCTCTTTCACTAAGTAGCTTAGCAGTCAATGAGCCTCAACGTCCTCATCTGTAAAATGCAATAATAATAGCACCCACATCTCAGGGTTATAGTGAGAAATAAAGGAGTTAATCCAAATAAGGTACCAGGCCAAGTGAAGACAGGCAACAAATACTAATTTTAGCATCAGTACCTTTTCATATGTTAATGATATTACTTTGATCAATGTTCTGATATATTTATGTGTCTAGCTCTCTAAGGTAGACTGTTTATTATTTATCCCTGTGTCTTCAGATCCTGCTTCAGGCAGTGACGGAAGCAGGGTGATAAGCACGGTGAATCCAGCACCTGAGATTTTTATCCAAAACATCTTTTTACTTATACAGGCATGTCCCTTGTATACCTGTGGCTTCAGAGTAACCTGCTGCCAGACCTCATGCTAACAGGCACTGAGCAGTTAGGGACTGTCAACTCACCCGATGGTACTTTCTTTCTGAGCCATTCAACAAGTGATTTTACTATGAAACTCATGCAAGCTGAAGGAGACCAACCAGAGCCAACATGCAGAACTGACACTTCCACGTGCACTTGGTTTAACAGCGGTGGACCCTCTAGATATGGCACTGTCTGTCTAGTCTTCTAGTCATTCATTCATTTACTCATGATCATGTACTGGGGTACCTACCATGTGCCAGGCCCGGAAGATACAAAGTTGATTATACATAGTCTTAGAGCTTATGGTCTAGTGGAAGGACAGACTGTGATTGAAAGCCAAAAAATGAGAATTTATGGTATAACTTTCTGAAGACATGGGGCAGTCGGTTTAAGAAAGCTTCCCTGAAGAAATGGTACTTGAATGAGCTCTAAAGGAAGAGAAAAAGTTGACCAGGTCAAAAGATAGGGGAAGAACATTCTAGACAGAGAATAGTATGTGCAAAGGCTCTGTGGGAAGTAGTAAACTTAAGAGCCTATGTGGCTGTCGTGCAAAGAGCTTGGCAGAATGACTGGGTGAGCTGGAGAGATGGGCCAGAGCTGGTCCTCAGGGGCCCTGTGGGCCACACATAGTTCGATCTTTATCTAGAAAGCAACAAAAGCCAATGAAGGCTTCTGACAAGGAGGGGAAACACTTACCTGATTCTGGTTACAAAAAGGTCACTCTGGCTATCTTAAGAAGAAAACAAAAGAAGCAAGAAACTGGCTGGGAGTGATGGCAGTCAGTCATGCAAATGAGTGATGCTGGTGGGTAGAATAGAGAGTGGTGAGGATGGAGAAGAGGACCCAGATCCAGGAGCTACTGAGAAACAGAAACCTAGGGAATCTGGTGCCGACTGGATACAAGGGATGAGTGAGGGTGTTGCATGTTAGGAAGACCCTGAGATTTCCACAACCAGGTTCTAGGTGGGAAAACAAAGAATAGCAAATTCAGATGGAAGACATTTTGTTTTGACATGTCAAGTAGGCAGTGAGGCTCAGAGGAAAGGTCAGGGCAGAGGTAAAGCTGTGAGTTGTGGGTACACAGATGGTAAGTGGCAGGGCCATGAGCTGTGTTGCTGTAGGGGCAGCACTCTGCTTTGCAAAACAGACCTGTCAAGTGATGCTTCAAGCGCGGATGAGGCCACCCAGGAGAGGGAGAGGGTAAGGAGGGGCCTGGATGAAGGCCTCCTCCCCTCTGCCCTGTTTTAGAAGCCTGCAATGTAGGTGAATGTGCAAAACCCAGGCATGGACTGGCCTGTTAAGAGCAAGGACATGATAAGACATCTGCATAGTCTACGGCTGAAATGTATTTCACAGACAACAAAGCTGAGGATGACAGAGGATAGTGGCTTGCCCTTGACTATGAAGGGCTGTGGTAAAACTGACCCTTGGGCTCTTTCCTCTAAACCTCATCTACATGCCCACTTCTCTGGTCAAAAAAGATCTTGCTTGAGGGGAGGAACAACAATAGAGAAGGCAAAAGGGCTACAGACCAAGTAGGGTGGTATCACTTCTTGATATTTAGAAATTAAATTTAATCCAAAAAAGAGGAATGGCTGGTCAGGAATGGCTCATTTCTAATACGGAAGTATTCCTTTTAGCAGTGAGCAAGAAGCCATAGACGTGGACCCTTTAAGAGAGCCTGATGTTATATTCCAGATCATGTGCCACAGCATACCCCATGACACGAGCGCTCCATCCACGTGACAACCACGAGCACTTCCCTCAGACAGCCCACATGAGCCTTCCCAGAGAAGGCAGCCTGGGACCACAGAAAGAACTCTGGCTTTAGAGCAAACAAATTGGGGTTAAATCTCAACTCCTCTACCATGTGACCCTGAACGAGTCTTTTTTTTTTTTTGGAGATGGTTACTATGTTGCCCTCGGTAGAGTGTCCTAGTGTCACAGCTGGCAGCAACCTCAAACTCTTGGGCTTAAGCAATTCTCTTGCCTCAGCCTCCCAAGTAGCTGGGACTACAGGCACCTGCCACAACACCTGGCTATTTTTTTGTTGCAGTTGTCATTGTTGATTTTCACTGGCCTGGGCTGGGTTTGAACCTGCCAGCCTTGGTGTATGTGGCTGGCATCCTACCCACTGAGCTACAGGTGCCACCCCCTAAACCAGTCTTTCAAATCCTTGAGGCTGCTGTTCCCTCTACTATGAAATGAAGAGTGATCATACTCTGTAACTCTGTACTCTTTACAGCTTACAGTTACAGAGTATGACAAGCTGTTCTTATAGTTTACAGAGTTACTATAAGCCTCAAGGAAGACAGTGCACAGAGTGTGAGGCTTCAGAGTATGGACTCTGGAGCCAGGCCCCAGGGCTTTGCCACTCACTAGATGAGTGACCTAGGGCAAATGACTTCACCTCTTTGTGTCTCACTTCCCTGGTCTGTAACAAGGAGATATTAAGAGAATCTACCTCACTTCTATAACAAGGAGATAGTAAGAGAATCTACCTCACTTCCCTGGTCTATAACAAGGAGATAGTAAGCAACAACTGGTGCTGCTCAGTTGTGAGAATTAAATGAGTTGAAACAGAAATGCTTATAATAGCACCCAGCTTATAGGAAGAACCTTATAAGCATTGATGGTGGTGGTGATGATGATGATGGTGATAATGTAAAGTTTTTACTTTACATTGTAATGACTGGTTTACAATCCAAAAGACATTCAATCAAGGATTTTTTTGCTCCACTTAGGACATTAACGTTTCCCAAATGCCTACTATATGTCAGGTTCTGGGCTAGAAGTTGAGAAGAGAAAGGAATATAAGACATAATCCCTTGAGTCAAGAAGCCCCTAGGCCATGAAAGGAAACACTACCCAAAAATAGAAATGCAAGCTCAGCGCCTGTAGTTTAGAGGCTAGGGCTCCAGCCACATACACCTGGGCTGGCAGGTTCGAACCCAGCCTGGGCCTGTCGAAACAATGACAACTACAACAAAAAAACAGCTGGCCATTGTGGTGGGTGCCTGTAGTTCCAGCTACTTGGGAGGCTGAGGCAAGAGAATTACTTAAGCCCAAGAGTTAAAGGTTGCTGTGAGCTGGGACGCCACAGCACTCTATCAAGGGCAACAAAGTGAGACTCTGTCTCAACCTCCACCCCCCCAAACCAGAAATGCAACATGGCAAGATGACATCTATACACAGAAGTCTCCATTTCTATGAGGCAGGAACATTCCTCAGCTTCATGGAAAATTGAGCAGAGATCCAAAGAGGTTAAGATCATCCAGTATCACACTGAAGTGTGTCTAACTGTAGAGCCTTGGGTTGCCAAAGAAGCCACATCAGCTTATAGGGGAAGGGAGAAGCAGCTCTGAGGGACCTGGTATCTGGACTCTGGAGGATCAAGTGGTCGGGCTTCCTAGCAAAGGCAAGGTGGCTAGGGCATGAAAGGAAAGAAAGAAAATGGCAGGCTGGTGTCAGCATATAGATAGTCAGCAACAAGGTCACGAGCTGCACCACTGCACTGTTAGTGGAAGTCAGCCGATGCTCTGAGGTCAATCTCTGTTTAACATGAGGCAAGACATAGGCAAAGTTGGTATCTGGGGGAAGTGGTGCTGCTCAGTTTCGTTAAACTTGTTCCAAGTGCCTGCCTCCAGCTGGATCAGGCCCCTACTACCTGGGAGTAGATACACTTGTCAGCTAGGGGTTCTGGCAGCATCTCTACCATAGGTAGCCCTGACAGAGAAGGCAGTCCTTTCAGGGGCCTGCTCTCTCCTTTCTGCTTCCTAAAGTATCAGGAAAAAAGAAAGTCCCTTCAGTTCCTTGAGTTCAGGAAGAGCATCTTTCCATGCTTTTATATCCAGGACTTAACATACACCTGGGCTGGCTTGACTTAATGGGCAGAACAGAAACACTAATAATTCTGTCCTGAAGAGATGCCTCTAAATGCCTTTTCCTTTAAGCATGAAATTCTGCCAAATAGAGAATTATTTAAACTTGAATAAAATGGCTACTATTTATGGAATACATGTGCCAGATACTGTGCTGGGTACCTCATAACATTATTTGAAGCAAGTCAGCTTAGCAAAAACTACAGTGTTTTCTCTGCTTGCTTTTAGGGCAGAGGTAATCACTTGCTCTTTCCATTAAAAGCAGAGCAGGTGACAGAAGCCATAAAAGAGAAGAAATCTAGAAACCCAGGCAGAGCTAGTCTGAGCAAAAGCCAAGTGCTAAAGACTAATTGCTTGGATTCAAAGCCTAGTTTAGCCATTAAGTACAAATATAATCAGAGGCAAGTCTCTTAACTTGCAAAATGGTAATAAACACAGCACTACTGCTCCAGGGCCATTATAAGCCGTAATTACATAAGCTAGCCAGTAGTAAAGTAAGTAGAATAGTGCCCAGCACACAGCAAGGTTTACTGCTATTGTCATAATCATGCTAACTGGTTGACAGCGGTGTGAAAGCAGCACTTACCCAAATTCTCTCCCTTGTAGGTGATTTTGCTGGGCCGGCAGAAAGGCAGTGAGTAGTATTCATAAGGTAGCTGGGTTCGAGAGCTGGTGAGCTTCACGGCCTGGTGGGAGAAGAAGGGGCTGTTGTCCCACCATCCAGCAGAAACTAAGATGCCTCTTTCATAACTTTGCCAGGTACCCACACATCCTTAGTACATTTGGCAACAGTATCCAATAGGCAAAGTAACTACAGCAGACCTAACTACAGTATACTACACACTGCCCACTGCCCCCAATTCTGAATTACTTCACATTTCATTAGTTTTAGATTGTGGTACAGAATTGGTTTCAAATCACAACCAAGTCCAATATACAGAATCTTCCATGTGTTGCTATGTTTTGACCAGGTAATTTCATTTCTGAACATCTTTCCTAAGGAAATAACTTCAAATGAGGGAAAAACCCTTTAATAACAAAGAAGTTCACTTTTGACTCATAACCACAGTGGTCATCTTCTTCAGTTCCTTGAGTCAGTCAAGCTCTGACTCAGGCTTGGAACCTGCTGTTCCTTTCTGTCCTCTGTACATATCTGGCTTCTGCTCACACTCAGGTTTCAGCTTAACTCCTCTGAGACCCCCTAAACAGCATATCTAATGGAACCCCCATCATCCTCTACACTACCTCAGTTCCCTCCTTTTCCTGTCTGATAAGATGTAATTATTTTGTGTACCTATTTATTAAAAATCAGCGTTCCCCCCACTAGAATTTAAGACTTAAGCTCCATAAGGGCAGAGACCTTTCGTGCCTCCGTCACCTCTGTCACTCAGCGCCTTCGAGCCAGGCAGAGGAGGTGCTCATTAAATGTTTGCTGAATGACAGAAGACAGAAAAGTAAAAAACAACTAGAAGCCCCTTCCATGGGAAACTGATCAATAAACCATGATATATTTATTTAATTAAATATTGTGTGACATTAAAAACCAGGTTTAAGATGATGAAGGAGAATAAAAAATGATGCAAGCACACAAAATATAGCTCTGGAAATGGAGTACTTACAGAAAACACCAGACCGTAGATAGTACAGAACCCATCAAAATGTTACAAAAAATAAAATTTTAACCTACATGTAATTAAAATTACCTTTATTCTTCATACAACATCTAAAAGTATAAATGACCTTTAGAATGCAGGTGTAACAACACTTCTCTACAACTCTTGCTCTGGGATTTTCCAGGTTTGAGAAGGAAATGTGTTGTACACACCATAGGTTTCCTAACACCCTCCACTGGGTCTGGAGCAGCACTTCATGTTCAGTGACTGCAAAGACAAATGCAAAAATATTCCTCTTCAGTGGGACAAGTCAATGAAAAGCTGCATGCTCAGTTCAGGCCAGCTATTGCCTCTAATGAGTTTAGAAAACGTTTTGAGTTTAAAAGCTTTTTGGATGCAGACTGAGGAGATTAAGGGCCTCTACTAAGCCCTACATAAACGGCTTGAAGAAAAATGGCCAAAAAGTTATTGTTACAACAATTTTGTGTTTCTTAGCATTCTCTCTCCAGACAGTCAGAAAAGAATCCCTATTATAAAGACATGAGTCCCACCTTTATGTTCCCTCTCACTCTCTCTTCCCACATTCTCAGGTAGGCAGGACTGGAAGCCAGAGCACCCCCAGGAGCCTTTGTGGCACAGCTTTGCTCTGGAGGGAGCTTTAGGCAGAGGCACCGAGAGGAGACCACTGCAGTGCCTAGGAGACGGGGCTCTGGACTAACCCTATGTCTTCCTCACCATGTGACTGTGAGCATATTGATTATTCCTGGGCCTCAGTTGCCTCATCTGTAAAATGTGTAGGAAATCCATAAAACATACAGACTTCACCTCAGAGGGTTCTTGGCAGGCATCCTGAGCTAAGCCATGCATAATGCCTGGCATGTAAACCACCTACAATATATGTTACTTCAATGACTGTTCTTGCAAGTCACAATTCTGACTGCCAAGGAAGAGAGATGTTCACAATATATGAACAATAACGAGCAGATGCTATGAGTTACGCAGAGAAAGCTGGTCACAGAGAGGAAGATGGAGACAGAGATGCCAAAGAGCAGGTGGCAGGTGGAGTGAAGTAGAGATGCAGAAAGAGATGGGCATGGACACACACACACAGAGAAAAGAATGTTCAAGAGCAAAGGTGAGAGAAATAGACAGGGATGCACATGCCCGTAAGCATACACAGAGACACAGCAAGAACCAGAAACGCAGACAGGCTACGGTGAAGAGGCAGGGGGAGAGCCCCCAGAACCTCAGGGCTCCCCAGGACACTCCAGGACACCACTTCCAGCCCATACAGCATGCAGTGACACTTTCTCCCAGGACAACTGGCACTAGTCTTTGTTCCCTACAACCACAGGATGGACACGAACGGCTCCCCGTGGTCCTCTAAGCAGCACAGAGGCTCCAGGGGTTCAGAACACACTTACCTTGATCTCTACCGGGTCATTCTGGTGGAAGTTGATTGGTGCGACCCCAGGGACATAGAAGGCGCTTGACTGACCCGTGAGAGAGAGAAGCAGCAAGGACCACGGCAACCACTCCTGCTTGGAAGAGGGGAGGCCGCGGATGGAGTGGGAGAAAGAAGTGAGCACCCCCTGGGGAGATCAAGTCACACCACTGTCATGTCTGTTTTATCTGACCTGGTGTCGCCCTCTATTCCTGGAGCCTGAGAACCTTGTAAATGTTGCCCCCTGAAGGCCCCCAGGATTGCCACAAGACAGTTCTGCACTTTAGGAATAAGCTAGAAAAGGGGTCAAGTAATTGATATCTGGGTAAAGGGGAAGACTGTCCAACAGGAACCACATCTCCCATTTCTGGATCAATCTTTTAACGATTTCATGGTGTATCACCCTTCAGGATTCCTAGTGGGAAATAAAAGTCCACAATGTTCCATTAATTCTCATTTCTTTTTACAGCAACAGGCACTTTGTCAGGAAGCTCCGATGTTACCTATCTATGTTACTATAAGCTTCTCCGAAATTCTTTTGGCCTCTTATCACCTCCCACTCAGCTTCAGCCACACGAGCCTTTTTGCTGTCCCCTGACAAGAAGCCCTTCTTCACCCGAGGGCCTTCTCCCAGAATGCCTTTCTACAGACACCCGCATGGCTCATCTCTTTCCTTATTTCATTTGGGTCTCTCAAATGCCACTTCCTCAGAGAAGCCTCACTGACATCCTACTTGACATGTCATGTATTTATTTGCACTGATGTCCCTTCTACTCAAATACAGTCTTGGTAGGTGCAGGGATGATATCGCAGCACCATGAACACTGCCTGGCATAGAGTGGGCACTCAGTATGTATCTGCATGCAGGACAGTCACCAGAGAATCAAAGGCGAGAGAGATCAATCTGTGACCTGAAGAAGTCCACCCCATCTGAACATCTCCTTCCCTCCAATGAGAACAGTGCTTTATTCCTTGAAATAACTGGAAGAGCTGCCTGATTCTCCTCGCCCTGCCTGGGCTCAACAAGGAACTTTCCTGAATCACACACCTGCATCACGACCTCAACTGTGTTTCTGCATCGGCCTTCTCTCTCCATCCTTTCACTGCTGCTGGATTTCAGAGCCCCCAGCAGTGGTCACAGCCCCCTCCATCCATCCCGTTCCCCCACCCCCACCACATACATGTATGTACTCAGATGATTCTTTCGGTTTTATAGCTTGGGCAAAGTCTTAAAAATAATATATTCACAAAGTTTTACCCCTGATTTGTTGTGAATGTTTAAATATCTGCCAGCTGATATTCATTATGAAATAAGGATGAGTGAAAATGGTTAAGCAGGTGTACTGTACTTTGTAATTAGGAGGTTGGCAGAATTAGAAGTGAGAGCAAGAAAATCTTTAAAAGAAATGACAAGAAGGTAAAAATTGTTTCATGGGGTAGGATTCCATATAGGAAGACAGTACTTTTCCCTCTTTCCTCCATTTTTCTTTTTTAAATTTAAATAAATTTAGATTCATACAAGAGTTATAAAAACACTATGGAGATCCCATATACTCTTCACCTAGTTTCTCCTAAAGTTAACATCTTATATAACCATGGGGGAGTAAGGCTTTTAAAAAATAACTAGCTTAAATCTTTTTTGAAAAGTAAAATACATAAAGTAAATCATTCAAACATATAAATGGGTACTGCCATGAAAAATAAATCTTCCTCAGACTCCAGGTCCTCATGTACAAATGCTATCACCAGTTCCCTGAAAATACTTTTATTATTTTTTATTGTTTGGAGACAGTCCTGCTCTGTCACCCTGGCTGGAGTACAGTAGTTATCATCATAGCTCACTGCAACCTCAAACTCCTGGGCTTAAGCAATTGTCCTGCTTCAGCCACCCAAGTAGCTGGGACGACAGGTGCGTGCCACCATGCCTGGCTAATTTTTCCATTTTTTTGTAGACATGGGATCTCTCTGTTGCTCAGTCTGAGCTCAAGCAATCCTCCCACCTCAGCCTCCCAGGATCACAGGCAGGAGCCACTGTGCCGGCCTACATTTTCATACTTTCTCCCAGAATAGTGATGGGAAGCCTACCAAAAGCAGGCTAGGTACAGCATCTGATTTCCTCTCCATCAGATTTCCTCCACTTGACTGGTCATCTGAAGATTCTGGCTCTCCCTCATCGGAACCCGCAGCACCCTCATTTGTCAGTTGTTAGAATGTTAAGTACTCCACATAAGAGATATTAACTCTACCCTCTTTTTCCCTCGAATTCCCCTCTGTACCTGGATTCCAGTGAATCACAATATAAGGAAGGCAAACCCTGTGTTACTGGCATAAACTGCCATCCAAAAGTTGCTAAAAAAAAAAATGAACTCTCTGGGCGGCGCCTGTGGCTCAGTGGGTAGGGCACCGGCCCCATATAACGAGGGTGGTGGTTCAAACCCGGCCCGGCCAAACTGCAACAACAAAAAGAATAGCCGGCTGTTGTGGTGGGCGCCTGTAGTCCCAGCTACTCAGGAGGCTGAGGCAAGAGAATCGTCTAAGCCCAGGAACTGGAGGTTGCTGTGAGTTGTGACACCACAGCACTCTATGGAGGGTGACCAAGTGAGACTCTGTCTCTAAACAAACAAACAAACAAACAAAAAATCAACTCTGAATTTTTGAAAAACAATGCAGAAAACAGACAATCCTCACACAAAGATATTATCAACAAACCACAAACCAATTTATCTCAGGAAGAATCAAGAGATGAAAAACAGCAAAGGATATCTTTACCATATGCTAGAATCTTTGAAAATAATAAGTTGGCAACGAAAAGCAATTCAGAAGTTGAGCTTGGGACTAATGACTGTCAGATGACACTCTTCATTTTAGATATAAAAATGTCACTGGTTTGGTATTCTCATCTGACTGGATGGATAATAGATGGAAACACTTCTAGGGGTCAGTTTGACACTCTGTATTGCATTTGAAAAGCTCCCCCCCATGCATACTCTTTGATTTTGTAATTCTAATTATATAAATGTAAAGAAAAACATGGCAACTGCCAAAGTGTGCACATAAAAGGGTGTTCACTATAGCATTATTTAAAACAGTAAAATTGTTCATGACTTGGGATAGTAAAACAGTCAATGTTAGTGGAATGAGTTAAATTATATGTCCATTTATCCATTTAAGTAGCTGTTAAAAATGGTGATATATTTCTTGAGTGGGAACATTTGGCTTTAGATTCAGTAGAAAAAGCTGGGACAGAACACTGTATGGTAAGATGTATTTATTTATGTATTTATTATTATTGCAGTTTTTGGCCAGGGCCAGCTTTGAACCTGCCACCTCCAGTACACTGGGCTGGCGCCCTACTCCTTGAGCCATAGGTGCTGCCCAAGATTTATTTATTTTCTTAAAGTTATCTTTGGGAGAATGTTTAGGAGGCAAAATGTGTTGTCTGAGTAACGGACTTTTCTCCTTTTTTGGGCATGTAAGTATTTGCTAGTTTTTCTTAAAGGATTATGTAGTATTTATAACACTTAATAAATGAGGTGAAAGAAAATATCACTGTCTGAACAGAGAGGTTATAGAAATAGTAACTTGGTATGGAGGGCCCTCCCCCTGCTGGCCCTAATGCCTTTTCACCAACACCTCTCACCTTAGCTTTGTAAGTCTTCAGGAGACACAAAGACTGTCCCTGCCATTGGTGAGCAGACTCACGTAGGTTGTTTCTGACACTTGATCTTGGAGGTCCAGTTTGAAATATTTCTTCCAGGCAGCGCCTGTAGCTCAGTGGGTAGGGCACCGGACACATACACGGAGGCTGGCGGGTTCAAACCCGGCCTGGGGCCAGCTAAAATTGCAATAATAACCGCAACAATAATGACAACAACAACAACAAAATAGCCTGTAGCCCCAGCTACTTGGGAAGCTGAGGCAACAGAATTGCTTATGCCCAAGAATTTGAGGTTGCTATGAGCTGTGATGCCATGGCACTATACCTAAGCTTGAGACTCTGCTTCAAAAAAAAAAAAAAAAAAAAAAATATATATATCTTCAAGAACTCCCTCAGAGTCTCACAAAGAGAATTAGTCTCTTCCTTACTTTTCAAGGCATTTTATAAATATCTCTATGATGACACTAGAGAAAAAGAACAAAAAATATCACCCAATACCCAAATGAACTTTCACACTTACACAGTTCAAAGACTGCAGCTTAACTTGTGTGGCAAACATTTAAATCCATGCTTGTTTAAGTTACACTCTCCGTGGTAAGTTAAAGTTGTTTAAATATCAGCCATCTCTCCACCTGCACTCATCACTTGTCTGGCTTTGTTGATGGGGGAACCCAAATCTTTCCCAAGCAAATTAATAAGAAGCACCAACCAACTTCTGATATATAAAAGTATGAAACTATCCCCTCATACACAGGTTTAATATTAGTCGTTGCTACATCCCCTTGTGACTCTGATAAAAAACAAAAATTCCTCACATTTAAGTTTTTGACACCTCCCCACCTTTCCATCTGTCCAAGGACCTTGGCTGAGAATCCCTGAGAACATTTATCACCCCTAAACGATATTTGTATGTCTAGGATAGCAGTTCTCAATTCACTGGGGAACTTTAAAAAATACCAATGTCAAGGTCTGATCCTAGATTACAGATTATCCTAACCAATTATAAGTTGGAATCTCTGAGAGATAGTTTTATTTCAGTACATTTATAATGAAGAGTCTCTAGATCCTTACTGTTCAAAGTTGAATCCTCTGGGGAGCAGCATCACTATTACCTGGAAACTTACTAGGGGGAGATGTAGAATCCTAGGCCTGTCCCTAGAACAGTGAATCACAGCCTGCATTTCAGCAAGCTCCCAGGAGTGCTTCTTAAACTTTAACTTCAGCAAGTTAAAGAAGCACTCCTCTTGACCTGCAGTCCCCAACCCCAAGGCTCCAAACCAGTAGCAGTCCTTGGCCTGTTAGAAACTGGGCTGCATAGCAGGAAGTGAGAGTGATGGGGTGAGCAAAGCTTCATCTGTATTCACAGCCGCATCACCACCTGAGCTCCACCTCCTGCCAGATTAGTGGTGGATTAGATACCCATAGGAGCACAATCCTACTGTAAACTGCACATGCGAGGGATCTGGGTATGATCCTTATGAGAATTTAATGGAGGGGTCCTCAAACTTTTTAAACAGGGGGCCAGTTCACTGTCCCTCTGACCGTTGGAGGGGCAGACTATAGTTAAAAAAAAAACAAACTACAAACAAATTCCTATGCACACTGCACATATCTTACTTTGAAGTAAAAAAACAAAATGGGAACAAATACAATCACATGGCCTCATGTGGCCCGCAGGCCGTAGTTTGAGGACCCTTGACCGCCTGATGATCTGAGGTGGAGATGTAATCCACTCGAATCATCCAGAAACCATCCCCCTAGCTGTGGAAAAACTATTTTCCAAGAAACTGGTCCCTGGTGCGAAAACGGTTGGGGAACCACTGCTCTAGACATCCTGAAGTGCCGTCACTGGTCAAGTAGAAGGGTCTATCATAGATGAAAAAGCCCCTTACAAGAAGGGTATATTTCTCTTTGACTAGGTTTAAAACTACATCCTGACAATCAATTGGGGGGCAGCTATCACATCCTAGGGAAAGCATGAACTTGGGGCCCCAAAATAAAGGCGGAGAGTTAGAACCCATTCTTCAGCTGTGCAGCTCTGGGCAGTCAACTTTGCTGAACTCTGTGTCCTCGCTGCTTAAGATGGATTTGTATGTTAGAGGTGGAGCTCAAAAGAGATCTGAAAACACTTAACAAACAATAAGCCACTACTCTCATCATATATAAGGTATAGGCAGTCCCCGAGTTACAAACATACAACTTACGTACAACTTACACTATGAACAAGGGCCATTATAGGTAATAGGTAAATGTACCTATTCCAACTTACATACAAATTCAACTTCAGAACAAACCTATAGAACAGTGCTTCTCAAACTTCCTAATGCCGTGATGTATTTTTATTGTTACAAAGGGGTTGTGACCCATAGGTTGAGAACTGCTGCTATAGAACCTATCTCATTTATAACCCAGGGACTGTGTATTATTGGTTATAATAGCATGTGTTCAGAATTTCTCCTCCTAAGGAGCTGGACGCCAGACCTTTTTGTCTTATCTGATAGGTGATTTGAAGCCAGGGCAGAGGATTACAATCTCCTCTAGTTATCGGCACAATTAAATCTAAGAAGTTACTTCAGTTCTGCCTCCTATTGAAACGAAATCCTCCAGGCTCTGCCAAAAGACACCACCCTGGGGAACTTGAGGACTCGCTGAGAAGCTCAGCTTGCAGACAAATGAAAAGCAAATCCTGAAAGAATTCAATACACCTTTGTTCCCAAGTCTGAAACCCATGGAGCAAGTACACACACAAAAACAAAAACAAAAAGACAAAAATGAGGACAACACTCTAGTGGGAAAACCACACTAAAAGGCAGCAAGAAGCTGCAGAATCACTAAGCACATACTAAGTACAAGGTACTGTGGCAGACACGGTCCCTTCCTCCCATTCACCACTTTCAGAGTCCCCATGTTGGGCCAAGCACTTCACCCTGACCTGTGCCATTTTCACAACTACACCTACCTAGAGACTTCTGTTACTATTTGGCAGTTGCCTGCCAGTTACTCTGAGACCCAGAGGCAAAATAACTTGCCCAAGGTCATGAAGCCAGAATGTGGAGGTACAGGTATGTTCTTTTCAATTAGGTGAACTATATTACAAGATGATGAGAATGTAACATGTTGATAACAATGGCAGTTACTTAATAACATTTACTGAATGCTGATCGTGTGCTAAGCATAGTTCTAGGTTCTTTTCACCTGATATCTTGGTCTAGACAACAATTCTATGAGATACGGTCTCTTATTATTCCTGTTTCACAAATGAGGAAAAATGAGACTCAGAGAAGCAACTAACCTGGGTTTAACCTGGCTGACCCAGGGTTTGTACCCAGGCTATCTGAGCCCAAAGCCCATGTTCTATCCAGTACAGAAAATAGTTCACCATTAAAAAAAAAAAATCTCTTTAGAGGGCCGGGCACGGTGGCTCACGCCTATAATCCTAGAACTCTGGGAGGCCAAGGCAGGTGGATTGCCTGAGCTCACAGGTTCGAGACCATTTTCACAGACCCTGTTTCTAAAAATAGCTGGGCATTGTGGCGGGCGCCTGTAGTCCCCGCTACTTGGGAGGCTGAGGCAAGAGGATCACTTGAGCCCAAGAGTTTGAGGCTGCTGAGAGCTATGACACCACAGCACTCTACCAAGGGTGTCAAAGTGAAATTCTGTCTCAAAAATATAATAAAATAAAAAATCTCTTTAGAAACAGGGTCTCCCTCTGTCGCCCAGGCTTCAGTATAGTGGCATGATCATAGGTTACTGCCGGCTTGAACTCCTGGGCTCAAGTGATCCTCTTGTCTCAGCCTCCTGAGGAGCTAGGACTACAGGCATGTGCCACCACACATGCCCCAGCGTACTTTTTAATTTTTGTAGAGACAGAGTCTCCATGTGTTGCCTAGGCTACTCTCAAACTCCTGGGCTCCTCTGGCCTCTCTAAAGTGTGCAATTACAGGTGTGAGCCACTGTGCCCAGCCTTCACCATTTATGTATAGACCACCTACTATGGATCAGGTACTGTGCCAGCCTCACAAAACACATCACATAACCGCATGCCCACAACAAGTTTTCAGCTAAGTAGGGCAGAGACAAGCTATTAGCCAATCACAACACTAGATCCCAGATGTCATCAGCAGGTTGAGACACTAAGAACAGTATGTTGGGGAGTACACAGGAGCAGCAATATGCCCGGTCTAGTGCGCAGGGAAGGAGCATATATCTAAGAACTCAAGTCTACTCTAAGACCTAAAGGGAAAGGAGCAGAGAGAAGTTGTTCCAGGAAGAACAGAACACAGGCACAAAAGGCCTGGTGAGAACTGAGTTCTGGCAGGTGAAGTACGGGCTGGTGTTTCTCAAACTTTAATGTGCATTTAAACCTCCTAGTGACTTTGCTGAATGCTGATTCTGATTCAGTAGGTCTGGAGTGGGGTCTGAGATTCCGCACTTCTAACAAGCTCCTAGGTAATGAGACTTCTGACTTATGAAACATCTTTTTTTATTTTTTTATTTTTTGTAGTTTTTGGCTGGGGCTGGATTTAAACTGGCCACCTCTGGCATATGGGGCCCGCGCCCTACTCCTTTGAGCCACAGGCGCTGCCCTGAAGAATCTTTTGATAGCAAGCTTGGTTAGGTCTATGCAAAGTAAGGAGGCTGGAAAATGGGAGAGATTTTACACAAAAGTCACATTGAGGACTTTGGGCTTTGTTCTTAGTGCAGTGGGAAAACGGAAGAACTTTAAGGAGAAAAGTAATAAATCATATCTGCAGTTGTAGAGATTATTCTGGCTACTATGTATGTGTATTTGGGGGAAGGAGGGTGGTGTGCAGTACATTTCTACTCTAGAGACACAGTAATGTGCAGTCCTAGATGTGACACCTAATAAGAATAAATGAAATCACCTTTCAGTTATGAAGAGAAGTAGCAGCCAGGTGGGGCAGTAGATTCCAGGGTCTGCTAAAAGTATTTGCATGTCTAGCAAGTCCCCAGGAGATGCTGATACTGCTGTTCTCAGGAATCACACTTTGAGAAAGTATATCCATATGTTCTTATAATACTTCTGTTTCAATACTTCTGTTATAGTGTAGTGGGAAAAGCTAAAGCTTTGAGGGCCACACAGACATGAATTCAAATCCTAGACCTACTACTTCCTTGTTGCATTACTTTGGGTAAGTTTTGAAAACTTTTTTGAGTCTTGATTTTCTTATCTGTAAAATAGGAAAATACTAACTTCGTGGTGGGACAATGGTAAAGATTAAAGTACACAAAGCACCTAGCACACACTACGTGCTTCATAAAGCAGAGTAGCCTTGTTTTGGGTTGCACTAAAAAAACAGAAGCAAAGAATACACTGCAAAGAGGAAGATGTGGGCTCAATCTGAGGAATCTTCCAACAAAAGAAATTATCTACTCACAGAAAAGGCTGTCACAATGAGCTACTAGCGAGAAGGAAGCAGGTGATCACGGAAGGGGGGAGTCAGAAGTCTTATGATCTCCCTTGAAACTCAAGAAGCTTATGATTCCCTTGAAAATACAGGACATTCCATCAATGCAGGTAAACTTAAAGTAGAATAAAACAAAGCAAAGCTCCATCCAGAGTTGGGTTTGATAAAGGCAGTTTTTCAAAGAACCTCAATGGTCATGTGATTGCAGAGTCCAGAGAGGGAAAGTGACATACTCGTGGTCACAAAGCAAGTTACCTGCAGAGTGAAGAAAATCCAGCTGCACCAAATCTGGCACAGCTGAATGTGATCAGAGGTCTCTCCCCAGGGTGGAAGCCATGCTCAGCACAGGTTGGGGTTGTGACTAGAGCTATCCAAACAACTGTGTTGCCATAGATGAATGCTTTTTTCCTCTCTTGACCTGCCCTAAGCTTTTCCCTCCATGACCCTTTGTCTCCCTTGTCCCTCCCCTAATTCAATGCTTTTCCTCGAACAAACCACTGTAATTGGTTTGTTATTTATCCTTTACGTTGGAATTATTTTGAAAAGATGAATAGTATAGGTAGATTAGTTTTACTAAATACTAAAATATAGAGCTATCCAAACTTTGCTACTGAAGAAGGCAGAAAGACTTAAAAGTACATTGAAACAGAAGTATTATAAGAACATACGGATACATTTTAAAATAATCTTGATGTAAAGTTTCTTAAGAATGAAACAAAATCCAGAGAATATAAAGAAAAGACATACAAAAAAAGAAAAAATATGCATACCATAGAGAAAGAAAAAGACATCATTTAACACACTTGACAAAGAACTTATTTCTTTAATATACTAAGAACTCTTAGAAATCAATAAAGGGCAAAAAATAAAAAATAAATTATGAGAGGGCAATTTTTAAAAAAAAGTCCAAAGGCTGGGCACAGTGGCACAAACCTGTAACTCCAGCACTTTGGAAGGCCGAGGCAGGAGGACACTTGAAGCCAGGAGTCTGAGATCAGCCTGGGCAACATAGCAAGACTCGGTTTCTTTTCTTTTTTTTTTTTTTTTTAATTGTTGAGGATTGAGGGCACAACACTCAGTGACTTAAAAAAAAAATTAGCTGGGGGTGGTGGTGCACGCTTATAGTTGCAACTATTCAGAAGGCTGAGACAGGAGGATCACTTGAGCCCATGAATTTATGGTTACAGTGAGCTGTGGGAGCACCACTGTACTCTGACATGGGCAACAAAGCAAAACCCTGTCTTTGAAAAAAAAAAAAATGTTCAAATGGCCAAATACAAAAAGATTCTCAATATCTTCATAATTTAAAAACTGCAAGTCGAAATAACGATATCTCATTTTTCATTTTTCTACCTAGCAGAGTCAAAAAACTTTAAAAAGTCCGATTACACTGGATACAGATTATGAAGGGCAATCTAGCAATAGATATTTAAATGGGAGGTAGAATTATTATTAAGGGATTGCTAACATAAGTTACTAAGTAAAAAAAAAAAAAGGTACAGTAGTTTATTGCCTGGTCTCACAAGTCTAAATAAATATTTCTTTCTTTATTTTTAATAGAGACAGGGTTTGGCTCTTGCTTAGGCTGGTCTTGAACTTGTGAGCTCAGGTGATTCCACCTGCCACCTCTGCCTTCCAGAGTGCTGGGATTACAGGTGTGAGCCACTGTGCCCTGTCTGTCTAAATAATTTTTTAGAAATTTGTCCCAAAGCCAGACAAAGACATCACAAGAAATGGAGGCTACAGATAAATAACTATTATAAACACAGATGAAAAAAATTCTTAACAAAATATTAGCAAACTGAATCCAAGTTTATTTACCATGACCAAGTGGGATTTATCTTAGGTTGGTGTAGTATCTGAAAATCAACATAATACACAATATAAACAGAATAAAGGACAAAAACCACACCATCATCACAACAGATACAAAAAAAGTCCTTGATAAAATCCAACACATATTCACCATAAAAACTCTCAACAAGTTAGGACTACAAGGAAACTTCCTCAATCAGATAAAAGGCTGCTATGGAAAACTCACGCCAACATCATACTTAATAGTGAAAGACTAAACGCTTCCCTCTAAGACCAGGAAGAAGGCAAGCATGTACACCCTTGCCATTTTTATTCAATACTATGCAATAAGCCAATGCACTAAAGCAAATAATTAAAAATTAGGCCATCCAGATAAAAAAGGAATAAGTAAAAAGTGCTTTTATTTTCAGATTACGTGACTTTGTACCTAGAAACCCCCAAGGAATCCACAAAATAACTACTAGAACTAATGAACAAGTTGAGCAAGATCAGATTGCAAGATGAATATATAAAAATAAATTGTATTTCGGCGGCACCTGTGGCTCAAAGGAGTAGGGCGCCAGCCCCATATGCTGGAGGTGGCGGGCTCAAACCCAGCCCCGGCCAAAAACTGAAAAAAAAAAAAAAAAGATTGTATTTCTACATACTAGCCACAGTCAAAAAATAAAACTTAAAAAGTTCTACTTACTATCAAAAGGAATAAAATATATAAGAATAATTTTTTTTGGGGGGGGAAACAGAGTCTCACTTTTTCACCTTTGGTAGAGTGCTATGGTGTCATAGCTCATAGCAACCTCAAACTCTTGGGCTCATGTGATTCTCCTGCTTCAGCCTCCCAAGCAGCTGAGACTACGGGTGCCCACCACAATGCCCCGCTATTTTTAGAGATGAGGTCTCACTCTGGCTCAGGCTGGTCTCCAACCAGTGAACTCAGGCAATCCACCCGCCTCAGCCTCTTAAGTGCTAGGGCCACTGTGCACTTGTGTATTGAAAATCGTGAAGCGCTGCTAAAAGAAATGAAAGAAGACCTAAGTAATACGGGAGATAGTCCATGTTTATGGATTGAAGACTCAATACTGCTAGGATGTCAATTGTCTCCAAACTGATCTACAGAGTCAACACAATCCCTATTAAAATTCCAGGAGCCTGGGTGATGCCTGTGGCTCAAGGAGTAGGGCGCCAGTCCCATATGCCAGAGGTGGCGGGTTCAAACCCAGCCCTGGCCAAAAACCACAAAAAAAAAAAAAAAAAAATTCCAGGAGACTTTTTTTTTTTTTTGCAGTTTTTGGCCAGGGCTGGGTTTGAAACTGCCACCTCTAGTATATGGGGCCAGCACCCTACTCCTTTGAGCCACAGGCGCCGCCCTCCAGGAGACTTTTTTGTTGAAACTGATAAATTGACTCTAAAATTTATATGGAAATACAAAGGACCCAGAACATCTAAATTTTAAAAACAAAACTGGAGGATTTATACAACATAATTTCTAAACTTATTATAAAGCTACAATATTAAGATAATGTGGTAAGAACAGGCATATAGATTAATGGAGCAGAATTAAAAGTCTAGAAATAATCTTTATATTTATAGCAAATTCATTTTCAACAAAGATGCCAAGGCAATTCAACAGGGAAAGGACAGTCTTCCCCCCAAATGGTGACTGGACAATGAGCAGCCATGTGCACTAAGAGCCTCAGACCATACACACAAATTAAGTGAAAATGGATCATAGACCTAAATAAAAAAGCTAAATCTAAAAAACAAAAAGAAAAAAGTAAGAGAAACTCTTTGTGATCCTGGATTAGGCAAAAGTGTCTTAGATACAATGCCAATGTACAGTTACTAGATTTGATAAAAATTTAAAACCTTTACACTTCTAAAGAAACCATTAAGAAAACGAAAAGACAGGCTATGAACTAAGGGAAAAATCTTTACAAATCATGTATCTGATAAGAGACTTGTTATATCCAGAATATATAAAAAGCACTTACAACTTAATAAGAAAATGACTTACAACCCAATTAAAAAACAGGCAAAAGGGCGGCGCCTGTGGCTCAAAGGAGTAGGGCGCCAGTCCCATATACCAGAGGTGGTGGGTTCAAACCTGGCCCTGGCCAAAAACTGCAAAAAACAAACAAACAACAAAAAAAAGGGCAAAAGATCTGTGTAGACATTTCACCAAAGATGTAAGAATGGCTAATAAGCACACAAAGAAATGTTTAACACCACTTGTCAACAGGGAAATGCCAACCCAAACCACTAGATACCCACTAGAACGGCACAACAAGTGCAGACTACGATGTACAGAAATGGAACCTTCATATATTGTTGGTGGCAATGTAAAATGGCACAGCCACTCTGAAAGATTAGCAGTATCTTAAAAAGTTAAACATAAAGTTTCCAAACACAGAGTTGAAAATACTATCCAGGACAGTATTTCCAACTCTAGGCATTTTCTTAAGAGAGAAATACACGTCTATACAAAGACCTGTATGTGAATGTACACAGCAACTTTAATTACAACAGTCCGAAATTATAAAGAATCCAAAAACCCATCAGTTAGTGAATTAAAAAATGTAATGTATCTATATGGTGAAATAGTATTCAGCAATGAAAAGGAACAAATTACCAATACTTTATAACATGGCTGAACCTCAAAAACATACTAAATAAGAGAAACCAATGCAAAAAGTCTATATATTACATGACTCTGCTTACGGAAAGCAGATCAGGGGTTGGCTAGTGGCAGGAGCAGGGATTGACTGACTGTAAGGGAACATGCTGGGGTAAAGAACATTCTAAAACATTGCATCATTGTGGTGATGGTTGCACAAGTCTATTCATTTACCAAAACTCAATAAAGTGTACACTTACAATTGGGTAATTTTATGGTATTAAATTATACCTTAATAAACCCGAAAGGGGGGAAAAAAACTAGTTAGGAGTATATGGATGAAAAAAGTTTGGCAACATAATAATTATTGAAACAGGTTGATAGGTAATGGGCGTTATTATACTATTTCTTCTACTTTAGTGTATGTTTGAAATTTTCATAATAAAAAGTTTTAAAATACCGGACATTTTTATATGCATAAAAAATTTTTATGCATATAAAAATGTCCCGGAGAGATAATAAAAATACCAAAGACTATTTACCTCTGATAAATGGATTAAGGGTAGCCCAGTGACTTCTTCATTATACAGCTTTTTAAAATTTTTCACATAAAAATTGTATATTTCCATGGCATATGATGATGTTTTAATATTTTATAGCTTTTTTATACTCACTTTTTTCCATGTACATGGATCACCCTTATTCAAAATAAATACACTTATATTTTAAGGAAGGAAGGAAATGGGTGTATCTAAAAATACTAGGAATTCCACTGAAGAGGTACAGCAAATGGGAGACAGAAGGTAAGAATGACACAGGGGATTCTAGTGCTGGGTTTGTGAATAATGAAGCAGATCACAATTCTTTTTTTTTTTTTTGAGACAGAATCTCATTATGTCACCCTGGGTAGAGTGCCGTGGCATTACAGTTCACAGCCACCTCAAACTCTTGGGCTTAAGCGATTCTCTTGCCTCAGCCTCCCAAGTAGCTGGGACTACAGCTGCCCGCCCACAACGCCCGGCTATTGTTTTGTTGCAGTTGTCATTGTGGTTTAGCTGGCTTGGGCTGGGTTCGAATCCGCCAGCCTCGGTGTATGTGACTGGCGCCGTAACCACTGTACTATGGAAGCCGAACCAGAGATCAGCAATTCTTAACTTCAGGGGTGTCACAAGGCCATCCGAGAGTGTCATAAAAGCTACAGACCCTGTTCCCAGAAAAAAACACTCTAATACACAGAATGTGACATAATGATTCCAGGAAAATCAAGGGTTCCTGATAGGACCTCTGTACTGGATACTGTTCCAATTTTGTGTGATTCTGTGACTTCATTATCCTCTATAGCCCTGAGAGCCTGTTAAAGAATGTCTGACCCACAGCTCATTTCTGTGAGGAAGGTAGGGAATAGCAAAGTACCTGCTTCTTGGGAAATTCCTTTATATCTTCCTTTAATTTTTAATTGACTCAGTAACTCCCACGTGTCAGTGTAAAAAGTCAATTAAGGGGTGGTGCCTGTGGCTCAAGGAGTAGGCCGCTGGCCCCATATACCGGGGGTGGCGGGTTCAAGCCTGGCTCCGGCCAAAAACTGCACACACACACAAAAAAAGTCAATTAAGCATTTAGTAAACAACTTTTGCACCTTTAGCTATGAAAGGAGTGGGAGTCCTAAGGGATGTGAACCAGCCCTTTCAATATCATTTTGCTTTTATTATTTGGTTTCCAAGTCACGAGACTGCAAAGGCAGCATGTCAAAGAACAAGGCGATGGCAATCTAGAAGCCTTTTGTGGTGTAATCTAATGCTCCATCAGTGGCAAAGATATGGGTGACCTGGAAAGTTATAAAGCTCAAGAGAATCAAGAATCAAGGTCTTTCCATCCCTGTTTTATTCTTGGGGTTTGGGCCTTCAGAAAAATCTCTTCTAAACATCACCCAATGAAGGGCTGCTAGGAAATACCCTTAACTACCCTAAATCTACCCTATCCTGTTTGAAAGATGTGAACAATTAATTTCTTCCAAAGAAAATAGGAAGTTTCTCTTGAGAACTGAAAATTACTTCATTCACTATTTCTCTGTAACAGGAAGTTAACCTTTTCTTTTCTAGAGCCCTCTGTCTTATAATCTCCTTTCCCATAGAGTCGCCTAGCAAATACAGTCTAGCCAATCACAAACTTTATGGTTTCTGTTCCACGCTTTTCCTGTTGCAAAAGCAGCACCTTCCTTAACGGTAGGTTAGGTTGTTCTTTTTCTTTTTCAAAGATACAGTCACCACTTTAAGATCACGTAACTGCTCCCCAGTTAAATTAAGAAAGAAAGAAGGAAAGAAAGAAAGAGAAAGAGAGATATGGATGGATGGATGGATGTGGGGGACAGGAAGAGAGGATAGGAGGGCAGAGGAGGGGAGGGGAGAAGAGAAGAGAAGAGGCTTTTGGAGGGTACAATTTAACAGTTAACTGAAATCAATGACTCAATCAGTTAAAGCTCCCTAAGAATTCAACCACACATGAATGATGGTTAATGACAGCTAAAGATCATTTACCAAGCAACTCCATGGAGCTAAAGAACACACAGAAAAAATACCCTCAAAACAAAAATCTAAGCCAAATTAGCCACAGGAGACTCTGAAAAGGTAGCCTTTATTTCAGAGCCCATAGATCACAATAAGGTGTAGAACAGAGACACACAAAAGAACTCAAAAACTGTTAGTTGGGGGTAGGGAAAAGCTGCAACAGGCTGTGGAAATCCAGGTAAAACTAATAGCCACCCTCACAAAGCAACAGGCAACCAGATTTAAACCTCGGGCCAGAAAGTGCAGAAATGTGGTGCCCTTCCTTCTCTGCACTGGGTATTTATACAAGAACTCTCAGCTAGCCCAAGCAACAGGCTTAGACAGTTCACCCCAGGCAGATTTCAAACTTTGGAGTAAAGTTACAAAGCATCCTCTCTGTGCTAGGCACTTTCGGCTCACATTTCATTTAATCATCACAACAATACTTTGAGGAGAATAGTATCCTGTTTCAAAAACAAGGAAACTGATTCAATATGAGATGATTAAAAAGCTCTGGAGATGAATGGTTGCATTCAGTTGCATAATGTGCATGTATTTAAGGCCAAGGAACTGTATAGTTAAAATGGTAAATTTATGCACATTTTGCTATAATTTTTTAAAAATAAGGTAACTGAAGGTTAGGGGGGGTAAACAGTTGGCCCCAAATCACAAAACCAGCCCAAAGCCACAAATGTAATCAGTGTCTGAAGTGGGATTCTAGTCCAGATTCTTATACTAAGTATAAGACCAGGAATTCCAACTCTGGGAGGTCTGTCAGTTTAATGCAAACAGGCTAGGTGAGAAACCATATTAGGAAGGCACAGAAGGAAGCAATGAAGAGGAATGAGAAGGAGCTGAGAAGTCCTGGGTGTCCCCATCCATGCCCCATTTGGGAAACACTGGTGTCAGCAAATGGTTCAGGGATCAAAGCAGATAAGGAGGTGGAAGGTGGCTCCTATTATTCATTTGTGGCCAGATGGCTCTGCTCATCCTGGGTCCTTCCCACCAGAGATCAAAACTCAACTTTCTCCAACATTCTGTGACCTCCTTCTTTAATACCAAGATCAAAGAGGAACGTTTGTCCAAGTTGTAAAGTAGAAACCAAGAGGCAACTTAATGCTGCTCTATCTCTACCGTACTTCCTGAGGCGATTAAGGGAATTCTTTTAAAGAGACTCCTCTGAGAAACACATTTAACCAAGGCCTGATGTCAGCACCTCAGCTCCAAGAAAACAGTGGCTCCTGTAGAAGATGTGCCTTGTGAGGCAGCTCAAGAGATCAGACAGACAACACAACCAACACAAGACAACCGCTTGGAAAGATGACAGGGATTATATATGTGGAAAAAACAATTAATCAGATTGTATAAGCATATTAGCAAAAGTCACCTTAAGCACAAGTGTTCTAAACCACAGGATTTTCTTTTTTTTTTTTTTTTTTTTTTTGAGACAATCTCATTTCTTTTTGGAGTGATAAAAATATTCTGGAAATAGACAATGGTGATGGTTGCACGACCTTGTGAATATACTAAAACACATTAAATTATAAACTTTATAGTATATGAATTACATCTATAAAAAAGACCATTAAAAAATACAGTGTGAACTATGATTGTAATATGTGAGCAAGTACAGAGTTTTATTCTCCAAAATCCAGTTTCTAGATTCCTAAGGCATGCCCTTAGTCCCCTGGGTGTCCCCATCAATGCCCCTTTTGGGAAACACTAGTGTCAGCAAATGGTTCAGGGATCAAAGCAGGTATGAAGGTGGAAAGTGGTTCCTATTATTCATTATTCCCAAGTTTGAACAAAATAATATTCTCAAGAATAGTTTTCCACAGAGGGACATATCAGTCTGCCTCTCAATTCAGACTCAGCTACATCACTCCATATCCTCTAACTTTATATAGTAATATAAATCCAGGGAGGGAGGGAGGCCAGGAAAATGAAACAGAACTTCAGTTTACCCCATCTATCTTCTCCTAGGTGGTGAAGTCTTGCTCTGCAGGTGTAGGAAACATCCACTACGCTAATATAGTCCTGGGAGATGGCAGCCCAACCCTTGGGGAAGAAGAGCCATTCACCAAAGAAAGAGAGGGAGGGAAAAGCCCACAAATACCACTTGAAACTTACAGTCACAACCCTAACTTTCAAAACAAATAATAAACCAAAACCCCCACCTATTCCCACGGCCACTGAATCCACCAGCTCAGTTCCTCTTTGGTTGTATGACTTGCCTCAGAAACCTATACCCCCCAAAGTAGAGCTACACATCCCCACTCCCAAAGGTTGTGAAATGGGTGTGCATGGGGTGTGGGGACTGTTCTGACTTCCATGTAATAAAGTGCTGACACAGCTCAATCTCAAGCCCATCTGTGAATTCACTTTGCCCCTTATTCACATACCCATGTAATAAACTTGCTTCCATGCCTTTTCACTATCTCACCCCCAAAGGAAGTTTTCTTTTCTTTTTTTTGGTGACAGAGTCTCACTTTGTCACCCTTGGTAGAGTGCCATGATGTCATAGCTCACAGCAACCTCAAACTCCTGGGCTCAAGCAATTCTCTTGCCTCAGCCTCCTGAGTAGCTGGGACTATAGACGCCCGCCACAAGGGATGGCTATTTTTTAGAGACAGAGCCTCACTCTTGCTTATGCTGGTATCAAACTCTTGACAAATAGGAAGTTTCTTACATGCACTCTTTAAGCTGGCCTCTGTACACATTATATATTCAGTTCCTTCAAATCAGTTACTGATTTCAGCATAGTACAATATTCCCAGGTAGCACAACAAACACTAAATCATTGTGCTGAGAACACATCCCAACTCCTTTCTATGGCCTCTCTGCAGACTAAGAACATGCTGGCCCCCCCTAATGTATGTCAGTGAATGGATGGGAAGTGGGCTTTACAGGACAATCTATTTCAAAATGCAATGGATCCAATTAAAGGCAACATCCACCCTGGTAACAGGTGTGCTTCTAGAAACATAGTTGCTCTTGTCTCCCTCCAGTTTCATCTCGGATCACTGTCTCCTATCCCAGCCCCTAGATTTCAACCCCTCCTGCCTTTTTGTCTGTTCCTCAAACATACCAAGCTCTCTCCCACCTTAGCCCTTTACTCTTGCCATTTCCTTTGCCTGGGTGGTTCCTTCTTGTCAATTAAGTTTCAACTCATATCACCTTCTCTGACCCCTCAATCCAAGTAGTTGAGTCACCTAGTCACCTCCAATCACTATCACTTCACCTTGCTGTCTTCACAGCACTTACCAGTGACATTACCTTGTTCACGTATTTACTTGTTCACTGCCTATCTCTTCAGATTAGAAAAGGTCCTCAAGGGTAGGCAACACTGACCCTCTTAGTTACAACTACATCCCTAGTTCCTGGAAGAGTAGGCACTCAAATATTTGTTGATTAAATAACTGTGGACTAGACATACGTATTGCTAGCTTATAACCCCTTAAAAATTTCTGAACAATGAGAAATTTCCCAGCGCAGTGCTAGAAATACTACTTTACTGAACTTTTTGCCTATAGTGAGAGAGGATGTAACTGCCTGTAAAGTTCTTACACCATCCTTGTTCTGAATGTAATGTAGAAAAATATGGGTTTCAACACACCACTTTTGGGATTTGCCCTTCTCATGGTTCAGACGGAAATCTGAGACCACAGAAACCAGATGAGGCTGTGAAATCTTTTACCTGACTTCTTAAGTTCTAAATGAGGAACCCATCATTAAACAAAAAAGATACATTATCAGTCAGCTAATAGTCAATAATCCACCTCTTTGGAGAAAATCAACTGTGAAGAACTTAAATAAGAATCTTCCTTTTAGGCGGGGCATGGTGGCTCATGCCTGTAATCCTAGCACTCTGGGAGGCTGAGGTGGGTGGCCTGCCTGAGCTCACAGGTTCAAGACCAGCCTGAGTCAGAGCGAGACCTCATCTCTAAGAAAAGCTGGGCATTGTGGTGGGTGCCTGTAGTCCCAGCTACTTGGGAGGGTGAGGCAACAGAATCACTTGAGCACAAGAGTCTGAGGTTGCTGTGAGCTATGACACCATAGTACTCTACCTTGGGCGACAAAGTGAAACTCTAACTCCAAAAAAAAAAACCAACCAGAATCTTCCTTTGCTAAAATCGAATGTCATTTTCTTTTCTCCGCATCTTGTCATTCACTTCCAGGATGAACTTATCTGCTGAGGAAGCAGGATATAAAAGACCCTAGAAATAATTTTGGATCAAATGATGCCAATTTTAGTTCTGGTCTCTTGACAAGCAGAATTTGAGCTGAACTTCTTCTGGAAGGCCCAGATTTATTTCTAAGGATTTTGTACCAAGAGGCTGCAAGTTCTGGAACCTCTTCCAAGCACAGTTCTTTTAATTCTACCCTTATCCACACCTAGGCTTCATCCTAATAACCCTTCATCCCCAAGGAGCTCTGTGTGTGGCCCTGTAGGAGTACGGGAAAGTGAGGTAGCCAGGTGGGGCTAGAAGTGTTTTTCAAAGGCCTAGTTCACAGACCACCTTCACCATTATCACTGGAGAAGTGATTCCTGGACATCACCTAACCCTACATAATTAAAATCTTTGTGAGTGGAACTCAGGAAACTGCATTTTTAACATGTCTTCCCCACACCCACACCGAGAGTGTTAGTAAAGTTTGAAAACCTGCGATTAAGAGTCCCTAGGAAAGAGGCAGGGAGTTGAGAAAAGACAGGAGAGGTAGGAGAGGATTTAGGGATGGAAGATGGGAGGTAGGTGAAGGCATGCTCTGGAATTGCAGCAGTCAAGAAGGGTGAGCGATGGAGACAGTTGTGGGTGGAAGCAAAAACAGGGCTGGGGCTGGGAGGTTGGTCAGAGAGGTCACATCCGCGCACTGATCAGGATGATAGGGAGGTGGGGAGAGCAGGGTATGGACGTGAGGGGGAGGAGCGAAAGTGGGAATAATGGGGTGGTCCTTCGGAGGGGTCAGGGCTGGAAGGCGAAAATGGAAAGTGAGGGTCACAGGGGGCGGGGACCAAAGTAGGACTAGGAAAGCGCTGAAGCAGTAGCCAAGGTCTCCCTCTGAAACGGCGCCTCCCACAAAACTCCGGGCCTTGACAAGCCTAAGTGCAGGGCCAAGGCAGGGGAGGAGCTTTTAGGGGAGGCAAGCCCAGTCAGAGATGGCCTTCAGGCTTGAGCCAGAGGTCCATGAGGTGGCTCGAGGCCAGGCACGAGGTGCTGGAAGGTCCTAGGATACCCCGGAGGGCCCCGCTTCAGCTCCGGCTCCCCGAGTCTCCTTCACTCACCATCACCGCCGCCATCTTGGATCCACGTGTCGCCGTGATGACGTCAGCGGAAGTGGTGCTTCCCTAGTAACCGAGTTTAACGCCGCAAAGTGGTCACCCAGCTTCCATAAATCTTGTGGTAGAGGTCAGCAGAGGGGCAAAAAAGTCTTAGCTCCTGGTCGACAGTCTGGTTTGAGCAGTCAGGTCGCTGATTAGGTGAAGAGAGAGAACGGTGTAACCCTGGGAGCCATATTAGCTCCTGGCAGAGACTGCTCTTCCTCCTACCCCGCTGCTTTGTGGGTAATGGGGGTGTGTGGAAACGTGCTTGCTCTTTGGGTGCCATCTTTACTATTGGCACGAAGACCCATTGCCAGGGTTACCTGATACCTAATTTGAGGGAGAGAGGTAGGCACTGGATTCCATTGGCAGCCTGATTCCGAGAATAATTTGTAATTATATATTTAAATATTTACTTGACTATCATATATTCGTTCTAATAGACTGTAATCTCTATAAAGGTATACCCTATCTTTTATTTAATCTTGCCTGTCTCATTCTCATCTGTAAAATGGGGAGATGATTATTATACTGTCACCATAGACTTATGGTGAAGAAGTCAATGACATAATATTACATAGGATGTATTCAATAAATAATTCTCAATATATCCTTTTGTAGACACCTTTTGGAATATGGTAAGTGCCAAATAAAATATGCTATTTATTAAAAGAATGAATGAAAAGCAACATATGAAGAAAAGCTAGTGGAAAAGTGGAATTTAAGACAAAAATAAAAATATAAACTTTATTTCTCAACATAAGGTCTATGAAGTCCAAGACACTTTTGCAGTGTTGATACCAACCATTTAGTACATCCCTAAAGAAGTGAGAGTCTGGGTGGCGCCTGTGGCTCAAAGGAGTGGGGCACTGGCCCCATATGCACGAAGTGGCAGGTTCAAACCCAGCCCAGGCCAGAAACTGCAAAAAAAGAAAAGAAAAAGAAAAAGAAGAAGTGAGGGTCCTGGGAATTTAACGATGTCAATGCAGTCTTTTTTATTATTAGCTGAAGAAGGGTTCCCCTTAAAGATTTTTTTTTAAATTAGGAAACAAAAAGAAGTCCAAAGGAGCCACATTGGGACTGAAGGAGGATGCCTAATGATTTCTCATTAAAACTCTCACAAAGTTGCCCTTATTTGATAGGAAGAATGAACGGAAGTATTATCATGGTAGAGGAGAATGCTCTGGTGAAGCTTTCCCAGGCACTTTTCTGCTAAAACTTTTCTCAAAACATTCTCATAATAAACAGATGTTATTGTTTTTTGGCCTGCCAGAGAGTCAACAACCCAAATTCCTTGAGCATCCCTCAAAACCTGCCATGACTTTTGCTCTTGATCAATCCACTTTTGACTTAACTGGACCACTTCCACCTCTTGGTCGCTGTTCCTGTGATTGTGCTTTGTCTTCAGAATCATACTGCTAAAGCTATGGTTTATCTCCTGTTATTTCTTCAAAGAAATACTTCAGAATCTTGACACTATTCGTTAACTTCCATTGGAAGCTCTTCTCTTGTCGGCTTTTGATATGGCTGCAAGGGTTTTGGCATCCACTGAGTAGAAAGTTAGTTCAATTTTAATTTTTCAGTCTGAACCCATTGAGATTTCTAAGTTGTTGGCTATTGTTTGTGCTGTTAATCATTGGACTACTTCAATTAGAGTATGAACAAGATGAATTTTTTCTTTACAAATTGATGGATGGTCTGCTGTTACCAGGTTTATCTTCAACATCATCCCATCCCTTTTTATTTATTTATTTATTTTTTTGAGACAGAGTCTCAAGCTGTCACCCTGGGTAGAGTGCCGTGGCATCACAGCCCACAGCAACCTCAAACTCTTGTGCTTAAGCAATTCTGTTGCCTCCCAAGTAGCTGTGACTGCAGATGCCCACCACAATGTCCAGCTATTTTTTTTTCTTGTTGCAATCGTCATTGTTGTTTAGCAGGCCTGGGCCAGGTTTGAACCTGCCAGCCTCGGTGTATGTGGCTGGCACCCTACCTACTGAGCTATGGGTGCTGCCTCCCCCTCCCTTTTTTGAGACAGAGTCTCAAGCTGTCATCCTGGGTAGAGTGCTGTGGCATCATAGTTCACAGTAATCTCCAGCTCTTGGGTTCAGGAAATCTTCTTGCCTCAGTTTTTCTATTTTTAGTAGAGATGGGATCTCACTTTTTTGCTCAGGTTGGTCTCGAACTTGTGAGCCCAAGCCATCCACCTGCCTTGGCCCCCCAGAGTGCTGGGATTACAGGCGTGATCCACGTGTCTGGCTCATCCCATCCATCTTAAAATGAGTTATCCATCTGTGAACTGCTGATTTCTCTGGGGTATTGTCCCCATAAATTTTTATAAAGTATCAATGATTTCACCATTCTTTCACTCAAGCTTTACCATAAATTTGATGTTTATTTTTTCTTGATTCAACTTTGGCAGAATTCATGTTACTCAGATAGGGGCTCTTTTCAAACTGATGTCTTATTCTTCTTAGTGTGTCAGACTAGGTCCTATTCAGACATATTATAACAAGTTAGTATGAGTTTATTTTCATATAAAAAATGAAAACAATGCACAGTATTTTCAAAATATGTGTTTTTCCATGAACTTTTGATGACCCCTCACTAGCACCATGTGGAAGAAAAGAATTCCCCAGTTGACCCAGTTGTTTTAGGTTTTGTGGTAGTTTGTGTGAGGTAATAGATCATTGAAACACATATTCATTAACTCCTGATCAACACATTCATTCTCAAGAGCAGATCAGATACCCACAGGGGAAGGAAGCTTGAGTGTCTGGGAGGGATTTGCTACAGTCTTACAGATAGTACGACTAGATTCCAGACCTGGAATCAATTTTCCTGGAACTTGGATCCTGGGTGTTGCCCACCATTTCTGACTGCCTGAAGAGGGTTGACTGACAAGGAACAAAGCTCCATAAATGGCCTGTTATTACTCAGTATTTCCATTTTTCCTTTCCTCATGCTTTGTATTTGTTTCTTTCTTTCTTTTTTTTTTTTTTCAGTTTTTGGCCAGGGCCAGGTTTGAACCTGCCACCTCCCGTATATGGGGCCGGTGCCCTACCCCTTTGAGCCATAGGTGCCACCCAGTGCTTTGTATTTTTTCCCCCAGAGGGTTTTCACATCACAGTCTCCTTTAGTGACATGAGCTAGAATCCTGGAGTTGGACTGCCTGGGTTCAGATCACATCTCCACCACTTATAAAGCCCCATAACATGGGCAAGTTTCTTTCTTTTCCTATTTTTTTTTATTGTGGTAAAATATACATAACATTAAATATTTATTATTTTAATTATTTTTAAGTGCACAATTCAGTATCATCAAGTACATTTATAATTGTTAGGATGGGAATTTGTACATGGGCTAGAGAAAGAATTCCCAATACAAATATTAGGATAGAAAGAAATACAAAGTTAATTTTACCATGAAGATTAGAATAGGTTTAAAGAAAGAAAGTTTATTTCACTTCCCAAATTGGGAAGGGCTCAACACAAGAGAAAGAAAGAAGTGTTGGAAGGGAGGGTAGGGGATTCAGGGTTTTTATTGGGAGGGGCAAAGAGAAAGAAAAAAGTAATAGTTGCCAACAGAGAGTAAAAACAGTTGTGAAGTTGTGCATCTGCTTTTTATTATTATTACTTTTTTCTCTTCTGTGTGGCCAGCTTTTCAGAGCCCTTGAAATGTGGTCTGGCAAGAGCTGGAGCAGAGAACTCATCAGCTTATGGCCCTTCAAGGTTATGAAACAAACTCTTAGAGATAGTAAGTTAAGCTTAAAGACACCAAGGTGAGTGGCTCAAAGGGGTAGGGCGCTGGTCCCATATGCCGGAGGTGGCGGGTTCAAACCCAGCCCTGGCCAAAAAAAAAAACCACACACACACACACAAAAAAAAGACACCAAGGTGAGCCCCACATGTTTAATCAAACCAAACAAAGGGGGAAGTTGTGCTGTGAGTTTCTTTCTTTCTTTCTTTTTTTATTTTTTTGAGACAGAATCTCACTTTCTTGTCCTTGGTAGAGTGCTGTGGCATCACAGCTCACAGCAACATCAAACACTTGGGTTTAAGGGATTCTCTTGTTTCAGCCTCCCAAGTAGCTGGGAGTACAGGTGCCCAGCTATTTTTGGTAGCAGTTGTCACTGTAGTTTGGCAGGCCCAGGCTGGGCTCGAATCTGCCAGCTCTGGTGTATATGGCTGGTGCCCTACTCATTGAGCTATAGTGCCCAGCCTGTGCTGTGAGTTTTATTCTTCAAAGGGGCAATTATGTGCTGTGAATCACTGGGTTATTACTAAAGTTTTGAGATACATAAAAATCAAGAAATGTAAAATCTGCGTGGACAGAAACAAATAAAACCCTCCTGGCAATACTTATAAGCCAAGGAAGTTGAAATTTGCACAAGTAAATCAGAAAGGATGCTGTGCACTATGTTTCTTAGAAGTGAAATAATGGAACATAACATAGTCTGTCTCAAAACTTTTGTAGTGACCTACATATTCCTCTTACTTACTTTCTGTTTGATAGTTTATCTTTCTCTGTTAGCTAGTTTATTTTCAAGGCCATGCTTTCAAAAATGTTGTATAATCATTACCATCATTCATCTCCAGAATCTTTTCATCTTCCCAAACTATAACTCTTTAACTGTTAAACACTAACTCCCCATTACACACATACCCCAAGCTCTGGTCACCATCAGTATCCTTTCTGTCTCTATGAGTTTGCCTATTCTAGTTGCCTCATATAAGTGGAATAATATTTTTCCTTTCATGTCTGGTTTATTTTATTTAGCATAGTATCTTCAATTAATGGTGCTGGGTAATCTAGCTATCTATGGGCAAAAGAATGAAATTCGACCTTTATCTCATACAAGACACAAAAATCAACCCAAAGTAGATTAAGACTTAAACATAAATCCTGAAAATCTAATACTACTAGAGAAAAATAGAGAAAGGGTTTATTTTTTATTTTAGGTTTTTTTTTTTATTGAGATAGATTTTCACTGTGTTACCCTCAGAAGAGTGCCATGGTGTCGCAGCTCACAGCAACCTCTAACTCTTGGGCTTAAGTGATTCTCTTGCCTCAGCCTCCCAGGTAGCTGGGACTACAGATGCCTGCTACAATGCCCAGCTATTTTTTTGTTGCAGTTGTCATTGTTTTAGTAGACCTGGGCTGGGTTTGAACTCGCCAGCCCCAGGGTATGTGGCTGGCGCCGTAACCACTGAGCTATGGGCGCCAAGCCGAAAAAAAGTTTCTTGACACTGTCCTGGGCAATGTTTTTCTTGGACATGCCACTAAAAGCACAGGCAACAAAAGCAAAAAGAGACAGGTGGGATTGCATCAATCTAGAAAGCTCTACACAGCAAGGGAAACAACAATAGAGTAAAAAGGCAATTTACAGAATGGGAGAAAATAATTGCAAACCAAATATTTTCTGGTAAGGGGTTAATACTCAGAATACATAAGGAACCCAAACAATTCAATAGCAAATAAACAAACAAAATAAATAACCTGATTTTAAATGGTCAAAGTATCTGAACAGACATTTCTTCAAAGGAGATATACAAATGGCCAACAGGTAAATGGGAAGGCATTTAACAGGGAAATATAAATCAAAAACTACAATGACATATCATCTCACACTTGCTAGAATGGCTTTTTATCAAAAAGTCAAAAGATAACAAGTATTGGCAAGGATAAGAAACAAAGTTAACGCTTGTACAATGTTGGTCAGAATATAAATTGGTATAGCCACTATGGAAAACAGTATGGGGGTATCTCAAAAAACTAAGCATAGAACTACCGCATGATGCAGCAATCCCAGTTCTAGATATGTGTACAAAGGGGATGAAATTAACATCTGCACCCCCATGTTCACTGCAGCATTATTCACAATAACCAAGATGTGGAAACAACCTAAGTGTTCATCAGTGGATGAATGGATAAAGAGAAGCATACATACCCAGTGGAATATTATTCAGTCTGAAAAAGAAAAATATCCTGCCATTTGCAACGACATGGATGACATTATGCTAAGTGAAATAAGCCAGACACAAAAAGACAAATACTGCATGATCTTGCTTTTGTGGAATCTAAAGAAGTCAAAATCACAGAAGCAGAGAGTGGGTTGGTGGTCTTCACAGACTAGGAGGAGGGCAAAAAAGCGGAGATATGAGTCAAAGGGGACAAAGGTTCAGTTCTGCAGCATGAGTACAATGTAGACACCTAATAAGTTGTACAGCATATGACAAGTTATTAATACTGTATTTTATACTTCAAATTTGCTAAGAGAGTTGATCTAAGTATTCTCACCACACACAAAAAATCATAAATATGTTGTGACAATGAATATGTTAATTAGCTTGATTGTGGGAATAATTTTACCATGTATATATGTATCTCAAAACATTACATTGTACACCTTAAATATATATAATTTTTATTTGTCAGGATACAAAAAAAAAAAAAAGGAGTATAACCCTAGAATGGTCTCAGAGGTCCATGAGGGTGAGATGAAAGCTACAAGGCTTCTGAAGTTCTAAGCCTCAGAATCCACATCAGTTCTGTCACATTCTATTGGGCAAAACAGGTCACAACGTGAGTTCAAAGTGGGAGGGGACCACACTAGGGCATGAATTCAAGAAGGCATGGTTCTTTGGGGGCCGTTTATACAAATCCACTGTGCCATCCTTGCACTGGCCACTTTCCCTCTCTCTCCCCCAGCCCTCTGTGGGAGCCTTCTAACTGGACTTCCTACTTCCGCTCATCACCTCTAATCTCTATTCTCCAGTAAGCAACCAAAGCAGTCTTTTAAACACAAGAATTGGACCATGTTTCTTCTCTGTTTAAAACTCTGGGATGGCTCGGCGCCTGTGGCTCAAGTGGCTAAGGCGCCGGCCACATACACCAGAGCTGGTGGGTTCAAATCCAGCCCGGGCCTGCCAAACAACAGTGACAACTACAACCAAAAAATAGCTGGGCGTTGTGGCGGGCGCCTGTAGTCCTAGCTACTTGGGAGGCTGAGGCAAGAGACTCGCTTAAGCCCAGGAGTTGGAGGTTTCTGTGAGCTGTGATGCCACAGCACTCTACCCAGGGCGACAGCTTGAGGCTCTGTCTCAAAAAAAAAAAAAAAAAGTAAAGCTCTGGGGTGCTTCCATTGTAATTAACGTGAAATCCTGGGTCCTCGCCATAAAATCCCAGATCATACATGGCTCCGTATGATCTGGCCTCTTCGCCTGTCTCACACTCTAGCCACACACACCTCCTTGGAACTTGCCACGTTCATCTCCACCTCAGGGTCTTTGTGCTTGCAGTTTCTTTGTCTTGAATCCTCTTTGTCAACATTTTGTATGGTTGGCTTCTTCTCATGTGTATATTTCAGCTCCATTGTGGGAGATGTTCCCTGACCACTTCAGTATATACATAAAATTTTGTTATTTGTTACTGTCTATCTCCCATGAAGGCCTGGGCTGGGTCTGTGCTTTTCCAAACTATGTCTCTGTTAAGCATGTATTCAAAAAATGTTTGTTTAATTCATTATGAATTAATTGCAAACCTCAGTCAGTTGGGAATAGGTCCAGTGGAGCTCCCAGAGTAAAGCGGCTTAAGCTAAAAGTTTACTTTTCCCTGTCTGAGTCTGGGTTCCCCTGAAGCAGACTCTGAGACAAGGATTCAAGTGATAGTAGTTTGTTTGGGAGATTAAAGGACAAGAAGGCAGTAGTGTGTAGAAGCCAGCTTATAACACTTGCAAGAGCCA
Organism: Nycticebus coucang; assembly: GCF_027406575.1. NCBI lineage: Eukaryota > Metazoa > Chordata > Mammalia > Primates > Lorisidae > Nycticebus > Nycticebus coucang. The sequence continues at coordinate 39,100,213 of NC_069800.1, read as the reverse complement.
ATAGTTAAATTTTTAGGAATCTTGTGAGCTGATTGTTGAACATAGGCATTATTGAAAATTCAATTGTATAAAGTTAAAAAATAAATTATATTAAAATGCAGGTAATTATCAAAACTCATCACTTCCTAATTGTTTACATCTATTTTGTCTGTATGATGGAAACACTGTCAAGTGGCCAGCTACTGAACATCTCTTCCCAGCTCAGTGTCCAGAAGCTTTGGGTTGGTAGCAAGGCTTACAGGTTGGGTCCAGGTCTGCTCCACCTGTCATTCATTTTCCAGGTACCATGTTCTTTTCAGGGCAAAAGGCTGGAGGGCAAGTTGAGCCCACAGGTACATTTCAAGCCTCTGCTTGCACCCCATCAACTAACATTGGCTAAATCAAGTCCCATAGCCAAGTTCAACATTAATGGGACAGGGAAGTGTATTCCTCCCTTTGGATCACAAACCACAAGGGCAAATCCCCATCAGAAGACCCTGAGCTTTGCTTTTGAGTACCCAAAGACACTTCCCAAATAAGAAAGCAAGAGAGAAATTAATTACCACTATGTAAGGGGAAACACTGCTAGCTTTATTTTCCACTGTTCCTCAATTTCCAGTTTTTAAGGTTAGACCCCTATACTACTCAAAGTACAGAATCAATTCAGTACGGGGGTTTATGGGATCCTGGGGCGGGGGGATCATGTAATGTAGAACCTTCAGGGGATACAATAATGGAGAAAGGTGTCATTTGCTCCCCACCCCTTTGTCTCCCTCTTCCTATCTTTCTCTCAATGATAAAAGCTGAGGGAATATTTGGGAAATGTCTGCCAGCTCCTTGTCTTCTCTGCTTCCTACTCAAGCCTCCTTCCCCTCTACTGGGAGCTTCCCATGAAGGATACCAGACACTTCCCAGCAGTTCTGTCTCCAGACCCCAGGATTCCTGCAATGATGGATACCATCCTAACAACTAAGATGGCAGCTTGGTTATGGGCCCCCAGCTCTGGGGGAGACGTAGACTGACCTGCTCATATGCCATCTTCTGGCAGGAAAGTCGGAGTCCTAGATGATGAAAAATCACTCTTGTCACCCTAGCAGATCCACCTCCTTAGAGGCTAAACCCATCCAGCATCTTGACACCAAGGTCAGCACCCGAGGATGCTCACGCCCTCACCCTCAGAGCCTGTGGAAACGCTACCTTACATGCCAACAGGGACCTTGCAAATGCAGTCCGGGATCCTGAGATGGAAAGATTATTCTGGATTATCCATGTGGGTGCAATGGGCTCTTACAAGTTAAAGAGGGGAATGGGGGACTCAGAATCAGATGAGTGGAGATGTGATGATGAAGCGGAGTTTGGAATCGTGTCGAAGGGAACCGTGAGTCCAGGAATGTGAGCAGCCTCTAGAAGCTGAAAAAGGCAAGGGAACAAATTCTTCCTGAGAGCCTGCAAAAGGAACATAGCCCTGCCAACCCATTTCAGACTTCTGACCTCTGCAATTGCTAAGATAATAAATTTGGGTTGTTTTAAGCCATCCAGTTTATGATGATTTGTTATAGAAGCAATAGGTAGCCAGTAACTATTTAGGGTGAGCCTCAAACCCCACTCTCTTTTGAACTTTTGGTCTCTGGGGGGGCCCTTCTGCCCTTCTGACTTGTCATACAGCAAGAAGGCAAATATTCAGGAACTGGAAGGCCAGGAAAGCCAATGTTTTGGTAAAGGCGTTGGCATTTATATTTTTTATTTAAATACTATCTCATCATTTTCAAAGTTTCCCATCTAATCCACAGCTGTAACTGAAATCCAACCATTTCAGGCAATAGAAATATCGACTTGGGGTCTCCTGAGAATGGCAGATTGTGCATCTGCTAGAGTCAAAAAAAGATTGTCCAGTCCAACCTGCCCACTTGACAGATGAAACTGTGGGCGGGCGTCTAGGAGTAGGAAGGGTAGGTAGCCCCGGCAGATGATGCTGGAGCCACCTCAGGCACCACTGGGGCTCCGGGCCCCGCCCTGGTCCTGCCTGTCATGGCTGCTGTTGGTACTGGCTCTCGGTGGCCGTGTAAAAGTCGTCCAGCACACTCTGGATGTATTCAAAGGTGGGCCGCTCCTCTGGGCGGTTCTTCCAGCAGCGCGTCATGATGCTGTAGAGCTCCTCGGGGCAGTGCTCCGGTCGAGGCATCCGGTATCCACGCTCCAGTGCTCGGATCACCTCGGGGTTTGACATTCCTGAGAAGGGGCGGCAGAATTAAAAAGGAAGGAGTTGGGAAATGGCAGATGCTATGGCCTCCTAATCACCATTGCACCTCTCCTCTCTCCGCCCACGGTGAAAGCCAGATCCTCCTTGACACCATTATCTGACCTTGGGGTCAAGATGCTGGATGGGTTTGGCCTCTAAGGAGGTGGATCTGCTAGGGTGACAGGAGTGATTTTTCATCATCTAGGACTCTGACTTTCCTGCCAGGAGATGGTATATGAGCAGGTCAGTCTACCTCTGACAAGGGAGGGGCCTGGGACCCAGTTTTGGCCAATGGGAGCAGTGAGGGAGGCCTGTTGGGAGATTTCCGAGAAAGGTTTCCCCTCTTATTAAATGAGAGGATCTGGAGGACACACCCTGTGTCCCTTCCTTTGGACACTGCGGGATACTTGTGATACTTGGAGCTGCAACAGCCAACAGAGGAACTAACCCAGAGTCCTGATAGCTGTTGAGCTACTAAACTAACCAGTTGCCAGTGCCATGCTTCTTATGGTGGGGAATAATAACTTGCCTCTTGCCACTTAATCTATCATTTTGTTGCTTGCAGCCTAGACAGGGGCCTATAACCCACTGCCTGATTTTGACAAGTGTACCCTCAAGACAAAACGGTGTCATCTTATTAGTGGGACTATTTCCTTGTTTAATTTAAGTATATATAAGTTATTCATAACAAAAACCATTAAATGTCTATGGTTCCTAATTTTATATTATCAGTATTGAATTCCAAGTTCATATATTCAAGTGCTTCTTTTAAACATCTTCACCTGGATGCCTTTAAGTCACCTTAAATTTAACAGGGCTAAGACTGAGCTTTTGGATTTCTACCCCTAGACCATTACCTACCCTGGTGCTCACAGCCAGGGTAATTATCCTCGCTTCTCCCTTTCTTGCCTCCTATGTCAGCAAGTCATATCTTTTCTTCTTTTTTTTTTTTGTAGAGACAGAGTCTCACTGTACCGCCCTCGGGTAGAGTGCCGTGGCGTCACACGGCTCACAGCAACCTCCAGCTCTTGGGCTTACGCGATTCTCCTGCCTCAGCCTCCCGAGTAGCTGGGACTACAGGCACCCGCCACAACGCCCAGCTATTTTTTGTTGCAGTTTGGCCGGAGCTGGGCTTGAACCCGCCACCCTCGGCATATGGGGCCGGCGCCCTGCTCACTGAGCCACAGGCGCCGCCCATATCTTTTCTTCTTTTAAAACACAACACCGGTTCATCAACTTACCTCTGTGGCCAAAGCCACCATCCTGTCCAGGCCATCACCATGTGTACCTAGGCCACTGCTATGGTTTCTGTGACTTCCTCATGGGCTGTCACCCTGTTCTCCATCCCCACCCCCCATTCACTTTCTGAGCTGCTTTGGCATTACTTAAAAACGGAAGTCAGATGATGCCACTTCCCAGCACAAAACCCTGCAGTGGCTTCCCATATTGTGAGACTGACACCCACACTCTTTGCCATGACCCTGGGCCCCTGCCAATTTCATCATCTACCATCTGTTCTCATTCCTTGTGTCCAGGTACCTGGCACCCCCGAGCCCTCAGGGGCTTCTACCTGAATCCTTTTCCCAGATCTTCACTCGGCTCAACTGAAACCTGCTCCTGTCTACGGGACCCCCTTGTCAGAGGCTCTCACATCCCCCTGCTTTCTTTTCTTTTTGTTTAGGGCATGTTCTTTCAGGTTAGAGAGTGAGCTCCTTCTGCATAGGTGCTCGGGACCAGTGACCTCGTGTCTCCCTGTATCCTCAGTGCCTAACGCACGGTAGGAAGTCAGTAAATACTCTTGACTGAAGCCGCATCTACATCAGCATTTTTCAACCTTTTTTTTTTTAAATCTCATGGCACACTGGAACCTATACTTAAACTTCCACGGCATGCTTAAATCATGTTGATCCCCCCCCCCAAAAAAAAAATAGAGCAAAAAAAGGAATATATTTGCTGTGTTTTGAACTTCTTTCAAAAATAATTTAATTAATGATCTTTAAAATTTTTCACAGCATAACTAAGATCCTCTCCTTAGCACACCAGTGTGCTGTGGCACACTGGTTAAAAATCACTGATCCACATCTCTTATTTCTAACCCTTAACAACCACTTCTTCCAGGTAGATATCATTAACTACAGTTTTTACAGGTGAAGATACTGGGGTAGGACAGGTGAAGTGACTCTCAAAGTATGACAGTTAATGGGGACAGGGTTCAAATTCAGCACGGTTATATAAAAAGTTAGGGGCCCTTTATGTCCCTCTTGCCCATCTCCCAAGAGGAGAGATACAGATACTCCAAGAGACATCCCAGCCAAAAAAGGAACAGAGGACAGCCTTATTTACTGAGTGCCAGGTAATCCATGTGTTGGGTACTGTTGGGCACATCTTTTTTTTTTACTGATAAGCTGCTAAATTGGAGGTACATTTTTGTGTGTCCACAGGCCTAATTGATGTGGGGCTCTGCCCACAGATGTGGGGATACATTAAAATATTCCACGAGTGGGGCAGCGCCTGTGGCTCAGTGAGTAGGGCACCGGCCCCATATGCCGAGGGTGGCGGGTTCAAACCCAGCCCCGGCCTGCAACAAAAAAAAAATAGCCGGGTGTTGTGGCGGGAGCCTGTAGTCCCAGCTGCTTGGGAGGCTGAGGCAAGAGAATCGCGTAAGCCCAAGAGTTAGAATCGCGTAAGCCCAAGCTGTGAGCCGTGTGACGCCACGGCACTCTACCCCAGGGCGGTACAGTGAGACTCTGTCTCTACAAAAAAAAAATATATATATATTCCACGAGTGGTTGCTAAACACCTGCTACATGCCACGCACAGAGACATGTGGGAAGGAATACAGACACGGTTCTGGCCTCATGGAGTGTAGTCTGATGGGGAAAATATCAAACAAATGCAGTTATCAATTGTGCTGAATGCCATGATTGAATTTGGATTCACTCAAGGACCCAGAAAGCCACATGTGGCCCCAAGGCTGCAGGTTCCCCACTCCTGGCAGAGGTGAAGCTGAAGAAGCAGACAGGGGCAGGTCTTATAAGGCCTGCAGGCTACATCGGGAGTTTGGGATTTTGTCCTAATTATAACGGGAGACCATTAAAGAGTTAGAAGTGGAGAAGGGACTTGATGAGCTTCACAGTTTAGAACAATCCCTGAGGCTGCAGGATGGGAGTGGGAGGAGGCAGCAGGGCTGAGCGGGAGGCTTCTGCAGCATCCTCAGGAGAGGCAATGCTGGTCCAGATGTGCTGGAGGCTGACTTGGGATATGTTTTGGCCAGAACCTTGTGACTGCTTGGATGTTATAAGGGCTGAGAGAGAAGGAAGGGTCAGGGAAAGCTGCTAATTCCAGGCTTAAGGTATTGGATGGATGGCAGTGCCTTTAATCTAGAGGGGAAATGTGAGAGGAACAGGGGTGGGGACCCAGAAATCAGTCTGAATGGATACACTGCCAAGATGCAGTCCTTGCCAGGCTGGACCCTGGAAGCAGACCCCAGCTAAAGCCTCCCTCCCTACCTGGGTAAGGGATCCGGCCGTAGGTGACGATCTCCATTAACAGGATACCAAAGGACCAGACGTCAGACTTGATGGTGAAGGAGCCAAAGTTGATGGCTTCAGGAGCTGTCCACTTGATGGGGAACTTGGCCCCTGCAGGATTGGACAGAGCAGAGTCAGGGGCAGACCAGGGAGCAGGCAGGGCTGGGTATCTGTTGAGGGAAGGGAACAGGACAGGGGCGACAGCTGCCAACATCTCCCCCTGCAGAACTGTGATTTCCCTGCAATGCATCTCCCTGTGGAAGAAGGGACATCTGTCCTGGGAGCAGATGGTTAAAGTTAGGGAAGGCCACTTCCCTGATGCAACTGATATTTCAGCAAACTATAACTTAGAAGGGTGGGTCCTAGAGGTCACAGAATCTCTGGGGACAGAAGGGCTTCAGGGGACCTTGAGTCCAGGTCACAGCTGATACCTCAGTCCCCTTTCCCCTGGCAATTCGGCAGGGGAGGATTTTGGATCTTTGCCTCAGAGGTTTCCATCAGTCGCTAGGTGTCTCCTCCTTTTAACTGGTCTGAGATGGGCTCACTTCGCCTTTTCTTAGAGTGTATCTTTATTATATTATGGCTAGTAAACACGGTCTACACGATAAAATAAATGTTCTTTGGAATTTAATAAGAGCTGCTTTATGACCGAATACATTGTCAAGTGTTGTATGAAAATGCTTTCGATTCTGTTGAAAATGCTGTTTGTGTGCACAGGCCGGTGTGTGCAGAGGTGTGCATGTTTCTCCTTTCGTGTGCACAGGCCATGTGTGCAGAGGTGTGCATGTTTCTCCTTTCGTGTGCACAGGCCGTGTGTGCAGAGGTGTGCATGTTTCTCCTTTCGTGTGCACAGGCCGTGTGTGCAGAGGTGTGCATGTTTCTCCTTTCGTGTGCACAGGCCGTGTGTGCAGAGGTGTGCATGTTTCTCCTTTCGTGTGCACAGGCCGGTGTGTGCAGAGGTGTGCATGTTTCTCCTTTCGTGTGCACAGGCCGTGTGTGCAGAGGTGTGCATGTTTCTCCTTTCGTGTGCACAGGCCATGTGTGCAGAGGTGTGCATGTTTCTCCTTTCCTTCCTTCCTTTGGCTCTGCAGAGTTTTATTTCCTGCTTTTCCCTTCCTGGTTTAGAAATTATACATTCTACTTTTACTCTTTTAGTGGTTACCCTTAGTCAACAGATTTTTTACTTGTGGTGTAACAAACATGAAATAAAGTGCACAAATCTTTAATGTACAACTTGATACATCTTTATAAGTCTATACCCTGTAATCATCACCCAGTTGAGATGTTGAACATTCTCAGGATTTTAGAAGGCTCCTTCCTGCCCTCTCAGTGGATGGCTCTTGAGGTTAAGTAATTCCCTGGTGCTTTAGGTGACTGCTATTCCAACCTCCATTGCTATCAATGGATTTTGCTTTTTTTTTTTTTTCTTTAACAGCTTTATTGAGATATAATTCACAAACCACAAAATTCACCCCCCCCACCTTTTCATTTTTTTTAAAGACAAGGTCTTGGGGGGCGGCGCCTGTGGCTCAGTGAGTAGGGCACCGGCTCCATATGCCGAGGGTGGCGGGTTCAAACCCAGCCCCGGCCAAACTGCAACAAAAAATAGCCAGGCGTTGTGGCGGGCGCCTGTAGTCCCAGCTGCTTGGGAGGCTGAGGCAAGAGAATCCCGTAAACCCAAGAGTTAGAGGTTGCTGTGAGCCGTGTGACGCCACGGCACTCTACCCGAGGGCAGTATAGTGAGACTCTGTCTCTACAAAAAAAAAAAAAAAAAAAAGACAAGGTCTTGGCTAGGCACAGTGGCTCATGCCTGTAATCCTAGCACTCTCGGAGGCCAAGGTGAGTAGATCACTTGAGCTCAGGAGTTCAAGACTAGTCTGAGCAAGAGCTGGGACTACAGACACCCACCACCATACCCAGCTAGCTGGGCATGATGGTGGGTGTCTGTAGTCCTAGCAACTGGGGAGGCTGAGGCAGAAGAATTGCTGACGTCCAAGAGTTTGAAGTTGCTGTGAGCTATGATGATGCCTTGGTACTCTACCCAGGGTGACAGAGTGAGACTCTTTCTAAAAAAAAAATAGACAAGACAAGATCTCACTGGGTTGCCCAGGCTAAAGTGCAGTGGTACAAACATAGCTCACTGGAGCCTTGAACTCCTGGGCTCAAGTGATTCTCCTGCCTTAGCCCCTGAGTAACTAGGATCCACCATGCCTGGATAATTTGTAAATTATTTGTAGAGATGGTTTTTGCAGTCCTAAACAGGCTGGTCTTGAACTCCTGACCTCAAGCCATCCTCCTGCCTCAGCTTTCCGAAGTGTTGAGATTTCAGGTGTGAGCCACTTGTACCCGGCCTAAAATCCACCCATTTAAAGTGTTCCATTTAATGGCTTTTAGGATATTCACAGAGTTGTGAATTTTAGAATATTTTCACCTCCCCACATAACCCCCACAATAGCAGTTACTTGAATTTCTCCCAAATTCCCATGGCCGGCCCTAGGCAACAACTTATCTATTTTCCATGTCTTTAGATCTGCCTGTTCTGGACATTCCATGTAAAGAGAATCACACAACATGTGCCTCTGTGTCCGGCTTCCATTTAGTATATTCTCAAGGGCATCTGTGTTGAAGCATGTTACAGTACTTCATTTTATTTTATGGCCAAACAGTATTTCATTTCCTGGCGGACATTAATTAGGGTTCCTCCCATTTCTTGGCTATTAGGAATAATGTCACTTGAGCATTTGTATACAAGTTTTGTCTGTTTTTTTTTTTGTGCAGTTTTTGGCCGGGGCTGGGTTTGAACCTGCCACCTCTGCGTCCTACTCTTTTGAGCCACAGGCGCCACCAGTTTTTGAATTTCAGTAAAATGGAACCATCTAGTGCCTACTCTCTTTTTGTTTAATTTTTTTCATTTCGACATTATGTTTGTGAGAGCTGCCCATTTTGCTCAAATACCACAGGTGTGTGCTTTTCCGTGGCTGCATGGTATTATGTTGTGTGAATATACCACAATTTATATATCCACCTTCCCATATATGGACATTTGGGTTCTTCCCACTTTTTGTCTATCAAATTGCTCTTACCCTTAATTTCAACGTGTATTTGCCTAAGTCTGAAATCAATCACTACTTCCCAATCTAGTCTAAAATCTCCTTCTCAGATGGGTGAGGTGGTTCATGCCTATAATCCTAGCACTCTGGGAGGCAGAGGTGGGTGGATTGCTTGAGCTCAGGAGTTCAAGACCAGCCCGAGCAAGAGTGAAGCCCCATCTCTACTAAAAATGGAAAAGAAAATCTAGCTGGGCATTGTGGTGGGCACCTGTAGTCCCAGCTACTTGAGAGGCTGAGGCAAGAGAATCACTTGAGCCCAAGAGTTTTGGGTTTTGTAAGCTATGACACAACAGGACTCTACCCAGGGTGATAGAGTAAGACTCTGTCTCAAAAAAAAAAAAAAAAAAAAAGGCGGTGCCTGTGGCTCAAAGGAGTAGAGCGCCAGTCCCATATGCCAGAGGTGGCGAGTTCAAGCCCAGCCCTGGCCAAAAACTGCAAAAAAAAAAAAAAAAAAAAAGCCCCCAAACAAAACAAAACAAAAACAAGAAAACACAGACTACTTAAAATCTCCTTCTGAAAGTCACTGAGTAAGACTCTGAAGTCCAGGACACTATCTAGAAGGACCCCATCAAGCTCAATATGCATAGCTAATACTAGGGTAGATCTTTGCATCTTACCAATCACGTTCACAGGTATCAATTTTTAATACTCACAACCCATCCAAGTGGGCACCATGGGCTTGCTTGGCAGTGTCCCGTACCTTCCCGAGCTGTGTACTCATTGTCTTCGATGATCCGTGCCAGCCCGAAGTCAGCAATCTTACACACCAGGGATGCAGAGACCAAGATGTTGGCAGCTCGGAGGTCTCGGTGAATGTAGTTCCTCTGCTCAATGAAGGCCATGCCTTCTGCAATCTGCATCCAAAACAGAGACGCCCTCGTCCTCAGACCTGGCCCAGACCCAGGTGGTCCACTCCAAAGCAGCAGAGGAGTGTCCGACTAAGAGAAAACTAGAAAACATCTGCCTCACCTCCCCCATTTTTGTTGGAGTTTCCAGGGCTCAGGTTAGCATTTCTTTGTTTACCCATCCATGTGGGGCGTATCCTTGAGGCCTGGGTCAATTTGGGGGGTTCTTTAGAGTTCCAAAACTTCCAGGGAGCACTTTGAAATGTTCTCAAGGAAAAAGCAATGGGGCTTTTTCTCCAGGACCTATACATACACACACACACACACACACACACACACACACCAGGATACTATGAAGTGCTTTCATCCTCAACCCTGTTTGGGGGGACAACCTGGGTTCATGTCATATTCTCCTATGTCTTTTATATCTTCTTTCTCCCAAAGAACCTGGGTAAGAAAAATTCATTAATTAATTCAACAAAAATCTCCTGAGTGTTTTTGAGTGCCAGATATATTACTTGGACAGGTGGCGACAAGTACCATAAAGAAAAGATAGAGCAAGAAAACATGAGCTTAGAGGGCTTTTTTGTTTGGTTGGTCAGGGAAGCCTGCTTTAAGGAGGTGAGAAATGAGCTACAATTTGAATGCTGATAATAATAAGTGTGTCATGTAAGACTATGCCAGGCAGAGAGAGGGGTTTATGGAACAGCCTCGAGGCCAAGGTGGCTGAGCAGAAGATGCCATGACAGAGAGGAGAGAGTGAAGTTGAGAGGGAGGCTGCCAATTGTGGACAGCGTTGGAGGACAAGAGAGGAGGCTGGATTTTATTCTGAGAGTGAGAAGCCATTAAGCAGGAGTGTGACATGTTCTGATGTACATGCAAAAGTCATCATGACTGTCAAGTGAATAACAGACTGAGTGGAGGATTCTTTTTCTTTTTTCTTTCTTCTTTTTTTTTTTTTTTTGAGACAAAGTCTCACCCTGGGTAAAGTGCTGTGGTGTCATCATAGCTCACAGCAACGTCAAACTCTTGAGCTTGAGCAATCCTCTTGAGTCAGCCTCCTGAGTACCTGGGGCTGCAGGTCTGTGCTACTACACCCAGCTAGTTTTTCTATTTTTAATCTTGCTCTTATTCAGACTAGTCTTGAACGCCTGAGCTCAAGCAATCCACCCAGAGTGCTAGGATTACAGGCATGAGCCACCCAGCCCAGCTGAGTGAAGGATTCTTATCACACTGGGGGCCCTGGAAATCTCTAATAAAAAGTCATGGATTATGCCTTGGAGACATTTTTACTATTGATGATTAAATGGGTTTGGACAAAAGAGGTTTAAGATTAACCCCAGATACCCAGAAAGCAGAGTTTTTAGCTTATAAACCAGCCTCTGAGCTCTTTGAGGCAGGAATTACCATTATCTCTGTCTTACAGAGGACAGGTCACTTTCCAGATTATACCACCAGGAAAATTCTGAATGTCAGACTCAAATCTGTCTGCAGATTTCCAATCTAGTGCCCTGTGCTGCCTCTAAATAACTCATCACCCCAGTGCTCTGGAGGAAAGACTATAGCTGGTGCAATCTGATGAGATTAATTGTTGTGGGGGTGGGGGTGGGGGTGGCGGAGAGCCGGAATCTGACTAAGTGAAACAAAGAAAAGGTGCAACCAGCTGGCTCAAGGCCAGGGGCAAGTGGGTGGTGCACTTGCGGGAATGCACAGCAGAGGGCGCCCGAGGCAGCCAGACCTGAAATCCAGACTTGAGAACAAAAACTTGAAGAGACTTTCTGACTTTGTTTGGAGCCATGGGAGTTGGGGTACCAGTGTGGGGGAATAGAGTGAGACAGGGTCTTGGTTTGGGGAGTGTGGGAAATTTATAAGGAATTCTTACAGTTAGCAAAAGTTATCAAGCTAATGGCAGATACTGTAACTTAGAAAGTATTTACCGTATGCTTTGGGGGAAGTCATCTGACACACAGGTGTGCTCCTTCCTGCCCCTGGGTTCTGAGTCTACCTCTTTAAAGGCCGAGAACCTCTTCCCTTTCTTGGTTTGTTTTCCCATCTGTGAGATGGGTCTCCTGGATCACGCCCCAGCCTCTGACTATTGCCCAGGAAAGTCTTGGCCGGTTTGATGATTATAACATAGCAACAGGCCGGACTATTGTTTCCCAGTGATAGTGCCCACTGGAGTAAAAATGCCTGCTCTTGATTTCCATATGTCTCTAGCATTCCAGGTTCCCAAAGTAGAGCCTTTTATTATACTTGTGGTGGCCGTTGGGCCCCTGGAATTTGCATTCTCAAATGAGCCCTGCCCTTGGCATGTCCTGTAGGCACAGGCCAGGTCTTGCTCCACTCCCACCACGGCACCAACCCATCCTCCCTTCATCCTGTCACCCTCTAGGCTCCAGCTGATTAGGTCGAGCCCCCTTGTTCTCCCCTTCGGGCTTCTGCACAGGTTTTTTCTTCTGTAGATCATCCTTCCCTTTCCTCTTCATCAGCTGAACTGCTACTCATCCTTCAGGCTCAGCCTACAGCCCACTTCCCTTGGGAAGCCTCCTCTGATTGCTCCTGGACCAGGCCAAATGCTCCAGCTGTGCACTCCCATGGCATCCTCATCCTCTCCTGTTTTCCCATAGACAGGAAAGAGCGTGTGAGAGAGAACAGAAGTAAAAAACACTCTGGCTGGGGGTGAGAGGAGCTACAGGGGGTGAAGGGAAGATGAGAAAGAAAATGAGGTTTTCAGAATGTTTCTGTATTTTGTGTACATTATTTACTTTGCTGGATACCATGCTCTTTTGACTCTGAGCCAGAACCGCTTGGGTCATGGCTCTCTAAGAGATTCAATTATTTAATAGGTATTAAATCTGTCTTCCTATCTGAACTGCAAAGTCTATGAGTGCAGGAACATTTTCCATTTTGTTCACGGCTGCATTCCTCATAACTAGTATAGTGACTTAGGCAAGTTACTTAAGCATACTGGGCCTCAGTTTCCTCATCTGTACTTAACTTCTCTGTGCCTTGATTTCCTGTTTTGTGAAATGAGATGCCAATTACCTACCTGTGGCCAGACTGTTATCTTGGGGGCCCCAATGTGCCATGTCTCCTGGGATTCATGACTTTATGCAGTCCCCTTTCACACTGACACTAGACGTGGTCCTGTAACTTGCTTTGGCCAATGGGACATAAGTGAGCACAAGCAAGCAGAGGCCTAATAAGCACTTGCACGTCAGGGCTTGGCCCCTCAGAACACTCCCTCTTGGAACCTAGCTGCGTATTGTAAAGAAGCTCTGGTTGGACGAGTGAGTGGTGAGGGGCCACGTGGAGGGACGCGGGAGGATGAGCCATAGTCTTAGACATTCAATCTCCCTGCAAGCACTCAGCAGTAGGCATCACATCACTTGTATCACCGCGTGGAGCAGAAGAACCCCCAGCCAACCCCAGGCAACCCACAGAATCATGAAAAAGAATCATCTCTGTTGTTCTAAGCTTTGGGGCGGTTTGTTAGATAAGAAAAGAGCTTTAAAATACTGGTGGCTCATGAGGATGATGTGAGGATGAAAAGAACTAGTGTGTGTAAACTACATATGAAAGGTATACTTTTATACTGAGCCTTGAATATGTGTCACCCATTATTATTGCTCTTATGATGCCATGGGGTCAGTAAATATTTGTTGGATAAAAAATCGAATTCCTGTTTCCCTCCCTCCAACTTCCCCATTAGGCTCCCACCTGGGCTGAGAAGTCGATGAGCTTGGGCAAGGGCTGCTTGCTGCCTTCGTCACTTTTCAGGAAGTCCAGCAGGCTTCCTACACGGGGCAGGAGGAGCATTTACTACTCTTACTATTCAGTACATGGTTAAAAGTTTTCATAGTAGTGGATTTTTTTTTTTTCAGACAGAGTCTCATTCTGTCACCCTGGGTAGAGTGCTGCGGCATCATAGCTCACAGCAAACTGAAACTCCTGGGCTCAAGGGATCCTCTTGCCTCCCCTATCCACATAGCTGGGATTACAGGCACCCGCCACAACGCCTGGGTAATTTTTTCTTTTAGTAGAGACCAGGTCTCACTTTTGCTCAGGCTGGTCTTTGAACTCCTGAGCTCAAGCCGTCCACCCACCTTAGCCTCCCAGAGATTATAAGCGTAAGGCACCACCTGCCTCGCCATAGTACTGGATTTAAATACAAATATTTATCATTCCTAGTGTTTGAGAAAGAGAACTGGAGAGTTTTTGTTTGTTTGTTTGTTTTTTTAAAGGAGAAATTTATTTATTTATTTTTATTATTTATTTATTTTTTTTGCAGTTTTTGGCCAGGGCTGAGTTTGAACCGGCCACCTCTGGCATATGGGACCAGCGCCCTACCCATTTGAGCCACAGGCACTGCCCCTGTTTGTTTGTTTTTGAAGTGACTGATTGCTAGTTGGGTTCTGTGGCTGAGAAAGCCTTCTGAGACCCATGCCTGGGATCATGGCTGTGCAAGGCTGCTATAATTGTATACTTAGAAAATGATAACAGGTCTGAGAATCCAAATGATACTAAATGAGATTGTGTGAGATGTTTCTGTTTAATCCAAAAATGGGCAGGGGTAGAAAATGGTTATGAAATGGTGGCCTAAACAAGTCCCTGAGAGATCCTGAATTATGTGTGTGCATGTGCATGTGTGCGAGTGCATGTTTTTGTGTGTGCACATGTGTGCCTGTGCATGTGCGTGTGTAATGTTATGTGTGCACGTGTGCATGTGTGTGTGTGTGTGTGTGTGTGTGCAGGGACTGCTGCTTTGCAGGCTCCTTTTCTCAGAGCAAACAGGGAAGGTAGCTCATGAGGGGCATCACCCCTGGCCTCTAAGACTCACAGTGAACACATAAGCCTCTTCCCCCGTCGCCCAGCAGGGTCTGGCCCTACTCCCCTCTCCTGGCAGCTCCATGTTCTCCTTTTCTTTCCCTCAGTGACCCCTTAACATAACTTCACCCCATTAGCCAGGAGAGCTGGACTATTGCACATTAAGGTGCTCAGGGAGTGCTGCTCGGAAGAGTCCTGGCCACAACCATGTCAAAGTCACCCTGGAGCCTGCCACTGGTGAGTACCAGCACACCCTGCATCCCCGGCGCCCAGCATGCAGCACCTTTGGCCATGAACTCCGTGATGATGTAGATGGGCTCCTCCGTGACCACCGCGTGCAGCTTCACCAGCTTGTCGTGCTGCAGGGTTTTCATCAGGTTGGCCTCAGCCAGGAAGGCCTCCACCGACATGCTGCCGGGCTTCATCGTCTTCACTGCCACCTTGGTGTGCTTATTGTAGGTGGCTAGAGGCAGACAGGGAGCAGGGTAAGTGGTCAGAACCTGCTGGTGTCCCCCACCCACTGGAAGGCCTGGCTGCAGACCTGCCTTCCCCAAGCCTCCCCAGCCCGCCATAGCCCTCACAGAGGGTGCAAGGGTGCTTCACCTAGCTGTGCATACTTGGGCAAGTCACTTAACCTCCCTGAACTGTGCTTTCCCCATCTGCAAAGCAGAAAGGTTAATCACTCCCTATGAAGGGCTGTTGCAAAGATTAAAAAATAACTTCAAAACAACATTCACCCACCCCTGCCACTTTAATCTTAACACTGCTCATGGCCAGATGCGGTGGCTCATGCCTGGAATCTTAGCACTTGGGGAGGCTAAGGTGGGTGGATTGCCTGAGCTCACAAGTTTGAGACCAGCCTGAGCCAGAGCAAGACCTTGTCTTTGAAAAAAATAGCTGTGCGTGGCAGGTGCCTGTAGTCCCAGCTACTTGAGAGGCTGAGGCATAATGATCGCTTAAGCCCAAAAGTTTCAGGTTGCTGTGAACTGTGATGCCAGGGCATTCTACCGAGGGTGACAAAGTGAGACTTTGTCTAAAAAAAAAACAAAAAAAACAACAACAACAAAACCCCCCAAAAACCCAAAACAAAACACTGCTCTTTTTTGTTTTTATTTTTATTTGTAGAGACAGAGTCTCACTTTGTCACCTTCGGTAGAGTGCCATGGCGTCACACAGCTCACAGCAACCTCCATCTCCTGGGCTTAAGCAATTCTCTTGCCTCAGCCTCCCGAGTAGCTGGGACTACAGGCACCCGCCACAATGCCCGGCTACAAAACACTGCTCTTAAAATAAAACCCAGACTTATTATGACCCACAAGGCCCTGATCGCCCTTGCCCACACCTCTAGCCTCTGTCTGCCACTCGGTCCTCGAGCACCCCACTCCCCTCCCTCCACAGGGATTGGCACATGCTGTTCATCCACCCTACCCCCGCCCCACCCCACCCTGCTTCATTTTGTGGGTCTCATCAATCTCATAATTGCTCTGGTTTCCGTGTTGCCATTTGGCTTCCAGGAAGCTCCAATCCAGATTTGTGGTCTTCCTGAAATAGAAGTCTAAGGTCTTGTATGATATTTTTGATTTTCCAACCTCACCACTCAGATCTGTCTCACCTTCCTCTCCAAGAAAAGAAATACTTGGATTTTAAACCTGTTTTATCTGGCTGAGTTGTTTGCATCTCTGTAAGCTGTCTTCACTCCCATTTGGAAGGCAGTAGAGTATTAACACAGTGGGATGCCCCACACGCTGAGCCAGGCTTTGCTTCTACCCCACATCCTGGAAGGCAGCCATTGCTGTTCTCAAGGTACTGCGGGGCGGTGGGGGGGGGGGCAGCAGGGGTGGAACATGCCTTTCTGATGCCCATGATGCCAGCATTGGACCCACCTGGAAATCTCCAATTGCATTTCCCCATGCTTAATTTTTATTTTTTTAGAAAGGGAATCACTTTTGTCACCCTTGGTAGAGTGCCATGGCGTCATAGCTCACAGCAACCTCAATCTCTTGGGCTCAAGTGATTCTCTTGCCTCAGCCTCCCAAGTTACTGGGACTACGGGCGCCCACCACGCTAGATAATTTTAGAGACAGGGGTCTTGCTCTTGCTCAGGCTGGTCTCAAACCTGTGAGCTCAGGCAATCCACCCACCTCGGCCTCCCAGAGTGCTAGGATTAGAGGTTAATTTGGTTTTCTTTTTTTGAAACAGTCTCATCTGTTGCCTTGGGTAGAGTTCTGTGGCATCATAGCTCACAGCAACCTCGAACTCCTGGGCTCAAGCAAACCTCTTGTCTCAGCCTCCCCAGTAGCTGAGACTACAGGCACCTGCCACAATGCTCAGCTAATTTTTCTATTTTTAGTAGAGATGGGTTCTTCCTCTTGCTCAGACTGATTTTGAACTCTTGAGTTTAAGCAATCCGCCTGCCTTGGCCTCCCAGAGTGCTAGGATTATAGGTGTGAGCTTCTGTGCCTGGCCCTCATGCTTAATTCTCATTATCCTTAGAGACCTGTGGTTATTTCAGCTAACTGTCTTAGCTCCCTACAGTGGGGGGAGGGGATTCCTCAGCCAGCACTCCTGCTTCCCCGGAGGGAGTTTTTGACCCTTATGGGCCTGGTCTGCAAGGCAAATCAATGTTTGCACAGCAGGACAATTTGGTTTGCTATCAGAGGAGCTATTCTTTGTGGCTGTTATTCAAATCTCCCCTTCTGCCTTAGGTAGTGTTCCCACTTTGCCTTAAGATGGTCCTGGAAGTGAGTGCCCTCCCTCTCCTCCTCCCCTGTGGGCTTCTGGCGCTGGCCCTGGGTCCTTACCCATCCACACTTCTCCAAACTGTCCAGCTCCAAGTCTCTTCTCCAGTTTGAGGGATTCCCGGGGGATCTCCCAGGCATCTTTCTCCCAAGGCTTCTGTGGCTTGGGGGACACGCAGGACACCGACAACTTCTGGCAGAGACCATCGTTACTCTCTGGAACAGATTCCCTGGTCAGTTGAGGGCAATGAGGCTGCCCCTCGAGGCCTGCCTGTCTGGTCCACTGCATCTGGCTAGTGTTCCACCTGGTTGCTATCATCAGAGACATTCCCAAGAGAACAGAGCATGATGGGGTCCACCTCTACATGGTGGGTACCTCCAACCTCCTGCTCAACAGGCCTAAGCCTTCAGGAGAATCCAAAGCAACCTGTGGGGGGCTGGGGTTACCCCTTCTGCCTTGGGGGGGTCAGGAAGAGTTCAGCAGGCCTCAGAGGCTGTAGGGCGCCATGGCTAGGATTCCCAGGCGTGACCCTGGGGCAGGACTCACTCTTGTAGTGAGCCACCAGCTCCTGCAGGGTGCTGAAGGTGCTCCTCGGGGAGATGTAGAAGCCCCCGTTGTCCAGGGTCCGGATCTTGTAATGCTTCACTGCATCTCCTTGCCGGGGGTCATAGTCTCGCACAGACAATGAGTAGCTCCCTGCATTAGCCAAGAGAAATCCCTCAGAATGGCACCTCAGAGGCCTGCCACCTCGTTTCAACACCCTGACGCCCCTTCCTGACATCCCTGTAAGACTACCACTGGCGCTGTCCTGGCACCTAGGCAGGAGTCCACAAGCGTCGGAGTGCGCTGTGGAGGCTGGCTCTACCATGTCCATCTGTGAGACCTTGGGCAAGTGACTACATCGCTTCTGTGTGCCTCAGTTTCCTCATCTGTAGAATGGGATTAATCATAATGCCTCCCTGCCTCACCACATTGCCTAACAATTAAAAGAAGTATGCTCTTAAAGTGCTTAGGACCTAAACATTCAGCAAATGTTGGCTATCATCATCATCTTCATTACTATTTCTGATCCATTTTTCCTTTCCTTTCCTTTCCTTCCATCTAACAAAAAGCCAACAAATCATACTAGTTTGGTAAAAAAGTCAGACTATTCAGAAATACAGTATGGTTACTAAAATGTGAATGCACTTTGGTAGGCTGAATAACGGTCCCTCAAGATGTTCACGCCCTAAATCCTGGAACCTGGGACTATGTTACCTTACATGGTTAAAGGGACTTCTCAGCTGTGATTAGGATCTGGAGATGGGGAAATCATTATGGATTATCCAAGTAACCCCAATGTAATCACATTGGTCCTTGTTGGAGGGAGGCAAGAAGGTCAAAGTCAGTAGATGTGAGGGTGGAAACAAGAGGCTGGAGAGATGACAGAAAGGGGTCACGAGCCACGGAATGCTCTGGCCTCAAGAAGCTGAAAAAGCAAGAAAATTGATCTCTCCTGAAGCCTCCAGAAGAAGCTAGTTCTGCTGATACCTTGAATTGAGCCCAGGGAGGTCAGAATACTGACCCCAAGAATTGTAAGGTGATAGATTTATGCTATTTTAAGACACTAAATTTGTAGGAATTTGTTATGGCAGCCATAGGAACCTAATTGATGCGCATGTTATCACATAGATCAGAAACACACAAGTGTCCAGGCCAGGACCACAGTTCTGCCATCTGTGAGCTGTGCCCTTGGGCAAGGTCTCAGCCCCTCTGTCTCTCAGTTTTCTCTACCATAATAGCACAATGTCTTAGGATCCGGGGGTGTTCAATTGTTGAATGAAGCTGTGTGTGGTTGGTGGCTGGCACCTGTAATCCTAGCTACTCAGGAGACTGAGATGGCAAGATC
This sequence comes from Nycticebus coucang, assembly GCF_027406575.1. Classification (NCBI taxonomy): domain Eukaryota; kingdom Metazoa; phylum Chordata; class Mammalia; order Primates; family Lorisidae; genus Nycticebus; species Nycticebus coucang. Next base: position 39,081,056 of record NC_069800.1, on the reverse strand, counting down.
ACTTGATGCCAGGAATTTGACATCAGCCTGGGCTGTTAACATAGTGAGGCCTTGTCTACAAAAAATAAAAAAAATTAGCTGAATATGGTGGCATATCCCTATAATCCTAGCCACTTAGGAAACTGAGCCCATGAGTTCAAGGGCATAGTGAGCTCTGATCTTGTCACTGCACTCTAGCCTGGGTGACAGAGTGAGACCCTGTCTCTGGAAAAAAAAATCTTGAGTAAATAACAGTTGCCCATATATGCCAGGCACTGTTCTAAGCACTCTGTATAAATGAACAATGAATGAATATGAATAATATTCATGGTACTGAATTATATAGGTTATATTATTTATTGTAATGGATGAATAACCCCATGGTAGAGGTAGAGCTTTTATAATATCATCACCCTACTTACAGATGAGGAAATTGAGGCCCAGAAAGGTGAAGTAACTCACCTGCAATCACACAGCTGGTAAGGGGCACAGCTGGGATTCAAGTCCAGGCAGCTGCCTTCAGGCCCCCGCCCCATGGTCACTCTGTCCCAGTCAAGGTGAAGCTGGCTTGGCTGATGCTGGATGGGGGCAGGGCAGAATCCAGGAAGTAGCATGTGGGATTCAGGAGCCTCATGCTGCAAGTTTTAGTAAGTCAGCTAACTCTCACCATGCCTCTGCCTTAGAGGGTGGGGACAGCTGAACCAGGCTGCCTTCCTGCCCTGCAGGTCTGTGATGGTGTCTTTGGTTTTTCTGTCCCTGTCTGCAGTATGGACTAGCCCAATCCCCAAGCTCTCCTGGGCACAGTTGGAGAGGAGAAATCCTGGGCTGTGCCTCTCTTTGCCTTTTTTGTCTCATTTCTTTTCCCGTGAAGACTTGAAGGGGGCTTGAAGGAGGAAATAAAGCCCAAGAAGTCCCTGATTAGACTAGTCACGTTCAGGCTTCACCAATTCAGAGAACTAGGGGTCAAGTGGAGGGCCACACGGATACCTTGGATCAATTTCCCCAACTCTGTTTGCTTCAGGGTACCCTGAAATTATTGAATTTATTTGAATCAAGCAATTGTGACTCTGGACATAGTAGCAAAGGTGCACTCTGCATGTGAAATCTGGAATCACAAGAATTCTATTATTCGTCACTCCTGGGGAAATTAGCCTGAGTTGATTTATGTGATGTTTGAGTTTGTGATGTTTTCTGGCACTGTTCTTGCCTCTAATGTACCCACCCAGTATGAAGCCACTCTCACAGAACAAGAGTTTTAGGAAGCAGGTCGCCTGGCATTGGAACTTCCAAATGCCTCCAAGGAGCATTTTAAGCAAAGTCCTAGAGGAGGACTCTGGTCTTGGGTCTCTTCCTGCAACTTCATTTCCTATGGTGGGTGGGGGGAGCAGGAGGAATCAGGTTTGTGGACAAGAATGATGTACATTGTGATGGGTTTTTTTTTTTTTCTTTCAGTTTTTGGCCGGGGCTGGGTTTGAACCGGCCACCACTGGCATATGGGGCTGGCGCCCTACCCCTTTGAGCCACAGGTGCCACCCTATGATGGGTATTTAAAAAAAATACAAGCTAGTGAAGATCAAGGGTCATGAGGACTTTTGTTTCTAGGGCTCAACGACATGAGACTACTTCCATTGATCTAAGCTGGCAACTACAAGGATAAGAAGGGCCAAGCCACACACAGAGCCTCAACCCTCTCTGGCTCAGGGTGGCATAGGCAGGAGAAAACATGGCAGCCATGCAGCCTGGTTGAGTTGTTCAGCCTCCCCTAGTGTGTTTCTGAGGGAGGGGTGGTGGCCAGTCATGCCTGGGGTACCTCTGAAGGGAGGGATGCAATGGTGAGGGTTAGTGTCACCTTTGGTGGTCTCGCTGTCTCGGATCATGAACGAGCCCAACACATTGCCGGGAGCCAGGAGTTGGCGCTCTGCATCCTTCCTGCTGATGCCCTTGAAGAACCACCTGGTGGAAAGGGGAGAGCACATGTGTGAACCTGGGATGTGGAGTCCTGTCCTGCTCACACAGGGCACCTGTGGCCATGCAGTGTCCATGTGGGAGTCAGGATACTGAGGGACTTGCTCTGTGAAGCCTCAGTTTTTACTCAAAGATTTTTTTTTTTGGTGGGGGGTGGGGGTGGAGTCATTCTTTTGATATCAAAACACCCAGAAGTGAATGCAGTTTGCTGAGACTGAAGCCTGTGCAATTTGGAGGTTAGGGAGGGCATTCTTTAAGAAAAATAATAAAGCATCACAAATGCAAAATGCTCATGGGTTTTTCCAGTGTCACTTGACGTGAGGGACAAGAAGCTGGACAGGAGGACTGGGTGGGAAGAGTCAGCAGTCTTGGCCAACTGTGATCAATAATCCTACTTTTGCAAATTTCACATGCACCCATGACCTTGGGGAGGGTTCCTCTCAGGGCGTTGGAGGCCTGTGGGAGCGAGGGCCTGAGGTTTGTTAGTTTCACAGTCAATCCTCCTCTGTGTACGCAGAGCCAAATACAAAGTTGGCATGAATTTCAAAGCTAAAATGTGAGATTGCAAACAATTTCATACTTGGAACCATATCTTGGGAACTTTTCTTCATTATTCCTGGATATTTGGGAGTTGGTGGAAAACTTCAAGGAACAGCAGCCAAATGTATTACTCTCTTTGCTAGGGTGAGATGCATTGCGTGTACCGTGATGGAAGGAGCCCCAGACCAGGACATTAGCAGGCTGCGGCCCTGCCACATATACCTGCTGTGTGACTTTGAGCAAGTTGCTTTCCCTCTCTGGATCTCTGTTTCCTCTGTTATCAACTGGGAGGAAAGCTAACATCCACTGAATTCTTTTACCCATCCAACAAATCTATGGCATTGTCACCTTTATTAGTCCCATTTGACAGATAAGGAAACTGAGAGCTTGAGAAGGCAAGTAACTTGGCCATAGTCGTACAGCTAGGACGTTGTGGAGGCAGGAGGCAAATCTAGGCAGCCTGACTCCAGAGCCCGAGCTCTTAATCACCATGCTATGTTGCCCACCTGCCTTCTTTGCTTTCATGTTGTAAAGTGATATAGTAAAATATTCAACAATGTAAGAGGAACTGTCTCCTCTTACATATAATAAGAACCGTCTCCCTGGCAATTCTACTTCTAGGATGTTTTCCCACAGATCTTGCTCAAGGAAAAAAAATAACATGTAAACAAGGAGATTTACTGCAGCACAGGACTGGAAGCAGCTCCACAGACAGGGGGAGATTTACTGCAGCACAGGACTGGAAGCAGCTCCACAGACAGGGGGAGATTTACTGCAGCACAGGACTGGAAGCAGCTCCACAGACAGGGGGCCGCTTGAATGGACGGGGGCATGGACAGGACACTCTGCAGTGTGAAAAGGAAGGAGATTCTGCGTGGAAGATTTAAGCAAGAGGTGCGGGGCAGTGTTTTTGTTTACGTATCTACTACTGTGTAAAATAAAGGAGAGGCAGATGTATTTGCTTATGTAAGTATAAAGCTTTTGGGAAGACGCACAAGAAACTGGTTGCTTCTGGGAAGAGGAAGTGGCTGGTTGAAGGCAGGGTGGGAGGGACTCTTCACACTGAGTTCTACATCCTTCCCCAACCATTTGCGTTTTGAAACATTTGAAAAGATTGCCTATTTCAGGAGGGGGTGGGAGAAAGTAAGATTCCATTCCACCCCATTCCCACCTCTGTTAGCAGCTTTTTTTGTTATCGTTGTTGCAGTTTGGCAGGGGCTGAGTTCAAACCCACCACCCTCAGTATCTGGGGCCGGTGCCCTACTCACTGAGCCACAGGTGCCACCCTGTTAGCAGCTTTTTGTTGCAGACACAGACCCGTGAGGGCACAGTAAGGGCTAATATGTGTATTCAGATTAATGGTTCCCAAGATGGGTTCCTGGACCAGCAGCGTCAGACCCCCGCACCCGAGAACTTGTTAGAAATGCACATTAGGAAACAGACAGCGAGGTCCAGAAACCATGTGGTCAGCCGGTTCTCTGGGTGATGCTGATGCCTACGCAAGTTGAGAACCACCCATTTAGGTTCTGGCCTTGTTTGCAAATGATAACCCACTATACAAGGCTAGCAGCCTGCCTTTGCCACTTAGGAATTATGTTGCCTTTGAGGAATAATACCAGCCAATCCAAGACTGCTATAAGGATCACATGAGGTGACCCTGGGATTCTGTAAGTGTTCAGATCCTGGAGTAGAGAAACAGAACATGGAATACCCCAGGAAAAAGTCCAGGAGCAGAGAGAAGCTGCTAAGACCCCCTATGACGTGTAGTTTCATGATCACAAAGAAGGGGGTGGCTTTATGATGGGAAAAGCCTAACCAGTTTAATTTTTAACAGAAAGCATCCCAAACCCACAGTACCATCTAGCTCAAGGGAAGAGGCAGAGGGGATAAAACAGTGGGGACTGGCTGTTTTTTAATTGGTTATATCATCACCCCATGGTGCAGTCACCATTTTACGCATCAGCCTTTACCATCATGCTATAAACATCTCCAGGGGGGAGTCCCATCTAAGTCATCCTGCATCCCAGAAATAGGGCCAAGGATACAGTAGGGGTTGAACAGATATCTATTGGATGATTGGATGGATGGATGGATGATTGAGCTATAACTATATTTTCAGAGAGTCAAGCTTGACACAAAGAAGAACCTATAGCCAAGAATGACGGGTTACAGGGAGGTTCTTGAGGGCAGGGCTATGTCTTATTCTCACAGTCTCTGCTCCTAGCACAGGGCTTGGTGAGTTGTAGGCACATGTTTGCTGAATGAATCCAATGAGAGATGACTGGCCAGGTGCGAGCCATCTCACCTCTCCAAAGACCCCTCTTGGTGTGACCATATGCTTCATTCGACAAACACTTATTGTGCACCTACTGCATGCCAACCTGGGTGGAGGTACAGCAGACAAAGTCTCTGCTCTTGTGAGCTCTCAGCCTTCTGGGGTAGACAGACAATGCATATGTGAACAACCAAAGAAACAAGGTCATTTTTGCTAGTGAGAAGTGTTCAGAAGGGAATAAACCAGGTTTCCTCAAGAGAGAGTCAAAGAGGAGACCTGTTTAGACAGAGTGGTCAGGGAAGTCCTCTCTGAGACCCGAAGGGTGAGAGGAGTCAGTTAAGCCAAGAGCCTTAGGAAGAGCGAGCCAGGCAGGGCAGACAGTGTGTGCAAAGGTCCTGAGATAGGAACAAGGCTGGCTTTGCTCATGCTCCCTGTGGAAGACAGGAAATGGAATACTCACTCCTCTGTCTCCAGAGAGTCAACACGGGCGACATAGTTGCTTGGGATGTAGCCCTCTTTCCGGGTGGCCAGGGATCGAGCCTTCCACCACTCCCCAGACCTGATGGACAGGAGGAAGTAAAGGGGTCATGGGGCAGAAGGACCATTCTCTAGTCCCCTTGAGCCTCTCAGACTTGCCTCAGAACTCCCTGACCCCCAGGAAGCCACAAGGAAACGGGACAGTCCTGGCCCCTGGTGTTGCCCCGTGCTTAGATAGGGATCTTTACAACTGTCCCCACTGGGCATTCGAGAGTTTGAAACCAAGCCCTGTCCCTGAACCCACAGTCCAAGCCCTGGGCCCGTGGGCCCACTCTTCTTCCCTTAGACTTGCAGATTTGGCCTTACTAGCCATGCCTAAGGCAGGTCCCTGTGTCCATGCAAGACTCAGAGAGGCTCAGCTGGGGCTGAGAGCAGGAGGAGTGGGCTCAAGGGTCTGATCAAGCATGACCATTCCCATGCTTGGGCCCCAGAACATCTTGGACACTGCAGCCACTGTTGAGGAGGGCTGTAGGAGATTGGAGGTGACACAGTCAGAGACCCAATGACTCTAAATGCAGAGTCACCTCAGTAGGGCCTGCTCTACAGGTAGCTTAATCACGGGAGCCTTAGGAAGGCTTCCTTGAAGGTGCTTTCACCTGTCCTTCCAGGTCTGGACATGCACCATTAGTGAGCATGCAGTCCTCTTTACTGTAGCCGTCACCTGGGCTGGCAGCAAGCCCTTTCTCCTCTATTATGATCAGGTTCATCAACCATCTACACCCAGGATGAGATCGCCTATCAGGTTCTGTACTGAAGCAGGAGAGAGAGCAGGACTGCGTAGTGGAGGCAGGTACGTCTTAGGGGACTCACTCCTCCAGGACCACCATCTTGTCCCCTTTCTGGAAGCTGAGGTCTTCATGGTGAATGGCCTCGTAATCGTACAGGGCAACCACGACGATTTCCTCAGAGCCTGCTGAGAAGGGAGGTGTGTGGGATGGAAGCTTTATCCAAGCAGACCACAGCCTAGGGAGTTTCCCGACCCAGGACCCGACGTCCAGCTCTGGACCCACTGATATGTCCAGTCTAAGTCAACATCTTCCCACGCTGCCTGCGATTCTAGAGTCAAAAGCAATCAGTGTTTGTCCGTGTTACTAAACGGTGAGTTACTCAACAGTAGCCTGTGTGAAGGGCTTCAGGGGCAATTCAGGGGATTTTCAAGGGTGGTTTTGACCGGGATTATCGCCTCAAGCTCTGATCCAGAATCTAACCTAATCCTGTACATGATACACAGTTCCACGACTTATCAGATACTTACCCTCCATAGACCCTGGCGGGTTGCCATTGTAGCTGTTAGGCCCCTGTGGGGAAGAAAAGGGAGAAGGGAATGAATTTGGCAGAGTGTGTATCGAAAAGGACATTGAAGAGGATCTTACCCCAGACCTGTGTGTCATGGAGGTGGCCCAGAAAGGGCTGGGGACGTGACTAATACCACACAGCACATTAAGGTCAGAGCCAGCAGATTTCTTTTTTTAATTTTGTATATTAACTCATCTACTGCAGATACTAAGTGTTTTTTTTATTTTTATTTTTGGGTTAATTTGAGGGTACAAAGAATTAGGTTACAATGTTTGCATTTGTTAGGAATAGTCCCTGTTGTAGTTGTGTCTCTACTCCTGGAGGTGTGCCATAGACCCCACATTGTGCCCATTAAGTGGGAATGTACCAATCCCTCTGCCTCATCCCCTTTCCTCCCTCCCTCTTTCCCCATCTTCATTGAATTGAGTTTTTCTCTTGTGTAGCGTCAGCAGATTTCTTGCGTTGTGGCCTCTCTCTACCATGGGTCTTGGACATACTGGGGGATGTTGCTTGGCTCTTCCCCTCAACATGAAGGGTTGGTCCAGACCTGTATTTTTCAAGGTGTGTTTGAATAAATTGTAGGTTTATCAACATATCCCATCGTGTATATGAAGCGATCTAAGGGTTCATCCAAAGGGGAATTGGCACCTTAGCAGGGAGGCCAAGACTCGTTACTTGATATCATTTGACCCCATGGATACTTTGTTGAGTCCTGCAGAAGGATAAACAATACACCAATATAAAGTACACATACCCACTTCCTGAATGTTCCCTGTGGACACATCCTAGATGCATGTGCAGGTAGATTCATGGAAAAAGGTTCGCAAGGGTTCACACCACACAGAAACAGTGAAACCTCTGGGGGTGTGACACTTCTCAGGAGGAAAGCATTGGTCAGTAGACACTGTAGCTTTACCTCTAATTTGTGATTTTTTTTTAATTTTTAAGAAGCACGTACTTGTGTGTCACATATATAAGGAGACATTAATTTGAAGAAACAAGTTTAGGAAACACTGAGGAAATATCATATTTTGGGAGATTCCCAAAGTCCATTCCAAAGAGTCACAGAGGCCCTGAGGAGACCTGCAGGGGAGCAGCCAGTTTCACCCAGTGTCTGTCTAAGTAATGTGGCCTGTGAGCCCTGTCTCTGAGGAAGACTTACTGACTACAGCCTGGTAGGACAAGCCTTGTAGAATGATAAATGACTGCATCCCTCAAATCTGATGTTTGAAAGGACAACCAGAAACTGGTAGAAGAAACCCTCTGCCTTCTGCTGGTGAAAAACCCGAGGGCCTCAGAGAACCTGAGAACCTGGTGCCCTCACCAAGAAGGGGCCCGGGGCCACATGGGTTAGGAAAGGAGCAGACTTGGGAATGACTTAGCTTTACAGTCTGTGCTCTGCTTAGGGAGTCACCAGTATGAGAAGTTCATGTAATTGCAGGCTGCATTAATAGAGGTTGAGTGTCAGAGGGAGGGAGGTGATCATTCTTTATTCTTCTATTCCCATAATTAATCCTGTTTTAGTCATCATCCCTAGAGAAGGGCAAGCAGAGAGAGAGAGGCCAGGAATGCAGGACTTGTGAAAGATGATTTGGAAGGGATGGATGGGCTGGGATAAGACCTTCGCCTTCAACAGATGCTGTCACAGGGCAAAGGGAGTATTTGGGATCAAGGAGTGTCATGGGTAATAGGTCTTCCTTCTATTAGGAAGAATGGAAATTTCTAAGGAAAGCAGTGCACCCCTGCCTCAGGAGCCATCAAGCAGGGGCTGTGCTCCCCTAGACCACCTCAGATAGAGGGATGGACAAAAGGGCCACAGAGGAGGAAGAACGGCAAGTTTGGGTTACAGAGACCCAACTCTACTGCTTGCCCAACCTTATTTCTTTTCTGCCTCACATCGGAAGAATAAGAGTTGTCTTGGGCTACACAGTAAATAAATACATACACACTAATGAAAACTGATGAACAAAGAAAAAAAAAGGTCTGTGCCCATGCATAGTTCTCTTGCTATCTGACACCACAGAAAAGCAAAATGGTCCTCAAATTATCTGCGTGTGGCCCATGAGCCACGGCTGGACATCCTTGTCTTAGAGCCTTAGTCACCCTGTAAAGTGGCAAAACTCCTGCCTTACACCTTTGGGTGAGGAGTGATGATGTAGAAACATCTCACTCCAGTGCCTGGGCCGCAGTAGCTATTCAAAGAACTGTAAGGATGGTGGCTCACGCCTGTAATCCTAGCCCTTTGGGAGGCTGAGGTGGGAGCACTTGACTCCGGGAGGATAAGACCAGCCTGAGCAATATAGCAAGACCTCATCTCTAAAAGAAAGAAAGAAAAAAATCACCTCAATGCATGCTATCTGCGTGTTAGGCACACTTAGAACTTTGACTCAAACTGTACAAAAGCAATTTATGTAATGAAACATTTGTACTCCTGCAATATTCTGAAATTTTAAGAAGCCTCTAAATCTTAGACAACTTAAAAAGAACAAAATAAATAAAATAAAATAAAAATTAGCTGGGCATGGTAGTGCACACCTGTAGTCCCACCTACTCAGGAAGCTGAGGAGGGAGGACTCCTTGAGACCAGGAATTCAAGGTTACAATGAGCTATGATCAAGCCACCACCTGTCAGCTCTGGGCGACAGAGAAAGACCCTGTCTCTCAAAAAAAAAAAAAAAAAAGAAATATTAAAAAATATTTTAAAAAATTACACAGGCAGTGTGTCTCCACTGGAACCTGGGTCTTGCACTAGAAGTTGTCCTGTTCACCAAGTGTCCACCCCAGACAAGTCTTCCCCCACACTTCCGCCCCGGCCTGAGGCCTGCAAGGCTCACTCAGACCTGGTTGTGGGGCCCAGGGTGACAGGCCAAAGCCTCGACTGCAGAAGAAGGAAAAGCAACTTCCTGTCCTGAGTGCTTCCTGGAGTTGTAGCCTGGAGGGTCAGGGCATGGCTGATGGCCACTGCCCAGCCTCAGGAAGACAAGAGGCTGTTGAAGCAATGTTGGTGCAGCCCTGGGCAGCCCCCTGGGACACCAAACTCCTCCCCTACTCACCAGCTTGGCCACAGACAGAAGATCCTGTGTACCCACAGGGCTGTGCGGGTTGGTGCTGGGCTCAGTTTTCGAGCTCTTGCCTCCATTCCGTAGGAACCTGGACTTCACGCACCCCATCCTGCAGCAGACAGAGGGAGATGAGCCTGGGCTGCCCAGAGCTCAGGAGAGTCCTCTGATGGTGGCCTTCCTGCTCCAGCCCTGGGCTGATTCTCGCTGGCCTTCCCTGTCTTAATTGCCTGCCAGGCCCACCCTTCCCACAAGGAGCCCACTCTGCCCTTGCCACCTCTGGGCCTCCCCACGTCCATGTCTGCCATGCTCGGCCCAGAGCTGACCAGTTGTCATTGTCATCATAGTTGTGGGAACCAAGGACCAATGTGATGGGGGGTTCATTCTGAGAATAAGTCACGACCATAATAGAAATGTAGCAGGTAGAGCCGTGGGCAGAGTGGAGAGTGGGTGGCGGGTGCCGCCGGCTCTTGGGTCTGAAAGCCTGAGCTGATCCTTGGCCCTGCCACCCCCCAGCACTTCACTGGCCACATTCCCACCCCACCCCCAGTCTCACTTCCTCATCAGCAAAATGGGGATAAGAAACCTACTCCCAGCGTGTTGGAAGGATGAGAAAGGATGTGGGCGGGGAAACACTCAGCACCAGCAAACAGGACAGAAAAAAGATACTATTATTATATAATAAATTGCCATTTTATTAATATATTAAATGACAAAGATGAGGTCACGTAACATGGCTCAGACAACCTAGCTAAATAACAGTCAAGGCACTACATTCCTCAAAGCATTTTATTTTATTTTATTTATTATTGTTGTTATTTTTGACACTATGTCTCCCTCGGTAGAGTGCTGTGGCGTCACAGCTCGCAGCAACCTCCAACTCTTGGGCTTAAGAGATTCTCTTGCCTCAGCCTCCCAGGTAGCTGGGACTACAGGCGCCCCCACAACACCCAGCTATTTTTTGTTGCAGTTGTCATTGTTTAGCTGGCCTGGGCCAAGTTTGAACCCACTAGCCTCCGTGCATGTGGCTGGCACCATAACCACTGTGCTACGGTCGCCAAGCCTCTTGAGGCATTTTACAATTGGCCCCTTCCCTCCCTCCCTCCTTCCTTCCTTCCCTACTTACTTCCTTTCCTCCTTCCCTCCCTCCTCTCTTCCTCTTCCTCCTCCTCCTCTCTCTCTCTGATTCATTTGGCCATTCATTCATTCATTTACTCAGCAAACACTGATGGAGATCTTTTCTAAACTGTGAATAAGACAAGCAAGTTCATGACCTTCTGGTGCTCAGCTGGAGATAAGTGGCAGGTACAGACAAAAAACAGGTAAACAACTAAATAACACTAAACGATTTAGTTAGTGCAAAGTGTGGGGACAATAAAAGAGGACTTTATGGTGAGCAACAGTGCTGGGGCCCCTTGAGATAGGGTGGTTGGGGAAGGTCTGTCTGAGGAGGTGAGACTGGACCTGGTGTCTGAATGATATAAAGTAGCCAATCTTGTGACACTCTGAGGGAAGAGTGTGCCAGGCAGAGGGAACAGCAAGTGCAAAGGCCTGAGGCTGGAATGTGCTTGGAGAGAAGGCGGTACAGAGGAGGTTAGGCCAGGCACGGTGGCTCACACCTATAATCCTAGCACTCTGGAAGGCTGAGGCAGGTGCATTGCTTGAGCTCACAAGTTCAAGACCAGCCTGAGCAAAAGTGAGACCCCCATCTCTACTAAAAACTGAGGCAAGAGGATTGCTTGAGTCTAAGAGTTGGAGGTTGCTGTGAGCTATGACTCTGTGGTACTCTACTCAGGACAACAGTTTGAGATTCTGCCTCAAAAAAAAAAAAAAAAAGGAAGGCAGGCCAGTGTGACTGGAGCTCATGGGCAGGGGTGAGGAGGTTGTGTGAGGCTACCACATCTTGTGGGGCCAGAGACGAATTCAGATGTCATTTAAGGATGATGGAAAACCACAGAAACGTTTTGGTAGCAGAAGGATGAGATTCAAGGTATACTTTAAATAATCCTATCAGTTGCTGGGTAAAGTACAGACTGTAGAAGCAAGGCAGGGGACCCCTTGAGGAATCTTATGCAGATGTCCAGGCAGGAGATGATGGCGGCCTGGCCCAGAGGGGTGGCAGTAGAGGCGGGGAGAAGTGGACAGGTTTGGGGCTGGGTGTGGAGGCTCATGCCTGTAATCCTGGCATTCTGGGAGGAGGCTGAGGTAGGAAAATTGCTTGCGGTCAGGAGTTGGAGACCAGCCTGAGCAAGGGTGACACCCTGTCTCTACAAAAAATAGTAGTGGTGGACTCTTGTAGGCCCACCTACTTGGGAGGCTGAGGCAGGAGGATCACTTGAGCCCAGGAGCTCGAGGTTGCAGGGAGAGCTATGATGATGCCATGACACTCTAGCCCAGGATACAGAGCAAGACAAACACACGAACAAACAAGAAGTGGACGGATTTGGAGACCATTTTGGAGAGAGAGCTCCTACATTAATTTAATTTAAAGATGCTTGAAGAAAACATGTTTACTTGAGTAGAGTCTATACTTAATCATAAAAGTGGTAGAAATGTTCCATTTTTTTCTCAAAATGTGCACACGTATTTGTTGTCATAGCCACATAAGGAAGCGATGGCTTCCTTCATCTTTGTACAACTGCCATTTTCTTCCAAGGCACTCAGAACTCAGTTATACTTACCTTGTTAAAAAAACATGTGTTTGTGGTTTAGGGAAAAAAAAATCTCAAATTCCTAGGCTTAGGGCAGTTACTCTTTAAAAACTCTTGAAAAAAAAAAGATTCCTTTTATTTACAAGAATCTGTCTGTCCTGGTGGGAATTGGGAAAGATTTTCCACTTCAAGACTTGAGCGGTTTTGCTTCCTTTGCCTTTAGTGAATAAAGGAAGGAAGGAACACATTCAGACTCTGGGTGTGCTGGATCATTAATTTGAAAAATGATCACCATTAATCACTGTTTTATAATGTACTGGTGTACATTTAAAACTGAAGCCAACATCTATCTTTGATTTGTGATCAATAGGTATTACAGTTCCAGGAAATTAAACAGCACCTGTTGTGGTTCCATATGACATTAAATTATATCACATTTCATGTATTTTGTTCAATATAAGGATGTTCTGGGGAGAGCACTGCTGTGTGAGATAGGGCTTCTCCCTTCACCTCTCTGAGCAGTCACGGAATTGCAGCTGTGACATCATCATTCCTGATTCCGTACAGATTGAGCACATATTAAGTATCATTTATATTATCAATTTAGTATTCATGATAGCCACAGGGCCCTGAGGGATGGGTCTCAGAAGGCCTTGTGGTCATTCACAATCCAAGGCCACCTCTGAGAGTGGCCGGGGCGCTACCCCGAGATAGGGGTGGGCATTAGTCAGCGGATGAGTGTGAGAGTGCCCAGCACACAGGAAGCACCCCAGAAACGACCACAGCCACTTCTGTGTACTAGCAAACGTGGCACTACCCTACCGCGGAAAGCAAGGTGTTGGCATGCAATTCCTTTGGCCCACAAACTTAGAGATACTGTGATACTGGAGAAGGTAACTTTTTTTTTTTTTTGTAGAGACAGAGTCTCACTTTATGGCCCTTCGTAGAGTGCGTGGCGTCACACAGCTCACAGCAACCTCCAACTCCTGGGCTTAAGCGATTCTCTTGCCTCAGCCTCCCGAGTAGCTGGAGAAGGTAACTTTTTAAAATAGGGAGTTCCCATTAGTTCCATTTTGGTACAATAAAGTGTGGTTTTTTAAAAGTGATATACCAGCAAGAGTCAAATTTGTGTTAAATGTGACTCTCTCCCTAAATCAAGAAAACATGCATCAGAAATGTCTATTCTCATGTTCACTAGACCCAGAAGTGTCACGTAAGCCACATGCATAATTAAAAATGGTCTACAGCCATGTTTTTACAAGTCACAAGAAACAAATGAATTAATTTTAAAGTGTATTTATTTTATCTAGTAAGTCAAAATTATTAACATGAAATAAATATTTAAAAATTGTTGTGATACTTTACATTCCTTTTCTTTAAAACTAAGTTTTCAAGTCTCAGTGTGTATTTTATGATATAGCACATCTCAGTTATGCCAATCTGCACTCAACAGCTGTCTGTGCCTTAACGTTACTGTATGGGTCTGTGCAATACACAACCTTTCTGTCACTGCAGCACAGTAAAGGCTGGTCCTGCTCACATCTGTGTCCCCCAGTGCTTAGCTCAGTGATTGCCTGGCACACAGTAGGAGGGTTATGAATGCATGTCCAGAGTGCCATGCTTTATGCAATAGAAAGCAAAAATATCAGGACATGGCACCTGTTCTAGAACCAAGTTGAGAAGGGAAGACTGGCTGCACAGAATTCTCTTCTAAAGCCACGTACAATGAAGCCATTAGGAGAGACAGAAAGTGGAGTGGTGGTTGCCAGGGCCAGAGGCAAGAGGAGAATAGAAAGTTATTGTCCAGTAGGTAGAGAATTTAGGATGAGAAGAGTTATGGAGATGATTGATAGTGATTGTTGCGTAACATTATAAATATTTAATACCATTGAACTGTACACTTAAACAAATGTTAAAGATGGTAAAATTTAGGTGTATTTTACCACAAGAAAAAATGGGGAAAAAAGAAGCTATTAGAGAGTAGCAAAGATAGTAGAAGCCGTGCAAAGATTGCTAAGATATTTACTGGGTGAAAAAAACAGCTGCTTTCCATCTACCAACTGCCGGCCTGTGTAATCCTCTAGACTTAAGATCCCTCGATAAAAGAGCTCACGTGGAGACTCCCGAGGGAGTTCTTCAGTTCTTTCCCCCTTCCAGAAGCTCTGGTGCTTTTTATTTCTTCTGTATTCCTTTCTAACTTCTAATAAAAGTCCTATCTTACCACCGGGGGGAAAAAAACAGCTGCAAAATATGTACAATATGAAACCACTCTTCCAAATGAATATATGTGTGCACATGTGTGTTAGTATGTTCATAGAAAAAGCAACCTGTTTCTAACAATTCAGCAGCAGGATAATATGTTGAGCTGTAAAGAGCAGGGAGGATTTCAACAGATAAAGATTTGAAGAAAGTCAAGACTAGTCCAAAGAAGAACTGACTTCCAAAAAGGATTTGAGTGGGCTTATGATGTTAAACCATACATGAAGCACTTCAAGACTCAAAAAGTGGGCGGTGCCCATAGCTCAGTGGGTAGGGCACCAGCCACATACACCGAGGCTGGCAGGTTTGAACCTGGCCCAGACCAGCTAAAACAACAATGACAACTGCAACAACAACCAACAAATAGCTGGGCGTTGTGGTGGGCCAGCTACTTGGGAGGCTGAGGCAAGAGAATTGCTTAAGCCCAAGAGTTTGAGGTTGCTGTGAGCTGTGACGCACGGCACTCTACCCAAGGCGACAGCTTGAGACTCTGTCTCAATAAATAAATAAATAAATAAAACAAAATAAAAAGACTCAAAAAGTGTTACTCTACACAATTTAGGAAAGAAAGATTATTGAACCAGAAGCTTAGGGTGGTACTGCTACTGCCACTGAGTACTAGATTTATCTCTGAGCTTCCTAGTAGCCAAGATAAAAATGGAAACTTTCACAATGGCACCATAATATCCTAGGAAGTATAGCAATTTGTTGACAGAAAAGAATATTTTTTGAGCATTCAATTCAAAAGAGAATTTATGTGGATCCCCATAAAAAGGTCACTGAAGGGCATAAGGGATGATTTCTCCAATTGTGATTTGGCAGCAGAGTCATTAGGATATTAATAAGTGGGTCCCAAACAGCACTAATGTTATTCGGGAGAGTTTGGGAACTATGGAATGGGTTTAAAGTGGGGAGAGGATGACAGAAGAGGTTTACTTAGCCTGGGTCCTCTCAGCAGAGTGCCTTGTGACAGAATGGCTTGATGTGAGTTTATTTTTTTTTTAATTTTTATTTTTTCCTGTTTTATTTGAACACATTTATGGGACACACGTGCATTTTTGCCACATTCATAGATTGTGCAGTGGTCCTGTTAGGGCTTTGAGAGTATCCATCACCTGAATAACATACATTTGAGGTGAGCTTAGAAGTGCAATAGAGCACCTGGCTACTCAGAGTGTGGCCAGTGTGAGAGCCTGCAGCATCAACGTCATTCAAGAGCTATTAGGAAAACTGAATCTCAACTTCCCAAATCAAAACTTCCTCTTAAAAAAGGTTCCCAGACGATTTATGTGCACATTCTAGTTGAGAAGCCTTGATCCTTGCCTCCTTCGCATCCACACTCTTTTGATAACAGGATCTGGATTTTCCTTTGGGCAACTAGCCTTCTCCCTCTCAGCACATGAGGTTGGTGGCTAACCCCACCCTTGGTAATTGGATACTGGCCTGGCCAATTAGAGAATCCCATGTCTCAGGGCTACAAGTGATTGGCTTAACTACAGACATGCATGTGATCCTCACTGAGGCAATAGGAGTTTGCCCTATGATTTTGCTGGAAAAATGAGGGAAAGGGCACTCTATTTCTATAAGGGTTGTTGGGATATAGGAACCTGAAGTTCTTGGGAGCCATCTGGACATCATGAGAAAAAGGCTGTTTTATAGTAAAACAGAGGACAACAGAGCTGAGGGATGGATATAAAGTGATTCCTGAAGATAGACTGAGCACCTAGATCCAGCTGTACCTGAAGCCTATAACATTGGGATTTTTCCAGTTCATGAGCAAATAAATTCTCAGTTTTGCCCAAGCCAATATGAGTTGGGTTTCTGCCACTTATACCCAAATAGTCTTTGCTGTTTCTTGCATATTCCCAGGCTACACTCTGGATTAAATGAACCAGAGTCTCTGGGAGTAAGGGCCTGGTATCTGCATTTCCAACACTTCTGCAGGAAATTCTTATACACACTAAAATTTGAGACCCACCAAAGTAGTGAAATGAAGGCTGAACTTGGGAGTCGGATTACTTAGGTTATTGGATAGCAGTTCTGTAACTGACTGGCTATGTGACATTAAACAAGTCACTTCCCCTCTCTGAGCCTCACTTTCATTCCTGTTAAATAGGAGGCCCTTCTTTCTCAGGCTTGGCCTAACATCCCATGTAATTAGAAATGTGAAAGACTTTTGACAACCTCCACATACACATGTCTGGTCTAATATGCTTCAAAACCAGGCTCTGGGAGCAGAAGTAGCCCGCCTGGCCTCACACTCAGACTGCTGACACAGGCAAAGATATTTCCTCAGGCCCCTGATAACCCCGTGGACCTGAAACCTGCTCCTCACCTTTTCCGCCTCTGCAAGTGCTGCACAGGAGAGAAGTGGCAAGGTCCGCTCACCTGCCCTGGATGCTTCTCACGGTCCCCATGCTGGCCACAGAGCCTCCTCTCCCCCTGCACTCTCAGAGTCAAGCCGAATGAGGAGAGGCCAGGACCTGCCTGAGCATCCATGGACTGGGCCAGAGATGCTTTACTGGGAGCTTCTATACTCAGGCAGAGGGCTGGGGGTGGGAAGCTCTGGATTCTGGTCCCGTCTCTGCTCACTGTGTGACCTTAGGCAAGTCTCAACTTCTAAGCCTTGGTTTCTCCAAATGTGAAGTGAGATTTTGGATGAGGAGTTCTCTGAAAGGGATAGCTGTAGTTCCTTCCTGCACAGAATATGTTCCCTCTTCTAAAACAGTTCCCCAGTGTTCTTTTAGGAATCACCCCTCCTGAGTGAGTGTCATTCCATGGACTGAAGTAGAGCTGACTCCAACCTCCTGCTGTAGAGGTGGGTCTGTGACCAAGTCTAGCCAATCAGAGTTGCAGTAACAGAGGCAGAGATGAGCATGTGACCCAATTCTGGCCACCCAGAGTAAAGGCTTTCAGTGGCAAGGCAAAGATAAGAAATAGAGAAATACAGATTCCCAAGCTTGGATTCAGTGTTGCCTTCAGCTCATGTACCATGGACTTTCCAGTAATTTCCTTCTTCTGCTGGAGTCAGTTTGAGTGTTGAGTTAGACTCCTTCCCCCTTAAACATCCAAGAGTACTGCCCAGTGAGGAGGAAATGCTTTTTCTTTTTTTTTTGAGACAGAGTCTCTTTATGTCACCCTCAGAGTGCTGTGAAATCACAGCTCACAGCAACCTCCAACTCTTGGTCTTCAGTGATTCTTTGCCTCAGCCTCCCGAGTAGCTGGGACTACAGGCATCTGCCACAAAGCCCGACTATTTTTTGTTGCAGTTGTCAATGTTTAGCTGGCCTGGGCCGGGTTTGAGCCCGCCACCCTCAGTGTATGTGGCTGCTGTAACCACTGTGCTCCGGGCTCTGAGCTGGAAATTCTTACAAGGGATGGCAATTCACACTCAAATGTAAATGGCTAAGGGCAAAGACTTCCCTCACAGCGGGCTTTGCTGGAAGAGAAGTTAAAATTGTACTAGATCCATTAGAGTAGGTGAGGATGGAAAGAATGTGGAACTCATTATGCTAATGGCACTGAAGCCCTGACTTAAAAGTGCCTGGTAATAATCTGCCCTCCATGTACATTTGTGGAAGGAATGTATGGTGTTCTACTCTTTGCAGGCCTTGCTGCTCTGGTTCTGTGGACCAGAATTATGAACCCATTTTCCAGATAGGGAAATGAAGGCCCATGGGAGAGAGGGTCTCTGAGCTGGTCAGTGGCAGGTAGAACCAGCACCCAGCTCTCCTGCCTCTCTTCATCCACTGGGGTCAGCCCCAGAGACAATAGGCAATGCAGGAGAAGGGAAGAATCCGAACAGAAAGCTCAGGAAGGCAGACTGCCGGGGACCCAGGGTTCAAGACTGTTCAGTTGCAGCAGTTCTCAACTTACGGGTGGCGACCCACAGGAACTGTATTAAAGGGCTACAACATTAGGAAGGTTGAGAACCACTGAGTTAGAGGAACTTTCCCTTCTCAGAACAGCTCAGCCAGAGAGGTGGGGAAAAGCCTTCATTCAATAGAGATTAATCCCCTGAGGAGTTTCTTGGGGTGCAGAAACCCTGCAGCTCCCTCTCCTCAGGTTCCCTGGCTGTCTTCTGAATATACCATCCCTATCCCCAGGTAGCTGTTATCCCTAAAAGATATTTGAGGGTCACCCCTGACTCCTCATCTCTTCCCTTTTCTGAGTCTCAGCTTCTTTCTCACAGAACTCAAAACTTTGATTTTGCAAACAGGAAGGCACTTGCATTGGTGGAGAAATAGCCCCAGAGTGGGTGAGTGCTGTGTCCTAGAACAGCAAGTGACCAAACAGCACACTAAAGAACTCAGCAACTTGGGTCATTTGTCCAGCTCAGCCAGAGGGTTGGCTCTGAGATGCCCTTGTTCCAACTACTTGTTCAAACTATTAAACTTGTAACATCTTCAATGTTACCCTTGGGTCACTTTGTCCATTTCAGAATTCCAGGGCAACTATGAATCTCCTTGGAATAGTTTTATCTCTGACATAGGCAGGGGGTGGGGCAATTTGGAAAATATTGGATGAGATATGAAGTCAGAGTTGAGAGGGGTTTGAATCCCCATTCTGCCTCTTTCAAATAAGTTTAGGTCGGGTGCAGTGGCTCATGCCTATAATCCTAGCACTCTGGGAGGCTGAGGTGGGTGGATTGCCTAAGCTCAGGAGTTCAAGACCAGCCCGAGCAAAGTGAGACCCCATCTTTACAAATAGAACAAATAATCAGGTATGTGGTGGATGCCTGTAGTCCTAGCTACTTGGGAGGCTGAGACAAGAGGATCACTTGAGCCGAAGAGTTTGAGGTTGCTGTGAGTTATGATGCCATAGCACTCAACCCCAGGGTGATGGAGTGAGACTCTTTCTCAAAAAACAAAAATACAAGCAAGTGAGCTTTTTTTTTGGCTGGGGCTGGGTTTGAACCCACCACCTCTGGCATATGAAGCTGGTGCCCTACTCCTTTGAGCCACAGGCACTGCACAACAAGTGAGCTTTTAAAAATGTCAGTCAGGTCCCATTCCTTTTCTGCTCAAAACTTCCCAGGGCTCCTATCTCACAGAGTAAAAGCCTAAGTCCCCTCTATCGTAGGTAAGGCCTCCATGATCTGCCCCTCACAACCTGGCAGGCCTGTCTCCTTCCAGCTCTCCATTGGTCATTTCACTCCAGCCCCACCACCCTCCTTGCTATCCTTCAACTCATCAAGTGCACTTCCACCTCTAAGCCCTTGCACGGGCTGCTTTCTGTAATGTCCTTCGCTCAGAAAGCCTCCTTCACTTCACTCACACTCTTCAAAGATCACACCTTCTCAGAGAGGCCTTTCCTCATCGCCCTGGCTAAGATAGGAACGCCTGCCCCAACCCACATCCCTCTGTAGCCTGTTCCCAGCTACATTAATCACGGCCCTAACCACCTCTTCATGTGGCAGCCATGAGGATGCACCTCTCATGTCCCCAACTGCAGAGAGCAGAATCGACCCATGGCCCCAGCTGCTATGCTTTGAAGTCCATCCCTGTTCTCATGGGCTTCTCCCAGCCAATAGCTGAGCAGGCTCACGTCTGGGGGACCTCTAACAAGACATTTTGGCTGAGGGCTCCTTGATAGCCTTGCCAAACTTTCTTTGGAATTGCATTGCAGTCCAAGACATTCCTGCATTCCCTTCCTTTCTTTTCTTTTTCATTAGGGGTCAGATGTGCCTTTCCTATCCTTTCCTGGTTTCTTCTCATTTTCTTCCATGGGCATTTCCTCTCATTTCTTGCACATTTAATGCTCTGGAAGTCTGCTTCTCCCTAAATGAACACACTTGTTAGATTTTCTATTGAATATGAAACATAGGAGGGTAAGGACTTTGTTCACTGCTTCATCCCCAGTGTGTAAAATGAAAACACAGCATGTGCTCAATAAATTCTTATTAAATAATTTCATGAAGTTCCTTTTAGCTTCCTGGATGCCCCAGATTTCACATCTAAACAGCAGGTACAAATATGTGTTTAAACTGAGAAGAGTCATCTGAGTTTGCTTATTTCCACTCAGAGTGAACTAAAGTCTTCCCTTGAGCTGAGTGAAGATTGCCCCCTTCAGATAGGACATGTGGCCAGGTTGCCACATGGGTAACTTTTCACTCTAACCTGTTGCAATGCTCTAATGCTCCAAAGTCAGCTGCCTCCAAACCTGTCCTCCACAGATGTACTCCTCAAAGCCACAGTAACACATTCTCTGCCCTTTTTACAATTAAAAAAAAAAATTGTTGATAAAGCTCCAGGCTTCTGTTTCTTTTCTTTTTTATTTTTTAATTTCTTTTTCCTCTCTCTTCCTTTCTTTCCCTCACTTTCCCCCCTCTCTCTTTTCTCTCTCTCTCCCTCGCCCTCTCTATCTCTCTCTTTCCTTTCCTTCCTTTTTTCCTTTCTTTCTCACTCTGTCACCCGGGCTAGAGTGCAGTGGCGTAAGCCTAGGTCACAACAACCTCACACTCCTGGGCTCAAGTGATCCTACTGCCTTAGCCTCCTGAATAGCTGGGACTACAGGCGTGTGCCATCATGCCTGGCTAATTTTTTTCTATTTTAGTAAAGATGGGGTCTCACTTTTGCTCAGGCTGGTCTCAAACTCTTGCAAGCAATTTTCCTCCCTCGGCCTCCCACAGTGCTAGGATTACAGGTGTGAGCCACCTCGCCTGGCCAGTTTCTTTTTTGTAGAGGTTTGTGTTATGCTTTTTAAATTATCTTTTATCACCTTGTAAAGATATTAGGACATCCTTCTTGTTAAAAATTAAAACATTAAAATAACTCTAAAGGACCCTTGGATTACCCATTTAGTAAGCCCTCTGTGACCATCTCCCCCACGACAGCCTCTGCCAATACTTAGTCTCTGCCCCTGCATTTACATACTTGGGTATTGAAGCAGATGCTGTTCATGCCCCACCCTTATCATTCTGCTCTTTACTGATTCAGAACATTCTGGCTAGACTTTTAACTGCTAGGACCTGCATCTCTGAGGCTATTGGTGCCTGCTCTGGCCATGAGCTTGGCAAGCTGAAAGTGCTGGAAAATGATGACTGTCCCAGGAACGGCTTTCACTCAATGACAAGATCATGTGGACACGTCCCCTCACCTCTTGAGTGTGTTCTATGAGGCTTCCCAGTGGGATTGACTCCAGGTGCCCACGGTGGTAACTGACTTGAAAACACATTTATTGGCTGCCTTGTCTTCTTTGTCTCACTTCCTCACTCCCCTATCAGCGTTTCTGGAATCGGCTCTCAAATGATGTGCATTTAAAACCTTGTCTAGAGAGTCCTTACAGGGAAACTCAAACTAATACATATATGCCTGTAGGAATTTTGAAGTTATCTCGTGTGTGTGTGTGTGTGTGTGTGTGTGGTGTGCATTTTACCAGAAGTTATTGCACTGCAGGAATTGTGAAGTAATATCCTTTTAGTCCCACTTTTCAGATGGGGAAACTGAGACTCAGAGAGTGGCAGGATTTGCCCCGTGAGTCACAACTGGTATGCAGCAGAGTTGGCACTCAGACTCGGGTTTGTCTCCTGTGTGTACTGTTCACGTCTCTGGAAGAGATGAGGGCGGAACTCCTATTCTCTTGGTGGCACCTACATCTCCTGAGCCAAAGGACTTTGGGGTGATGCTGAAATCAAGCCGGTGACTTTGGTGGAGGATTAGGAATGCAAGTGCTGGTATGGCACCATCCGGAGGACCCAGCATCGTGTAGTGGGTGCAGTGTGTGGTCACAGACACTGCCCAAGAACAGGACATATTTTACATTCAAGCAAGGGCTTCTCTTGCATCATTACCCATGCCTCTGAGAGTACACTGAAGCTTGCAGTCCTGGGGTGGAGGAAATTGAAGAAATGGGGCGGGGACTAAAGTCCTGTGGGGGATGGTTTAGAAAGACAGAAGCTGAGCAAGATTGTACCACTAACTTGCTGTGTGACTTTGGGAGAGTTACTTACTCTCTATGCTTCACATTCTTTTTTTTCTCTTTGGAGACAGAGTCTCACTCTGTTGTCTCAGCCAAGATTGCTGAGGCATCGTAGTTCACAGCAACCTCAAACTCCTGGGCTCAAGTGATCCTCTTGCCTCAGCCTCCTGAATAGCTGGGACTACAGATGCGTGCCACAATGCCCAGCTAGTTTTTAGAGATGGGATCTTGCTCTTGTTTAGGCTGGTCTTGAACTCCTGAGCTCAAGCAATTCATTGGCCTTGGCCTCCCAGAGTGTTAGGATTAAAAGCGTGAGCCACTGCACCGGGCTCACATTCCTTTTCTATAAAAAAGGGAAGCCTTGTCATGACTAAAGGGTGAGGCTTGAAAACTCAAATAGCTGTAGGGGCTTTCAGGGTGATGGGTATGAGAAAAGGGGGCCAGGAAGTCCCTTGCACACTGGACAGCTCCATGGTACCCAGGGGAGCTCCTGCCTAGCTCCTGCAAGTCTGCCTGAAGGAACAGCAGTGGAGCATGAGCGACCAATGCCAGTTCTAGTCTCAGAGCTGAGGATTCTTTCAGTTTTTCAGAAAACGAATCCAAACTATGTGAATGCTCCTAACTTTAAGTGTTAGCAACTCTTTTAGAAGAATCATTATGGGGTGGCACCTGTGGATCACTGAGTACGGCGCCAGCCCCATATACCGAGGGTGGCGGGTTCAAACCCACCCCAGCTAAACTGCAACAAAAAAATATCTGGGTGTTGTGGTGGGTGCCTGCAGTCCCAGCTGCTCGGGAGGCTGAGGCAAGAGACTCGCCTAAGCCCAAGAGCTGGAGGTTGCTGTGAGCTGCGACACTACAGCACTCTACCAAGGGCGACAAAGTGAGACCGTGTCTCTAAAAAAAAAAAATCATTATGTATGTCTGTGTGTGCACCTGGGTGTCTCAGGGAGGGGAGAGGTTGTTCAGTGCTCGTCATTATTTGTTCATTCACTGTTTGTTTGTTTTTTCTGAGGCCCTACTATGTGCCAGGTGTTAGAAGATACTGAGGTTTATAAAACAGACATGTTCACACTCTGTGGAAATTACTGTCTAGAGGAGTTTAAAGTCCAAGCCCTGGCTGGTCCCCTGAATGCACATACCCTTTGTGTCACCCCCTAAGGCAAGAGCCCCAGAGGGCAGCCTGGTTTGGATGAGATTAAGAGTCATGATTCCTTCATCCACTAGGATGGCATAAAATAATAATAATAATGATAATGATAATGATAATAATAATGATAATGATAATAATATGGGACATATCAGTTATTGGTGAGGATGTGAAATAAACTAGAACCCTCGTAGGTTACTGGTGGGAATATAAAATGGTGGAAAACAATTTAGCGATTCTTCAAAAAGTTAAACATAGAATTATATGAGCCAGCAATTCCACTCCTAGGTATATACCCAGGGGAATTGAAAACTGGTAATTAAACAAATGTATGTATGTGCACACATGTTCATAGCAGCATTATTCACAATAGCCTATTTAGAAACCTAAATTTCCATCTATCGATGACAGGGTAAAGAAATTGTAGCATATACATACAATGGAATATTGTTCAGCCACAAACGGAATTAAGTTCTAATACTTGATACCATGTGGATGAAACTTGAAAACATCGTTAAAAGCCAGACACAAAAGGTCACTTACTGTATTGTGTGAATCCGTTTATGTGAAATATTCAGAATAAACTAATTCACAGAGACATAAAACAGATTGGTGGTGCAGGGATTGGAGTAACTGCTTTATAAGCACAAGGTTTCCTTTTGGGGGTGATGAAAAACTTTTAGGAACTACACAGAGGTGGTGGTTGTACAACATCATGAATGTACTAAATGCTACTGAATTGTTTAGTATGGTTAATTTTTATAAAGTTATGAATTTCACCTCAATTAAGAATATTTTTACTTCATTTTATTTATTTATTTTGCGATAGAATCTCACTCTATCCCCCTGGGTAGAGTGCCATGGTGTCATAGCTTATAGCAAACTCTGGGGCTTGAGCAATCCTCTTGCCTTAGCCTCCCAGATAGTTGGGATTCTAGGTGCCCACCACAACACCTGGCTAGTTTTTCAAAAAATAATTTTTTTTTTTTTAAGTAGAGATGGTCTTTCTCTTGCTCAGACTGGCCTCAAATTCCTGAGCTGAAGCAATCCTCCTGCCTTAGCCTCCCAGAGTGCTAGGATTAATGGATGTGAGCAACTGTGCCCAGCCTAAAAATATTTTTAAAAACTGCAAACCAAAAAAAAAAACAAAAAAACTGCAAACCACATAAGAGAGCTATGCTGAAAAGGTTAAACCAATGATTAGTATATCTAAACAGGGAAATATTATGCAGCCATTAGTGAACCGGAAAAATGCTTATAATGTCATGTTAAGCAAATGAGTAAGATAAAAACTCATATATGTGACATCACATTAATTATGTTAATTTAAAAGTACATAGAAAAGTTTATATAAAAATATATTTAAATGTTTGTTATCCCTCCCACATAAAATGATTCATGCTTCCATTTTTTGAGTACCTACCAACTCCCAGGATCAGTGATGAAGGCCAGTGGAGCTGTGCAGGAGAGAACATGGGGGCTGGGAGAGGCCCCAGACAGACACCCTTGGTGACCCTTCAAAACACCCATATAAAGGAGGTATTATTACTCTCCTTATCCTTCAGTACTCCTCTCACACAAAGAGGATGGTAACAGGTGTCCCTTCTGGGTAGTCATCTTGGTGTTTTCCTCAAGAAACACCTGCATGTGGGCTCAAGGCTACAGGTCCAGAATGGCCTGGGCAATATTGTTCACTATGGTGAACACCTAGGAACAACCTGCGTGTCCATCAGCAGGGGAATGAGAAATAATGTAGGTTTCACTTGCAGAGACACTTGAGGAATCTATGAGACCTCTGTTTCTCATCTTGGATTGCTCCTGACAACTTCATGATAAGAAGTAGGGGGCTTGGCGCCTGTAGCTCAGCAGCTAGGGCGCTAGCCACATACATTGGAGCTGGTGGGTTCGAACCCAGCCCGGGCCTGCCAAACAAGAATGACAACTGGAACAACAATAACAACAACAAAAAAATGGCCGGGTGTTGTGGTGGGCGCCTGTATTCCCAGCTACTTGGGAGGCTGAGGCAAGAGAATCACTTAAAGAGTTTGCAGTTGCTGTGAGCTGTGATGCCACAGCACTCTACTGAGGGCAACATAGTTAGACTCTTACTCAAAAAAAAAAAATGGTAAGAAGTAGAGGGGAAATGAAATTACAGAAGAGTCTCACAGTCAGAGAATTTATATAGATGTAATTCATGACTGGTTGCCTCTAGGAAGGGAGAGAAACGGAACTGAGAGAGATACAAGGTGGGGAGGCTTCAATTTTGATCTATCACTTCTAGTAACTTTATTTATTTATTTTGAAACAGAGTCTTACTTGTTGCCCTCAGTAGAGTGCTGTTGCATCATAGCTCACAGCAACCTCAAACTCTTGGGCTCAAGCGATTCTCTTGCCTCAGCCTCCCAAGTAGCTGGGACTACAGGTGCCCAAAACATCGCCCAGCTATTTTTAGAGATGAGGTCTCACTCTTGCTTAGGCTGGTCTCAAACCATGAGCTCAGGCAATCCACCAGACTGTGCCTCCCAAGTGCTAGGATTACAGGTGTGAGCCACCACTCCTGGCCTAGTAAATTTATTTTTTAAAAATCTGAAGCAAATGTAACAAAATGCCAGTATTTGTTAATGCTGGGTAGTGGAATTTCTTGGGATACTTGGTAGATCACTCTCTTCACGTTTCTGTATTTTAACTTCTTCCTCCATCAACCAAAACCAGGACGATGAAGAGAAAACCACGGGATAAGGTAGATCATGTCTGTTGAGACCTTTCTCTATCCCGGGTGTAGGGTACACCTGTAGTTCTCAAAGTGTGGTCCCTGGACCAGCAGTACCAGCCATTACTTGGGGAGTGAAAATTCTCAGAGTCCTGCACCAGACCTACTGAATCAGAACTCTGGGGCATGGCCCAGCAATCTGTGTTTTATCAAGCTTTCCAGGAGATGCTGATGAGAATCCCGGGCTATGAGTGGGAGTCAGGGCAAAATTTATCATGTGTACCTGTCAGTGCTCTCAGAGTTTTCCTCAATGTAATCTTCAAAACAGCCCTGTGTATTATTACTCTCCTCATCCTGCAGTTGTGGAAACCAAGGCCCAGAAAGGCCAAGTACTCTGCACAAGGCCCAGCGGGCAGTCTCCCTCCCCAACCACCGTGCTACCTGTCTCTCTCACACACCTCATCTCTCACGTGCTCCAGCTCGCAGCGTCCTGGGAAGACTTAGCCCCATTTTACAGACGAGGAAACGAATTCAGAGAGAGAGAATGACTTACTTGCCCAACCAGGAGGAAAGAGACATCTTACCGTCTCTGTCTGGGAGGTTTTGGGGTTTGACTTAGACCCGCTGCGGGCGGGGAAGGGAGTGTTAAGAGGTGACCCAGCTGCAGCCGGGCCAGGGTGTGGCTCGCACGTCACGCCTCCACCCTGACGCCCCTTTCCCCACGCCAGCTGTCAACCGGTATGAGCTGTCACCCACCCGCACCGGGAACAGTAAGGGCCTTCCCCTCCTGGGCTATGTGAAGCCCCCATCCCTTCCTTTTTTTTTTTTTTTTTAAATTTTGCAGAAGGGGAACTTGGACGGCCAGAGAAGTGCCAGCTTGAGCATAAAGTCTCTCCAGGGGCCCGAGCTGCCCCTTCCCTGGGCTACCCCAGGTTTGCAGCTGGGCCACCGCAGTGCCGCCCCTCGCCTGGCACCGTTCACTTCCATCCGGGGCGCCCCGACGTTCCCTTCTCCCCGTGCTTCCCCCAGCCAGCCCTGGCCAGGACCCACCTCCGCCGTCCGGGGACCTTCACGGGCCAGGTGTCCCCTGGCGTCCAGCCCGCGGTACTCACCTGGGCGCCCGCTCCTCGTCTCGCGGGCAGCCCGGATCCTCGCAGCTCGAACGCCCCCCCAGCTCTGCAGCCCCCAGGATCCCGGGGCGCTCGAGCCCACAGAAAGATGCTCGCTGGGCCGGCGCTCGGAGGGGTTCGGTGCCGCTGGCCTTCTCGGCTCTCCTCCCGCTGCCGTGCCCCGGTCCCCTCCCACCCTCCTGTAAGCGCCCGCGGTGCGGCCGGGTGCCAACCAGGGACTCGGAGGCGCCCACAGGCCATCTGGGCTCCGCGGCCGCGCCCCGAGCGATGCTAACCCCGCCCCGAAGTGTCCTAACACCGCCCCCGAAGATTCTAACCCCACCCCGGGATCATAACCCGCTACGCAAGGATCTTAACCTCCGTGCCCTGCTCGCAGGATCCTAAACCAGCCGGGGCGGGGGGGTAAAAATCACCCATCCGAGGCTTTTAACCCGACCCCCCAGGATCCCAACCCCGTCTCTGAAGATAATAACTCTGCCCCTAGGATTTTAACCTGCCTGCCAGTGAACCTAATCCCGCCTCCGGCCCGGAAGCTTCCTAACACCTCCCCTAACGCCTTTTAATCCGCCTCCCAAACTCCTCACCCGGGCCCCGGAGGATTTTAAATCCCGCCCCCAGGGGTTCTAACCGCTAAGAACCCCAACCACCGGCTCCCCAAATCCTACCTGCCCTCAATGGATTTTTAATCCCACATCTGAAGGATGCTTAATTTAAGGATTCTAATCCAGCCAAAGGAAGGACCTAACCCCTGTCTTCCAAGGATTCTAACCCCACCCTCAAGAGTTACAGCTCTAACCCCAGTGATTCTTACACTGCCCCCGCGATTCCAGACTTCCCCCAGCCCAGGTCTTTAATCCCCAGGAGTCCAACCCCGTCCTTCCAAAAATTTCAAGCCCGCCCTCCGGGGATTCTAACTCCACCTTTCAGTGGATTCTGGCCACTCTCTTCAAAGGAAGGGTCCCACTCCACTCTCATCGCTCTCACAGGCTTCTAACGCCCACCCCTGAAGCATTAGATCCGTCTCCCCCACCATTCCGATCCCTCCCTTCTAGGCCTGGCCCAGCCCCAAGCGTCCCAAACCTTCCAGGCCCGTTTGCGGTCAGCGGTTTTCTTCCCTCAGGCTCCGCGCTATTCAAACGCCATGCAAGGTTCCTGGCCCGAAGGAACCAGCCTGGCTTATTCTGGGCAGGGTCTGGGTACCTCAGAGGACTTCTCAAATTGAGCGGGAGCGAAATGTAGCGAAATGTAGCCCCAAAGGAATGGGATTGTGCCCAGCGCTAGGCCAGGGCAGAGCCCATCTTCTCCTGAAAAAGAGGCGGCGGTCACCCTAAATTCTGTGCAACACACCTCCAGAATGTACAGGAATCCTACTTCATCCCTCTGTTCCCTCTGCTTGCATTCGTCTGTTCCTTCAGCGACACTATGCTGGGGGCTGGAGGGCTTCTCAGCCTTGGCCCTATTGACATTTGGTCCACAGTATTCTTTGTTGTGGTGGGTGGACTGTCTTGTGTATGACAGGATGTCTAAGGGCATTCCCGGTGCTGCCCACCAGATGCCCAGTAGCAACCCTCCTTCTGAGTTGTGATAATCAAATGTCTCCTGAGAGGCCAAATGAGGGGGAGAACCATGAACGAGAGAGGCCATGCATGCCCCACTCTTACGGGTCGGTGTATGTGCTTAAATGTATGGACCTGTAGCACTTTTTATAAAAACAGATAATGTTGCTTAGTTTACTTGAATGGTATTTATTCCGTTTTGAACTTTCCCTCCCCTCCATAACTGTTGTTAATATCCAGCT
Organism: Nycticebus coucang; assembly: GCF_027406575.1. Lineage (NCBI taxonomy): Eukaryota > Metazoa > Chordata > Mammalia > Primates > Lorisidae > Nycticebus > Nycticebus coucang. The sequence continues at coordinate 39,051,787 of NC_069800.1, read as the reverse complement.
ATGTTGCTGAAGGTAGTGGCCGTGTAGTCATAGTCTATACCCTTCACGTTTTATTTACCCGTTCTCCTAGTTAGGACACCTACATGGCACCTTGTAAAGACTTGCTTTGCCAGGAACACTTATTCTATTTTATGAAATTAAGTGTTGAATTTTAGAACCTCAAATAAAACCAACTGAGATTTTTTAACTTTAAAAAAAATGAATGGTGGTGGCTCATGCTTGTAATCCTAGCACTTTGGGAGGCTTTGAGATCAACCCAAGCAACATAGCAAGACCTGTCTCTACAAAAAATAGAAAAATAAGCCAATGTGATGGCATACATCTGTAGTTCCAGTTACTTGGGGGGCTGAAGTGGGCTATTGCTTGAGCCCAAGAGTTTGAGTTGCAATGAGTTATGATGATGTCACTGCACTCCAGCCCTGGCAATAGAGTGAAACCTTGTCTGAGGTGGGAAGAAAAAGACTTGCTTTGCTAAGAATGACAGGTGCTTGCAGAATGGATGCTGCCCCCCCCCTTCTCCATATCTTTCTTTACTAATCCTTGGTAGTCTCCATTGGTCTTAATTTGGATTCCCTAGCAGACCCTGGACATAGATTCAAGTGGATGTACTTTATTTAGGAGAGACAGAAGACACCAGTAGAGGAGTGGGTGAAGGAGATAGGGAAGGGAAGGAAGTCAATTAAAGGACTATTATCAAGCAAGTTACCTTTGTGGGCAACTGGAGTTCAGTTCTGCTGGGGAACTCAGGAGACCGTGTACCATACCCACTTCAGAGTTATCCCACCTGTGAGATGAGGGAGCTGGGGCATTTATAGACCAGCGTCTGTCAGACACTGGATGAGGGATGTTCCCAGGGATATTAATCCTCCAGCACTTTTGGCCTGCCCCATGCATGCTCCAGCTACCAGAGAGCTTCCAGGAAGAGACATGCAGGTCCTGGTAAAGGCCCAGAGGACACTGGAAGGTCATCAGCAGTATCAGCTACATCTCCTTCCAGAAGTTTGCCATTCTGATGGCAAAGAACAACAGAAAGTGGAAACATTCTTTTGCTAAATGGACGATTTCCCAGTATTTTTGCTATTAAAATAATGGGGCAATTAAAATTCTTGTGTGTGTTCCCAAAGCTCTGTAAACTTTAATGTGGCACAGTTTTATAAATAAAACCCACCATTATACATATTCTGCTTGATGAGTTTTTGCAAATATATATGCTTGTGTAACTAGCATATATAGATTTACACCCCAATCAAGATATAAAACACTTCTATTACCCCCAAAAGTTCTCTATTGCATCACTATTAGGTGGCCTTAAGTAATGGCCAGTTATCTTTTTCTTATTATAAAAGCTTTATCTTTGGGTGGTGCCTGTGCCTCAGTGGGTAGGGGGCTGACCCCATATACTGAGGGTGGCAGATTCAAACCCTGCCCCAGCCCGCTAAAACAGCAGTGACAACTGCAACAAAAATAGCCAGGTGTTGTGGCGGGCACCTGTAGTTCCAGCTACTCAGGAGGCTGAGGCAAGAGAATCACCTAAGCCCAAGAGCTGGAAGTTGCTATGAGCTGTGATGCTCAGTGGTTAGGATGCCGGCCCCATATACCGAGGGTGGTGGGTTCGAACCCGGCCCTGGCCAAACTGCAACAAAAGATAGATGGGCCTTGTGGTGGGTGCCTGTAGTCCCAGCTACTTGGGCGGCTGAGGCAAGAGAATCGTCTAAGCCCAAGAGTTGGAGGTTGCTGTGAGCTGTGACGCCATGGCACTCTACCGAGGGTGACAAAGTGAAACTTTGTCTCTAAAAAAAAAAAAAAAGCTTTGTCTTTTTTAGAATTTCACATATGCAATAATACAGTGTGTTTCCTTTATGTTTGCCTGCTTTCACTTACATATTGCTTTTGAGACTTTCTTTGTTGTTACATGTTCCAGTAGTTTATTCCTTTTCACTGCTGAGTAGTATTCCACGGTAAAGAGATACCATTATTTGTTTATCCATTTATTTATTGATGGACATTTGGGTCATTTTCAGTTTGGGGCTATATAAATTAAAGTGCTATGAACAAGTGTGTACAAATCTTTGTATACACATGTTTCTATTTCTCGTGGATACTTAGGATTGAAATTGCTGGATCATACAATAAATGGACTGAACTTTATAATAAACCATTAAATATGTTTCCAAAGTGGTTATACCAGTTATACCATTTTTGCATTCCCACCAGTGATTTCCAGTTGCTCCACATCCTTGCCAGCATTTGGTATTGTCATTCTTTTTTATTTAAAAAAGTTTCTATCTAACTCATATTTGCCTCAAAAAACATTTATGTGATTTTATTTAAAACAAATACAAATTTTATTGTAAGACACTATGTTACCAGTCTTTGATGTGGCAAATATTTTTCCATTCATTCATTCATTCATTGTCATGGGGAGTATGACCCCAAGAAATTGTGCAAAATACTCCATCTCTGGACTAGAATTCAAACCCTGCCACTACCAACTGGGTAATGTACAAATCAAATCACCTCTCTTGAGTCTCAGTTTCCTCATCTGTCAAGTGGGAATAATAATAGTACTTACCTCAGAAGGTTATTTTGAGAATCAAATATAAGTAAAGTGCTTGGGCACACTCTATATTGATGGTCAATTTCATAGGTACAGACTGGGTCTATGTCATTAAGACTTCAAATTGCTGCTTAGGCACTGGTTTAATTTGGAAGTTACCTCTGTTATACCCTGCCTTGTTCCAAAGATAAAAGAAGAAGCATATGGCTTTAACCAGAAGATATTGCCCTGTGGGCATCGAACCCCTTTGAATGTGGATAAAGGAATGCTGGAATCAGAGTGGGATTGTGCTAGGACTGAGGCCTGTGGAACTTGATCTTGGCCTGTGGAACTTGCTAGGGCAAGCAGCAGACCAATCCCACATCAGGAGTAACTAGACTCAGATTCTTGGGCCCCTTCCATCCCTGGATGTATAGCCTTGAGAAAGTCATTTGATGTTTCTAATTCTCCTGATCAGTCAAGAAAAGGTTACTGAGCACCTACTGGGTGATGCGTCTTGAGCTGGGTGTTAGGGATACAACAGGGAATGAGGTAGATATAGTCCCTGGCCCCATGGACTTTTCAACTTAGTGGAGGGCATTAAATAGTTGCGCAAATAAGGGCAGATTAGAATTGTCACAAATCCTATACAGAGGTGGGCATATGTACTGGGGCTTTGAGAGAGGTTAACAAGGGAAGGTAGAGAAGGCCTCCCAGAGTGGGAAACATTTAATCAGAGACCAGCAGGATGAGCAGGAGCCAGCAAGATCAGGAATCAGGGCAAGAAGGGCATGTGTGTGGTATCCAGTCTCCAAGATGGCCTGTTGGTATTCATGCCCCTATGTGGTCAGTCCTCTCTGCTCTGAATGGGGCTGATCTGTGTAACCAATCAGATATCATAGAAATAATAAGATAATTGTGACTTTCAAGGCTGTATCATAGAAGACATTGTGGCTTTTGTCTTTTGTTTTTTTGGATTGTTTCCCCTGGTGGGGAGACAACTGGCAAGCTGTGAGGACACTCAGCAGTTTGTAGCAGGCCTGTGCGGCAAGAAAATGAGGCCTCCTTTTAATGACCAGCACCCTTTAATGACCTGCTATGTATGTTAGCTATCTGGGAAATGGATTTTCCAGTCAAGCTTTGAAAAGACTGTACCCCCTGCCAACATTTAGACTGCAAGCTAGGGCGGTGCCTGTGGCTCAAGGAGTAGGGTGCCGGCCCCATATACTGTAGGTGGTGGGTTCAAAGCTGACCCCAGCCAAAACCAACCAAACAAACAAAACAAATACAGACTGCAAGCTTATGAGAGACCCTGAGTCAGAATCAACTGCTCCCAGATTCCTGAACCACAGAAATTAGGTGAGAAAATAAATGTATTGTTTTAAGCTTTAGGATAGTTTGTTATTTAACATTGAAAACTAGTACAATATGCAAAAGCCTGAAGTCGGGAGAGTGCTTGCATGTCTGAAGAACCCCACTGTGGTTGGCAGAAGAGGGAGGCCCACCATAAGGTCCCCACACTTGGCCAGAGCACGTAGGACTTTGTAGGCCCCTGTGTGGACTGTAGATTTTATTCTAATATCCATAGGAAGCGCTTGGATGGTTATAAACAGGGGAAATGACATGATCATCTACTCACTCAACAAATATTTATGGAGTACCTACTATGTGCCAAGGAGTATTTTTGATGCTGAGGATACAGTGATGGGCAAAATCAGTTCCTCCCCATATTGTTAGAATTTACATTCTGGAGAGGAAGATAAATAACAAACAGATACTGACAATATATCGCATGTCTAGGGGTGATATGAAAACAAAGGAGGGCAAAGAGAGGTAATAGATGGGAGAGACAGGGTGTCCAGGAGCGGCCTCTCTGAGGAGATGGCATGTGGGCAAGACCTGCTGAAGTGGGGAAATGAGTCGTGGGATAATCTGGGGGAAGTGTGTTCCAAGCAGGAGGAATAGAAGGAGGCCAGTGTGGCAGAAACACAGAAGGTGCCAGTGAGAGTGAAACAGTGTTAGAGAGGCAGTGGGGACAGACTGTGAATGCCACGAACATCTTGACATCAATATTAAATTTTAATGGACACAAGATGAGCGTTTAGGAAGACCTTTGAACAGAGGAGTGAGCCAAAGGGGCTTATAATTTCACAGGATCTGTCTGCTAGGTGGAGAATGAGTTGGAGGCACAAGGGGGAAGCAAGGAAATTGGTGATCAGGGTGAGGCAGTCATTAAAGGGCAAGATGATGGTGGCTTGGTCCAGAGTGGTGGCAGCTTGCAATAAAAGCAGCAAAGAGAGAGAAAACATTCAAATGGCTAACAGACTTTATGGTACATACAAGGAGTCATTGTAGCTGTGCTACAAGGAAAGTACTAGAAGTAACCCAAATGCCCATATTTTGGGACTGGGAAAATAAATGTTAACAGGATAATTGAATACTAAACAGTTGTCAAAAAGAGTAAGGATATATAAAAGCCAATTGTGTTCCAATACATTAGCGATCAACACTCTGAAAATGAAGTTAAGAAAACAATTTAAAAAACTCAATTCCACCTATACTATCAGCGAAAGCAAAACAAAACGAAAACTTAGGGAGAAATACAACAAAAGCAGTGCAATGTACTCTGAAAGCCACAAAACATTATTGAAAGAAACTTAAAACCTAAATAAAATCATCCCATGGAATGGAAAAGACGTCTCATGAGAAAGACATCCTATGTTCACGGATCGGAAAACTGAATGCTATAAACTGAATGCTATATTGTTAACATGATAATACTCCAGAAATCAATCAACATAATCCCTATCAAAACCCCAGGTTTTTGTTTTTGCAGAAATAAACAAGTTGGTCCTAAAATTTATATGGAAATGCAAAGAGCCCAGAACAGCCAAAACATGTTGAAAAAAAAAAACAAAACCAACCAAGTTGGAGAATTCACACTCCCCTTTTCCCTAAGTTTATGACATCACTATGGTAACCAAGACAGTGTGGTATTGGGATAAAGATAGAAATATAGGTCAGTGAAACAGAATTGGGAATTGAGAATAAACCCTCACATTTATGACCAATTTTCAATAAGAATTCCAAGACAAATGATTTTCAACAAGAGTTCCACAATAGTGGAATAGTCTTTTCAACAAATGGGGCTGGAATAACCAGATATTTTACATGCAAGGAGGTGAAATTGAATTCCTATCTCATACTATATATAAAAAATAACTTGCAATGAACCATAGACCTAAATGAATGAGCTAAAACCATAAAACTCTTAGAAGAAAACAGAAGTAAATCTTCATGACCTGGGGTTAGGCAAATCCTCTTAGATGTGACACAAGAAAAATTAGATACATTGGACTTCATCAAAACTAAAAACTTTTTGCTACAAGTGGTATTATCAAGAAAATGAAAAGATAACCCACAGAGTGGGAGAAAATATTTGCAAGTCACAGATCTGTTAAGGGGCTGGAATCTTGAATATATAAATAACCCATCGTTTTAGCTCAATAGTAAAAAGATAACATAATTTAAAAGTGGGCAAGAGATCTGAATAGACATTTCTCCAAAAAAACTATACAAATAGCCAATAAGCACTGAAAAGGTACTTAATGTAATTAGTTATTAGGGAAATGCAAATCAAAACCACAATGAGATGCCACTTCACATTTATTCGAATGCATGTAATTTTTTAAAAGGCAGATAATGACAAATGTTGGTGGGAAAATAGAGAGGTTGGAACCCACATGCACCACCGGTGGAAATGTAAAAGGTCTGGCAGGTCCTACCATATGACTCACCAATCCCACTCCTAGGAATATACCCAGGAGAATTGAAAACATATGTCTCCACAAAGCTCTGTACTTCTTCATAGCAGCACTATTCATAACAGCTGAAAAGAGAAAACAACTCCAATGCCCATCAATGGATAAACAAATGAAATACTATTATATACCTCAATAAAGAGCTATGAAGTACTAATATATGCTACCACACAAATGACCCTTGAAAACATTGTGCTAAAAGAAAAAAGCTAGCCACAAAGACCACATATTGTATGAGTCCATTTATATGAAATTGTCCAGAACAAGCAAATCTATAGAAACAGAAAGGAGTTTAGTATGCATTGGACTGGGGGTGGGGGGTGGGGAGAAATGGGGAGTGACTGCTAATGGGTACCAGGTTTTGTGGGGTGGAGGGGTGATGAAAATGTTCTGAAATTGATGTACTAATAAGAACAAGTGATAAAATACCTTGGTAAATAAAGAAATAAAGCAGAGTGTACAACAGCTAAAGTAATAACACACAAACTCCCCCAACCCCCAAAGGACCTATTTAGCCACACCCCAAAGGACCCTACCTCTACCCATGCTGTAGAATTTGCCCAACCCTTTGGCCCCATATAAAAGGGGTCTCTAACTGCCCCTAGGGTGGGGAGGCAGACGCCATCTTTGCACTACTTAGGCTGGTCACCCTTCCCTTTCAATAAACCTGGCCTGAACATTTCCAGTCTAGTCTCATCTCTGGGTGATGCCACTTACACCTTTCACCTACAAAGTAGAAAAAGGGTACCTACCGCATCAAGTGGTTGCCCTCACTGATATGATCATGTTTTCTCTCTGACAAATAGGAATGATTATAAAAGGAGGGCTCACAGAGGTAAGGACACTTGCCCAAATTCACACAGCCAGTAAGGATTTGAATCTATTTGGGCATGCCCTGGCACGTCTTCAACAGCCGTGCTAATCACTACATAAGGCACAGTTGGGGTGCCTGGAGAGAGGTGCAGAATGCAGGACAGGAGGCTGGGGTTGGCTGTGGAGGGATGGTGGGAGCTAGACTTGGCACAAGCTTCGCTTTGCAGCGGGTTAGATGCTGGCAACTGTATCTACCTATTTCCAGGGGCATTTGCATTCCATATTTTAAATTCTTTGGGACCACTGTGGATTGTTCTATATTCAAAACAGTTTGAGGGATGGGGAGCGAGCCATAATTATTATTTCAGGGCTCAAGTATTTCCCCTTTTATTTGCAAAGTAATCAGCATTCGTCTCGTAGCTACACCCTCCCAGGCAAGAAGTCACCGCTGCCCTCCTTTTCCAAGAGGGACAAAAGAAAATCAGAGAAGACTAGCCCTGAGAAACTCCCAAAGGTCCCTAGCAGGTCCCTGGCCCCCCTTCTTTGAGAGCTCCTCCCTCCTTCATTCTTCTTTAGCCCCCACTCTGCCTTATTTTTCTTTTCTTTTCTTTCTTTCTTTTTTTTTTTTTTTGAGACAGAGTCTTACTTTATCGCCCTCGGTAGAATGGCATCACAGCTCACAGCAACCTCCAACTCCTGGGCTTAGGTGATTCTCTTGCTTCAGCCTCCCGAGTAGCTGGGACTACAGGCACTCACCATAATGCCCAGCTATTTTTTGTTGCAGTTTGGCCGGGGCTGGGTTCAAACCCACCACCCTCGGTATATGGGGCTGGTGCCCTACCCACTGAGCGACAGACACTGCCATCTGCCTTATTTTTCTCCAGAGAACTTGTCACCATCAAGCACTATAGTACATATTCATACATTAATACGTTGAGAGCTGTCTCCTCTACTATTAAGAGTTCTCAAGGTCCAGGCGGGTACTATTCATGTGCTCATTTTATAGATGAAGAAATTGAAGCTCCAGGTTTAGGAACAGCCAGTGAATAATAGGATGGGGATCTAAACCCTTCATTCTTTGACTAATTTTATTAATACTTATTAAGGGTCGACTGTGTGCCTTTTTGTTGACACCTGGGAGCACAAAAGTGGATAAGATAGTTTTTGCCCTCAAGCAACTTCCAATTCAATTAGGGAGACAAATACTTAAACCAATATCTTAATACAGAGTCTAAATAACTTAGATGCAGAAACAACTTAGATAACAAAATACTACTAGAGAGAGAGAAAGACTTATGATGTGGGAGGACCAAGCAGGAAGGATAGACAGTCCAGCCTGGGTGCATGAAGGAAGACTTTTTTGTTTTGTTGGGTTTTTTTCTTTTTTTCGAGACAGGGTCTCACTCTGTTGCCCAGGCTAGAGTGCAATGGCATCATTATAGCACGTCATTTGCAACCTGAAATTCCTGGACCCCAGCAATCCTCCTGCGTCAGCTTCACAAGTAGCTGGGATTACAGGCACCTGCCACCACTGCCTGCAAATGTCTCTGTTTTTAGTAGAGACAGGGTCTCACTCTTGCTCAGGCTGGTTTCAAACTCCTGGCCTCAAGCAATCCTCCCAACTTGGCCTCACAAAGTACTAGGATTACAGGCCTGAGCCACCATCCAGGACTAGAGAAGCCTTGAAAAAGGTGAGATGTGAGTCGAGGCTTAAAGATCAAGGCTAAGGGCATTCTAGACAGAAGAGACAGCCTGACAAAGGCTTGAGGGGAAAACAGCCTAGCTTATTTAAGGAACCACAAACACTTCTGTGTTGTTAGTGCCTGAAACCCCCAGCATAGATGGCGTTTGGAAGACAAGTCTGGGAAACAGATAAGGAGCTGGAGCTTATTCATATGTGAGACTTGGGCATGAGGATGCCAGTGTCCTCAAAGCTTACCTACCCCAGATACCATCCGATAGCCAGCTGACCACCTATCTGGTCAGAGGCACAGTGGGCCTGAGAGGGGATGGGGGTTGCTGGGGGAACACATGAAATTGTTTTTCTGCCCCCAGCTGCATGGCCACCCCCAGCTGATGGGTCTCCCCAGAGAGATTGGGGGACAGTTCAGTTTCACAACATCCCTCCTACCCCCAGTGTCCCAAGAGGCTAAGAAAAGAGGAAGCATTTTGCAGACTTCCTCCTGGGTCTGACCAGTGCTGGGCCCACCCCCTGTATTCTACCAGAAAAAAAGGGCCAGTGCACTGCTCCCCCCACTCACCATTCAGTTGTGGACACCCTCAAGCAGGGTGTGTCCAGGCCTGGGAACTAGGAGACCCCAGGTCTTCTAACCTAGGGTGGTGCCAAACAAGAGTCTCTTCTTTGACCCTGTTTCTTGAAGCAGGCACATCCTTACTCAGCAATTTGAAACTGGAGTGATATGCATGAATTAACACAAGAGATCCCCAGGCCTGCTTTCACAATAGTATAGAGAGCATATTCCTTAAAAAAAAAAAAAAAACACGGTTTTGTATTTATCTGCATTTATAAATGCATAGAGAAAAGTCTGGAAGCTACGTAGCCAACAAGAAACAGAGGCTGTCACTGAAGAGGAAAGGAACACTGAAATGAGGGCGGGTGTGTGACTATTTTTTGTATTGTTTTTTCTTTTTTAACTAGAATACATTTGTGATTATATACCTAAAATAATAATAATAAGTAAGGGAATTGGTACATATAGTTTCAAGTGTCCCTTCTCTTGAACACTTTATTATAAAAATTTCCAAACATACAGCAAAATTGAAAGGCTTTTTTTGTTTGTTTGTTTTTAGAGACAGAGTCTCACTTTGTCACCCTCGGTAGAGTGCTGTGGCATCACAGCTCACAGTAACCTCCAGCTCTTGGGCTTAAGTGATTCTCTTGCCTCAGCCTCCCAAGTAGCTGGGACTACAGGCACCCAACACAATGCCTGGCTATTTTTTGTTGCAGTTTGGCTGGAGCTGGGTTTGAACCCACCACCCTCGGTATATGGGGCTGCACCCTACTCACTGAGCCACAGCCGCTGCCCAAAATGCTTTTGTTATATAACAATATATGTATACTTGCCACTTACATTCTACCATTAACATTTTACTTGCTTTATCTATCTACCCATCCATCAATGAATTCATATTTTTATTAATAAAATGCATTTCAAAGAAATTACTTTAGTATATGTATTATTCACTAGAGTTCAATTTCAGTATTTGTTTACAGTATTTTTCTTTTAATGGAAAATTTACATACAATAAAATACACAAAATTAAGTGTTCATTTGCTGAATTTTCATCTATATAACTTAATCCTATTAAGATATACATTTTGAAGGCCTGGTGCAGTGACTCATGCCTATAATAATCCCAGCACTTGGGAGGCTGAGGCAAGAGAATCTCTTAAGCCCAGGAGTTTGAGGTTGCTGTGAGCTATGATGTCAACCTTCTACCAAGGTTGACAAAGTGAGACTCTGTCTCAAATATATGTATATATATTTCGCTATATATACATATATATTTTGATATATACACACATATATTTTGATAACTCCAGAAAGTTTCCACTTATCCTACAGTGTTTTTTTGTTCTTTTTGAGATGGGGTCTCATCGTGTTGTCCTGGCTAGCCTTGAACTCCTGGGCACAAGTGATATTCCTGCCTCAGCCTCTGAGAAGCTGGTACTGCCGGTATATTTGCCAATATCCTATGGGTCAACACTCAGCATGGGGCCAGATATGTAGTAAGTGCTCAATAAATGCTGGTTAAAGGAATGAATGCGTCTAAGAATGAATGCTCACATGGCTTGCTCCCCTGAGGGCAGGACCATGACTTTTTCTTGTGCATTCTCCACAGAATTAGTACACATCAAATGCTTTATAAAGACTCATTGATTGTATGAGCTATTCATTGCTGCATAACAAATCACCCAAAATGTAGCAACTTAAAATGAACATTATCGGATATAGTTTCTGTAGGTCAGAAATCTGGAAGTAGCTTTACTTAGTTAGTGAGTTTGGCTTGGGGTCTCTTAGGAGGCAGCCGTCAAGATGTCAGCCTGGGCTGCAGTCATCTGAGATCTGAACTGGGGCTGGAGGGTCTGTTTTCAAGATGATTCATTCACATTAACTATTGGCAGGACGCTGTGTGCCAGTTGTTGTTCTGGGTTCTAGGGATTGTAGGAATGAGTGAGAACCAGCCTCCTTGTACAAGGTCTGTGTGTGTGTGTGGGGGGGGGAGGGTAGGGGGAATAAGGAGATCAGACAGATATGAAAAGAGGTAGTGTCTGTAAAGTTAAACAAATACCATAATACTGGAATCATAGGTTTTTTTTAAAAAATTGCTCTGCTGTAATCCATATTCCTGGCACAACACTTCAGATATGTGTATCACAAAAAGAAAGTCTCCTTTTCTCCTTATTCTACAGCTATATACTCCTCCAGCTCAGAGAGGTCAGACAATTAAGTTCACGAACTGATTCTAGAAAAAATGCTATACACACCTCATTGCTGAATATCACCATGGTCACCTTCCAAGTACGCCCCTTGGGAAGTTATGCGCTGACGTCAGTGCCTAGCCTACCCTTCAAAGCAATTTCGGAGCTCTTTTCCTGGAATGGCCATCGTTGTGCACAATTAAGTCTGCAAACTCATCCTAGAAAAAGTGCTTTATCTGGGACCTGTCTTTGCCACCAGACGGTGTGCCCTGCAGCAGGCAGAGACTGTGCTGTATCTTCCTCTCATGTCTCACATGATGCCTGGCAGAGTGGGTGCTCTCCCTCTCTAAATGTTCAGTGACTGAATGACAGTTGCCCCAAGACTCCTCCCCAACACACAGTAGGGAAGGACTGCTAGGAGTCTCCATTCAGAAGTGGGAAAAAGTAGGAAGTTACAGGGCCTCAAAATGGGAGAAATTTCTACCTAGGGGTAATTGGACATAATGCTACTAATTTCACCACTGTCTTTGGGTCAGGACTGTCCTCAGGGGCCCAGCGGTGGGGAAGTTCCATATTTGCACTACCCCTAGAAGTCCCTGGGAACTAGCTGTCCCATCCTCACGGGTTTTCCCCTCTTGTGATGCCAGGACCTGAACCATAAAGGGAGTGGCCCTGGCAGAGTCTCTGAATGCTACAGGAGTTAAGTGTGACCAGAGTCTGGCTACACCAGCCAGGACCTTTTGGACCTCGGAAGCTAAGAGGTGGCATGGCTTTGTTAAGAGTGTAGATCTGGGTGGGTGGGAACTTCCTAGTGTGCGAGGGAAATTGCCCCATCCCCGGAGCTATGGGGTAAGAACTGACCCAGTACTTCTAAGCAGCCCCATCACTGTACCCTGGCCAGGACTGTGGGCAGTTTTTGAGCCCGATTCTCTTGCAAAGCCCCCAGACCTTTAAGAGAGGCCTCTATATCTGTGGCCTCTGTCTCTGCCCCATCAACTTCTCCTTCTATGCTTCACTCAGAAACTTACTAAGGCTCCTTCTGGTCTCAGGTCCAAATGCCCCAGCCTACAACCACTACACCCAAAAGCTCGAGACAAGAAAGTAGAGAGGCTAGGAGCATGGGCTCTGGTTAGTTAGTCAGATATGAATCTAACCCCAGCTGTGTGACTTTGGGTCATTCACTTCACCTCTTGAGCTCCAGTTTCCTCAAACATAAAATGAGGATAAATAAATTTGACATCAAAATTAAGAAATTTGTTCAATGGAAAGCATTATGGAGCTGTTTTCAGAGTGTGGTTCCTGGACCATCAGTATCACCTGGGTACTAGTTAGAAATGCAAATCGCTCCTCCCCTGCTCTGCTGAGTCAGAAACTCTGGAGTGGGGCTCAGATGCCTGTGTTTGGCCAGCTTTCCAGGATAAAGATGGAGAACTATTGCCACAGATAAACTTAGATGGGCAACATATTATGTGAAGATATTTGAAACATCCACATCTAAAAGGGATTACGGTTTAAAATTTACCATCTACTCTTATAAATCAACAAGAAAAATACAGGAAACTCAGGAAAAACTGAACAAAAGAGATGAATAAGCAGTTCACAGAAGGGAAAGCCCAAATGCCTTACAGATATAGGAGGAGGTTCTACATTTCGGGATTAACAGAGAAAAGCAAGTTAAAACAACAATGAGCTACCACTTCACACCCAAACTGACAGGCACAAATTACCAAGTCAGATAATGTAAAACCTAATGAAGATGTGGGGAAATAGTATCCTTTACACCCTGTAGGTGGAGCTATTCTGGAAGAATTTAGTGAAATCTAACACATAGGTGCCCTGTGATCTAGTAATTCTACTCTTGGGTGTAGAGCGCAAAGAAATGTCCACACAGGTCCATAAGGATCATGTATAAACACATTCATCACAGTGTTGTCTGTGGTAAAGAGGGAGGTGGGAGCAACCTGGGTATCCATTTCTGGGGAGATAGATAAATTAAACAGTGGATGCTCAGCTTGAAATATTTTGCAGAAACTGGATACAACAACTAGCTTTTCCCACAGCAACAAAGGTAGACCTTAAAAACACTATGGAGTGAAAAAATGAATCAATAGAATGAGATTCTCATATAATACCATTTATGTAGCATAAACACCCCCACAAAGCATTGTGTATTTATGCTCAAGGATGTATGTCAGCAGATATGGGTGGGTGCTCGTGGTGGGGAGAGAGAAGAAATGTGAGGAATGTGTGGATTGGGGAGGAGGGAATAAAATAAAACATCAGAAGGCCTAGCAGGGACCAAGATGATGGTATGATGGGATGATGATTCGTCACATGGAACTCTCTGGACCTGAAGTCCTAGTTATAGCACTTGAAAATTGATAACAGCCATAGAAGGTTTTGCAAAGTTTTACAAATACATTTTAGTATTTTTACATGAGTTTCTGGCCTTTGTCAGGCCTTTTTCCTTTTAGTCTCTAAATCTTTCCTCAGATGGTGCCCAGTGCTATGTTTATCTGGCCACCCCACCTTTCCAACCTGCCTCCTGACGGCAGACCCCCAGATAGCTATGGAGTCCTGGTATTTCTCATTTGGGGCTTGAGCACACAGCCAGGCTGTAATAGAGCTTCAAAGGGCTAGTCCTCTTCCTTTTTCCCAAAATGAGCTCCCTGAGGGTCTTCTTAACATCCTCCTCCCCAATTCGCATCCCATTGCACCCAGGCAGAACACCGAGTCAGAAAGTATTTGATGTGGCAAGAACAGCATTTACTGAGGATCTATCATGAGCTAAACCCTGAGCTAAGGCCTGGACCTCCATTAATCATCCTGTGAGGTAGATGGGGCTGACCTAACTGGACAGGTGAGGAAACAGGGGGCATACAGAGGCTAGGACACTAACCAGATAAAAGTCTTGGGTCTGTCTGGCTCCATAATCCAAGATCCCAACCCAAATCGAGCTCCAAATCCAAGATCTGAATAATCAGCTTGTTTAGGTCTGAGGGCCAGAACTGAGACCCAGATCACCCACCTGAGCCAACCCTCACAGGAGGAAAAGCTCTTCTCTGCACTGAGGGGGCAACTCCTGCATCAGGGGAGAGGACACTCTGCCATTTACACTCTATGGTAAAAGACCTACTACACTCTTTAGTATGGTCAGTTTGAGGTAATATAAGGAGAATCAGGGGATTCCCTCAAGTCCTTTCCCCTCTTTTTGGACCTCAGTTTCCCATTCTGTAAAATAGGATCAACAGAAGTCTCTGGGTTCAGGAAATTCTTTTCTCATTCGACCAGCAGATGGAGCCCACTCTTCATCCCTTCCTCGGCCTCTGGAAAGCTGCGGAAGGAGTCTTGGGGTGTGTCCAGGAGCTGAGCCTTCACCTCTAGCGGGACAAAGTAGGATCACTGCCCTGCTCTGGGCCAGCAGAGA
This sequence comes from Nycticebus coucang, assembly GCF_027406575.1. Taxonomy (NCBI): domain Eukaryota; kingdom Metazoa; phylum Chordata; class Mammalia; order Primates; family Lorisidae; genus Nycticebus; species Nycticebus coucang. Next base: position 39,036,746 of record NC_069800.1, on the reverse strand, counting down.
GCAGTGCTCTACCCCCAACACTAGTGTCCAGCTTCGCCCATCCCCTGCAGGACGTTCTTGGTACTGCAGGGACCAAGGCCCCGACGGCAGGGACGGCGACCCCCAGGAGGGAAAATCCTGGGCAAAGCAGAGGGCCCTGAGGACGGTGGCCCCACTGGCACGAGTGAGAGCCAGAAGTAGGTTGCAGGGAGACTCTCTTCCATGCCTTCCACATAGGCAGAGGCTACAGGTAGTTGTCTTCGGTGGCGTCACCCCCTCCTCGGGAGTCCTGGGACTCATCGTCATCGTCGTCGTCGGGGGCCAGGGCCTCTATGTCGTGCGTGATGTCTGCCAGCAGCCGGTGGAAGGCCTGTGCCTCGGGCCGCTGTGCCCCGCCGTCGTAGCTGCGCACGGCCGACGCCGACGTGGAGCTCATGCTGCGCTTGATGCGGCCGAAGCTGTCTGTGAGGATGCCTCCCTCGCGGATGCCCACGCCCTCCAGGAAGCCCTCGAAATAGCCGATGTCCTGGTCCGGGATGAAGGGCCGCATCCCTGCAGGCCGAGGGGCAGGGTGATCCCTCTGGGGTTTGCTGCTCTCCCTCCCACGGAGGAGTCACCCTCTCTGGAAATCTGAGTTCAAGTTCCCACTCTGCCACTCACAAGCTGTGTGGCCTTGTCCAAGTTCCTTAACTCTCTGAGCCAGCAAGTAACAACACTGTGCTCAACTCACAGTAAACTGCTCTTATCAGTGTTAATGTTATTAGGATTGTCACAGTCTGTTTATTAGTTATATCACCTTCATTAAAAGATTACTCTGAGCCTCCCTTTCTTCACTTGTAAAACTGAGATAATTGCACCTGTTCTCTCCCCTAAGAATGATGTGAGGATTAAATAACAAGGTACTTAGCAAACACCGAGTGCCCCATAACCATTAGCTGGCTTTTACTTCCACCCTGACTTAAGTTATGTGACTCTGCTACTTTTTACTTTACTACTGAGCTTCAGTTACCTGCAAAATAAGGACAAATCATAGTGTCTACTTCCAGGAACAGAGAGTTTTTTAATGAGCTTGGCATATGGTAACTGCCAAGTGCATGTTAGCTTCTTAGTATTATTACTGTCCTTAGCTCTCTTTACTAGCTGTGTGATCTTAGATAAGTTCCTTAACCTCTGTAAGCCTCAGCTTCCTCCTGGGAAAATGGGAAGAATCACTCCCTTTCCTTGCTCTGCTGTGATGATCCAATGGCTACACCAGGGCTTTATTCTTCTCAATGGCTGTGACAAGCCCTTTCCCCTCTCTGCACCTCCGGCTCCTCATCTGCCTCATGGATCTCAAATACTCCTACCCTGGTGCCTGGCCGGGAATGGCATGGGATAAGCAGGGACCTCAGTAGATCCCAGGGGAAGGTGGGGGCTCACCGAGTAGGAGGAACTTGCGCCGGTCTCCATAGAGCTTCAGCAGCCCTGCGCAGTAGTCCTGGATGGGTAGCCCCAGCCGGTACTCCCGTAGTAGCACTGCAAACTGCTGGATCTCAGGGGGCCCCAGTTTGCTCCGCAACTATGGGGGGGCAACATTCGAGACCAATCCCAGGGAGCAACCCCACTCGCTCCCTGCCTGGAAGACTCAGAGCCTTCTCTAAGGGCATGTGGGTCCCAGCCGTCCTCTGAAAGCCCTTCCATGGCCTCCTGGGGACATCCAGGCTCCTTGGGCTGCATCTAAGAATGGGATGTGGATTCAAGCTGCTTGAGTTCCAATCTGACCCCCTCACTGATCAGCTCTGTGATTTTGGGTAGGTGACAACCTCTCTGACCCTTGCTTTCCTCATCTGCAAAGGGAGGATAATGATGGCACCTCCCTCTTTCGGCTGTTGAAAGGATCAAAAGAAATGATGCCTCAGAGGTTCTTGAACAGTGCCTGGTATACAACAAGAACTCAATTAATGCAAGCTGACATTATTTAGAGCTTTTCACAGCTGGCAGTTTGCTCCCCTAACCTCATCCCCCACCCTGACCTCTGAGGTCTTCTGCTTTGGTTGTGTCCAGGACAATGCACGATCCCCAAAACACCCCTGTGTTTCCTCCCGCCTCCAGGCCCATGCTTGTTCCCTCCGTCTGCCCCAGCTCACGGTGACCATGTAATCCTGTAACTGCTCAAGGCCCAGGCCACTGTGGTCACTGCCACTGCAGTGGGAGCCATGGAAAGAGGGTGTGGACGTGCCGCTGTAACATGCTTCAAAAGTGTCCTGGGAGCCATTGCTGCAGGGACAGGGAAACAGGGCTTTCACTTACCTCTCTCTAGCTCCTCTCCCTAGGGCAGGCTGAAGGTGGGAGGGAACAGTTACTGATATTCTGAGGCCTCATCCCAGACCCGATTTTGGCCTCCAAAGCCCTGTGTAACCTGGCCCCCGCCACCTCTTTCACTATGCTCACCCTTGCCCTCTGCACTCTGGCCACCTGCCTTCTCTGTTTTTCTCTAATACTCCAAGCTCCTCCTCACCTCTGGGCCTTTGTACATGCTGTTCCCTTTGCCTGGAATGCCTCTTTACCCCTCCTTTTTGCTCAACTAACTCTTACTTACTGACAGATTTTATAATAAATATCATCTCCTCAGGAAAGTGCTCCCTGATCCCCCAGCTGGGTTAGACCCTCTGTCAAACATGCTCCCTCAGTCTGCAGTCTCTGCGTGCACATGAAGCCTTTCCAAGTTTCCCCCCAAACATCCTCTCCCTCACCCTCCACTGCAGCCACAGTGGCTTCCTGCTGTTCCTCAAATACAGTCAGCTTCTTCCTGTTCTGAGTTCTTGCACTCGCTGTTCCAGCCGCCTGGAACCGCCGCCTCCGCTTATGCCCCAGGTCTCAGTTCACATGCCACCTCTAAGAGGGCCTCCCGACTCCTCAGATGAGCTGGGGCCCCTCAGCCTCTCTCACGCAGCCCAAGCTTCCCTTCAGTGCAGTGGTTCTCCACCTTCCTAATGCCATGACCCTTTAATACAGTTCCTCATGTCATGATGACCCCCAACCACAAAATTATTTTCGTTGCTACTTCATAACTGTAATTTTACTACCGTTATGAATTGCAATGTAAATATCTGATATGTAACGTGTGTTTTCCAATGGTCTTAGGATTCGTGACCTACAGGTTGAGAACTGCTGCTTTAGTGCTTATTAACATTAGGGATTATTTCTATGAAATGGTGATATTGTAAACCTGGATCAGGGACCTTGGTTTTCTTCATTGGTTGAGTATCTACTATGTGCTGGGTGTGGGTCTTGCCCTCTGTCTTGTTTCCTGCTGTATCTCCAGCACACAGCACAGTGCTTGGCACACAGAGGTACTCGGTAAATATTACCTAATAAAAAGTCAACCTTGGAGGCCAGGTGCAATGAATCCATGTCCATAATCTCTTACATAAAATAGAGTAGGATCTGGGGGCTTCATGGTCACTAGAGGTCCAGGATTTTCTCTTCCTACCCCACCCTCTCCAGTATTGTACTCACAAGGAGCTGCAGCAGCTGAAGTCAGCATCATAGGCATAAGTCCCATCTGTGCGGCAGCTCTCACCTGGGACCCGAAGACAGAGAGACTTTCAGGGGTGGCAAAGCAGGGACCAACATACTTGGCTCCCGGAGGTCCCAACTCCAGCCTCACCCTGGGGTCTAGTCCTGCCCCACTGCCAACCTTGGGCAACTCACCTGCCTCCTCTTGGTCCTCAACTTCCCCAACATGGGGAAAATACCACCTTCCTCTCTACCTCATGGGGTTCTTGGGCATAGTAGATGGAGGAACAGATGAGGGAGAATTTTATAAACTGCATGTGTTTGAGGCAAGACTAAAAAGAAGAATTTTGTGAAGGGGAAGGATCTTAAAACCTTCAGAACAAAGAGGCACCATTTACAGAGAACATTCTCTCTTCCTAGTCCTGCTGTTTCATTTATCCGGATAGTAGCAGCTGCCTTCTGATCTCAGCCCAGTCAGTGTCACTTTCTGGCCCTGACTTCTCAGGTGAGGCCAGGCCCTCATTGTGTGTTCTTGCAGCACAGTCTGTGGTTGTATATTTATTTGTGTCATTAACCTCTGCCAGCCAGGTTGGCAGTGCACGCTTCACGGAGGCAGTTGCCCACCAGGATGTCCTGGGGATTTAGGACAGGATCTCACATAGTAGGTGCTTAATAAGTATTCATCGAGTGAATGAATTTGTTGAGATATTTGTTTGTCATTCTTGTAAGAGCCAATGAACTAACCCAGCTTCCCAATAAGCATAGTTTCCACAGATGGGAAAGCTCTCAGGAGAAATAAGCCAGCTTTCTGTGGCTGCAGCTAGGCACCCAGGGACCACGTGGGGACTGTGGCCAAGGGAATTTGCCTACTGGCCTTGAAGGCAGAAGGAAAGAGGTGAGGTTGTTGCAGAAATAGGTATGGAATTAGACAGACCTGGGTTTGAATCCTGTCTTTCCCACTTACCTCGAGCATTTATTGACTATTCTGAGCCTAATACCCTCATCTGTAAAATTGGAATCAGAGGCCTCAGAAAGTTCTTTCATCCATTCAAAAAATACTTCATGAGCATCTGTGGTGTACCCAGTCCCATGGTAGGCACTGGGGATACAGTGACAGACAGGACAGACAAGGTTGCTACAAGAATTAAGACATGGCACATTGGGATTGTGTTTGTCATACAACTGGTGCTCAATAAATGCCTCTATCAGTCTCATTCTCTCTGAAGTTCTTGATTGCATTCAAGAAGCTATCTAGAAATCTTGGTTTTGACCTAGGGTCCTAGTAGGGCTGGATGGCTCAGAAGTAGACAATGCATGTGCCTCAGCTTCTGTAAAGCAGGGTCATAAGAACAAATGGGAGAGAGAACAGTTCAGCTCTGAGAGGGCTCATTCTGAATTTGGCAACCCAAACCCCTTTGAAGAAGCTATGTTTGAGGCCATTATGAAAGACGACATTCTATTTTGCCTACATATTAGGGGTATGCTGTAATTGTGGTAGAGATCAGGACCCCCAAAGGCTTTCATTGGCCCTGAGTCCTGCAGCATCCTCCCTCCCCTGGCCTTTTAGAATGCTCCACAGGAGGGGAGGCAGGAGTTTGGGTACTTACTGCGGCTGCAGAGCCATGGCCTTTCAGGTGTAGATGTGTAGTGGTAGCCAGCCCGGTCCACACACTCAATGCTCTGGTCCCCATAGATGATCTGGAAGACCTGGCAGATCAATGCGCAGGACTCCTCAGCAGCATCCTGGCCCAGGGAGGAGAGAGAGTTCAGGTCCTCACCAATGATTAGGATGTACCCTGCTTTCTAAAACAGTGCAAAGAGAACCCCTTCAAATTGATTTTGAAGACATTTTCCATTAAGATTATATGGCTACACTCTGGTCTTGGAACCTCTTTATAGAATCCTCTGGCTCCTGTACCATCAAAAATGCACCACAACTTCTAGAGGATTCATGACCATTCTCAAAGCTTATCAAAAATGAGCCCTAATTTAGTTTAATGTGTAGGTATGGAAGCTGAGGCCCAGAGAGGGGAAGTGATTAGCCAGGACTAGAATCCAGTTCTCCTGTACCTAGGGGGAGGAGAAATAATTAAATGTATCAACATTTCAGGCTCTACATAGTTACTGCCATATTTAGATATGAGCTTCCTGGCATCCAGTGCAAAAATGGAAGCAAGGGTGAAAACAGAAACTTCAGTCCCTGGTAGAAGGAAAGAGTTTGACTGCAGATTTGAAGAGGGATTTACCGCTTTAATTTACCTCTTTATGCCTTTAAGCAAGACATATAGAAAGACAATAACTGATAAAGGGACCATCTTCATGAAGCTGTTCCCTATTTATGTCTCTAAAAAAGCTCAAGATATGAATTAAAATCTAACTCAGGATAGGCATTTTGAGATAGTGGGGGTGCACTAATCATTACAGGATTGATCCTTATAATAATCCTACAGAATGGACAGGGAAGAGAGGATCCTTATTTTATACTTAAAGACACTGAGGCTTAGAGTGGTTAAGTGCCTTGCCCAGGCTCACACAGAAGGTTCATGCTATCAATTAATACTGGCACCCAGGTTTTTCGACTCTTAACTCCTATACCCTCCTCAGGACCAGGATGCCTCACTAGGAGGTTAGAGGCTCAGACACACCTAGAAAGCAATTCTTATTTACTCATTCCACAATTATCACAGAGTCCTATTGTATGGCAGGCACTGGGCCAGGCTCTGTACCCCAAAGCCCTCAGTCTAGTGGGATAAACAGGGCACACTGTTGCCTTTGTACACGTATGGAATCTGTTTCCAGGCTTTTCACTTTGCTAACTCCTTGCTCTTCTTCACATTTCAGTTTAAACGGCAAAAACTCACTTTCCCTACTGAAAATGGATCTGCTCCCTCATTCTCTATCACTGCAACCTGCTTGTTTCCTACTAGGTCTCAATGGTAAGGTGTAATGATTTGATTTGCATCAGCTCATCCATTCTCTCCACAGATACTACTGAGCACCTGTTACATGCCAGAACCTGTTCTAGGTGCTAGGGGTACCACACTGAACCACCCAGAACACACAGGCCTCTTGCACTGTACAAGGACTGGCAGGAATGAAGTGGATAAAAGGGAATTAGTGTGCTATTTAACTGGGTATTTGGCACACCTCCTAGGGAAGGAGCATAACTGCAACTTGGACTTTACCTAACAAACACAAACAATGTGACCTAATCATCTGCACCCTCATATTGATCTGAAAAAAAAATTATAAAAATAAAAGGGGAGAATGGAAAGGATGAGGTGAAGAGGAAATGGGAGTGGGAGCTGGAGCATGAACGGCCTTGTAAACAATTAGAAGGACATTAGTTTTTGTTTTTTTTTTGTAGAGACAGAGTCGCACTGTACCGCCCTCGGGTAGAGTGCCATGGCGTCACACGGCTCACAGCAACCTCTAACTCTTGGGCTTACGCGATTGAAGGACATTAGTTTTTACTATTAGTAAAAAGGGGAGCCACCGGAAGATTTGAAGCAGTGACAGGATGTGACTTATGTGTTAACAGAGACACTCTGTGTGGGAGAACAGACTGTAAGTACTGGCTGAACCAGTGAGGAGGTGACTGTATGATCCAGATGAGAGAAAATGGGGCATAGCCCTGGGTGGGGACAGTGGAGGGTGGGGAGAAGAGAAAATAGGATTTACTGACAGAATGAATATGAGTGGGGGAAGTGAAAACGACAGAGAAAGAGAGAGGGGAAGAGAGGGAGGGAGGGAGAAAGGGGTGGGGAGCCGAGGATCACCGCAAGATTTTGGCCTGAGCAACATAAAGTTGGAGCTGACATTAACCTAGACAGGGAAACCAAGGGAGTAGCAGGTTTAGGGGAGAAAACTGGAGCTCAGTTTTGGGTGTGTTAGGTTTGAGATAGCCATTAGATCTTCCAATAGAGAGGCTGAGTAAAGATTTGGTGAGATGAAATTTGGGGAGTTCTCCGTGTCTTAAAAACCATGAGACTAGAGATCATCCAGAAATGAGGAAATAAAGGAGGACAGAGGCCAGGGACCAAGCCTGGAAATGCTCCAACTTCAAGAGTCTGGAGAGAAGAGGAGGAGCTAGCTTTTGAGGAGAAGCCAAAGAGGTAGAAGAAAACGCAGAAAAATAAGAGAGCTAGAAGCCAGTGAGAAAGTGTTCCAAGGGGAGGGAGACTGCTACCGTGTCTTGAGTTTCCTGGTTATTACCCATCTCACTCTCTAGACAGGCACCATGTCTATTCTGTTCACCACTGTTTATATACAGAGGGAACCGGTGGTCTGGGGCTAGAGGAAGAAGTTGAAGTTAGACTGTGAGCTCCCTAAGGAAGGTCTTGTTCACCTCTGCATCTGTAGCACCCAGCCCCATGCCTGCCACATAGTTGGCACCCAATAAACACAGTCTAATGAATGAAAGCAAGGGTAAATATGGAAGATGGGGGAGCAGGTGGCAAGGCAGGTATGGCAGGAAGGCTTCTGCCCTGGTGACCACTTTAGTTACCAAGAGTAGCAGCTCTGTCTGCCCTGGGTGGGTCTGAATCTTAAAGGCACTACCAGCATTCTGTGTGATCTTGTCTACCTGATGCTTGGATCTCAGTTTCCTTCTCTATAAACTGGGGACACAACAGTTGCCTCTAGAGGTTGCTATGAGAATAAAACGAGTTGATGCTGTCCCATGTCAGGCGTGAGTTGGCACTCAATTCATGCTGGTGATTAATGAGCTCTGTCACTGTGGCGGTGCTAACATTGACAACCCTGGAGAAGTAGCAAGACTGGAGGCGGGGTTAGATCTAATCTGTTTTGGCCATTTTGAGTCTCGTCCCATTCGTGAAGTCAGGGGATGTCCTGGAGGTGTCCAGAGCTGGAGTCTAGAAAGCATTAGGCGTCATGAGGACGACCGAGTGGATCCTAAGGAGGGACAAGGGAAAAGGCAGGGGCAGACCCCAGGAACCTCGAGAATGGGACGGGGAGGGGATGGAGAGAGGGCCGGGGGCGGGGAGACAGGAGAAGCAGCGTCCTGGAGGCAGAATTTTGGAGCGTGGGTTGCCCGCGGGCTCACCCTGTTGGCCACAGCCAGGATGACCAGATTGCAGTAGGCATCTGGGCTGGGGTCCTGCGGGTCCAGCGGGTTGGGGCCCGGGTGGCGCCGCTCCCAGCTGCCGCCGCCGCCGCCCGCCTGCCTCCGCTCCCAGCTGCCGCCCGGCTTGCCCGCGCCGCCGCCGCCGCCGCCGCCGCAGTGCCGCCGCTCCCAGCTGCCGCTGAAGGTCTGCCGCCGCTCCCAGCTGCCCGACGCCCGCACCCCGGAGCGCTGGCGCTCCAGGCTGCCGCCGCCGCCGCCCGCGGCCCGGGCCTCGGCGCCCCCGCCCCCGCCCCACGCCATCCGCCAGTCCAGGCTGCAGATGGTGTGGCGCCGCTCAGTGGTGCCCACCCGCCGCTTCTCGGGCGCCGCGCCCGGCGGGCCTGGGTCACGTCCTGCGCCTCCAGGGCTGGCGTCCACACCGGCCGGCACCGGGTCCACGCCCAGACCTAGGAGAGTCCGTGGGGGGGACCATCAGCTGCAGAAAATGGGGGCTGAGAACGCTACCAAGGCCAGCTGGAGGACCCAACCCCGCCTCTCTGGGGTCCCGCCGCCCCCCTGTCGGCCCTGGCCTCGGGAACCCCCAGCTGGCTTGAAAGTAGAGTTCCCGCTTCCGCTGTACTCCGCGTCCATACTTTCCACCCCGCCCCCGACCTCAGTTTCCACTCTTGCTTCTGACTCCACCCCTGGCCTCGGTGTGGTCGGGCGTTTCCGATGTCATATCCAATGTCGCCCTGCTCGCCTCATATCTACTCTCCGACCTGAGGCTGGTGGTAGGCTGGCTGTCCGCTCCCTCTGTAACCTTAACTTGGATTCCTATTTCCCTCCTGTCCTCAGCCCGGCGTGGTCTGACACCTCCCACCGCGAGCTCCGCCCCTGGGCTATGGCCACGCCCTAGTCCAGACCCCCGCCCCTAGCCTGAGCTCCGCCCCCGGGCCATGGCTACGCCCCTAGCCCAGACCCCGCCCCTAGCTTGTCTAAGCGGTGCGGCGAGTTCGAGCCTCGGGTTTCTGGCTTCTCTCCCCTCAAGCGCTCCGCCACCTGCCTTCAGGATAGTGGGTCACGCTACGTACTCTTCAGAATCAATCTCAGACTCCGTCTTCTTGCATAAGGCATCTTTGGCCTGCCCCCTAATCTCAGGGCGTGTGGTCAAGGCTTTTCCATCTTTCCCTTACTCAGCCTCAGGCCCCGCCCTGCCGCAGGTCACGCCCATTCTCCTCCCCTCTCCTCTCCTGGCCAGCCCCACCAGCCTTACCGGTCTTAAGCACCAGCAGGTGCAAGGCGTCGTCCTGCAGGTAGGAGGCTGCCGCGATTTCGTGAGTGGGGATACGCAGGATGAGCTCCTCGTTGTCCCGCCAGGTGAGCAGCAGACAGCGTGCAGACAGGCTCAGGATGCTGTCCTGCTCCGCTGTGGTCTTCAGCGGCAGCTCCTTTAGCTGCTGCAGGGAGGTTCGGTTCTCCTGAGTTCCCTGGGGGCCGTGGATAGGAGAGGGAAAAAGAGACCAGACCCTTTCCTCCTCCCTCCCCAGAGCCTTACCCTGGCTGTGTCCAGCAGCTGCAGGAGTTCATCCCGACTGGAGGGGTTCAGTGAGGAAGTCACCCAGGTGAGGTGGCCCAGGAACTGGACAGGAAACAGGGTGGGGAAAGGGCAAAGAAAGGTCACCCGGAAACCTTGGCGGACACTGGTTTCCTCACTGACAGCAGTGAGGACAGATTGAAATAGAAGTATTCGAATGAATGATCACCTGATAATAACTTTTACTGACCCCATAATAGAAGCCAGGCACAGTTCTGAGCACTTTCTATGTAGTCTCTTACTCATCCTCACTTTAAGGATAAAAACCTTGCCCTTACTTATTTAGCTAAATGAGTAAAACTGGACTCACCTGCCAGAGTCCACACTCTGAACTGCCAGCTTACATTACCTTAACACATAGTCATTTGCCTGTAAGATTTTGTAGGGAAGCAAAAGTCACTATAATAGCTTGAAAGAACGGACCACCTATGAATTTCCTCTGGACTGAGTAGCTCTCTCCACCCCAAGAATCATTGTCAAACTGATTGCCAAATCCCTTGCCCTTTTTATGGTCTTGTTGCAGAAGTCAAATGGGAAGAGAAGTATGTTATATTAAACTAATAGATTATTTTGTCAGAAAAATAATGCTGTCAATCAACATTTTTTTCAATTTTAGTTATAGCCTAATGTCACTTAAAAGTTATTCAATATAAAAATTAACTATTTTCATCATTTTTAGTTGTATTCTTCTATGTGAATTCCACCAAACTTTTCCTTTCTATTTTCTTTGAAATTTCAGTCCATAATTTTTAAGTGGACTTAACTTTTTTATTTTTTTGAGACAGAGTCTCACTATGTGGCCCTCAGTAGAGTGCCGCAGTGTCATGCTCACAGCAACCTCAAACTCTTGGGCTTAAGCAATTCTCTTGCCTCAGCCTCCCAAGTAGCTGGGACTACAGGCGCCTGCCACAATGCCTGGCTATTGTTTTTCGTTTCAGTTGTTTAGTTGGGCCGGGCCGGTTCCAACCTGCCACTTTTGGTGTATGTGGCTGGCACCGTAACCACTGTGCTATGGGCACCGAGCCTAAGTGGACTTACTTGTTAGCTTTTCTGTCTGAATAGGATTGGCAGATAAAATATAGGATGCCAATCACATTGGAATTTCAGATAAACAACAAAAAAAATTTTAAGTTTTTTAGTACCTTTAGTCCCCATGAATATTTGAGACATAATTATGCTAAGAAAGTATTCATTACTCATCTGAAATTCAAATTTAGGTGGCTTATTTGCTAAATCTGATAACCCTTTCCCTATAATCTTCCTTGGCTAAATGGGGATCCCTGATTGCTCCTTCAAGGTGTTCATGAAATAGAAGTAAAGCTCTCAAATGGTCCTTTGTGGGTTCCTGTTAACCTGGATACTGTCTGAGTAACAAGATTGCTGTGGTAAAATCTCTAAGTTAAAGTGTGAACGTTGTCAGAATCAAAATGGAGTCACTTGGGCTCATCGCCTATAGCTCAGAGACTGGCTGGTTCAAACCCAGCCCAGGCCTGCCAAACAACAATGACAACTACAACAAAAAAATAGCCAGGTGTTGTGGCAGGTGCCTCAGCTACTTGGGAGGCTGAGGCAAGAGAATCGCTTAAGCCCAGGAGTTTGAGGTTGCTGTGAGCTGTGATGCCACAGCACTCTACCGAGGGCCACATAGTGAGACTCTGTCTCAAAACAAACAAACAAAAGAAGAACAACAACAAAAAAACCAAGATGAAGTCACTTGTGTTAAAATCAAAACAAAACCCAGAAGATATTATAGAGCCAGGGAAGGCCATGAAGCAAGAGTTCTCATGCATAAAGGCCTGATAACAAGAACTATCACAAAAAACTGCAAAGACCACAACTTTGTACAAAGGCCATCACAAACTTACACACAAAACAATACTTCTGCAAAGACATCTGTACAGCAACTGTCTGTTCAACCTCAGACCAGCACCAGCCTAGTTATTGATCTCTGTAACCAGTGATAATTATCTCAAAAACAATTAGGGTATTCTCATTTTTCCTTTAAAAGCCTGCCTTCCTTTACTTCCTTGAATGCCTTTTCTCGAATAAACATTTTCTATGAGACAGTCTCCCTTCGTGTTTGGTGTTTAGGTTGACAGAAGATAGAGCTTTTTGGTGCACAGAACCTTCTCCCATTCACTCTCCCCTGGGGGAGGTGTCCAGCTCCATGCTGAGATGGGAACACTGAGGCGCAGGATGGAGGTCATGCTGCCAGTACACAGCATAAGGCAGAGGCTAGGCCAGCACCAACCCAGGGCTCATCCTTTGAGGCACAACTTCTCTTGTGTGAGACAGGGCTGGCCAGGGGTTGGTGTCTGGAAGTGGTGAGGTCTCTCCTCAGCCCAAGGTTGTTCGCACCCTTCCCCTTCCCACACGCACCTTGACCTCCTTCTCCAGGTAGTCACACAGCAGAATCTGGGGGTCGATGAGGTAGTCAGGGGGATACAGGGGCATGGAGTGCAGGGGCCGGCGGCTCACACTGCTCCTAAAGGCTGCCTGGCGCCCGGCCTTGGGGAACACCAGTCTTCGGATAGGGGATACAAAGCCCTGGGGGAGGACAGGGGAATGGCAGTCATAATGAACATTCGCCATGTTCACTTTAACTTATATTACCTAATTTAGTCCTCAAAAAAACTCCACAGAAGGGGTACCTCTGCGATCCCCATTTTATGGATGAAGAAACTAAACTCCAGAGAGGGAACTAGCAGGTAAGTAGTAGTGGTGGAACCAATAGTTCACCTTGGATAGTATGGGGCCTAAAACTTCCATTCTAAACACCCAGGTGAGGTATAGCCTCTGCCAACCAGGTTTAAGGAATGGGTCTAGGTTGGGGTGAATACGGAAAAATATTAGGATTCATTGTGGCTAAGTGGTGGGCGCATAGGTATTTGTTAGGCTGCTCTCTATGCTTTCCCAAAAGTTAGAAATAATAAGTACACTTATGTATAATCCAGGGGTACCTGCACAAAAATGGCCTGGTTCAAGGTTAAAATTACAAATTTCAGGGCCCTGGATTAAACCTATAGAATCTAAATCTCAAAATAAAGACTGAGCACACTCCAGAGCCACAGCTCTCAACAACATGTGGTCCCTGGGCCAGCATTGGCAGCAGCCTCACCTGGGAAGTGAGAGAAATGCAGATTCCTGGGCCCCTTCCCATGCCCACTGAATCAGAGACTCTGGAAGTAGGGCCAAGCAGTCAGGTTTTAACATACCATCCAGGTGAATCTGAGGCACACTCATGTGTGAGAACCATACTTCAGAGCTGTTGCTCCCAACCCTGGCTGTGTAGTTTAGAAATAAATATATTTCTAAAACTTCAGTTGTCCAGGCTACACCCCAGACCAATTGAATCATAAATTCTGGGACTGGGGCCAGGTGCTGTGGCTCTCACCTGTAATCCTAGCACTCTGGGAGGCTGAGGTGGGAGGATCCCTTGAGCTCAGGAGTTCAAGACCAGCTGAGCAAGAGCAAGACCCTCTCTCTGCTAAAAATAGAAAAAATTAGCCTGGCATTGTGACCACTGCCTTTAGTCCAAGCTCCTCGGGAGGCTGAGGCAGCAGGATCACTAGAGCCCAGGAGTTTGAGGTTACAGTGAGCTATGCTTGTATACTTCACTCCAGCCTAGTCAACAGAACAAGACCCTCTCTCTTAAAAAAACAACACAAAAGCCTCCTTAGGTAATTTCAAAGGGGATCTTAAGCTGAAAACCACTGCATAGAATATGTGGTCTGATTATTTGGCTCTTGCATCATGGCAAGACAAGTATAAACAAAACAACCCCACTGCCCTCAAGGAGCTCATCTTCTAGTTTGGGTAAGCAGACAATACACAAGTCCACAAATGCATGCATTCATTCACTCATTTATTCATTCAGTGAACATTGATTCATACCTGTCTGGCTGGGCCCTGTGCTGGGTGCTGGGTATTCAGGGGAGACCTGGATGACCCCATGCTGGCCTACAGGGTTTAGGATAAATGACCTGAACTAGTGAATCATAAACTTTACTGTGTCCATAGTTCTGATTCAGCCGGTCTGAGTTAGGGCCTGAGATTCTGCATTTCTGAGGAGTTCCCAGCAGACACCGATGTTACTGACCTGCAGGCTACCCTCTGAGTAGCCAGGATCTAAGCCATAGGCATCAACCTGGTGGGTGGGGCTGTTAGAAACTGCTCAGAAACTGGGGGGGAGACCCAGTGATCTGTGTTTTAACAAGCTCTTCAGATGATTCTGATGTATCTCAGCTCATTTTAGAACTAGTGTCATGGAGCCTGGATGTGGTGTGCAAATGCTCTGAGAAATGAGAGAGAATGCTGGGAGGAGGCATGCTGGGCAGAGGGCACAGTTTGTGTGAAATTCTGCAGGCTTCAAAGGCTGGGTCAGAGTGAGCCTGGGGAAGCCGTTTATCACAGCTGAGTTAGGAGATGAACAAATCACGGAGGCCTTGAATGCCAGCTGCGGAGCTGGTACTTGATCTTGCATGTGTGAGTGTGAGTATTTGTCGGTAACCCTGCCCACCTCTCCAGCCTCACTCCCACCCTCTTTTTCCCAGCTGCACACCCGTCTTCCAGTCCTTCCTACTTGCTGCGTTCCTTCCCCTGGTTTGCACATGCTGTTCTTCTGCCCCAAACACGCTTCCTGACTCCCATCCATCAGCTCTCAACTCAAACTAATCAGTATAGGGCTCTAATAGTCTATCTTCCAGTACTGAGTATAGCTCCTTTTATGCAATTTAACATAATTTATTCATTATCTTTTTAAAAAAATTAATAGTTGTTTCCCCCACCAGACTGTCAAGTCCAGGGAAGGAGCAGGGTCCTTATCTGACTTTGCTTATCTCTGCGTCATCACCAGCACTGGGCACAGTGCCTGACATACAGTAGGTGCTCAATACATGTCTAGTGAAAGGATGAAGGAAGAGCATGTGTGTATGTTTTGACTCCCTGTGAGACCTTCACGATTCATGTAGACAACTTTGAGAACAGCTCCTATCCAGATTTTCTCGGGGGAAGAGGGATCTGTGAGGATGGGGGGGTGACATGGAAGTTGGGATCTGAGCAGCTCCCTGAACCCCAAAGACAATCAGTGAGATGCCCAGAGAAACATATTAGAAAACCTCTCAGAGTCAGGGGTGGTGGGGGAGTGATCCTGAGCTGAGGCCTCAGGAATGGGCCTCTGTGTAAAGATGGGGAGGGGGCGGGGGACAGGTGGGAAAGACTCAGCCTGCATAGGCAATCTCCTAGCACAGAATTGCCCTGGCTGAGGTCCTTCTGTCTGGAGCAGTGGAGAGCAGGGAAAGGGTCTGCTGGATTTCTGTCTGTCCCTCTGTCTGAGAAGCTGCAGGAAGCAGGTTTGGAGTATCTCCCCAGCTGACTGGCTAGTTTGGGGGAGGGTCCCTGTCTGTCCATCCCAGGGATGGCAGAGGCCACTGAGAATGGAGAAACAGGAAAAGGGAGTTTAGAGCCCAAATGTCTGGCTGTCCAAGGGTGGAAAGGAAGGTCCTTCCAAATAAGAAGAAAGGCACTGCTTATGCCACCCACTGCCCGCCTTCCCAGACTGTCCCCCTCCCCAGCTTCGGGGACATGGCCCTACCCTGCATCCCTCCCAGCCTCCCACCTACCTTTTTCCCTTTCTTGACTTCATATTCCATGGTGAAGCGTCCCCTCTGCTCCTGCCACCCTCCTGGCCACCCCCTCCACCCCCTACCCCAGTTCCTTTGTTCTTTTTCCTGCCTGGTCGGAAACTCCACCAGCCCTGGAGTTCCTGCCCCTCCCTTCTGATGGGGGGGTGGCAGTGGAGGACACAGCCTTGAGCCCCTACAACTGAAGGATGGGAGCCCAGGCAGAGCAACCAACTTGGGGACAAACGCTCCCGGCCTCCAGCCAGGAGACCTGCTGTTGAGGGTGCTTGGGAGCTGGGTAGGGTTGGGAAAGGGCCCCCCAAATTCAGAGTCATTAGTTTAGAAAATTCCAAGTCTCTGCCCCATTTTTGTCACTGACCTTTGCTATGTGATCTTGGCAAGGCAAGTCAGTGCCCCCTTTCAGGGCCTATTTCGCTCTCCCCTCTATAAATTGGGAGTAAACATTGTCTCCCTCCCTGGGCTGCTGTTAAGAAATAATAAAAGAGTGGTGGAAAGTGCTTCATAAACTATAGAGAACTGTGTCTAAGCAAGCTATGATTTAAAAAACTTAATCATTGGGCTTGGCACCCATAGCACAGTGGTTACAGTGCCGGCCACACATACCGAGGCTAGCAGTTTGAACCTGGCCCGGACCAGCTAAACAACATTGACAACTGCAACAAAAAAATAGCTGGGGGCTCGGCACCTGTGACTCAAGCGGCTAAGGCGCCAGCCACATACACCTGAGCTGGTGGGTTTGAATCCATTCCGGGCCCGCCAAACAACAATGACAGCTGCAACCAAAAAATAGCCAGGCGTTGTGGCAGGCGCCTGTAGTCCCAGCTACTTGGGAGGCAGAGGCAGGAGAATCACTTGAGCCCAGGAGTTGGAGGTTGCTGTGAGCTGTGATGCCATAGCACTCTACCAAGGGTGACATAGTGAGGCTCTGTCTAAAAAAAAAAAAAAGGAAAGAAAACAAAAATACAAAACTTAATCATTAGTATTAAGGGAGGCAGTATTCATGGTCTTTAGTGACAGGCTGCCTGAGTTTGGGTCCTGGCTTTGCCACTTAGTAGGGTTATTACCTTAGGGACGTCCTTTAATCACCTGTGACTAGATTTTCTTATTTATAAAATAAATGTAATATTCCTTGTTAGTGTAGTGGTGAGAAAGAAAAGAAACAAACAAAAAAAACCCATAATACTAGTTTGATTTCATAGTGACCTTGTAAAATTAAATGTACTTACAAGAGCTCTTGGCATATAGGACATTCTCAATAAAAGCTATTTAACAGTCTAGCAGGCATCCTCAAACTGCGGCCCACGGGCCACATGAAGCAGTATGAATTGTATTTGTTCCCATTTTGTTTTTTACTTCAAAATAAGATATGTGCAGTGTGCATAGGAATTTGTTCACAGTTTTGTTTGTTTTTTAAACTATAGTCCGGCCCTCCAACGGTCTGAGGGACAGTGAATTGGTCCCCTGTTTAAAAAGTTTGAGGATGCCTGGTCTATAGGTTGTCGACCTAAATAACAGAGAGGCTCTCCAAAAGAAAAGCTGGGCTGGCTGGGTGCCATAGCTGATGCATGTAATCTTAGCCCTTTTGGAGGCTGAGGCAGGAGGCTAACTTGAGGCCAGGAGTTTGAGACAAGCCTGAGCAAGAGAGATACTTCATTTCTATAAAAAATAGAAAAGAAGGGCGGCGCCTGTGGCTCAGTCGGTGGGGTGCCGGCCCCATATACCGAGGGTGGTGGGTTCAAACCCGGCCCCGGCCAAACTGCAACCAAAAAATAGCCGGGCGTCGTGGCGGGCACCTGTAGTCCCAGCTACTCGGGAGGCTGAGGCAAGAGAATCGCTTAAGCCCAGGAGTTGGAGGTTGCTGTGAGCTGTGTGAGGCCACAGCACTCTACCAAGGGCCATAAAGTGAGACTCTGTCTCTACAAAAAAAAAAAAAAAAATAGAAAAGAAAATTTAAAAAACTAAAAGAAAAAATAAATAAATAAAAACTAGAAAGAATTAGATGGGTGTGGTGGCAGGTGCCTATAGTCCCAGCTACTGTAGATGCTGAGGCAAGAGGATCTCTTGAGACCAAGAGTTTGAGGTTGCTGTGAGCTATGACACCACAGAACTCTACTCAAGGGTAACAGAGTGAGACTCTGTCTCAAAAAAAGAATTAAAAAATAAATAAAAGATGTTAACCAGTGTGATGAAAATGTGTCAAACAGTCTATGAAACCAGATTATGGTGCCCCATGATCACATTAATGTACACAGCTATGATTTAATAAATAAATAAATAAATAAATAAATAAAACAGTAGCTATTTCCTTGGGAATAAAGCACTACAATGGTAATACACACAATATGGTAAACTATGTGTATATTCAGGGAGGTAAAGGAAGACAAAAATTTTTTTTTTTTGTAGAGACAGAGTCTCACTGTACTGCCCTCGGGTAGAGTCCCGTGGCGTCACATGGCTCACAGTAACCTCTAACTCTTGGGCTTTACGCGATTCTCTTGCCTCAGCCTCCCGAGCAGCTGGGACTACAGGTGCCCGCCACAACGTCTGGCTATTTTTTTGTTGCAGTTTGGCCGGGGCTGGGTTTGAACCCGCCATCCTCAGCATATGGGGCCGGCGCCCTACTCATTGAGCCACAGGTGCCGCCCGGAAGACAAAAATTTTTAAAGGAAAAACAAGAAGAATTACATAATCATTTTGAAATAATAATCCTTGGCTACAAAGATCAATAACAAGGGTGACGGCAGTCCAAGGTTAAGCAAGCAATTGCTAGGCAGGTGTCCTTATCGAAGTATTGTGTGTGTGTGTGTATGTGTGTGTAAGGTTGCTATGGCCTTTGTGCAAGGTTGTGCTTTCTGTACAGTCTCTCTTATTGTCAGGCACACAAGGGTGAGAGCCCTCTCTTTGTGGCCTTCTCCCCCATCTCTGCTGGTCAAGGTTTTCTTAACAGTAGTGACTCTGTTTTGACTCTGACAACTTTTATAAAATCCTAGCCTATTTTACTCTCGCAGGAGACTATTATCAAGGCCAGGTTTCTTTTGTGGTTCTGTACTGAGCACTTTACATGTTTCGTTTCACTCATTCCTCACAGTGTTGGGGTATCACCATCACCTATTATACAGATTTTAAAAACTGAGATTCAAGTGCAGAGCTTGGCTCAAGGAGGTTACACAGTGAATAAGAGGAGGACCTAGGATTTCTGGCTGGTCTGGACCTGAAGCCTAACATTCCTTACCTTTAGGACCTATACACTGCGCATGCACTGCCCAGGACAGTTGGAAAGGTTCTGAGTGGCTCAACCATCCGTGCTTTGGCATGACACATAGGTTCTGGAGGCCCAAGCTTTGGAAGTGATTTGCTGTCTGACCTGGCCCCTCTCAGCCTCAGTTTTCTTGGCTTTCCAGTGGGAACGGTGATCCCCAAATGCCTGCCTTCCTAGTCAGAGGTATGCCAAAGAAGGCACAAGCCACAGATGAGAAAGCAGTTGGTAACTGTAAAGTGCAGGTGTCAATACTTTGGATTGTTTTGAAAGGTTTTTTTTTAAACCTGGGTGCCATTAGAGGGAGGGTCAGAGCTTCCCATTGCCAGGGGGTGAGAGTTATAGAGGGTCCCCAGCCATGAGCCCTTCCCCCTCTTCTTCCCTCCCTGGGAGGGGAAAGGGCCCAGGCTGCTTAGTGCTGGCTCTCACCACTCTTTCCTTCTTCCTACATCCTGCAGGCCACCTCCCAACAGCAGGAAGTGAGGTCTCCCCTCAGCCTGCCGGGCCAACAGGAAGAGGCTGGGATGGCTGAGCCAGTCCCTGCCCAACCTTGCTCTGGGTATCACTTAACCGCTTGAGCCTGTCCAGAATTCCCACCCTTGGAGTGGTAGCAGGGCATGCAAGGTGGTCTCTTGCTCTGGCACCTGCACGACTGACTTTTGCAACCTTTCCCTCCTTCTGGGCCTCAGTTTTCCTGTCTACAACGTGGGAACGTACGTTATTCCTGGCCTAATTACAACGTCACTAAACTGCTGGGAAGCTCAAATAGGACAACACGTGTTTTGAATGCCACTAGCAATGGAAAGCTATTTGAGTATTCACTGCAGTGCAGAGTCATGAACAGATGAAATGCTTAGTAAACGACAGTGGAAGTATCCTTTTTAGTCTAGTAGTGAGTACAAATAAAAAATTTAAAAAAATCATTGGAAATAGAGACAGAGGGACCTAGGTTCAACTGTATGTGACCTTGAACAAGTTACCTCATTTTTCAGAGCCAAAAAAGCAGGATAATCATTGTGCCTGCCTCTGAAGGCTGCTGAGGGATTAAATGGGAACAGAAAGATACGATAACATATATGATTAAAATTAGCTTGTGAATCCAAAATGAGATGAGCGAAACAAAGACCCTGCTCTCAAAGTCTGAACAATACAGTTGTGGCAGATAAAATTCAACTCTTTTGAGCCACCTCCAGTTGATTGGCAGGGGCTGCCTGGAGGGTTGTATAGAGGATCATAAAAACCAGGTCTTCTCCCAGCAGGGAAAAGGGATTGATTATCAATGGATGCCACTGGCAGGAGGAAGAAAGGTGGCAGCAGATGGACCGCGCATATGCTGACCCTGGTCTAGTTAGAAAGACACATAGGCAAAGAACTCTGATAGAACGCAAGCCTCTTGTTTGCAGAAGCCAGATTCAGTAGCCATTCCCCAAGCGTCCATGACAGTCAAGACAAAACCTGAAGGGTGAATGGAAGGAAGATTCCTCTAGGCAGAGGGAACAGCTTGAGCGAACACCTGAGTTCTGGCTGAAAGAACAGATGACCCCACCAAATGTGGCTTAGACAAAAAGGACAATTCCTTCTCTTTCAAGACAAGAAGCCCAAGGTATGCTTTCAGGGCTAGTTAATTGAGCAGCTCAACATGGCCTCAAGTTCCTTATATTTTCTACTTTGCTGGGGTTGTGGACTGAATTGTGACCCCCTGGAACTTCTTCCCATATTTATTTGTTGAATACCCTAAGTTCCAGTACCTCAGAATGTAAAAGTATTTGAAGATAGGGCCTGTAAAAGGTGATTAAGTTAAGAAGAAGTTGTCGGGGTTGCCCTAATCCAATCTCACTGGCATCCTTATAAGATGACATTTGGGCATTCAGAGACACCAGGGTGCTGGTGCACAGAGGAAAGGCCATGTGAGGACATGGTGAGAAGGCAGCTATCTAAGGAGGTAGGCCTCAGGAGAAACCAACCCAAACACCTTGATCTTGGACTTCTAGCCTGTGGAACTGTGAGAAAATAAATTTCTGTTATCTAAGCCACCTGGTCTGTGGTATTTTGTTATGGCAGCCAGAACTGACTAGTACAGAGGGGAAGACGGCAGCAGGGGCCTTGGGAGGAACAGACATGATGCCATCTGGCAAGACAAGGCCAAGGGTTTCCCTTCTTGTGTGTCTTTTAATCATGGCGGAAAACCTTTCTTAAAGACTCTTCCAAAGACTTCCCTTAAGAACCAAAGGACCAGATGCATTAGTCAGGATGTTTGTTGGCTGTATTAAAGACCCAAATAACGATGGCCTAAACATGAGAGATGCTTCTCTCTTCACATGACAGTCAAGGCACAAACAGTTCCGGGTGGGTATGGCAGCTCTAAGTGTCTGGGACCCTGGGGCTCCCTATCTTGCTGCTCTA
This sequence comes from Nycticebus coucang, assembly GCF_027406575.1. Classification (NCBI taxonomy): domain Eukaryota; kingdom Metazoa; phylum Chordata; class Mammalia; order Primates; family Lorisidae; genus Nycticebus; species Nycticebus coucang. Next base: position 39,015,309 of record NC_069800.1, on the reverse strand, counting down.
TTAACTTAGGTTTTGCTTTCAGCTGCAAGATGGCTCTGCACACAGGTGGGAAGAGAACAAGATTCTCCTTTTAAAGGGATGACCTGGAAGTAGCACAAAATTCTACTGGTCACATCTCATTGGCAAGAACTTGGTTCTGTGGCCACGCTCAATTTCAAAGGATGCTGGGAAATGTAGTATTTTATTCTGAGTGGCCACATGCCTAGTTAAAGGTTCCTTTATAGAAAAAAAAGGACTAAGAAAATGCCAGGAAGGCTATGTTAATCAGTGTGATGAAAATATGTCCAGTGGTATATAAAACCAGTGTATGGCGCCCCATGATTGCATTAATGTACACAGCTATGATTTAATAATAAAAAAAATTTTTAAAAAGGGAGTATGAATACTCTAGCAGCCTGTACCTTGCCAGAACTGAGACACATGCCCCAGTCCCCATCAATACAGGTCAGGGAAATTATCTCAAACCAATGGTTTTCAAACTTGGGCATGCATTAGAATCACCTGGGAGGCTTGTCAATAGGATTGCTGGTCCTACCCACACGTGGTTGATTCAGTAGGTCTGAGGTGAGGCCCTAGAATCTGCATTTCTAATAAGTTCCCTGGTGCTGCTGGTCTGGGGCCCACACTTTGAAAACCGCTGTCTTAGGCCAATCATGATTTGCCTCCTGGGGCCAGGTTGGAGTTACATTCCCTGAACACTTTGGAGGGGGACCCCTAGGCAACTGGGGCTCTGCTTACATGAAAGAATGGTGGGAAAAGCTAGAAGTTAGGAAATTCTAACAGAAAGAGGGAGAGGTGGTTTGGAGAGGCCATGTAGGCTAAGTGGGAGTAATGCTGGAGATGGGCCCAGTTCATAAAAAGAGTCAGGCATAAGTGTTTGACCTTTATCCTGAAGGCACCGAGGAGCCAGAGCTGTAGAAGGTTCTAACGCAAGGAAATTCCACGATCAGATTTGCAGAGGATGCCTTAAAGTAGTGATCCTCAAAGAGAAGTCCTCAGACTCCCTCCTACCAGAATCTCCTGGAGAACTTTTAAAATGTAGATTCCAAGGCAAATTTGATCCACCACCACCACCCCACCACCCCACCACCCCCGTTACAGAGATGGAAATCTGTTTAAAACATGCTCCCTCTTTCCTAAGTGCTTCTGATGCACTTTGAAATTCAAGAACCACTGGATTAGAGAGTGGAAACCTTGGAGACAGGGGATCTTAGAGGCAATACCCTCTAGTCTAGAATGTCAGCTCCTTGAGGCCGGGACCATGCCTGTTGGATATGTTTGCTATGCCTACAACTTCGTCTCCCACATAGAATGCAATTAATATTTGTTTTTAGTGGAGTTAGGAACTTTAGTTTGGGTCATGATTTTGTCATAGGTCCATTCTGTGACCTCTGACAAGTATGTTCCCACTCTCATCTCTCTCTCTCTCTCTCTCTTTTTTCCCTTATCTGTAAAATGAGTTTGGAGATAATTCCTAGCAATTTTGGCTCTAGGATTCTTGTTGACAGATTGAGACACTGTCAAATCAACAGGGAAATTTCTGTAATGTCCGGCTCTTTCCCAGGCCTTTCTCTTTTAAAGGAGCCACAGAGATTGTGGCAAGTGGTGCCTTTCCTATCCCTCCTTCTTTGTCTCTTTCCCCTGGATGAGGACAACCAAAACAATAGGACACAAGCAGCACGTACTGAAATGACTTTTAATATCTCATGTTGCAGCAAAATTAAAAATATACAAAAAGTTTGTGGTGTACAAAAGAGTCTCAGTACAGAAACCCCCAGCTTGAAGCCCACTCCCCGTCCTAGGGGAAGCGCAGAGGGGCAAGTGGGGATTGGGGGACTGGGGATGGCACAGATGTAGTAAATACCAGAGGGTGGGGCCAGGGATAAGAAACAGAAATGGATGGGATTAGGGAGGAAAGAGACACATGGAGGGCAGAATCACTTGGAATTGTGCTGACAGAGGAAATCAGCCCCTCAGGCATGGCTAGTGATTCCTGGGGTCAGGGAGAAAGAGTGTAGTGGGGGATCAGGGCCAGGGGTGTTTTGGTGGTACCCCCAAAGGTACTGGGTTCTGGTCCCACCCCACCGCCAACTTGCTGTGTAACCTTGGGCTGGCCACCTCCCATCTCTGGGCCTCCCCTTTCGGTAAAATAGATATTAGATGACTAAACCACTGATTCTCAACATGGGATCCCAGACCTTTAGGGTCCATGAAGGCGGAAATGGGCACCCATGAGTGCTTTTGAGAATTCTGTATTAAGCAATCCAATAGACTACAAACATTCCCCCACCCTCAAGCCCTAGAAGCTAACTTGAAGCCTCAGCAGCATTTATCTGCAATCAGAAGCTCAGCTCGAGTTAATTTAATGTGGGAAAATGAATTCTTCTTTAAGAAATGAGACTTGTTTGGGAGAAAAATTCCCCAAACCATAGGGTCCTCAGGGAAGAAAATAATAAGAGATGGCTCTGGGAATCATTCCCATTTCTTCCAGCTATTTCATGACTGACTCAGAAAACTAGTGGGGTTGGGACTGTGTTTCTACGAGGCCCCTCCAAATTTGGTGCTTTAGCCCAATGGCGATGGGCAGAAGGAGGGTCATAGTAGGTCTGATGGGACTGGGGATTTGGGTAAGAAGGAGATGGAGGCATATCCTTTTCCCACCCAGTGCCTTTCTTACCCCTTCTTTGTCCCAGGGTACCCTCCACTCTGAGATTATTGCAGGTGCCCCTGGGCCCCCACCCCTTCAGCCTGGCCTGGGGGTGCTCTTACAGCAATTGTGCATAGAAAAAGGCCAGGGTTGCTAAGGAGAGGGTAGCCCCCTCATTGTGAGAAGGGAAGGGTGCAAGAAGCCAAGCACAAGGGGTGACCCCTCTGTCCCCTGGGGAGTTCACCTCCAGGAACCAGGCCATGCCTGAACTATGCCTTCCTCTCCACTCCTGCAATTTCCTGCTACACAGTTCTTCCTTCCTACACCTCTACCCCTAGCAACCAAGAACCCAGGAATGTCCTAGCACCCAACTAGGGTGGCAAATTGCAATCCCTTTTCTCCCCAATCTGAGGTCCCAGAAGCCTCTCTGGTTGGGAAGGGGGACTCAGGCCCATCCCCGCTGCTGCCCATGTGGTGTGGCACTCACTGAGTCCCTTCCATCAAGACAGCACAAAGCACTTTAATATAGAAATGACAGCCCCACCCCCACCCCCACATGCCCTACCCCAGCTCAGACTGGGAGGGAGACAGGTAACAAAGGTGTCAGGGGCCAGCACAAGATGGGGCATTTGGGGCCTGGCTTTCAGCCTCATCCTGTACCTGGCTCTCACTTACCCAGTGCAGGTTCTCCCTAACCCGGGGCCCCAAGCTGAATAACTCCAGCCCCTAAAACCCTGGAGTGGGGAGGACGGTGTAGCCCTTGTCAGATGATGGTTCCCAAACCAGGGACCCTGTGGACTCCTAGATTTCCCTCCCTTTTCAGCTGGGAAGGCAGTGGAGTCAGTGCTCAGATGGCCGGGTTATAGAGATTTAGGGGTGGACCAGTCTTGGAAGGAGCCAGGGCTTCCATCTCTGACTTCCCCAGAGGGGTTTCCAGATTCTGTAGGACTCCCCAGAACTTTCTCAACATTTTGAAACAGACATCTCAAATTGGTAGCCTGTAGGCCAAATATGAGTGTTTAGTTTAGCCAGCAAAGCATTTTCCCAAAATTTGAATTTTCATGTCTATAGGCAGGGCACATACTCTTGTGTTTGCCAGAATCCCCACTGCTCTCTATTGTCTGGTACCTCCACCTTTCTTATTTTCATTATCTTGAGGCATTTGAATTTGCGATCCATGCACCCCTTGCCCTAGAAATCCTTTCCCTCACTGCTGAGGCTTCTAGGAAACTTTAGTATTTAGAAGATTGGGCCGCCAGGCAAGGCCTTCCCTGGATATTCCCAGTCTCCCCTGGCCCTGTTCTAGAGACCTGGATGTCCTTAGGCCTCCCCCTCCCTGCCCCCTGCTTTTCCCAACTCTCATGGGTGACACCCCTCTATGGTACACAGATGTAGGTGGCTGGGGGTAAGGCAGATTTTGGGGAGACACAAGGATCAGCAGATGAGGGAAGGGGACAAGCAAGCCTCCCTCGATGGGGAGCCCCCTGCTGGGGAAGGGTGGAGGTCTGCACTGTTCAGCTGGGGTGACAGTTACAAGGCACGTGGTACATCAGTGCGTGGAGGTGTCATGAGGGGTGTACGGTGCTTGGAGAGGTTTGAGGAGCACAGTCAGCAGCCTGGGGTAAAGGGTGGTCAGTTCCAGGTTGGGAGCTCAAGAAAACAGAGAGACAGAAGTCTGCTGTAGACATGGGGACACTGGTTTCCTGGGGTTAGAAACACTGAGGTCAGGGCCTGCCATGTTTGGTACCCAGAGCATCCTGTTCTCTTCTGTTCCTGGCAGAATTAAGATGTACCCGACCACCTCTTATCCCCAGGAAAATCCTGTCACCAACTTCCTGTATGATCTTGAGCAAGTCCATGGCCCTCTCTGGGTCTCACTTTCTCCTGTATCATGGATGTGGGGGGCAAGTGGCTTAAGGAACCGTTAGGGACACTCTGGCAATAAGAACCCAGTAGGGATTCTGGGAAGGACTGAGAATCCAGACTGGCGTTGGGGACAGGGATGAGGGATCTGAGGACTCAGGGGTCCTATGCTGGCAGGGAAGAGAAAGACCGGCTGAGGTAGCTTATGTCAGAGAAAGGAAAAGAAAACAACTGCTTGGGCGGCGCCTGTGGCTCAGCGGGTAGGGCGCCGGACCCATATGCCGGAGGTGGCGGGTTCAAACCCAGCCCCGGCCAAATTAAAAAAAAAAAAAAAAAAAAAAAAAAAAAAAAGAAAACAACTGCTTGAATGAATGGGCCCTCTGTCATCGGACTCCTCTGTCCCAGTGAAACAAAGGGACTGAATAGCAGAGAGAGGGTCCTAGGTCTGGGAAGGATGGAGTGCTGAGCTCCCAGCAGGGGTGCTCTTAAAGGGGTAAGACTTTCCTGAGGGTGAGAAACAGGAGAAGGTACCTGCAGCCTTCTCCTTGGGCTCTTGTACTGTGGCCATTTCTAGTGCTCAGATGTCCCTGCAGACAGAGACCCTGAAGGAAGGTTGTGTGGGATTGAGAAGGTAGGGGATGGGGGTGGGCTGTGGCTTCCCTGCGAGCCTCAGGCCATGCCAAGCACAGCCAGTTCATTCCTGCTCCTGGGTTCTTTGGGCATCTCTGGGAGCTGTCAAGGACTCCCACGTTCCAGCTGGGATTATTTTTACCTTTTTTGTCTAGGATGCTGGAGCAGCCAGATAGGCCATTCTAGGACCCTGGGGAGTAAAATAACTTTCCAAGGGTGACCCTCATTCCACCTCCCTGGGCCTCAGTTTCCTCGTCTGTTAGATGGGTTAGTAACAACTCTCTTGTAGGGATGTTTTGAGCAGGGGAGAGTATAAGAGAAACAACATGGGGTGAAAATTCCTAGTACAAAATTGGCCCTGGAAAAACAGTCAGCAGTCACATCCTCAAAGCTACTATCACACAAAGGCTTTGGCCTGTGTGTCCCTGGCCATGGAATTCAGCCAAATTTGGACAGAGGATAAGAGAGGTGGATGAACCCACCAAAGTTGGCTTGAGTCAGCCTTGGGCTTCTCCCATCACTCTTGAGGCCTGGTTCCTGAGGCTCCTTAGGGATCTGGGAAGTAGAAGAAAGAAGGAAAAGCATTCTTCATATGTTGGCAACAGAGATGCACACAGCGTCTTGGCCTGTGTGCCAGGTTGGGGGATGACTTGTATCACAAGTGTGATGTGTGCTTGTTTGTGTATATGTGTGCAGTCCTACTGCCTTTGGGTTCATCCTACACCTTGAGTGTGGCCCTTTCCCTGCATCCTCAGCAAATTCACCACTACCCATCACATTTTGATGAGAGCTTGTGGGAGCAGCTGTCACTCTGGGTCTCAGTTTCCTATTTCTAACCAAGAGAGGCTGAAACAGGAGGGGCTAAGCACCCTCTAATTTGCATAGTCTAGGATTCTCATGGCTCACCTCACCCCAGGCCTGCATATGTCCTTAACATGCCCTGCTGTCCCCACCCAGTGAATGCACCTTAGTTGGCTTGGGGGGAGCATGGAGGAGGTTCCAAGCTCAGCCTAGAAGCTCTGTCCCCTTACCCCATGGAATTGCTGTCTTCCCTACTCCCATGCAGGACTGGCTGTCAAGGGCAGGGGGAGGAGCCCTGGGTGAGAAGTTGTCAGATCTGAGGCAAAACAAGTCAGTTTCCCAGATGCCGCCCCAGTGAGCCCCATCTGCAAGGTGGCTGTGAGCCAGGATTCATGTCATGTCCCCAGAGCTTTGCTTTTTTTCTCTAGCTAGGAACCAGTTGGCAGCTAAAATGTCTCAGGGGTTCTGTGGACAATTTTGTTTTAGAAAGAAGGCTATGGAGCAAGGTGGACAAAGGCCTAGAGGTCCCATAAGCTCCAGAAGTCTAAAATTGGAGCACCTATTCCTAGAATACTCCATTCACACTGGGTTCTAGAGCCCCTCGTACCCCTGACTATGGCAGGAGGTAGCACATTCCCCACAGCAGAGCAGCAGGGCTATGTGTCCTCACCCTTCTTAAAAGAATGTAGATCAGAGCCACTCCCCAGGACATTTTATCAGCTAAGTGTTCTAGAACTCAATCTAGAACTAAGCATGTCTCTAGAACAGTTCCTCTGCTAAATGTGCTAGGACCTTTTGTATACTTGAGCCCAGGCAGAGATCTCCCTAGATATTTTATCTGCTGTGTTCAAGACCTTTATCTAGAAGAAATGTTCCAGAAGCTCATCTAGAACAAGGAATGGCTCCTTGAAACATTTCACCAGAGGTGTCTGGACCTTCATCCATAACACAGCCCTTGACAAAGGGTGACTCTTGAGGAGCTCCATGTCCATATTCTCCATGCTCTGGATAACAGGGTCTCCTCTCCCAAGTCTTTCACTCATTCTTGCTCTGCTAGGCTAGACCCTGGGGCTCTTTCTTCTGTCAAACCCACAGACTTCCAGCCCCCATCCCACCCTAACTCACTCCTTCTTGCCCGGACTCCAGGCCTCAGGCCTGGCAGGTACTGTGCTATCCCTGTCCACAGATGCTCCAACCCTACCCCACACCTTCCACGGCCTCTGCCATACTTCTCAGAGATTTCCTCCCACCACTGCCCACAGCCCCCTGAGGAGCACAAGGCCTAGGTCACAGACCCCAGATGGTGCCCTTTCTCTGGCAGGTCCAGCAGAGGTGACATTTGGGCAACACCAGGCAGGGGAGAGGGCATGGGGCCCTATGAAAGCAGGACAGCTCATGAGGAGTGTAGCACCAGTTGGTTCCCTGGGCCCTGGTTCAGGGGACTCTAGGGAATGGGCCACAGGCCTGAAAATGGGACCTAGGGCTGGGGCCTCCAAAAGGCTGCCCCTCCCCTGCAAGAACACAATGGCAGGGCCATTCTACCCTTGGACCAATAGATCTACTCCCCTATAGCCTGGTGGCCCTGATATTCTGGGCTCAACACTGTGGCTGATGTAGCGTCAGCCAAGTCTGTCCCTTTTTGGGTGGGGGGAGACCATAGCCTACACTGTGGTCTCATACTCCAGCAGCTCCTGGGAGGTCCCCACACTCCGGTATTGCAACCGGGGAGTGGCAGGCGAGGAGTATTCCAGAGCTAGAATGGTCTTCCGGAGCCGGCGGTCAATAAAATGAGCATCCCATGCTGGGTACTTCTTCCGAGGCAAGTCAATCCGAATGACAGGCCCCTCTGTCCGCAAGGTGCGGGCCACTGGTGTGAGGGGCAAGCCAGGCCGCACCTGGAAGACAGGTGGTGTGGGGGTTCCCGCTCGCTCACCCCCTATGGAGGCCCCATCCCGCTCGGTGCCTGTAGTCCTCGGCAGAGACCTTGGGGGACTTGTGACAGCATCAGATGGTGGGCCACAGGACCCTGGGGACTCCGGGAAGATGCAGCCAGGTGCTTGGGAACCCAGCATGGGCCCATTGGGGTGCAGGAGGCAGTAATAGACACACATGAAGAATATGCCCAGTGCAAAGCTGGAGGCCACCACGCAGACCAGGATGAGTGAGTGGAAGTCGGTTGAGAAGTTGCGGCTGGAGTACCAGAAGCCGGTCAGAGCAGCATTCTCCAGCAGGACGATGCAGTAGTAGAGGGCCATGCGGCGGCGGCTGCGGCCCTCCTTGACATTGAACCAGCAGAAGATGTAGATGATGCCCACCACCATGTTGTAGATGATCTCCTCCCACTTGGACATGCAGAAGTCCGTCTCCCCTTGGATGACCCAGAAGGTCATGACGCACCAATGGGCCACAATGAAGATGCCAAAGTAGAGCTTGTAGACGCTGGCGAAGAGCGCGAATGCCAGACTGCGGGCAGCAATGGTGAACAGGTGCCACAACACCTGGGCCACCGCACCTTTGTAAGACAGTGGCCGCTTGTCATCCCTCGAGTCCCGCAGCACCTTCTGGTAGGAGGCCAACGTCCAGGCCAGGGACACAAGGGAGGCAGAGGTGGACAGGGCTGTGGAGACAGGGTAAGGCCAGGGTGGGCTGGGTTAGGGATGGGTTTGGGTTGGAGTCTGGGGAGAGGGGGAAGGTTCTGGGTCAGGAGCTGGGTTAGAGGAGGTGTGAGGGGAGAGTCCATGGATCAGCAGGACTGTGGGGAAGGTTTGGATGGGGACTGTTCAAAAGCAATGATGAAGTGCCACATGGGACTGGGTGTTTCTGCAGGGGTGGGAGCATAAAGGGAGATGGGAGACAGGTGATTTGGTCTCCATAAAGGTCAACTATAGGACCCTAGCATGGAGGTTTTTGGTGGGAGGGTAGGAAATTAGGGTCCGGGACTCCGGGTGTGGAAGAGGAGGTGAAGAGAGAGTCACAGGGCATGGAGGAGCCAGGAGGGGACCATTAGAAGATGTGGGCCCCCAGGATGAGGTGGGGTGGAGAGAGGAGATCCAAAGTGAGAAGAGTTGTGATTGGGACCCAGTATTCGGGGCAAGGAGACTGAGAATAGATTGGGCAGGTCTGGGTGGGAAGAGCATAGGGTGGGAAGACGGGACATTAGGAGTGGGAGGTTGGCCCCTCTGTCTGTTATAGAAGGACAAAGCCACTGGGGTCCCAGAGAAGGGGTAGAATGACGGACAGGTTCTCTGGAAATTGGTGGAGACCGGGCAGTCCCAAGAGGTGGAGGCTGGGTTCAGGACAGAATGGGGAGGGCAGGGGATTGCCCAGAGGTCTAAGTGGTGTTGATGAGGTCAAGGGCCTCTCCAGACTTGGCAGAAGTAGGGTCAGCTTGGCACTGTCAATGGGAAGGAAGGAGGACAAGAGGAGTGCCCGGGAGGACAGAGGAGCAGTGAGAGGGGGGAGAGCCAGTCCGTCCTCACTCTGGGGGTAAGTGGACCATGGGAGGGGACACGGCTCTGGGGTCTCGAGAGGCCTGGAGGGTGGTAAGGGCAGAAGGGCGAACCTCCCTAAACCCTGACTGGGTAGGCCGTGAGGTGGGCGGTGCACAAGGCGTGTGGAGCGGGGAGAAAAGGCAGGGGCTGCTGGCGGGGCAAAGAGGGGCCGCGCGGGGCTCACCGGGCAGCAGGTCCGGCGCGCCGCCGCGTTGCACCAGCAGGCTGAGCTGCAGCACGAGCTGCGGAGCGCTGCGCAGGAAGGTCTCCAGGAGGCGCAGCATGCTCACGTCGGCGCTTTCGAACAGCATCCGCCAGTAGAAGTGGCGCCGCAACCGCTCCCCGCGCCAGCGGCTCTGCAGCCCCAGGTACAGGGCGCGCAGGTACCTGCGGGAGCGGGAGGGACGCGGGGCTCAGCTCCCGCGCCTCGGGCCATTGGCCGGTCCCACCCGTCCGGAGCCACCTAGCAGGCGCAGGGGGCAAGTCATTCTGCCCTGTGCCTGTTTCAAATGACCATATTGGAAGGATGGCTTCCTGGAGCTGTTGTCCAGGGGCACTGAATAGGCTCATTAGTTTAAAGTACTGGCACAAAGTAAGCCTTTAATGTAGCCCTATCATTATTCCTATAACCGGTTGGGACCTGCTTTCTTCCAGGGTTACTGACACCTGAGAGTGCCCTGAACTTACAGCAGCCCTATTATCATCCCCCACTTTATAGATGAGCAAACTGAGACCCAGAGAGGTATGTCATTCGTCCAAGGTCACACAGCCAGGAACCAGGATTCCAACCCAATCAGTCACGGTCTCAGGGCCCACACTCTAACCACTACACACACTGCCTCATAGGTGTCCTGTAAGCCATGGAAAGTTTTGCTCACATAGATTCCTTAAGGGACAGTCCTTTGTGTCTGGTGACAGCCTGAGTTCAGTTGTCATCAGCGGCTTCCTGGCCTGGTCCCCACCCTCACCTCTGTGTCTGGTTCTCACTATAGGGTGCAAGGAAGTTGCTCACAGACACTTTCTCTTGGCACATGAGACTTTGCAGCTTCTTCTCGTGACACGTCTCTAAACAGACTTCGTGACTCTTTCTGGCTACTCAGAACAGAACATAGGTTCCAGAGCTCTCAATGTCTCCCTCATCCCTGAGCTTTTTTTGCACATCCTGTTCCCTCTGCCTGGAATACCCTGCCATGTCCCTTAACCCCACCCCAGCCCCAAATCTGGATGACTCTTGCTTTTCTTCCAAGGCTCAGCTTTTCTTTCTTTCTTTCTTTCCTTCCTTCCTTTCCTTTTTTCTTTCCCTTTCCTTCCTTCCTTCTTTCCTTCCTCCCTCCCTCCCTCCCTTCCTTCCTTCCTTCCTTCCATTTCTCTCTCTCTTTCTTTCGAGACAGAGTCTCACTATGTTGCCCTGGGTAGAGTGCCATGACATCACAGCTCACAGCAACCTCAAACTCTTGGGCTTAAGTGATTCTCTTGCCTCTGTCTCCCAAGTGGCTGGGACTACAGGCGCCTGCCACAACACCCAGCTATTTTTTTGTTGTAGTTGTCATTGTTGTTTGGCTGGCCCGGGCTGGGTTCGAACCTGCCACCCTTGGTGTATGTGGCTGGTGCCATGCCGAGCCAAGGCTGAGCTTTTCAACATGATTTCCTCCAGAGAGCTTCTGCTGCCCACTCTCCACGTGGGGCAGGGCCTCTCCCAGGCTTTCCTTTGACCTAGCACTTGTCACAGTGGATTGTAACTGCCTGATTATGCTTGCATCTCCCCCGACTGTGAGCACCCCGAGAATGACTGGGTTGGCTGGCTAACTGCTGTATCTTCAGTTCTTACACAAAGTAAGTGCTCAGTCCACGTGCACTGAATGAATGAAGGTGTGCATGATTGCAGATCCGCTGACCTGAATGAACTCAGCCAACCCTACAGGAGGTGTGGAAGGAACTCTGAAGTCCTGAGTTCAGTTCCTGATTTTGCTTATAATTTGCTGTATGATCTTGACAAGACCCTCCCTGACCCCAGTTCATCCCTCCCAAAATTGCTGTGAGGATTACATGGATGAAAAGAAGTGCAGTGCCCATGTAGGATATGAAGGGACCTGTCCACACAGATGTCTCAGAACCCACATAGAGGGCTCCTCCAAAAATGGCTTCCCCAGGAAACCTGGGGGGGGGGGCAATCCCAACACAGATTCAATGACCCTACTGCCTGAATGAAATTGGAGACTCAGGCATTTAGGGGTTTACTTCCAGATGTGGCGTGCTGGCACTTCTAGGACATTATTTGGGAACTGGGCGACAAACTCTGTTCACTGTGTGCCATCAGCCCAAGGGAGGAATCTTGGTGCTCCCTGGAATCTGGGACCAGCTGATACTGAGAGTTTCCCCAAATAAGCATCCTGGTCTTAGCAGCTGTGTGGCCTTCTCTGGGCCTCAGTTTCTCCATCTGTCAATGAAAGGGACGGACTTGGTGACTCTGGAGATCCTTTCAGAGCTAATATTCTTGGACCTAGACACCCCTCAAAATGTGGCCAGGAATTTCCCATTTAGGGCCCTCCTCCTCATCTCTGGGTCATTCTGGCACCAACTGATGGTGGGTGTAGACACACTCTCAAAATGATACATTATAGGATGGGCACCCAGGGTGGGAAGGGGGGGCAGTTCCCTCAGAGGCTGAGTTAAGAAATCAAAGGCCCCTCAGTCCAACTCTCCCGTGCCAGCTGGAATTCCTTTGGCAGTTTCCAGCCTGGTGCTTCTACATCTACGGCTCCTGGACTTCCCGAGATAGGGAGCCCCTGCCTCTGGAGGCAGAGTCCTTGGCGTCTGAGCAGCTCCACAGCTGGATTGTGTTTCTTCTGATGAGCAGAAACTTGTCTTCCTGTATCTTCCATTCCTTTGGCCCCTGCCTACCTGACATCAAAGGGTCTCTGAAGCCACAATTAGTCATTCATGGAGCAGGTATATTTTGACCACCTGCTCTGTGCCAGGCTTTGTGCCCTTGTGTATTTCTCAGTTCCATGGGAGAGAAACAAGGTATGAGGTGAAATAGGTGCGTAAGATGCTTTGGAACACAGAGAAGAGAAGGGTAATTTTGCTTGAGGGAGGGGGTTGGGAGAGCTTTGTGAAGGAAGAAGGCTTTGATCTCAGTTTTAAAGCATGGGTTGGCACTTGGACGCAGACAGGAGGTGGAGGGCATTCCAGGTGGAAGAACCAGTTGATGCGAAGGCACAGTGGCTTAAGAGAACATGGCTTTTTGGGGGGAATGGCCAGTGGTTTGGAATGGCCTGGATATGGGGATTTTAATAGGCAGGGGCACAAGCAGACTAGAATTGTGAAGGGCACCAAATTCTGGACTGAAGAGTTGAGATTTTGTTCTAAATCTGAATTCCATCCCAGAATCAGGGGTGATGTGATCAGCTCAGTAGCTTAGAAAGCATGCTCTGGAGGCTGGTTTGGAGGAAAGCCAGGAGAGGATGGGGTTTGGTCCAGGCCTGCATGACAGGGCGGAGCTAAGGCAGGGGATAGAGGAGGGGCAGAGAGCAGATCTGGAGGTGGCCAGAGGTAAGGGGATAGGGGAGAGATCAGGATGGCCGCAGAGCTTCTGAGGGCCCTAGAACACAGGCCACCTTTCCCGGCTTTCCTCTGCCCTCCACCCCACGTCCTTCCCCATTCCCTCAGCTCTGGCTTTGAATAGGAAGGAGAGACCAGCTGGTCCAAAGAGAAGGGGCCTGGGGAGTTGGGGGAGGGTGACACCCTGGAAGTTTCTCTCAGGCTGGAAGACCATCTGTTTCCGGGCTGGGTCAGCATGAGGGAGGCCCCAGTCCCTGGCCAGCATCCATTAGCACCTGACAGGCTGCCTGCCCACCTCCCCGCCCACTCCTGCCCCTTCTTCTGCCAGCTCCCAGCCAACCCTAGACAAAGGGCTCACACAGCCCAGGGCCCTGTGAGCAGGAGCAGCAATGGAGAAGGGAAGGGGGAGGCCTTTGAGTCCTAGGAATGTGGGGTCAGTGGGGAGTGCGGAAAGACCACACTGCAATCTGGGGATGAAAGGCTTGGGTTTTGCCTCACTCTGTCCCTTTTGGCAACCAGACCAAAACTGTGGCTGTTCTTTCCAGCCGGCATGAATGCTCGCTGCCAAAGGCCTGTGAGATTTTCATGGGCCTAGGAAAATGTTTGAAGCCTGAAAAAAAAAAAAATTGGCTCCAAAAACACAGGGAAAAACTACAGAATCAAAATTAATAAATGTTTAATTAAATGTCTGCAAAACAGAACATGATGTCAGCCAGTCAACTGCAATTTGGCTTTTATCTGGTTATATATAATTTACATTTGATGTTTGATGTGGCTGCATTTAATATGTTTGATAGATATGGGGCCCACAAGTCTTAAACCAGTCCTTCCGAGGACACGCAACCTAATTTTCCTGGCCCTCAGTTTCCCCTTCTCTAAAGTAGGGCTGGCATTTGCCATCTGCCTACATCATAGCCACTGGGGTAAAGATCAGAAAGGTGAGATGGCTGAGTTTGGGGTTTGCTTCTTAGTTAGCCCTGACCTGGACTTGCTGTGTGGTCTTGGGTAGTTTCTCTGAGCCTGATTTTTCTCCTTATTGTTAGTATTAAATGAAGCAATGGATCTTAAAATGCTCTATAAACTGCAGGGGGATGTGCTCATGGAAGGGGGCACATATACTGGGCAGAGGCCTCTGGTTCCTCCTGACCACTGAGCAACCTCTCTTGAAACATCCTCTAGGAAGCCCATCCTGTCCCACATCCCACACTTATTTGAAAGGAAGTTGAGAGAAGCTGGTCTTCACTTAAGAGAACACTGCCTCTTGGGAATCTGACTTGGGGGTAGTTGTGTATCTCCTCTTCCTCCAAAATGCACCCCCAGACTATCCATGTCCACTATCACTAGCTGGTTTAGGCCACAGTCTTCTCCTGCCTAGTGGCCATGTCAGCCTTCTTTGTGGCCTGCCTGCACCCACGGTCACTTCCCTACAGTCCACTCTCCACATGGCAACCAGCGGGATGTTTCTAAAACCTGTCAGATCATGTCACTTTTCTTCGCAAAACCTTCCTGGGGCCTCCCATCACTCTTGGAATAAAACCCAAGCTTCTTCCCTTGGCTCACAGGCCCGAAACCATCTGGCCCTGTCTGTTTCTCTCACCTCATCTCAAACCACTGTTCCTTTTGTCCCCAACGCTTCAGATGCACTGACTCAGGACCTTTGCACTTGCTACTTACTCTGCCTGGAACATCCCTTTGCCAGATCCCCCTGCAGTTGGCGCCTCATCTGCTCACATGTCACCTTCTTAGAAAGGCCTCCCACGCCACCCAGGCTGTGTTGGCAGCGTTGCCCTTGCCAAATCACTCTAGTCTACCGTACCATCCTGCCTTATCTTCTTAACGTGCATGATAATATAGCCTTATTTCTTGATTTATAATTTCTTTCCTTTATTTCTGCTTTTTCTTCTTCTTTTTTCTTTTTCTTTTTGAGCCATTCTTACTCTTTTCCTCTAGGCCTGAGTGCTGTGGCATCAGCCTAGCTCACAGGAACCTCAAACTCCTGAGTTTCAGGGTTCCTCCTGCTTCAGCTTCTTGAGTAGTTGGACTATAGGCGCCTGCCACAATGGCTATTTTTAGAGATGGGATCTCTCTCTTGCTCAGGCTGGTCTCAAACTCCTGAGCTCAAGTGATCTTCTCACCTTGTCTTTGCAGAGTGCTGAGATTACAGGTGTGAGCCACCTCTCCCAGGTGATTTATTTATATATATTTATTTTCTGTTCTACCACTATGGATCCATGAAGGCAGATACCTTGTCTGTGTTGGTCACCACTGTGGCCCCAGCATCACTGCATGTAGTAGGCACTCACTAAATATTTGTTGAACAAAGAAATGTGAGTCTATGCGTGTGTCTCCTTCCTGAACTTGGAGGGCCCTGGGGTTTCTGTGCCTCATTTTACGAAGAGCCAGGACACCTTACAGGCTCCTCCTGCCTGTGCCAACTCACTTCTGTCCTTCCTCCTCCAGAAAGCCTTCCCTGATACCCCTCTAGTGTAGCCAGGCCTCCCCCTTTCTAGCAACTCTGAGACTTAAACTGCCTGAGGCCTGGAGTGAGTTATTAACCTCACAGGCAACTTCTGCTAAATCCATTTTATAGAGGAGGAAACAGGCACTAAGTCTATTTTGAATCCAACTTACTGATTCCCAGTCTCGTGCTTCGAGAAGAAGCTTGTCCAGGAAGAAACTGGAAGAGCAGATAAGTGCATTGTTGGGGTGGGGTTGGGAGCAAAAGAGCCAAGTCTACAGAGGAGGAGAGAAGCCAGCAGGGTGTGAAATCCTTCTGCTCAAGGATCCAAAGAGCTCTCTTTTCTGGACCCAATGCCTGCTCCACAAGCAGGTAACAGGGTGAAGAAATGAATGAGAATTCATTCCCTTCTCCCCAGGCCTGGTTTCCTCTTGTGACCTGGGAACCCCCAGCATCCTTGAGGCTCCTCTCTAAGGAGAAGGAGAGGAGGCTGAGAGGATCCTAAGTTCCTGAAAAGCCAGGAAGCTTCTGGGCCAAGCATCTGGGTCACCCTGTCTCTCTCCTGTTCTTTGTTCCTAAGTCACCCCAAGTCTCTGGTTCTAAGTCAGGATTTCTGGCCTGGGCCTCATTCTATGCAGTCAAACTTTGGCCGGAGCCTGAACCCATTACTTTGACCTCAGATCCTGGGTCACTGTCTGTCTGTCTGTGGCTCAGATCAGCCTGTCATGTCTGTCCCTTGAATACATGGTCAGGCATATATTTATCTGCTCCTCCTTTACTGTCAGTCAGTCTTACCCTTGGACCTGAGGTCCACCTGTCTGTCCCTTGGACTATATGTCATATTGTCTCTCAGATGCTGTGTCCTTCTGTTAATCTGACCCTACAATCCTAGGTCAGCCTGCCTGTCTGCCCTGAAAGGCCAGAAACTTCAGTGTGTCTGTCCCCATGGATATTGGGTCTGCTTTTCTGCCCATCTTTCTGTCTGTGTCTTAGATAATAGGTGTGCTTGGTGATCTGTCTGTCCATATCTTTTATCTGTCCCTTGGCCGCTTGGTTCATCTGGCCTGCTGCTCAGCTCGTGGTTTGGGGTGACTGCCAGTTTCTCGGCTGTCCTCCCCTGCCTGCTCCCCCTCTCCCTGACTCTGGGTCTCTCTCTGTCTGTCTGCGTCTCTCACATCCTCAGCTCCTCCATCTGTCGGTCTCAGCATTTCCGAGTGTGTGTTCTCGCCCCTCCCCACGCCCCCTCACAGCGCTGGGCCAAAAACACAGCAGCTTCCAGCGGCTCCCTCCTCCCTCCCCATCCAGAACCGCCCTCCATGGTTGGCTAGCTGTTGGTTGTCTGATCTCCAAGGTGGGCCTGGCCCTGCAGACCCCTACAGAGTGATCAGGGCAGGGCAGGGAGACAGATGGGAGAGGCAGGAGAGGTAGGCTGATGGGAAGGAATAAGACACCCGTGCCAGCTGAGCACATTGCATCTGTAGGTCTGCAGGGATGGTGTGGAGGGTTAATAATAATGACAACAGCTCACATTTACTGAATGTCAACCACAAGACAGGCTGGGCTGAGCCTTTTTATACATGTGCAGATGAGTGTGTCCATGACCTCATAACAAATCTTTGAGGTGGGTACTACTCTTACCACCATTTTATGGATGAGGAAATTGAGACCTAGAAAGAGACTGGGACTGGTCCAAAGTCACACAGCAAGTTAGCACCAGAACTAGGACTCGGTCCTAGCACTCCATAGCCTCCTGAACCAGAGCAGGGGTGGAGAGCTCTGTCTCCCTGGTGGTAAGCTGCCTACCTTCCTAGTGTGCCCGACAGCTGCCCAGGAGGACTTTGCTAGGATCCTGGATGGACCTAAAAGCTTCACTTGGGATTATGTGGCTTTAGAGAAAAGTAGAGGATGGGTGATGATAGTAATTGGAGAGTCAAAAGACCCAGGCGATTCCTGGAAAGTCCAGCTCCTCTGTAGGCCTCAGTCTTCTCTACAAAATGGGCCTCAATAACCGATTCTTGTACACCATGGAATTTCCCTCAGTGCCCCCCACCAGAAGCTGATAATATTCAGGCCCTACAGCTGTGTCCTGAACCCAAGGGCTTCTTTCCACTGTGTCACCACCCTGAGCCAAGTTCCACACCCTGGCAGCCTCCTCCAGGCCCCTGGCTCCCATCTTTTTCCTCTTAAAGCTCGTTCTCCACAAGCAGACAGGGAGCTTATAAACTCACAGGTCAGCTCAGGGCCTTCCCAAGTACTCTTAAGAATAAAATCTTTACCATGACCTCTGAGATCCAGTAAGACCCAGCCTTTGTCCCTCTCCCTCCACAGTCCCCCAACATTCCCAGCTGCACTTTAGAAGGCCTCTGTCTAGGAAGGTCGTGACTAATGCCAGCCAAATGCTCACTCTTCCCATCTCAGCTCCATGTCACCCCCTCAGGGGCCTTGCCAGACCTAGACACTGCCAAATCACTTCTGTCTACCCCACCCCTCTGGTAGCTTTCTGCCATGTTACCCTGTTTTGTTTTCTTAGCAACACATATCACAACCTGAAACCATCTGATTTACTCACTTACATATTTATTGTCTGTCTCCACCCATTGGACCATAAGTGCCATGAGAGTGGGGACCACATCTACCTTGTTTGTTCCCTGACACGTCCCCAGTGCCTGACACATCATTAATGCTCAATGCATGTTTATTTTTTGAGTGAGTGAATGAAGAAAGTGAATATACTTTATAAAGTCTGCTTTATAAGCTCCCTAAGTAGAAGTGGCCAAATGTAGAGGGAAAGAACCCAGGCTAGGGAGGCAGGGAGACCTGAGCTCAAATCCTGGCTCTATCATGTACTGGCTGTGTGGTCTTGGGCAAATTGCTTCCCCTCTCTGAACCCATCTACTCAACATTCAACTTAACTGTTCAACATTAACTGTGAAATTAGAAAGTGGTAATATGTATAAAATACCTAATCCAGTGCTGGGTACTTGATCAGCAGAAGGTTTTATGAAGTTGTTTGAATCATAGCTCCAGGAGGAAGGAGGAAGGCTTGTACTTTCTGGTTTCTGTTTCAAACACAGCTGGGACCCACTCCTAGGCTAGATTTCCCTAGTGCTCATTGAAGCTGTCCCCAGAGGACAGAGGGTCAGAGAAGTTCACCAGCCAGGTCTTCTTTGGGGTCTCTGCCTGCCCCCTGAAAATAACTCATCAAACACCTTCTATATGTACTTTTCTACAATTCCCTCTATAATCCTGTGAGGTTCGTGGATATGATCCTCATTTCCCAGATGAAGAAAGTGAGGTTCAGAAAAGGCAAAGTTCATTTTACATTCATTCACCAATCATTTTTTTTTTTTTTTTTTTTTGTAGAGACAGAGTTTGACTTTATGGCCCTAGCTAGAGTGCCATGGCATCACATAGCTCACAGCAACCTCCAACTCTTAGGCTTAAGTGATTCTCTTGCCTCAGCCTCCCAAGTAGCTGGGACTACAGGTGCCCACCACAACACCCGGCTATTTTTTTGTTGCAGTTCAGCCGGGGCTGGGTTTGAACACGCCACCCTCGGTATATGGGGCCGGCACCTTACCGACTGAGCCACAGGTGCCGCCCTCACCAATCATTTTTGAACACCTACTATGCATCCAGAACTGGGTGAAAACACTAACACTAACCCAATGGTGAGCAAGACAGACCTATCCCACCTGCTAAGAACTCAGTCTAATGGGGACCTGAAGATTAACTAAAGCATCATGCAAGCAAGTCACAACAAACATGCTCCGTGGGCACCAGACATGCCTCCAACAGGGGCTCATGCTCCAGCACTGAGGACAGCAGTGCTATTGGGAAAGGACCTGGCCCAGCTTGGGAAGGGCATGGCAGTCAGGGAAGGCTTTCTGGAAGAGGTGACTACTGAGCCACAGTCTGAAGCAGGCATAGGAGTTAACTAGGGAAAGGAGGGAAGGAAAGAAGTTTTTGACCAAGAAAACAACATGGGCAAAGGTCCTGGGGGGAAGGGAGCAGCAAGTGGGCAGATGGCTGAGCTCAGAGAAGGAGGAGAGAAAGCAGGAAATGATGTGGGCTGGGGTGGTGAAGGATTTGGTCTTTATCTTGAGAGCGATGGGGAGCCAGGAAGGTTTTTAACAGGGAGTGACAGGATTAGATACCATTTTAGCATTTTAGAAGAAGCCTCCTGGTTGTAGGGAACAGATTGCAGAGGGACAAGGGTGGAAAACCAGAGACCAGTTGCCAGGTGAAAGAAAAGGATGGATTCCAGAGAGCTTAGAGACTTGACTTGCCTGAGGACAAAAAGTCAGAGTTGCACCCCAAACCTGCACTGGCCAGCTCTTCCCATTCCACCCTGGGGCACAGATCAACTTGAGCTAGGCCCCAGGAACCCAGATCTAGCCTGCAGTTTTCCAGGAAACACTGGGCCCCCAGATATACTCATATACCTGCATACAGGGCCTGAGAAACTATTGACGGGTGATGGCCCCGGGCCGTCTCTCCATCTGCCTACCCCTAGTGCTGAGTGCTCCTGCAAGGATGCAAAATGGGACCCAAATGAGTCATAAATGTCAGTAAAGAATGTGATTTTACACATTTGGCTCCCATTTCATGTGGTTCTGGGAGCTGGGCTCTCTCCCTCCTCCTCAGCAGCCCCCCACAGAGTCAAAGCACCTCTTTTTTTTTTTTTTTTTGCTGGGCTCAGGCCAAGCATTTTCAAGCCACTAATTTTAGGCTCTGACTGAGAAACTGAGACCCTCTCCCATCCCACTCAGCCCCATCAGCTCCCAGCCAGTGTCCTTTTTTGCCCAGCAGAGAAGCAGGCAGCCCTTCTCCAGAGAAGCACTTAGGACCAAATTCATCCCTCACTGTGTGGGTACAGCCAGCTTGCCTTGCCTCTCTTGACCTTAGTTTCCACCATCTGTGAAATGGGTTGATGAAATGGGTACTGAGTGGAGATGGCCCTTTGTTCCATCTTTCTCTCTTTTCCTAATATCCCTGTGTGGAGTTGGGATGTCATGAGCCAGTGGGGGAGGGGAGGAAGTACCAGGAGATCCAGGAAGGGAGAAAGCATCATTTCTATCTGTCCTTGGCCTGGGTGTGTGATACTAGATGGTAGTTAGGGTCTCCAATGCCAATGCTCAGAGAGGTCGGGCTGATATCATTCTGAGGGACTCTTGGGAAGTATAGAGGGGTGCCCTGTCTAAAGAGGCAGCCTGTCAGCTCCAGCCCTGGGAGAATGTGAGCCCAACATGGCTGAAGTTTCAATTTCTCAATAAATGGAAATTAAGACATTATGAAAGAAAGGAAGGAGGGGGGAGGGAGAGAGGAAGGAGAAAAATCTCAATGTGGAAACGTTGGCAATAAATTAAAGAAATACCACATGAATTTTTAAGAAATTATTATTCCTTTTTGTAGGTGTGATAGCAGTATTACATATTTTAGATATGTTTTTCAAAAAGCCTATCTTTTTAGAGATGTCCTAAAATATTTAGGGATGTGATGATATGATGTCATAGATTTGCTTCAAAAATAACATGTTAGGAAAGGAAGTGGGGTGGGGTCTACTGCTCTGCTCCCCAACACTTACGTGTCCAACACCACATATAGTTATTTAAATGTAAATTAATTAAAAGTAAATAAAGTTTAGAATTCAGTTCCTTGGTTACACTACCGACAGGTCACACTAGCCATGTGTGGCCAGTGGCTACTAAATTGAATTCTGCAGATAGAGAGCATTTCCACGACTGCAGAGAGTCTATTGGATGGTGCTGCCAAGAGTCAATAATTGTGAAGCAAGGTGATGGTTCATGGGGGATCATTACCCTACTCTCTCTACTACTGTATATGTTTAACATTTCCTATAATTAAAAGTTTCATTAAAAAGTAGGATTAAAAAGTACCGTGTGAGCCAAACCAACACATCTTTGGGCTGAATTTGCCCTTGGGCCACTACTTATTTGCGACCTGTGGTCTGGCAGTTAAGCATCATGGAACCTAGCCTCATAAAGCCCCAAAGTTAGAGTCACAGGCACTCAAAGCTGTAAGGGGCTTTAGGAATCATCTAGTTTATCCTCCAAACTGAAGCAGGATTCCTGCCAGAGGTAGCCGCTTCCGTCTGCATGCCTCTGGGCCTGTGGAGCTCACATCCTTGGAACAGCTCTGTTTCTGGGCAGTCTGATTGACTGCATTTTTGCTTCTATTCAAATGACTCTGCCTCCCTTTACTTTGGGTGATCATCTGTCCTCACTTTATCTCTGGAGCCACATAGCAAGTCTCCTTCCTTGATAGGAGGTCAGTGGGTGAAGGTTAGAGAGTTAGGACCCCTAAGGTTCCTCTCCTCCCCCATCTTGTTACTAAGCAACAAGAGTGGGCTGCTACTTGGGCCAATTATCATGATAATAATGGTAAATGTTTCTGAGCATATGTTGTATGGCAAGCCCTGTACATTTATACATTATCTCAAGATATTTTCAGAAGAAACTTAAAAGGTGGATAACTGTCACTACCCCCATTCACAGATGAGATAGGAGCTCTGGCTGGGGAAGCTACCTCTCCCACGGTTATACAGATGCCAAGTCATGATGCCTTGATCTGCACCAGTGCCCTGGCTCTCAGCTATCCTGCTTTCTTGTATTGTCAAGCCCTCGACTGGACTTTACAGGTAGAGTACCTAAATCCCAAGCAATGAAGTGACTTGCCCAAAATTCTGACCTCGAAGGTTCTATCAGCATCAACATCCAGTTCACATCAACATCCACTGAGCACTTTCCTCCGTCTCTTAAGTCAGTCACACCTGTATCCTCCTGGGAACTCAACCAGGTTGTTTCTATCATATCTTCTGCCTTGTCCTTATTCTTAGCCTGTTGACAGTTTGGAAGGCTGAGGATGTAGGCCCAGCAGACTTAGTGCCATGTCCACACTGCAGAAGGCTTCTACCTTGCCTCAACACCCCCCAGCAGCTACAGACATAAATCCTGCTGCAATAGACTTCATGTGGCTAAGGCTGCCAGGGATCTTGCCAGAACTGGCTGGGGGTAGGGTGACCAACTGTAACAGAGGGTCTGCTTTAAGCCAGTCACCGTGGGTTACAGAGAAAAGAAAGGGCAAGGCCTTCACTCCCCAGAGGCTGGTGATCTGGTGGGAAAACCAGGCAAGTAGGCAGATGATCACAACAGAATGTGATCAGGGCTGTGGGGCAAAGGGGAATGAGTAATCATGCCTGGGGGGAAAAGCCTGAGAGGAAGAACCCAGAATGTTAACGGTGTGTACTTTGTATTAAAATAATGCTTTTAAAATATGTACTTTTCTGATTTTTTTTTCTGCTTCTCAAAACAATGCACACGGTTGTTACCACCAGCAGGTAACACAGCTTGGTGGTTGGAAGCCTAATTGCATGGCTTCAAACCCTGGCTTGGCTACTTACTAACTTCAAGGCTATTCCTCTCTGGGCTTCAATTTCCATATCTGTAAAACAAGGCCAATAATGCTAGCTAGCACTAATTAGGCACTACTATATGCTGAGTACCGTACAAAGTACATATATACTAGGTATTAATTCATTAGAGTAGGAACCGTTATTATCCCCCGTTCACAGATGAGGAAGTTGACGCCCAGAGAGGTTAGGTGACTTGCCCAAGGCCACACAGCTAGTTAAGTGGTGGAGCCACTGTTTTGACTCTACAGTCCTTATTCTTCATTATCACACTCCCTACCTGACAGGATTGTCATAAGACAGATGATCTCATCTAAGTCTTAATAAATAATAACTATCATTTTCAGTAATAGCTGCCTTTTTAAACACAGGTGAATGTATACATGTATTTCTGGATTAATTAAAAACAAGACGTAAAATCTTCAAGTAGTACAAGAAATATCTAATTAGTGAGTGGAAATCTTCCCCAACACAAACCTTCTGCCCTAAGGGTAGGGGGAGTCTTTCTTTATGCCTTTTCTTTACTGCCTGAAGTTTCAGCAAGAGTGTATATGTTGCTCTGATGAACAGATGAAACAGCCCAGGAGTTTCCATTTTAGATTAAAAACAATGATTTTTGCCTGGTTGAAAGTAGGAGGTGGGGTGTGAGGGGTAGAGGGTGGTGTGTGTTGGGTTTATTCAGGGCAAGCTTCTCAGAGGAGGTAGCCTTTGTGCTGGACCTTGAAGGATGTGCAGAGTTTCACTGGGAGGAGAATGTAGAGGGTGGGATGGAGCAGCAGGTCATCACTGAGGGTAGAGCGGCAGAGAGAGAAAAAAGGGCCTTGAAGCCAGGCTAACGTGCTTAAAAACGCTCTAGAGCAGGGGTCCTCAAACTTTTTAAACAGGGGGCCAATTCACTGTCCCTCAGACCGTTGGAGGGCCGGACTATAGTTAAAAAAAAACACAACTATGAACAAATTCCTATGCACACTGCACATATCTTATTTTGAAGTAAAAAAAACAAAACGGGAACAAAGACAATCACACCGCCTCATGTGGCCCGTGGGCCACAGTTTGAGGACCCCTGCTCTAGAGGCTCAGGGGGCCATGGCAGGGTCGCATCTGTGCTTTAGAACTTTCGCAGGTGGAGGTGGGGTTGGAGGATGGGCATGGCTACTGGAGGCTGATAGGATTTCCCAGGGGAGGAATGTGGACACCCAAACAAAGGCAGAGTGGTGAATGGAGAGGCCAGGATAGACCCCAACCAACCTCCCTCCTCTCCCTGGGGTCCTTCACCCCAGCTGCTGAGGTTCAAAGCCGTTTCCTGGCAGCTGTTCCTCCTACTCCCCAAGGGTTCTCCTGTGTGGTCTTCATAGATCAAACAGGGGACACTGGGCTCAACCACCGCTGCCTCTGCTGCTATTGTGTCTGTTAGGAGCAGGTCCAATGGCCCCTGGCAGGTGGATGGATAGGGAAAAGAAGGCAGGTGGGGCAGGAGAGGGTTCTGCAGAAGATTCTCCCAGGAGGTGGATATCGAGACTAGGAAACCCTGCAGAGTAATTGCTGAGAGAACCTCATGGACAGTCACCAAGTTCAGGGAGTTGTAAACATGTTTCAGCTATGGGACTGACTCTTCAAAACAAAATTTCAGACATATCAAGACAGAGAAACTGAGAGATATTCGTGTTGAAATGATGGTGAGTGAGCCGTGACACACAGTTTGAAAACCACTATGAAATCCAACCCCTGATATGTTTTATAAATAATAATACAAATAATAATGGCTAATGATAATTGTTGAGTACATTTTGTGTTCAAGGCATTGTGCTAAATGCTATGCATATACTATTTAATTTGCTACTCCTCCAAATCACACGAGATAGATAATGTTAGAATGTCCATTTTGCAGATAAGAAAATCAAGGCACAGGCAAGTGATGGCATGTGCCAAAAATCACAGAAAGTGGCAGACACAGGTTATGGCTGGTTCCAGTGAATTAGTTCTGAACCATTACTACCCCAATGGTGAAAGAGAGGGCCAAGGAAGGAAAGAGATCCTGTCAGCTCAGCCTGAAGCTGAGCCCCCCACAGCCCCCACTTCTGCTACACTGCTCCACCTTCCCTCATCTCAAGCCTGGGTCTTTGTAGCAACCTCCTCATGGGTCAGCAGGCTTTTCCTTGACTTCACTCTAGTCTATTTTCCATCCAGCAGTCAGAGTGGACATTATAAAACCTAAGTCAAGATCTTCCTCCCCTGGTCAAATTCTCCTGGGCTCCCCAGCCATGCAGAGTAAAAGCCCAAGACTCACATGGCATTTGAGGTCCTGCCCGGCCAGGCCCCTGCCAACATATCCACCAGCATCTCCCACACGCCCCTCACTCGGCTTCTGCCTCATGGGCCTTCCTTCTCTTCTCCTGCCTTTGCCTGCAACACCCTTCCCAGGACCTCCCCACAGGTCATGCTCACTCACCTGACCCTCTGCCCACATGTCACCTCCTCAGAGTGCGCTGCTCAGACCATTTTATCTCAAAGAGCCACACTGTCCTCCCTGGTGCTCAATAGTTCCCTGTTGTGTGTCTGTTTGATTTTTCCCCACAATACTTACCATCATCTGACCCATTGTATTATCATTCATATATAATATATATTTTATTTGTTTATTGGTCTTCTTCATTAGACTACTGAGTTCCAAGAGGGCAAGGACTTCGTCTTGTTCATCGCTCTATTCCCAGCACTTAGAACAATGCCTAGTATACAGCAGGTGCTCCATAAATATTTGCAGATTAAATGGATGGCTGCTGTGTCACTATGGGTCCTGGGGACTTTAATATCGCCTTCCCCCCCGCCCCCTTATTGGCCACATGCTCAGTGAACAAACATTTGTTCCTTGGGGAACACAGCCCAGGCTGATGGAACTAATGATTACCAACAGTTTCTGAGCAGTCGATGATGGAATAAGCCGTTTGCTAAACCCTTACTCATTATCTCATTAAACCTTGAAACAACCCAAGGGGTAGGTGAGTACCATTATGATGTCTAGTTTACAGGGGATGAGAGATTATTTGTCTTATCAAGGTCACATATAAGAAAAAATAGGGTCTTGAATTGAACTAAGGACATTTGGATCCAGAGTCCGTGCTCATAACCATTATACAAGTTGATGAATCTATTTTTTTTTTTTTGTAGAGACAGTCTCACTTTATCGCCCTCGGTAGAGTGCCATGGCATCACACAGCTCACAGCAACCTCCAACTCCTGGGCTGAAGCGATTCTCTTGCCGTAGCCTCCCGAGTAGCTGGGACTACAGGCACCCGCCACAACGCCCAGCTATTTTTTGGTTTGCAGTTCAGCCGGGGCCGGGTTTTGAACCCACCACCCTCGGTATATGGGGCCGGCGCCTTACCGACTGAGCCACAGGCGCCACCCCATAACCATTATACAAAGAATATAGTTTCCCAAAGGGGCAACACAGAGCCCGACTCACTAACTCATTTCTAAACTTCTCTGGGTGATGCCCGTAGCTCAGTGGGTAGGGCACCAGCCAGATGCACCAGGGCTGGTGAGTTAGAACTCAGGCCGGGACTGCTAAAACAAAAAATGGCCAGGCATTGTGGCGGGTGCCTGTAGTCCCAGCTACTTGGGAGGCTGAGGCAAGAGAATCACTTGAGCCCAGGAGTTTGAGGTTACTGTGAGCTGCAACGCCAGATGCCACGACACTCTACCGAGGGCAACAAAGTAAGACTCTGACTTAATTTAAAAATAATTATAAAAAACAATAAACTTCTCTGTAGTACAAGGTTTGTTAGCAGCAGGGAAAGCAGCGCCGGGGCCTAGGTATGGGGGGGCTAGAGAGAGGGTCTCCAAAGTTCAATTTTGTCCCTCCCTCCCTGTTTTGGGGTCCCAAGATCCTAACAGCCTGGGAGGAATCCCATGCCAGATCGTCTCTCACTAATTGGCTTAGCAAACCATGCTTATCTGGGCAAAGCTGGGGCCCAGTGAGTTCAAGATTAGGAAAAGCAGGATGCATGGCTTACTGCTCTGCTGCCCACAGGGTCAGAGGAGACAGGGTTAGCACTTTAATTGGCTTAAGAGCCCTGGGTGGCTTAACAGCTCAGAGGGTTTGAGGCAGAAGGGAGGGATGAAGACAGGTTGGTGCCCAGTCTACAGCCAGTTTCATGCCCCGCCAAAGGATCTATTTGCTCTTGTCTCAGTGGTTCACTCTGTGTGTGCACAAAGACATTGCTCCAGGATCCCCCCAAATAGCCAGTGTGTAGGACCAAAGATACAGCTGGGCTTGGGAGTTGGATAAAGCTGTGTTGGCACCTCACTTCTCCCCATCTCCTCAGTGGATGACCTTGGGCAAGTTACTTGACTTCTCTGAGCCTCACTTCCTTATCTGATAAATGGGTATAATCAATAGTCACCAGAGGGAAGGTTTCAGGGTAAGTCAAGATCACGTGCTGGAACACTTCATGTGCAGCCGGCTGAGACATGGTAGGTGTGCAATGTCTGTCTGTGAATTCCTTCTCCTCCTTACTCTTCTCAGAGCCTCATTTGATGTTTAAAATATTAAAAATAAAATCTTCCGTGCAAAAGGACCTTATCAATTGTGACTAACTGGAGTAGAGGTTACAAAGAAGGCAGGCTCATGGATGTGTTTCTTTTGGCTGACACTATTTTTAAAAATCTTAATAAGTTGAAAATTGAGAGAGTTCACACAAAAATCCCAATTTCCCATTTCTCTTGAGAAATCAAGACTTGAAGATGTAGGGTCCGTGATTTCTCACGGCACCATCAGTTGGAGCTGGGTATTAGTTTCTCTTTACCTGGGATCCCACTTGCTCCGTGAATACTCTCTTGTCTGACACCCATGTATCTTATGGTCTGTTATCTGCCTGGCTCCTTGAAGCACGTGAACTTTTGATTCAGCATTAAAGAAGCCTAAGAAGTTGAAAAATATATGATGAAAATTATTTTATTCAAAACTGAGGACACGGGATTAGGAGGTGAGTGAGTGGCCAGCCTCCCAGGTGTGACCCTGTTGGACTCAGACACACATTTCCTTTCTCATTAATTATCCCAGGCTCTGCCACTCGGAACATCTATGGGAACATCTCACATGGTTAAAAAAACATTTTCTGCCAACATTGCTTAACTTCCAGGAATGCCAGTCCTGGCAACTTCTCTATACCTTCTCTAAATTTCCCCCTATTTATCTAGACCCTTAGCCATATTAGAACTCAAAGCTTTGGAGCAAGGGTATGGAGACTTTAGCTCTGATCACAGACCCAGAGTCAGAATTTTAGAACAGGGAAGGCTCTTAATTTAATCTCATTTCACACACAGGGAAACTGAGGCCCAGAGCTGGGAAAAGCCTTGCTCAAGGTCACCTAGCAATCTAGTGACAAATCAGGATGAAGATGCAAGTCTCTGACTAGATTCCACCCTCCCCCAAATTCCAGCACTTTTCTCAAAATACACACCATTTCCCCATCCTTATCCACACAGTTCAGCTCCCTCCCCCCCTTTCACATTCTTATCTCAGTGCAACAGAAGCCCTGACTTTCTATCATCCTGGAATCTTGGAACCTAAGACTCATAATTCTTCAAGCTTGGTGTATATTTTAGTGGCAAAATTGCAAGGTGGATAAATTGAACTCAGGTTTTAGAAGCAGACAGTCTTTAGCTCCAGCTCTTCCAGTCCCTAGCTGTGTGACCTTGGGCAAGGATGCCCCCTCTCTGAGTTTCCATTCCCTCACCTGTCAAGTAGGAATTATAATGCTAACCACATGACAGGATTATTAGAACAGATCCAGGAGATAAAGCAGAAAAAAGGCAATGAGTAGGCTTGGCACAAAGTGAGTGGTTAATAAAATAATTGTTACAGAACTGTAAATTAGGGCAGTCCTGCTTAAGTGAATGTGTAAGCAAAATGATACAGATGTGATCAAAGGGAAGGGTGGACAAATTGGAGTACATATGCCCTATCTAAATTATTACAGGCTTGTTACTGCTAGATCCAATTGTTTTTAAAGAGAAGCTATGACTCTGTGTTTTAAAAACACTTATAAAAGCCACACAAAACACTTCAATAGGCCACATTCAACCAAAGAGCTATTAGATTCCTATCCCTGAAAAATCATCTCATTCCACTGCCCTCACTTTAAGTGGGGGTTAGTAGAAATAGCTCACCCTCTTATCCAAGAAGCCATGGAACTGAGTGGATCCTTGGCCATTACAGTTACTCACCTGAGACCCCCCTACCTGTGGCTTTTTTCTGCCTTGTTTGAGGAAAACTCAGTTTATGTTCAAGAAAGAAGAGAAGTATTATTTTCTTGTATGTGGATTCTGAATGAGGGGATAGTCAGTGAGTTGAGGGGCAGCTGGCCCACTTTAGGCTAAAGAAAAAGGGGGATGAAGCTTGGCTACCAAGAATAGGAAGTTACCATTTCAGAATCTAAAAATATCCTTCACCATCTGTCCACTTGGGCACAGAATGATAAATGCAGATTAGTTCCTGGATGTAGACATGAATATTTTTGTGTGTCAAGCTAATAATAATAACACCACCTTGTGTGGCCAGAGATCCACTCCCCCTTTCCCCCAGGGCAAGCTAAGTGGAATATACACATTATTTTGGCAGGCATAGATGGGGAAACCAAGGCAGAAAGAGATTCCACAACACAACAAGGGTGACACAGCAAGTGAGCAGCTGGGACAAACCCTGGGAGTCCTATTTCCAACCCTCAGCCCAGAACTGAATTTTCTGAGTTAGGCAGAATATGTTAACAAGTAGCAGAATAAATATAACAGCAGCAATAAACACCCATGACATCTCTAGAGTGACTTTTTCCAGGCTTTCCCCACATCTGTTATAATCATGATAATCCATTATATTCCTAAAATGTTACAGTTGCAGAGCACTCACACAGACCTCTCACCTGACCATCCCAACAGGTAAGATGCTATAGCGTAATGGTAAGTCAGTGAGATGAGAAGAATAGGGATTCTCCCTCATTTTACGGGTGAACAAACTGAGGCTTGCAGAGAGGAGGGGGTTTGCCCAAGATCACATAGTAAGCAAGTTCACTCTAGCAGTGCACAGTAGGACCTAAACTATCAGAGCAATTCAGATTCAAGAGCAGCCCCCAGGCTTAGAATTCCCCCTCTCTCCAATTAACTCAGCACAGCAGGCATCTTCAATGCTGTCAGAGGAAGATGCCCAGAAGTGGGCAGCTTGAATGAAGCCTTAGTTTTGCCTTACTGTTCTGAGATTAAAGGGCAGCTAGAGGCCATCTAATCACAGATTCAAGATTCCAGATCCTCTTGACCCTGTTCAGAGGGGAGGCCACTGGGGGAGTCATTAGGAAGTAGAAGAAGCTTGAGAATGTGTCCCAGCGGGGTCCAGCATACCATTTTCCCAAATAGTCCAAGAAGTTTAGGCGGGATTTTCATTTAGCTGCCTCTAATTCTGTGTGTCTCCTAGAAGGTTGGAAAAGGGCTACAATGCCAAAGTAAGAATCTTGGAGAGCAGGAAAGGACTTCTGAGATCGGCTCCCTAAGTCCTAGCTTGGCACCCAGGCAGACAGCGGTGGGTGAGGACTGGAGGGAGCCCTATGGCCCTGTTCCAAGCCTCACCATTATCCCCTATAAGCCCTGAGCCCTCCTCACACACCGCTGAGGATCATTTTCTCTTCCTTCTAGCCTCATTCTCTGCCCTCTCAATGGCCAGATCAGAGCGGATGGCACTGGGGTTGGTCAGGATTTGGGGGCAGAGGTCAGGGAGGAGTTGACGGAGAAGAAATCAGAGCTGCAGTGGGGTGGGGCGGGGCGGAGGTCAGAATAGGAGGGGGCCTGGAAAGGACAGAGCAGGGCTGGGGCCGCAGGCAGCCCCTCACCACCCCCGCTCCTCGGACTCAGCTCCCTTCACCTGAGCTTTTCCTACCTCCAGACCTGGCCGAGCTGCAGGAGGTGGACGAGGGTCTGCAGCAGCCAGATGCAGAGGCGGCAGCAGCGGCGGCGGTAGGCGCTGGCGGAGGAGGGCGCGGGCGGGGGACCCAGCTCCGGGCTGCCTTCTTTGGTCCGGAAGGCGACGGCGCTGTCCTTGGTGCTGATGGCTGCTTCGCCGGAGCCGCTGTCCTTGGTGCTGACGGCGGGTCCCGGGGCCCCCGCGGGCTCGGTGTAGTCGTAGACGAACCAGCGGAAGCTGAGCAGCTGCACGACAAGCGAGGGCAGAAGCACGAACAGCAACGTGAGGCCGAAGTAGGTGCGCTGACCCTGCAGGTAGTAGGAGGCCGCCAGCCACAGGTCCGTGGCGCCGTCGGAGAAGAACACCAGCAGCGCGCACAGCACCCAGCAGCAGTCCCGCAGCTCATAGCGCGGCCCCGGGCCTGCCGCCCCCACCGTGCCCGGGCTCCCGGCCGCCGCCGCCGCCGCCTCCCCGCGCCCGCCCGCACTGCCCCGGGCCCCTCCGGCCGCCCCCTCCGGCCCCGGGCCGGCCGCGGCCGCCGCTCCATCCGACTTCGCGGCCATGTTGGAGGAGCAGGAGGCGGGGAGCGACTTCCGGGCGGCGGAGGGGGTGGGGTACCGAGCGGGGAGGACCCTGCGCGGGCGGCTCCCGCCTCCTCCTCTTCCTCTTCCTCCTCCTCCTTTCTACTTCAATTATTCATTCTTCTCGGCGCCGCCCCGCCCCTCCCCCAGCCCTCCAGAGCTGTGGCCGGATGAGGGCTGCCCCTTGGGAAGGCAGAGGGGGCGGGGAGCGGAGAGCATCCCAGGTCACACTATCCTCCCTTCCTCGGAAGTGTAGGGTTCCAACCACATGCTTTCTGCCTCTCACTTCCCCTTGGACACCACTTCCTTCTTTTTTCTTTAAACCTGTCCATCCCCTCTTCTTAATTCATCTCTCGTGCTCACCTCCGGTGGCTTGGGTCTGAGAGGGTCTGGGGGACCAGGGACTTGGAAGTAAGGGGCTGCTTAGGGGAGGCCCCCCAGTAGCCCTGTAGAAATCAGTCCATGGTTGCTTCAGTT
This sequence comes from Nycticebus coucang, assembly GCF_027406575.1. NCBI lineage: Eukaryota > Metazoa > Chordata > Mammalia > Primates > Lorisidae > Nycticebus > Nycticebus coucang. Next base: position 38,983,420 of record NC_069800.1, on the reverse strand, counting down.
CCTAGTTTCCTGAGTGTTCACATACTGTTCCATCCCCTTCTTTGATCTTAGAAGGTCCCTTTTCTTATTGTCTTTTGAAGCTGAGAAAACTGCACCTCTGAGGGTTGCTTTCTCTTCCTTATCCTCTCCTTTCCTCCCTTAGGAACTGCCTTTATCTGGCTGTAGCCCTAGTAGAGTAGGCGGAGGTAAAGGGGCAACGTCCAACATGTAGAGGGAGCCATGGGAGGAAACACAGGTGGAGGGAGGCCTGAGACTGGAGGGCATGTGCTCAAGGAAGTCTGGATCACAGCTCCAAGGATGTGGAAAGGTGGGAAAGGTGGGGCTGGAAGAGCTCTGAGGGATGTGATCCTAAAAAGCCAGAAGGTGGCCTTTATTCATCAGGCAATGGGTAACAAACACTGCAGAATTTGAGCAGAGGAGTTACGCGGTCACATTGGGAGTTAGCAAGAAGACCCAGTAGCCAGAGTAGAGAATTGATCACAGAGAATCAGCCTGGGCTGGCTAGAGAGACCAGAGGGAGATTATAACAATAATCCACGAAACGGGGTGGAGTCCTCACACATCCTGGATACCCCCAGTTCGCCCCCACCTTTGATCAGATTGAATACACCAGAGCATTTATTATAAAACCACTCGTGTAGTAGTTTCTGTTTGCCTGCCACTGTTCTAAGCATGGTACAACTACTGACTCATTTTGTCCTAACAATTTGTGAGGTAGTTTACATTTTTTCCTTCCATTTTGCAGCTGAAGAAACTAAGTCACAGAGAAGTTAATTTTGTTCCATGACACAGAATTAGTAAAAGCTAGAGCCAAGTTTAAGCCCAGAAAAGGCTTCAGAAAAGGCTTTGCTATAGCTCAAAGGGAGGAGAAGAGGAGGGGGGAAGGAAGGAGGGGAGGAAAGAGGAGCTGAGAAAGGGAGGTGGGAGGACCACCCTGCTCTGAATGGCAGGGAAGAGAAGGGAGACAGCTGCCCTGGGTCAGGAAGGAGCAGCCATCTGCAGTCCTGCAGCCTGCCATCCCTTTTGTATCCAGGGACTGTTTCGGTGTCAGCAATGCTTAGGAGGTTGGGGTGCCAGCTGTTGCCAAAGGCTGAAAACAGAGAGGGAAGAGTAAGGGATTAAGGGAGTTTTCCAGGCCAGATTTGAGGCTGACAGCTCCCTATCCACGGGCATGTTTAGAATAGTGGGAGCATTTGTGAATTGGGCTGGAAGGTCTGTGTCTATATCTCTGCCCTCTCATCTGCGTCTGGGTAGAGCCTGACAGAGTTAGATCCCCACTCTTGGGTTTCACTCAAGTGGAGGCAACTCCTCTACCTCTCACACCTCTCTAGCATTGGCCTATTCAAAGAGGCAGCTGAAGACAAGGTTTTAAGTCTGAGACTCTGAATTTGAAAGACAACCATCTCGGGCGGTGCCTGTGGCTCAGTCGGTTGGGCGCCGGCCCCATATACCGAGGGTGGCGGGTTCAAGCCCGGCCCCGGCTGAACTGCAACAGAAAAATGGCCGGGCGTTGTGGCGGGCGCCTGTAGTCCCAGCTGCTCGGGAGGCTGAGGCAAGAGAATCGCTTAAGCCCAGGAGTTGGAGGTTGCTGTGAGCTGTGTGATGCCACAGCACTCTACCGAGGGCCATAAAGTGAGACTCTGTCTCTACAAAAAAAAAAAAAAAGAAAGAAAGACAACCATCTCATCCTGGCTCATGACCTAGGGCAAGTCATTTAATTTCTGTTTAGTAAAACTGGAGCTAAATAGTGCTGTCTTCCTAGGGCTCTGATGAGGATAATTAATGGTAATTATTAACTGGGGTGATGCCTCCCACAAGAAGCCCTCCTGGATCTCCCACTCAGCTTTCTGTCTCTCAGAAAATTCTCCCTGAAACCCCCTTTTTACAAGTTTCCATAACGTCTTAGTCTTTTCCTTCTTAATATCAGCACACTGGCAATTTATCTTCTTATGTTTGCCTGGGCACTTTGTGAGGTTTGGGACAATTCATCTATTTCTTTCATCACCAAATCTCCTAGTTCTCAGTGCTGTGCCTGGGCACTTATTAGGTGTTCTATAAAAGTCATTAATGAATGAAGGAATGAGTGATCAACCCTAGGGAATAGGTTCTGTTATTCTCATTTTATAAACAAGGTGACTAATTCAGATAAGGGTAGTGACTTATGGAATAATTAAGCATCAGAAGCTGTGCTGAGAACTTTACTGATATTGCCTCAAACCAGCCATTTTTCAGGTAGAAACTCAGACTCCAGGAGGTGTTGTCACAAAACTTTTTGTTAGGACATAGCAGAGTTGGCATTTAAGAAATCTATGCTAAGGCAGCGCCTGTGGCTCAGTGAGTAGGGCGCCAGCCCCATATACCGAGGGTGGCGGGTTCAAACCCGGCCCCAGCCAAACTACAACAAAAAACTAGCCTGGTGTTGTGGCGGGTGCCTGTAGTCCCAGCTGCTTGGGAGGCTGAGGCAAGAGAATCGCGTAAGCCCACGAGCTGGAGGTTGTTGTGAGCTGTGACGTCATGGCACTCTGCCAAGGGCGGTAAAGTGAGACTCGGTCTCTACAAAAAAAAAAAAAGAAAGAAAGGAAATCTATGCTAAGTTTGGCATCCATAGCTCAGTGGGTAGGGCACCAGCCACATGCACTGGGACTGGTAGGTTAGAACCTGGCCCGGGCCTGCTAAAACAAAACAAAACAAAAATAACCAGGTGTTGTGGTGGACATCTGTAGTCCCAGCTACTCCGGAAGCTGAGGCAAGAGAATCACTTAAGCCCGAGACTTTGAGGTCCCTGTGAGCTATGATGCCACAGCAGTCTGTGGAGGGCCATAAAGTAAGACTGTCTCGAAAAAAAAAAAAAAAGAAAGAAAGAAAGAAAAAAGAAATCTATGCTAAAACATAGGTGACTGGAGGAAGTGATATAGAAGGATTTGATGGGATGTCTGAAGTGTGGGTGAGGTTTAGGAGAGACCCACCTGACAGGGGCACTGTAGCGGGGCTCTGCCCCAAAGGAGTTTGGACTGATGTATTCCGAGTGGCCCACCAATTCAGAGATTCAGACTAGGACTAACAAGATTGAACAGTAAGTTTGTTCCAAAGGTAGGGACAGATGCACATGGGGGAACAGCTTAGACAGAGGCTCTGCAATGAGACTAAGCCAGGCACACTCAAGCTTTGGCTGGTGTGGAGGGAGAAGGTGGATCATGACTGGTCAGAACTAGACAGGCTCTTTGAGATTCATCCAGCTCCCTGAGCTCCTCTCTCATTTTAAACATGGGAACACTGAGGCCCAGAGAAATGTCCCATGTTTACCAAATGGCAGCAGCAAATGTTGGAGCCGTTCCTAGTCCCCAAGGGCATGGTCTCTGGGATTTGTTGGGGATCCCTCTTAAGGCCGGGCTTCAACATCTCTCCTCGCTTAGCCTTGCTGAGGACTCTGTCCTCATCTACTGCACACTCTGCCTGGACCAATTCTAATAATTTTCCTTTAGTCTCTACTGAAATATATGTGTCTATGTAAATTATGCATGAGATCATTGATATAGTGTTACTTATAACAGCAAGTATTGGGAATTATTTAAATACCCATCAGTGGGAGAGTGGTTAAATAAATCATGGAACTGTCTGAGAATGGGATGGCAGGTTCTCCACATCCTAATATAGAAAGGCTTCCATGGGGAAAAGCAAGGGACAAAACAGACAGAACAGGGTGAAGGTGAGTGAACAAGGGGGGAATACTAACCTATATTTTATGTGTTATATACACATAAAGAAACTTTAGAAGATATTACTGAAGGGGCACTGGGTGGAAGGGGGCAGAGATTTCATTATATGCCTATTTATAATTTATTTTTGGAATCATGTGAGTGTCTTTACTTATTAATTAAATAAAATAATAATGGGGACAGCTGCTACTCAGCTTCTGTGGATGTTATAACATGGGAATGGGTGGTCAGTATGGTCATATTTTTTAATTATTCAAGAGAAGTCAGAAATCTGGAATTATTGTAAGGTTTCTTGACTTTTAAACATTGGCTCCAATTTTTTGTCAAACATTTTTCAGGCCAATAATGCAGTGGGTTAGTTGCAGCCTGGGGGTCACCAGTTTTCAACCTTCTGGTGAAAGGTTCAAACTGCAGTTGAAAACTGCTTCCCAATTTCTCAGTCTTCCAGGTCCCTGTCCCCTATAGGCCAAGAAAGAAGAGCATCTTGCTGCTCTCTTGGTACCCGCTAACCTCTGCCTCTTGGGACTATGACATTTGGGGCTTTTAACTCAAGATATGGAGGGCAAAGAGGGGTTATGAACTCTAGATAATTACCTCCCCCAGGGCCCTGCGGGCACTAAGGCCCAGCTGCCCCTGCTGCCCATCCATCTGTCCTTGGGAGGTAGGGATGGAGTGGGCTGTCAGGAAGGGAGTGGGCAGGGGTCCCGGATCAGAGCCTCAGATCACTGGGTCTGAAAGCCAAGAAGAGAAACCTAGAGATTCTGAGAAAAGAAAAACAGGCCTGGCTCACCTAGCTGGTGTGGTGTGTGCTGAGGCAATTCACCAAGTTACCAAATTCCAAAGATGCAAAGGCCCTAAAGGATCATCTTGTTCAACTGTCTTATTGGACAAATGGGGACACCAGTCTCTGCTCCCCACAACACTGCCCCAGGCCAAGGCCTTGTCACCTCTCTCCTGATGACTGGACTGCCCCAGCCTTCTCCCTGGGCTGCCAGGAGTCTCTCTTTCCTCTCTTAATGTTTCATCTCCACCCTCAGCCTGAGAGGCCTTTTAAAAAAGGAAATCTGATCAGGTCCTCTGTCTGCTTCTCTGCTTTGCTTCGAACCGCCTGACTACTTCCTACCTCATTATGAGCCAAAGGCCTCAGCCCTGCCTGCAGTCTCTCCTGCCCACCTCCCTGACCTCACCTCCTACCGCCTTTCCCAGCTGGCTCTGTTCCAGCCACAATGGCTCCTTGTCGTTCTTTTTAACAAGCCAACCTTCTTCCTTCCAAGCGGCTTTTGTTCCTGCTGTCCCCCCAGGATTCACAATGCTCCATCTTTTTCTTCCCTAAAAGGTTGCCTCTTCAGAGGGATTTTTCTTGATCATTTCCTTCTTGACACTCTCTTTCCCTTCACCTACTTTATTCTTTATTCATAGCATTTATCACCACCCAATTTGATACATATTGATTTGTTTTTTGTCTAAAATGTAAGGTTTGTGAAGGCAGCAATCATGTTGATATTGCTCGCTGCTGCAGCCTCAGTGGTTAATGGAGGCTGGCACGTGGCCAATGCTCCATGTGACAGCAAAGGTCTACAATTTGGGTGACAGCCAGTACTGGTTCTGCCATTACCTGCTCAGGTGACCTGGAGCAGCTCACCTCACCTCTGTAGCCCTCAGTCTCCTCCGTCATAAAACAAGGGAATCGCTGAGATCCCTTCAATTCAATAATCCTGGGATGCCTTCTCCATCCCAATAGAATCCAAAAATCCTCTAAATAAACATAATAGTATTTATTTGCTTACTAAATAGTTAATATATTCACATGGTTCAAAACTCAAAGGTCCAAAAGGGACATATTAAAAAATGACTCTCCAACCCTGTCCTCAGCCACCAGCTCACCTTCCCAAAGGCAACCAAGGTGCAAGTTTCTTGTGTGTTTGTCTCTCTCTCCCTACTCTCTCCCCATCTCTGCTTGGCTCTTTTCTCTCTCATCTTCCTATCTCCATACCCATCACCACCATTTTAAAACAGAGAACAGCTTAATTCTATACAGTTTTGTATCCTGCATGTTTTTGATACAGCAGCATGTGGCCAGATTGCTCTGTGTTAGTGCACAGAGAGCACCTCATTCTTTCATGGCACCACAGCAGCCCATTGCATGCAGGTGCCATATCCACTTCACCGGTCCCTGAAATGATGGGCAATTAAGTTGTCGCCAGCCCCTGTGACCCACTTCAATGAATAACTTTGTGGACACACCATTTTGGTTATCTGTAGAATACACTGCTAGCAATGGACTTGCTCATTAGTAGTATGTGTGTTTACAGGTTTTTTGTTTGTTTTGAGACAGAGTCTCACTATGTTGCCCTCGGTAGAGTGCTGTGGCGTCACAGCTCACAGCAACCTCAAACTCTTGAGCTCAGCGATTCTCTTACCTCAGCCTCCCAAGTAACTGGGACTACAGGTGCTCGCCACAATGCCTGGCTATTTCTTTGTTGTAGTTGTTTAGTTGGCCCAGGCCAGGTTTGAACCCGCCATCCTCAGTGTATGTGGCTGGCACTGTAACCACTGTGCTATGGGCACCGAGCCTGTTTGTTTTTTGAGACAGAGTCTCACTCTGTCACCTTGGATAGAGTGCTGTGATATCATAACTCATAGAAACCTCAAACTCTTGAGTTGGAGCTATCCTCTTGCCTCAGCCTCCCAAGTAGCTGGGACTATAGGTGCCCACCACAATGCTCAGCTATTTTTTCTATTTTTAGTAGAAATGGGGTCTTGCTCTTGCACAGGCTGGTCTCGAACACCTGAGCTGAAGCAATCTACCTATCTCAGCCTCCCATAGGGCTAGGATTACAGGCATGAGCGACTGGGTCTGGCCTGTGTTTACAGTTTTGATAGATGCCCTCCACAGGGACTATATCAGTTGATCCTCCATACACCAGCATTGGGTGAAAGTGCTTATAAAAAACCTTTTAAAATGGACCGTATTAAGTCCCCAAGACTCCTTACAGATGGATAAAGCACTACCTTGCTAAACCTCAGTTTCCTCTTCAACAAAATGTGTTCTACCTGATAAGGTGGGGGTAAGTATCAAATGAGCTAGAGCATGAAAAGTGCTTAGTACAGCTCCTGGCACATAGTCAGTCCTCTGTAAAGGTTGGCTATTCTTCCTCTGCTTAATGTTAGTATCTGCCTCCAGCAAGCTCGGTGGGATTAGGGACCTTATCTGTCTTGTTCATGCACAGCTCCTGCTAATAGTAGGTGTGCAGTAATTATCTATTAAGTGAATGAGTCTACTTTCCAATTTTGCTCTGCCTTCCAGGCCCTTCATTATGACCTAACTCTGCCTATCCATTAGCCTCTGCCTTTCTCCTCTTCTCCTTAGGATCCAGACCCATTGACCTCTTCCAGTTTCCCTCCTACCACAGTTTGCACGTGGTGCTTCCTCTGCCTGATACACTTTCTTTACCTTACCCCTACCCATAGCCTCTCACTTAGCTTAGTTCATTTCTATGTATCCTTAGATCTCAACTTAAATGTTACTTTCTCAAGAAAGTCTCCTTCATCTCTACCCCTGATTTAGGATAAGGCCACCCTCTATACAATCTTATTGACCATTAAGCTTCTCATCTGAGCTTTATCCCAATTAGGACTGGTACATGCATGGATGTCAATCTTGTGTCCATGGTTGAAAGCCTGTGAGGCCTAGGAGTGGCCTTGTCCTGTTTATTGTTTGATTCCAGGGCCTGGCACAGTGTAGGCACAGCCATTTCCCTGAGTGAATGAGTGGATGCCAACACCCACCTAGGCAGAGAAGTCTTAACTCAATGTTCCATCCTCTTTCCAGTGGAATGAGCTACTCTTGAAGAATTCTGAATGACAAAGGAGTAGAGAGAGATGGTGGGAGGGGAAAAAGAGAAGGAGAGAGGAGGGGGGAGGGAAACTGGACCCTTAATTCCCTGAACTATTAGATCATGGCCTCTCTCAATCATTCATCAGACCTCTCTGGAACACCCAGAGAGGGTGTTGGACACTTGAGGAAAAGCAGACAGAGCCCCTGGCTAAGAAAGTCCAAACCATGAAAAGAAAACTTCTAGCCCAAAACAGGAAATTGACTGATGCTCGAAGAAAATGAAAACCCAAGTCCTTCTGGGAGACCCAAGGGAGAGCAACCCCCCTGGGGAGGGTGTGTGTGCAGCCAAGAGCCTTCCAGGAGGCGGGACATTAAGGGAGGAGTAAGCATTCAACAAGTGGAGCAGGAAAAGGAAAGGAAGGACATTCCCAGCTGAGAGTACAGCCTGAGCCGGGGCAGCCAGGGGGGAAAGTTAGGATATGTTTAGGAACTAGGGCTCAAGAAGAGTGGGAGATGGGTGGAGGGAGGGTAATTGGTGGGACCACACCCACGGTGAATCTTACAAGAGTACATGTGAAACTTACTAAATGTAGAATATAAATGTCTTAACACAATAACTAAGAAAATGCCAGGAAGGCTATGTTAACCAGTCTGATGAAAATATTTCAAATTGCATATAAAACCAGTGCATGGTGCCCCATGATTGCATTAATGTACACAGCTATGATTTAATAAAAAATGAAAAATAAAATAAAGGATAAGAAGAGTGGAAGAAGATGAGGCAGAAGAGAAATCAAACTCAAATACAAGGATAAGGGGACATGTTCCTGAAGGACCACTGCAGGTCTGTCAGAATCTGCAAAGATGGAAAACAAATGTCCACCCACAAGAGAATAGTTCAACAAATGTGACGCAGCCACCACACTGGCAAGCTGTCAAAATGTGGCACGTCAGCGAGGATGTGTATCATAGGCTGATGCGTACAGTCATGCCAGAGAGGCATGGGACAGTATTTAGCAAAAAGGAGTGTGCATGTGCATGCCCCATGACAAGGCAACACCATCCTAGGACGTTCAGTGTGACGTTGTGTGTGTTGGTGGGAGAAAAAGGCAACTCAGAACCAAAGAGTGGACAAGTGAAATGAGGGTAAGGAAAAAAAGTAGAAAAGGAACATATATGACTTACAACTCAAAAATATTTATACAGATTAAAAACATATACCCAGTGTAGCAATATCTACTAAAATTGAACATACCTAACAATTCTACTCCTAGGTATCCCCCTAACAGAAATGCAATATAGCCGCATCCAGAGATATACACAGGAATGTTCATATCTGCATTGTTTGTAATGGCCCCAAGCTGGAAACCACCCAGAGCCCCTAAAAGGTAGGTAGAATGGTTCAATTGTGGCATAGCCGTACAATGAATGGAATGCCCCATGGCACTGAGCGTGGACAATCTATCCTCGCGGACATAGATACATCTCATGAACAGAAATGTGAGCAAAAGAAGGCAGATACAAAAGAGCATACCTGGTGTGATTCCATTTGCATGAAGTTCAAAAACAGGCAAAACTAATCTGTTGTTAGAAAGATGGTGGTTACCCTGGGGGTGACGCTTGAGAGGCTCTGGAGGGTACCTCCTGCGGGGCTGCTAACCCCTCTTCCTTGATCTGAGTGCTGGTTACATGGGTGTGTTCAGGTTTTGAAAGTTCATGAACCATACACCGTGATTTGTGCACTCCTCCCTGTGTGTTATATCTCAGTAAGAATTTAAAAGATACAGCAACACATAAAACAACATTATACTTGGCAAGAAATTCTGCTTAAGGACATACATTAGGAGTCCATGAGGCAAAAAAAATAAGGGCACGTGTCAAAAACAGGAGAGAGGGTTTCAGCGAGGTCAAAATTGAGTGGGGGTGGAGAAAATAATATAAGCAAGAAAGGGTTCTTGCATTCTAAATCATGACTGTGAGCTATTAACTGAGAGGTGGATTAACTTAACCCTCTGTACTTCAGTGATTAAAAAAATGTAAAATCTAATTTAGAAAACCAGATAACCAAATGAACTATAGTGCTCATACACTATGGAATATTTTGCAGCTATCAGAAAATAGGAGAGAGATCTCAATATAGCAATCAAGATTATCCAAGAGCAAAGTTGCAAAGTGCTAGGTGTGTGTTCCGTGCTCTCCTGCCCCACCACCCTAACCATAGTCCCTCAGCTTTTCCCTGGGTTCATAGCTACGGCTTTAAATGCATATGACAGTTCTGAAAAGACAACCAAACTAGCGAGAACTGAGGTGGGAGTGGGAGGGTCAAAAAGGAACTTTAGTCTTCTCTGTAATGCTTTCCTTTTCAATAAAAATCTATTCATGGAATCGAAAATGAATGAAATTAGTGTTAAAAGAAATAGTAAAAGCCAGCTCAAAGAGGCGTGGAACATTCTGGGGCTTTAGGGTCACTTAAGCTTTTTCAAGTCAAGCCGCAGGGCCATCTGTTGCTTGATGAAAATCGAGGTGTGGGGAATTGGGAGAAATGTCCCCACCTGGTGTCCCCATCTGGCTGCATGATTTGGGGAGGGTCCCATGCTCTTCCCTGACCTCAGTGTCCTCATCTGCCTGATGGGAATCAGCTTTCTACATTACTCTGGGATGTGGGAGGATGAAGCGAGGGCACAAGGAGACTCACATGAATGTGAGGGATTATTCTCTGGGTCAGGAGAGGAGAGGGCGTAGAGGCTTCTCTTCCACCTGCCAAGCCCACAAGGGCACAAAGGAAGTGTAGGGAGGAGCTGGGACCACCCAGGCGAGCAAACAGACCATCTGTTGGACAGGAGCATGATGTCAGCAGCTGGGAAGCCTGGCCTGGACTCCTCACGGCCAGAGCTGGTAGAGCAGCCACCCAGGCTGATCGGAGAATCAAGACATTGACCCAGCCTCTCTCGTTGTTCTCTACCAGTGCAGCCACAGCTCATGACCTCTCCAAGCTCCATCATCAACCTCCCACAACCCAGAGGACATACCACCTTGCATCTTTCAGCCCATGCTATCACCAGAGCCAGATGGGGGCACAGAGGGGGCTTTCACAAGTCAACCCAATCGCGTCAGTGCTTATTTAAAACCTTCCAGTGGAATCTGAGAATGAAATCTAATCCCTTTACCTCAGTTGACAAGGCCCAGCATGATCTACAGCTCCCACTCCCCACTTTAAGAGCCTGGCCTCAGAGAGAATCTGCCTAAGTTAGAATCCTGGCCCTTGGGCCCACCTGGTACCTCATGCCTGTAATCCTAGCACTCTGGGAGCCTGAGATGGGAGGATTGTTTGAGGTCAAGGGTTTTAGAACAGCCCAAGAATGAGCAAGACCCATCTCTATGAAGAAAAAAATTCTGGCTCTTCTTCTCATTCATTCATTCAAAAATGTTTATCAAGCACCTGCTATGGCCAGGCACTGGTTCTAGATACATCAGTGAACAAATGATACAAAGATTCCTGCCCTCATGGAGCCTCCTTTCTAGCATAGGGAGATTAACAATAACCATAATTAGTAAATTCTGTAGCATGCTGGAAGAGACAAAAGCTATTTAAAAAAAAAAGAAAGAAAGAAAAGAAAAGAAAAATGGAGCAGAGGAAATTGATCAGGAGTACCAGGGAGGGCCTCACTGAGAAGGTGATATTTAAGAGAAGACTTGCAGGAGGTGAGGGAGGGCACCATGCAGGCATCAGGGAAAGTGCAGGCAAAGGAGCCACTAGTGCAAAGGCCCTGAGGTGGGACCAGGCTCACTTGTTTGGGGAATAGCAAGGAGGTGGGAGATGACTCAGGCAGGGCAGGTCCTGAGGGGCCCTGTGGGCCTCTAAGAGGAATTTGGCTTTTACTGAGTAAGTTGGGAGCCTTGGAGGATTTTGACCCCCAAGGAGTAGGGTTGGGAGGCAGCACGGAGAAGGAGAAGAAGCTGAGCAGGGCTTCAATCTCAGGCAACCTGTGTGGATGGTGGCTTCACCCTGATCCTGCAGGGGACCTCTGGACATTATACCTCAGAGTTATCCACCCACACTGGCCTCCCACCCTGACCCCAGGTAGGGAAGATGGGCTTCCATACCCCTAGATGATGGGTTACAGCATAGAGGGAAGGAGAGCCCCCCCAAGACTTCAGGAGCCTGAGGGCGGTTCCCCCTAAGGGGAAGTGTGGGTGCCGGTCACTGAATGGTATCCTGTATGAGGGCCTGAGGGGAAACTGGGGTATGTATTCTCTAACTCCTCTCTTGGTAGGAGTTCACACTTGTGGGCATTAACTCATTGGCATTCCCCATTGAAGTTGTGTCCGTGAGGAGAGATAAGTGGGAAGCTGGGTGACCTCCTAGTTGATTTTGGGTGGGCACCAACGGTGCTTTCCACAATCCTGTACACCCAATTCCTTCTTCCCCTCCCTAACCTCATCTCCTATCCTTTCCTCCTCACTCGCTGTTCCACCTACCCCAGCTATTCCTTCTGCCTGGATCACTCTTCCCTCAGATACCTACATGATTCACCCTCTCACCTTCTCCCTACCCCGGCTCAAATGCCAGGTGCTCAGGAAAGCCCTCTATGGCCATCTCATCTCAGACAGCCCCTCCATCACTCCCTTTCCACCTTGCTCTGTGCTATTTTTCTATAAAAGATGAGCATTTTTACCACCTGACATAAGATATATTTACTGGTTCATGTGCTGGTTGTTTCTCCCACCAGTCTGGGAGTTTCTGTGGGCAGGGACCATGTTTGATTTTACTTATGGCAGAATCCCTATTACAAGACATGGAAAGTCAATAAATATTTGCTGGAACCTAAGTGATCTCCAGGAGTCCTTTAGGGTCTGACCAACTCAAAGGCTTGTATATGAGTATGACTCCCTCCCCAACACTTCCAGGGGCCAGAGGTGGCCTCTAATGGCCAATCACTGCCAAGAAGCTACTAATGTGGGAGCCTCTCTCAGCTTGTCCCATCCAGACCCACCTGACAAGGGTCAGAGGTCAACCTGGTCTAGCCTCTCTGGGCCCTAAGTGGTGCTAGGGTTCAGGCTCCAGAGATGCCTGGTGAGCCCCGTTTCTCCTTTGGCGAATGGCCGCCTTTTCTTCACAGGGCCTGTGTCTGCGTTTCTGAACCAGAAGGTGTTTACACAAAACATCCTGGGTTTGGCGACAGATTCACCCTCAATGAGGAATCCTTAATGAATCTCCCTCCTTCCCCACACCAGGCGGCTACAGGGAAAATTAGCTGAAGGCAGCCAAATGCCAGGGAAAGAGGCGGTGCTGCTGGGGCTTCTGGAGCCACGATTTGGGGGAGAGTTTTTTTCTGAGCCCAGAGGCAGCTGTGGTATGGACACCAGGGCACTTCCAGACCCTCCCGGCTTGCTATGTGACGAGGCACTGCCCCTTTCCTGGCCTCAGTCTGCACCTGTGAAATGGGCCAGTAATAATCCCATCCATACAAATGTTGCTTTGAAATTCAACATTTCAAAGGAAGACAAGGAGAGTGAGAGGGCTTGGTTACATGAGGTTAAAAGGGGAAAATTAAAATCTGCAATTGGGGGTGGGAGGTTACAGTTCTAGAGTCAGTTCTGCTGTTGACTTTTCAAAGTCCTTGCCTCTTTCTGAGCCTTGGTTTTTTCCAAGTGTACAATGAAGGGTTTGGGGGTGAAGATCTATAGGGAACCCTATGATTCAGATGGGCAGCCATTTTTCACCTCCCTGCCTCCTTCAAGAAGTCCTGGTCACAGTGATTTGCTTTTACAACATAGTGCTTCATTGCTCACTACCCATAGTTTTCAGCCTCCCGCCTTCCATAGGTGTAGGTCAACCACTCTGGACATTGGGCCCCACACCCAGGGGCTAGAGTCAACACTGGCCAAACTGAATTAGAAATGATTCCCGCCTCCTTCTGGTCCTGTAGAGAGACAGTGGGGGAATTTTTATTCCCACCTGTTTATAATTTGAAAATTGAAGGTGTCAGAGTCTAATATAAGTCACACTGACACATGGGCCTTTTGGTGTCCCTTAAACAGGGGAAGAATAATTGCTATTTCTCCACTACTAATCACTACCTGCCACAGTATCTAATTATTTGTTTTGCCATTAATTGTCGGTATTTCCCACTAGGATTAAGTTACACGAGGGCAGGGAGTTTGTTTTGTTCACTGCTGCATCCTTAACACCTAAAACTGCCTGGCACGTAGTAGGTGCTCAACAAATATTTGAAGGGCGGGGCAAGAGGCAGCGCTGGACTGCGCGCTCTAGGCCTGCAGGAGGCGCTCCAGACACGCCTCCAAAGCTAGGTCCCGCCTCTCGCATCCGGCCGTCCTGCGTGAGCTGGAGCTTGCGCGCCACTCTCATTCTTTTAATTGCGCAGGCGCGCCGGAAGAGCTGTCAGAGCGGCGCGTGCGCAGGGAGAACGGGAGATGGGCCCTGGCGGAGTTTGAGCTGAGTATTTTCAGAGGTTCAACCGGAGTCAGTGGGCCCCATGCTGTCACCGGAGGCAGAGCGGGTACTGCAGTACCTGGTCGAGGTGGAGGAGCTCGCCGAGGAGGTGCTGGCGGACAAGCGGCAGGTGGGGGCCCTTGCGGGGCGCTGGGGCCGGGAGGGGAGCGTCATAGGGACACGCACGGCGTAGCAGTGAGTTGTCCTGGGCAGGGGGTTTAATGGCTCCTAGACTACATGGGGTAGTCGTGGGATAACTTGGGTCAGAAGCTTGATGCGACTCAGTGCGTCACTCGTTCGGCTGGCATTAAGTGAGTGCCTCCTCGGTGCTGGGCATCCCCTCTCCATCCTAATACCCCTTATCGTGTTCTCCGGATCCCAATCCTGGGCAGTTTCCCTGAGCATGTTTCAAAACGCAGTTGCCGGGCCCTCTGGTTGATATGGGCGCAGTCAGTCAAGGCCCTCTGGAGAGAATAGGAACAGAAAAGGGGCCTGAGGAGCCTTGTGATTGAGCGGGGTGAGGACGTGGGGAAAGGTGAGGCCCTGTTTATGGAGGGCCTCATAAGGAGTTTAGGTCATTTTCTCATTTAAGTGCCAAGTCTTTGACGGGAATTCATGAGGCAAGGAGGGTGATGTAATTGGATTTAGGTTTTAAAAGAATCCCTCTGGCTACTGGGTGGAGTACAGATAGAGAAAGGCAAGATGGAGTCAAGGAGGTGGGTGAGGGACCATTGCCATGGTCCAGACGAGAGGTGGGTTTGGATTAGGTGGTGGTGGTGGTGGTGGTGAAGGGAAGTGAAAGGGCCAGAAATATATTTTGGAAATGGACTTATGGTGTGATAATGGTTACATAAAGGGGCAAGGAACAGGAGTCAAGAATGAATCCCTTTATAGGTTCATTAGCAACTCAGTCATCTTCAGATAGAATGCAGGGGTGGTTGGTCAGGTACTTAATGAGAAGAGGAAGAGCCTATCATATACCGGATCAGGGGGTGCTGGGTGCGAAGCATAAGACAAGTGTATCAAGTACCTATCATGTGTCAGATACTGTGTTAACTCATTCAATTTCTGGCTCAGTCAACTGTGTGAGGTAGGTACTATTTCTGTCTCCACTTTTCAGAGGTGTAGATAGGAAGGTGAAATTACACAGTAGGACTTAAACCCGGGCACTCCAGCCACAGAGCCAGCACTCTGAAGCAGCATGCTGTACTGCCTCTTTGCTTCATCAGTAGCTGCTGTGTTACCACCACCTCAGTGCCCCTACCTCTGCTGTTCCAGTCTGGTGTCGTTGAGTTTTTCATACTCCTAAGTCAGAGTCAGCTGGAGAAGTTTGTTCAAAATAGAGCTTCTTAGGCCTGCTTAATCACAATGTGGAGGGGAGAAGTTTCCAATTTTCAGCAGTTCTGATGTGCCCTAAAGTTTGAGTGGGTAATAAAAAATTACCCATTTAGCAGCTTCTCTGTGGGAAAGAGTGCCTGCATAAATCATTGTCTTTAAAGACTTGGAAGCTGAGTGGGAGAAGAAATAGGTTCACTCATCAGTCCATTCTAGGCAGTACATTGGATGTAACCTAGAAATAATGCCTTATCTCTTCAACCCTATGTCTGTCAAGAGGTGACAGTTGTGGCAAGAGGTAGCTGAGTTTGTTTTTGCCCCTGTGGTTTTCAGATTGTAGACCTGGACGCAAAAAGGAATCAGAACCGAGAGGGCCTAAGGGCCCTACAGAAGGATCTCAGCCTCTCTGGTAAGTTGAAACCTCCTCACTGCAGCCCTGGAGACCTGTCCAGTTTTCCTTTTAAGACCTTCACCTTGTCTCTGATAGAGACCAGGCAGGAGGCCACACATGTGTGACTTAGCCTTATGGGAAATTGAAACACCTGGTGGAAATGAAGAGCAAATGATGCAGATCTGACACATACTGTGGCTCAGGATTCCAGGTGCTCACTTTAGTGACAGGCCTTAGTTCCTGGCTCCTTGACAATGGCAGACACTGAGAGTTCCTGCCTTTTGTGTTCTTCAGATGAGAAAAACAATATAAAATAGATAATTGAAAACTGAGAAAGCTAAAGATGGACTTGGACTTGGGGTAGATGTTGGATGCTGAGAATATCCAGAGGAAGAGCCTTTTAGATGAGGTCAAGTGGCTGTGGTAGAGTAAGCAAATGGGGAGAGTAAGCATGGCTGGAGAGAGGGGCAGAGACCAGGCTGTCGTGAAGGGCCTTGAGTACCCAGGGAGGAAGTTTCTATTTGTTGAAAGTATACTGAAATGTGTGTAGCTTTCCAGTTGCTTCTCCTGTTATTGGAGCAAAATGTAGAGTCCTGCCAGACTCCGTGTAACCCAGCCCCCCATGAGCGCTCCAGTATCACCTCCTCTACTCTCCTCACTCGTGACTCTCCCATCACTGGTCTCCTTACTGTTCCTAACACCTAAAGTACACTACTGATATTTGCTGTTCCATTTCCTCTGTCTGGCTCATACTCTTACCTTTGGATCTCTACCCAGATGTCACATAATCAGTGAGGCCTTCTTGGATTGCCTGGTATAAATAATAAGTTCCTCCTCTACTTTAGCCTTCTCTGTCTCTCTTAGCTTGATTTTTGTCTACAGCTCTTATCAGGGTCTGAGAAATCATACCTCTGTTTATTCTCTTTCCTCCTTTATAACATAAAATTCATAAAGGCAGGAACTTAGCTTTTTCTGCTGTGTTCTCAGGGTCTTAAACAATGCCTGGCAGATAGTAAGTGCTCAAAAATATTTGTTGAAGGGATAACCATTTGCCATTTCAGAAGATGTGATGGTTTGCTTCGGGAACATGTTCATCAAGATGCCTCACCCTCAGACAAAGGAGATGATTGAGAAAGGTAAGGCTTCCTGGGGTGGGTTAGGGATATGGCTGCCTCTCCCACAACTTCGCTCTTAAATCAGAATGGAGAGTCAGGCATTGGGCAGCTTGATTGTGTTACAGGTTCAGACACTGTGGGTTATTTTATCATCTCTAAAAAGGGGATGCACTTACTTAGTTATGAAGATAGAATAGTGTGTATGCCTAGCACAGTACTCCTTTATCATGAGGAATGAGTTGGGCTGCAAATAACAGACAACCCCCCAAATTGAGGCTTAACAGTGTAGGGTTCTATTTTTCTCATGTAAAGAGTACAGACGTATGCAGTCCAGGTCTGGCACAGCTGCCTCAGCCCTTGCATATTATGGTTCCAGTGTCATCATGCAGGCCTCAGGTCCTCATGCCAGGCTGAGGGAAAGGCAAAAGGCTTTCTCCACATACAGTCTTGGCCTTCTGTTTTGGCAATAAGGCCATCCTCCCTGGGACTTCCTGCCAACATCCCATTGTCCAGAACCAAGTCACATAGCCACCCATGGCTGGAAAGGAGCTTGAGAGAGTGAGCTTTTCCTTTTCTCATCCCCTACAAAAGAGACTGGGTTTGAAAATGGAGGTTTGTGGGGAGTGAACCTAGAGGGTCTGCGTGTATTCAAAATTCCACTGCCATGATCCTGAAGTTTTTTTGAGAAACATCATAAAAGCAAAAAAGTTAGGCTACAAATGGGTTCTTGGCTGGGAAAGGGACGAGCTATACTTACTTTCTCTTTTATACCCTTAAAAAAAATATGGCCAAGAGGACCCAGCTGGGTTGCCTCAGTCCCTAAAGATAGGATGTCTCCATACCTCTTGAAATAAAAATTTTAGCGGAGGAAACTAGATCCAACCTATAGAAGAAGTTTCTCACTATTCTCTTGAAAAACGCACACTAATATGTTTTTAAAATTAAACATTGTCATTGTGTTGGCAGTAGGCTAGAAGCTGCTGGGACTAAGCTTTCAGAGGGGGTTGCCTGTCTGGGTCCAAGTTGTGGTCTTTGGCTCTTTTTAGCCCACAAATGTGGTTTTGTCATCTTACCTAGATATACTTAGAAGGGGTTCTGGACATCATCGGGGTCTGTTTGATTGGTTGGGTTTTTTTTTTTTGTTTGTTTGTTTTTTTGAGGCAGTCTCACTTTTGTTGCCCTCTGTAGAGTGCCATGGCATCATAACTCACAGCAAACTCAAACCCTTGGCTCAAGCAATCCTCTTGCCTCAGCTTCCCAAGTAGCTGGGACTACAGGTGCCCACCACAATGCCCAGCTATTTTTTTTTTTTAGAGACAGGGTCTTGCTCTTGCTAAGGATGGTCTCGAACTCATGAGCTCAAGTAGTCCACCCGCCTCAGCCTCCCAGAGTGCTAGGATTACATGCATGAGCCACCATGCCTGCCTTCATCAGGATTCTTGGGAATTGACACAGGCTAAATAACCTCATGAGACACTGAAGTTACTCATTTACATTAAGAAATAGAACCATCTCCCAGGCTACAAGGCTTGGCCACTCAGGGCTTCTCCCCATCACAGAATGAAAGTTTGTGGGGCAGACACACTAGCCAGATGTCACTCAAGAGCAAGTGGAGTTAGTTGGGTGATCTTAGTCGATTGGTCATCAGGCTTTGATAATCACCACTGTCGTGCTAACTCTTCTCATGGGCTGTTGGTGACTTTAGGATACGTTTTCTGTTCACAGAAAAGGCTCGCCCATTGATTATTTTGGTGATATATTTCCACAATAACGCTTTTCTAAAAACTCCTTACCTTGATGTACTTGGGTTTATAAAATTCCTTAGCAATCCATTTTCCAGCCATCTAGGTTTGTCTGGGTCTATAGGTGCTTCATTTTATTCTTGCATTTGAATTTTCCATGAATTCTGAATTTAGAGGGTAGTCTAAATCCTGGTGTTGCTCTCTGAGTGGTCTTGGACAGATCATGTCCTTTCTATCCTTTAGTCCTTCCTAAATTGGTCTCTGAGGTCCCCCTTTCCTTCCCGAATGCTAAGTGCCCTTGCTGTCAAAGGGTCTGGGGAAGGCTGGCATCACTACTCCCTGAGTCAGACTGTGGTATAACCTCATTCTCTGTTCACTCACCTTATTTTTGTAGATCAGGATCATCTGGACAAAGAAATAGAAAAACTCCGGAAACAACTTAAAGTGAAGGTCAACCGCCTCTTTGAGGCCCAAGGTATTATCCTGGGGGGAGCTGAAAACCAGGAGGGCAGAGAGCCATCAACATGGATTCTTTGCCAGGTTCCAGGAACTGCCTAGGGTGGGGACCAGGATAGCTTTGACTGAGGAAATTCAGAAGGCTTTGATCAGGTGGTCAAGGTCAGAGCTGAAATTGTAGATAAACCTAAGATTGGTCACACGTGTGGCAAAATTCTGGGGGTGTCTGGGCAGGAGAGCCAAGACTTTGCAGGTACATGATAATAACCCAGGAGTAAGTAGCGATGCCTCATCTGGTACGTTGCAGAATTTGAGGCCCATCTCTGTCAGACCTCATACCAGCATGCCTCTCAGACCAGGTTTGGCAGCACTAATGCAGAGTCAGCCCCTTCCTGGGCCTGACTCCAGAACCAGTGGGAGACCCAACTTGCTGATGGATTGTCTTCTTTCCTAGGCAAACCGGAGCTGAAGGGTTTTAACTTGAGCCCTCTCAACCAAGATGAGCTTAAAGCTCTCAAGATCATCCTGAAAGGATGAGACTCAAGAAGCAAGATGGGGGACTAATGACCAGCATCCCCGCCAGGGTCTGGAAGACCCAGTCCCTTCCAAGCTTGAAACCTGCAAGGAAAGCATCTGCCCTTTACAGGGACAGGCATCAAGAATCTGGCTATGACTTCTGTACGTAGCCTCTTTGTCTGTAGTGCTTGGCTGCTCTGCGTTGGCAAGATGGAAGCCTCAGTCTGTCAGTGTCTGCTGGAACTGACCACCAGGGCTCAGTGCACACAAGACCTATTGACGGCCCTGGCGGCCAGCAGTGGGAGTGTGGGGCAGTGCCTGTGGGGGTGTGAGAATGACTACAACAGGCACTTCTCAACAATGGCCTGCTGTTCACATGGAGAAGGGCAGGGCGGGAGCTTCATACCGGCATTCCTCTCTGGAGGACGGACACTTTCTGACAGGTGTAACAGAATTGGAATAAAGCAGGAAGCTCAAAAGTGGTTTCCGAATGAAGACAGACATTCAGTGTTGTGTGTTCACCACAGCCATCGATGGGGTAGACACACATTTTCTACTGCTGTCTCCATTTTTGTCCATTTTCCTGTTTGCTTCCAGGAGTGGGTGCTGCGTGTCAACCTGCTGTGGCCCTTGTTAGTCAGGAGAGCCTTGCAGAGTCCTGCATTGGGGTTGGGCGAGTGGGACTGCTACTTAACATGTGACACATGTCAAGCATGCCCCTCCACCACCTCTGAAAACGGCCAGGCCAGTGCTGCTCAGAGTCCCATTTTCCTTCAGTGGTTAGAGGTCCTAGTGGGAATGTGCTGTGAGGATACAGCTGTCTTTGTGTTGATTGAGGTCTTAATAAATGTTAGCTGAATGAATGAACAGCAGCTTCTAGTCTTTACCTCATTGAGGTCCCTCACTGAGGGCACAGTACTTCTTTTAGAATGCCAGCTATGAAGACGGGGAGGTGATACCTGTCTTGAAATGAACCTGGGTCCAGACAGATAACAACAACAAATAGCACGGTAAGGGCCCCTCACCTGTTCCCCTTGTTCCACGTGGCTCAGGCCAATAGTTCTATAGTAACACAGACTGCTATGGCCAGATTTAAGTTCTTTCTAAGAGAAATTAGAAATTCAGATTGTTAAGCTGAATCTCCTATCTTTAAAATATTTCTAATTCAGAAAACGTGTAAAGACATGGGTGTTGGTCAAAATATTTTACATAAGCCAAGTTTGGCCCAGACCTACAGGTTTACATCCTCTTGAGTTTTTTAGAAGTTACTATGTTTTCTCCATGATAGACCTAAGAAGTCAAGAGGCAGAATTGGAAATAAACTAAATGCCCATCCACAAAGATCTAGTTAAAGGAATCAATAGTTCCTGATAGTGGAACTATACAACTATGATGAAGAATAAGGGACAAGCCACAATTATAAAAGGGACTTTAACTAAGGTAATCAGCATAACCTAATTCTTTGTACCCTCAATGAATCCCAAACAAAAAATAATAAAAGGGATAAGTTACAAGATCCGTTCAGTGAGAAAAGCCAGGAGCAAAACAGGTGTCTTAGAAGCTAACCATTTGTGTGTAGGCATTACATGGTTCCCTCAGAACAGCAACTTTGGGGTTGGGGCATAGAGTGGGAGGAAAGGTGTTAACCATATACCCTTTTCTAAATTATGGGTTTTAAGCCATATGAACATACTACTTATTTTTAAATATAAATTAAGTAGGGAGTTGGAGAATTCGCTTTGGTAGACAATCTATGATATGACTGTGGCTGACAATTTCACTAATGCTGCCCCTTCCCACCTGGCAGGGTGGACACTAGCCCAAATAAGGGCTAGCTCTCTTCAGGAAATATGGAACCTGCAGCCCATGTCTAGGGCTGTCCAGGCTTGCTTTGGTCAAAGGGATGGGGGGAAGAAGTCCTCACGCTCTGGAGGCAGAAGATCCAAAGTAGCTTGGCTTCTGGTCTTCCTGAAGGTGGTTCGATCTCTTTTGAGTTTGCCAGTAATTTCTTTCCAAAAGCCTTCCCTTTAGACCTAATGTAGGAATCTAATTCTGCCACTTGTAGTCAGAATAACTGCCCTGAAGCAAGGAGAGTGATTTAGTAAGTTCCCCATAGGCCCACTAGCCCATGAGCCTACCTTTGTTATATAATCCCCTTTTATTTAAGAGACAGGGTCTCTGTCACCCAGGCTGGAGTACAGTGGTGTTATAGCTCACTGTGGCCTCAAATTCCTATGCTCAAGCGAGCCTCCTGAGAAGCTGGAACTATAGGTACCACCACCATGTCTGGCTCCTGCAACCCTTCTTAAACCAAGACGAGGCTTAGGAATGTGAAGAATGCAGACATTTTTTCGCTTGCTCCTAACTGTCCAAGCAATCTTGTCCAGGAGCCCAAGGCTTTCTTATTTAAAAAGCTTAGCTCCTAACCTCAAACAGGAAGGCCCAGAGAGGCACTAGGCCACTCAGCTGGCTTAGGTAAATGCACCTTCCCAGACACCCTCACTAAGCAGCTCTGCTTCCTGATCCTTACCTTGTCCACCTGAGAGTGGGGATGCTCTGGCCCACTGGTTGTCAAATGGTAGTCGTGTTCCTCTGATGTGCAGGGAGAGGATTTGTGTAAGGCTCAGCAAATCCCTAGACCTCCAGTAAACACACAACCTAATAACTGCTTGCTTTGCAAGCACAGCTTAAACACAAGTTCCTTCACCTCTGAACTCTTGGTCCCGAACTATCCTTTAAGCAGTGATCTAAGAGACATCTGAGTATCAAAGCCAAGAGGACTTGGCTGCAGCCAAGAGCATCCCTGAGACAGGTCTGGTGCCCAGTGACTCCAAGTGAGGCCTGTGCTCATTTATTAGGTGTGATCTCTCTAGGGTAGCAGAACTTGCTGCATGTGTCCTTGTTGGGCCCAATCACCAAGCTAATCTGTCAAGATTAAAACACATCCAGGCCTGGGTATTGGCTGTGTCTTTGTGCAAAGATGCCCAGAGATAGGATCCAGGGGGCCCAATCCAAGTGGCAAGGAGTGGCTGCTGAGCCCAGCAAAGCTGCTGCCAGGCTGGAGGGAGGGAGGCGAATGCTGTAAGGTGCGGCTGTGCTGGAATCTTGGGGTGAGGAGAGGCCTGGGTGGCCCTTCCCAGGGCCACTTTCCTCCCAGCAGCCGGCGATCAACTGGAAGCTTTCTTCTGGACTTGAAGGGAGCAGAACAGCTGCCTCAGCTGTTTTTTCCGGTCGTTGACACAGCCTGTAAGAGAAGGAGCATTGACTGTGATGACCTACCCTTGTGAGGGGTGGAGGTGCCTGTGCCCCCACTACCTGATGAGAGCAGGGGTCATCAGGAGCCCTGCAACTGTGCATGGCTTGAGGCTCCATTCCTGAATGTCATGGCCATCAAGCAGGTCATTTCCTCTTTTGAACATCAGTGTTGTCGTCTGTAAACCAGGATACTTCCTAATTTAATGCAGTGAACACAAGGATTCATCAACAAAAGCTAACATCAGTTGGGGGCTTCCCTCAAGCTGGGAACTGCTACAGGTGCTGAACACGGAGGAACTTGAGTCCTCTCAGGAATGATGTGCAGAAGGGAGAACCAGCTCAGAGAGGGTAAGTCATTTGAACCCAGGCTACCAGGTGCCAGAGCCAAAATCATAACCACTACTGCACTGGGCCTTTCCTCCTGGCCTTGCTCAGTGAAAATGCATTTAAAGGGCAGGAATGCTAGTTTTCTTCTATTACCCTGCCTATGTTCCAGGCACAATTGGCTAAGAGATGCATTCTCCCCACAAGCAGCCCCTGGTCTCAGAAGTGTGTCTCAGGCAGTCCAGCCAAGCGGCTGCTGGGAGCTGCTGAGATGCCTCCTCTCGCAGCACATTCATGGTATTAACCTGTTTGCTGTCTGCTCTCAGAGCTGAGCTTGAGGAAACTCCACAGTCACTTAGTCCTGTGCCAGGCACATTGATGATACTTGAAGATGCTGTTTGAATAAAAGACTCTTTGTGTCCCTAGTACTGACCATGAGGTGTCTGGCAGCCTTGATTGAGCCCTAAACTCTGTTCCTGCCTCCTATGCACTGACCATCCATTAAGGCTTCCCTGAGCTGACAGCTCACTAGGTGTATCCTTAGCACTTCCCAAAAGGAGTTCCATGGAGCCCTGGCTCTAGCTGTATCTGGCTCAGTCGTAACTCCCAAGTCTTCATGTCCAGTGCAAACCCTCTTCTTGGGATTCTAGACTCATCTCTGAGTTATCTGCTGGCCACTTCACCTGGATGTCCCTGAGCACCTCGCTAGCTCAATTCAGCAGTACTCTTCCTACTCCCAGCCAGCTCCTCTGTGTTTTCCACCACCCACCCAAACACCCAGCTGGAAACCTAGGAATATTTTAGAGACTTCTAAAGCAGAAACTCTCAAACGGCCGCATGGTAGAGTCACCTGGGAGCTTTAAAAAACACTGATGCCCAGACCAACCATATCTTTATCTCTGGCAGACATCAGTATTCTTTAAAGCTCTGGTTTGATTCCTATATACAGGGGAGAGCCACTGTTCTCCACCTTTACTACTCAAACAGGGTTTGAGGAACTAGCAGCATGGACATCTGAGGTGCATTTTTAGTAAAGTTGGCTGCAACAGTTCCATTCCTATATGTACACCTGTCTGCAAGGTGACTGAAATCTATTTCCTTATGAGGTGATTGGGCTGGACTAGCAAATTGCTTTGATTAATGGATTATAGCAGAATGATATGAGTCTTCTGAGCCTAGGCCTCAAGAGGCTTTGTGATGTCTTTTCCTGCTTCTTGGAACCCTCAGTCGATACTATGAAGAAACCAGGGCTAGATAGTTGGAGGATGAGCAGCCATAGGGAATGAGGGTTGCCCTGCCAGCCATTATCAATCAACCCCCAGCTTGAGGCTATCCCAGGCCGTCAAGCCTCAGTAAATCTGCCAGATGCCTGCAGCCATCTGAGTGACCTGGATTCTTCAAGAGTCTCCTGAAGATTCTCCTAAAGAATGCTGAGCAAATAAAATAGTAGTTTTAAGATGCTGGATTTGAGGAGGATTTGTGATACAGCAATAGTTAACCAATATAGCATCACCAGGAGCTTGTTAGAAATTTGATCTTGGGTCCCCCCAACCAGACTTACTGAATCATAATCTGTATTTTAACAACACTGACACATGATCATATGCGCATTAAAACTTGAAAAGCGCTATATAGTCATCCAAGCCTTTTAAACTTAGAAAACTGCAAACAACTGATGGACAGTGTAATAACCGACTCAGCAAAAAGACCCCTAAAGGCCCCTAACTGTCTCAGCCTGAGTCCCCACACGTCTCAAACACCCCCCCTCCCCCGGGGAAAATCCGGGAACAGGTTTCAGAATAGAATAAGGAAGTTCCCTGAGTTCCCAAAGATTCCTAGCCACAGGTAAAACAATGGTGAAAGCTTACTCAAGCAGAGTTTCCCAAGCTACTGAGCCTCCCAAGAGCTGACCAAGTGCCAATCGCTACACTGTAGCCCCCTGACCATAACCCCGTCCTGAGCTAACCGTTACATTCTGCTTCTGTACTTGCCAGCTTCCTGCTCCTCACTTTGGGGCCCCCTGCACAGGTATAATAAATCACCATCTGATTTATGCCTGAAGTGGGGTCCAAGTGTTTCTTGCAGGTGGTAGTGAATACAACAAAAGGTAAAAGAATCAGGGCAGCTGATAAAAGAAACACAAATTAAAAAAACCAAAACCTCACCAGTAATCCACAGAATGCATAAGCCACAATAAGTCAGTACTTTTTACCTAGGAGGTTGATTATTTTTAAATTCAAAACTGGCAAATATGTATAATCTTTCTGGGAAGAAATTTGGTTGTATTAAGTCCACCCCATTGACCCAGTAATTCTACTTCTAGGAATCTGTCTTAAGGAAATAGCCAGAATTTTGGTTGAGCTTTATGAGAGGATGTTCATCATGGCATTACTTATAAAAGTAAAAAACAATGGAATTGTGCCAAGTATCCAATTACAATAAATTGGTTTAGTAAATTTTGGCATACATACAAGCTGAAATACGGTAAAATTTGTTTTTAACTCTGCCAAGGAGCAAGAGAGTCTAGTGGTTCAGTGTTCAGGTTCTGGAATCAGACTGGAGCTCAAGTCCAACTCATCACTTATGACTGAGACTTTCAGCAAATTATTTAACTTCTGGAGACAATCTCCTCACCTGTAAAATGACAACGAAAGCTGTCTAAAGATAAAATGAGATCACATATGTAAAACACTTCATCTAGACCTGGCCAAAAACTGCTTCAAAAAAGGAGGCTTCTAATTAATATTCTTCAATGGAAAATGCTGCATGGAAAAGTGGGACTTGAAACTCCAGGCCAATGCCAATTGTGTAAAAGAAAAAGTATGAATATATGCATTTTTGAAAAACTGGAAGGAAATACACCAGATTGTTAAAGATGCTTATGTCTGGATGGTTTTTTATTTCCTTCTTTAGTTTTCAAATATTCTACAATGAGTGTGAATACTTTTTATAATCATGAAAATTTTTCACTTTATAGAAACCAAGTTTAAAGTCAAGCCTTGAAGTCCTAATTTCTCTTAACAACATATTATACATTTTTCTCATTTGTTTGTTTTCTACCTATGCCTTTTGACATCCATCTCCTGATAGATAAATAATAATATTTCTCACTATATGCCAGGCTGTATTCTAGGCATTTTCTGAGCTAGAAACCATTTAATCTCTATTTTACAGATGAGGAACAGAGAAGTTAGGTCCCTTGCCCAAGGTCATACAGCTTGTAAGTTGCAGATTAAAGTCTAACAATCTACCCATTATGCCAAACTGCCTCCTACACTTTCTGGCACCTCCCATGGCCCATCCCTTATGCTCCTATAGGTGGAAAGCCTATAAATAAGCCTTTAAATGGTTTCATTTTGTAAGGCAAGTTTGAAGTCTTTTGTGAGTTAGCAAGGAAAAAAACTGGATAGAACTCCATATGTGGCTAAAGGCCTGGTCACTTAGAAGTGATTAAAGGCCTGGCTTCGTGGGGGCAGGCCTGAAGGCAGGTACCTGTATATCTCAGGAATTTCCAGACTACTCCCTAAAGATGAATGACTACCTCCAGATGGTCTGCTAAAGGTCAAGCATTCAAACAGCTTATTCCCCCAGAACCTTGTTTTGTGGTTTTGTTTTTGATTACATAGCATAAGAATAACTTTGGATAATGCCAGTGAAGTGGTTATCGGTTAGTCTGTAGACCCATAGGTGCCAGGCAGTGAGAGGCCTGGGGCTAAGGTTTAGGTCATGTGTTTATTGATTAATTGTGTGTACGTGTAGTATTGCCTATATAAGCTTTGGTGAAAGAAATAAAGTTGCTGCATGCCATGAGAGAGCTCCAGCCTTCCTTATTCACCATACAATTTCATTGCAGGTCTTAATCTCTGTGGAACTGCACCATGCAACTTCCACACAACATGCTCCCTCCTCACCTGTCCCTACATACCAAGGTGCGTATTGGTCACAAAGTTCCCAATCCCTGATAGGTCAGGAGCACCCTCTTCTCTGCTGACAGGGCCATCATTCCACATGAGGTCAAAGCCTCCAACTCGCTTCTCCCTTCCTGTGAGCCTGGACAGGCAGGAGAAACACAGAATTAATAAACGTGCACCTGGTGGGGCCTTAAGACCCAAGCCAGGTAGGTCCCTGAACTGGTGTACTCCCATCAGGATTACTTTTTTTGTGGAACTATCCACTGGCTGTTTCCCAGGTGCCCATAAAGGAGGCAGAGGAATCATCTCCTATTTGTTCCCCAGGGCTCCCTTGCTGAGTAGCATGCACCTGTTGTGATTTCTGGTTTAAAGTCTCCTTTCCTCCCCAGACCATAAACTCTAAGAAGACAGGAGTTAGTTCTGTTGTGTTCTTTATTCTTTACTATGTCCCCAGTGTGTGGCTCAGAGTAGGGCTCAGATGATTGTTGAATGCGTAAGTTATGGTAGGAACACTGGACACCTGTGGTTTCTGCCTGCTCAGCATTCATTTCATCTTCTTTAGTCCAAGGGTCCCTCAGTTTTTCTTTTGAGAACCACTTTTCCCCTTCTCTCACCCATGCGGCTTAGGTGGAGTTGACCCCACTTCCTGGGAGGTGGGCACAAGACCTATACCTGGTCAATTAGAGTCATGGTGAGTGGTTCAGGAATGGGTCTGTATCCTAATCCCCAGCAATGTGAATCAGCCCTCAAAGTCTTGCTGAACAACTAGGGAAAAGCTAATACAGAGGGGGAAAGGGTTAGAGAGGGAGAGGGAGAGAGATGAGAGAGAGAGCAAACCAGCCAACATTGACCGAGCATCTGGCTTCATCTATTCCCGAATCTAGACCCTGGAGTTTTTCATTGTATACATATTGTTATAATGATAAATAGCCTCTTATTGAGTACTTACTTAAGCTAGGCACTACACAGTACATTATCTTGGCAAATTAATCTAACAACTCTGAGAGGCAGACATATTAAATATTTCCCATTTGGGGAATATTATACAGCCTTAAAAAAGATGGAGACTTTACCTCTTTCATGTTTACATGGATGGAGCTGGACCATATTCTTCTTAGCAAAGTATCTCAAGAATGGAAGAAAAAGTATCCAATGTACTCAGCCCTACTACGAAACCAATTTATAGCTTTCATATGAAAGTTATAACCCAACTTTATCTCAAGAAGAAGGGGAAAGAAGAGAGGGAGGGGAGAGGAGAGAGAGGGTAGGCAGAGGGAGGGTAATAGGTGGAACCACACCTACGGTGCATTTTACAAGGGTACATGTTAAATTTATTAAGTGTAGAGTATAAATGTCTGAACACAATAACTAAGAAAATGCAGTGAAGGCTATGTTAACCAGTTTGATGAAAATATTTCAAATGGTATATAAAACCAGCACATTATACCCCATGATTACATTAATGCACACAGCTATGATTTAATAAAAATAAATAAATATTTCCCATTTTGCAGATGGGGAAGCTGAGGCTTGGAGAAGTGAAGTGACTACTCCAGGGTCCCATAGTCAGAAAGTTTTGAGGAAATTGTTCTAGACTGAATTTCAGACAGCTGTAGTTGGCCCTGCTCTGTCCCAGAGAGGCCGAGTCCTTGGGCCAGGACGACTCTATGTGGACATCTCAGTTTCTCCGTTTATCAAATGGTGCGGCAGGCCAGAGCCATCTCTAAGGGCACTCGAGTCCCAAGGCTCTACGTGCTCTTTCTTCCTTGGTGGGAGCCCCAATTCTTATGTACAGGGATGCATGACCAAGGCTGCCCTCCCTCACCTCGCTTCCATGTCCACAATATGCAGGGTGTCTTCCAGAAGGCAGGTCTTGAGCTCATAGTCCTCCTGGCTGCTGGCTGTCAGTGATGGGGAGGCATTAACCTCCAGAAGCCACCTAGAGAGGGAGGAAGTGGAGAGCCACAGGGTTACTCAGTCTCTGGAGCCCTTGGAATTTCAGACCACACGGAGTACCTGGTTCCACCCTCAGTTCAGCCAGGCTGCTCCCTCCACTTTTCCATGTCAAAGAAAAGGAAGTTAGGCTTGGCACCTGTAGCTCAGCGGCTAGGGCGCCAGCCACATACACTGGAGCTGGTGGGTTCGAATCCAGCCAGGGCCTGCCAAACAATGATAACGACAACCAAAAACAACAAAAGTAGCCGGGCGTTGTGGCGGGTGCTTGTAGTCCCAGTTACTTGGGAGGTTGAGGCAAGAGAATCGCTTAAGCCCAAGAGTTGGAGGTTGCTGTGACCTGTGACGCCACAGTACCCTACCAAGGGTGACACAGTGAGACTCTGTCTCAAAGAAAGAAAGAAAGAAAGAAAGAAAGAAAGAAAGAAAGAAAGAAAGAAAGAAAGAAAGAAAGAAAGAAAGAAAGAGAAGTTAAAGGAGGAGAGAGGGCCAGGTCTAAGAATGATCTGGAGTCCTCCTGCTGTAGAAAAACTTCCTATTCATTCCCAATGCACGTGTGCCTGTAGATGGCAACTGACCTGCTGCGGCAGGTGGGAGGGAGGCAGTAGAGAGGGTGAGACTGTGATGAGCTGGAAAGGAATGCGAGCCCGGAATGCCAAGATCATCTAATTTTTCTAGAAAAGCCCCAAATTCTGACCTTTAAGTAAACATCTCCCAAATTTCAGGGCTTGTCTATAAAGCTATGTTTGTTGTTGTTGTTGTTTGTAGAGAGTCTCACTTTATCGCCCTCAGTAGAGTGCTATGGCATCACAGCTCACAGCAACCTCTAACTCTTGCCTCAGCCTCCAAAGTAGCTGGGACTACAGGCACTGCCACAACACCTGGCTTTTTGTTGTTGTTGCAGTTTGGCCGGGGCCAGGTTTGAACCTGCCATCCTCAGTGTATGGGGCCAGCACCCTACCCACTGAGCCACAGGCACTGCCCAAATCTATAAAGCTATGTTAAAAACAAATTCATTCTGAAGGCCAAAATGTATCTGCAAGCCAAAAGCAGCCCAAGGATCTCCAGCTCACAGCCCCTTCTTTTTACAGACGGGAAGCTGGGCAGAGAAGGATAGGCACACCACGGGGTGGGGGACGGGGACCAGTGCCTCTTTCCGCCATAGGCTGCCCGCCCAAGCTTCTTTCCACACTGATATCCACTCTGATACTCACAGCCACACTGCAGTGGCAAAGGAGACCCGCTTGCTGCTGGGATCCTGCTCCCCTTGAACCAAGGCCTGACTTAGGTCTTGTTTTAGGGCTCCTACTCCCGGCTCAGAAAGCCCCTCAGCACATCGGGAGACCCCGAATAGGGTCCTGGAGCCTGCGGTGCTAGTGGGGAGCTGCTCAGCCCAGGAACTCGGTCCCTGGGCCTGGCATTGCCTCTGACTTGCTACATGACCTCTAGTTCCCCCCAAAGGCCACCAGGCTTCCATGGGATCGTATAGTGTGAAGCCATCACTGCGGTCCCTGTCAGGTGAGGCATGTCCTGCGGTCAGATTGACCTCTGTGAGCGCTGTGGAGTGCACCGGATTCTTGGTAGAGATCAACACTGTAATGATAGTCCCTTACCCGGCACTTTACATCCTCAAAGCACCGGGACTCACAGAGGAGTCCTGAAGTTTCCTGCCTGGTGCCAGGGAAAGATTCCCAGCTCTGCAGATGACTGGGAAAGGACTTCTACTGCGCAGAGCTCTGTAGACAATAGATTGCTCACTCCTCCTAATGATCTTATAAGATACAGGTACAATGACCAGTCCCATTCTATAAGTGAGCAAACTGAGGCAGAGAAAAAGAAAGTGGCCCAAGGTTATATAGTTAGGAAGTGGCGGAGCTGAGATTCAAGCCAAGGTGGTCTGGATGCCGAGTGTGCAAAACATGACCTCTGGCTCGCTGGGCCACCTGCCCACCCACTTACGGCTTGAGGTCCTGGTCAATGAGGATGTCGTAGCCATACAGCTCGAAGCAGTGCTTGTCACTGATGATCACCTTCTGCACACTCTGCAGGCTTTTGACAAAGATGTTGTCCATGTCACTGAAGAGTGTCTCTATCGCCTCTGGCCCGTGCTTGGATGCCAGGTACTGCCGGAAGCGCTGAAGCATCCACTTGCAGCCCTAAGGCCCGGGCAGCCGGGTTGGGAGAAGGGTCTTAGTTAGCCAGGACCCCCACCTATCTGGGACCCTAAATGATGGCCATCAGCACTGCCCTTAGGCTTGGGCAAGAGGAGCCCAGCCCTGAGTCCTGTGCTTGGGATGACTCTGGGTATGCCCCTCCTGGTGGGGCAAAAGTTCTGCGTGTCCAAGAGGACTGGCTCCCCAGTACCCTGGAAGTCCTGCCCACAGAGCCTGTGTAGGCCTCTTCCCTGAGCCTGCCTTCTCGAGGACAGATGCACTGACCATGTGTGTGTCCCAAGGCCATGGAGTGACCAACAGGTTGCTGTTTTCAGGGGTATGTATGCACAAGGCCCCCGCTGTGTGGGATGGAGTCAGGGGAAGAAGCAGGGAGCAGGTGTGAGCTGGGGGCCGCTCTCCTGTGCTCCTCTGATCTGGCCCTTCACTATGAGAAATCTTAGAATTCTATATTTGAATTTGGCCTTGCAGGTTATGTTATAGGGATTAGATAGATACAAAGCATATCTGTATGACGCATTAGTTGATCAGTTGATCAATAGATAGAAGATACATATCAAGGTGGGAGGAGAGGACACAATTTATATAGGGGTGCATAAGTATGGTTTGTAAGTTTTGAATATTCAGACACATGATATGTGGGCCTCTGGGCCTCAATGTGCACTCTTGCCCTGGGCCCTGCAAATGGGCAGGATGAGCCTCCCCTCCCTGGTGAACTCTGAGCCCCAGACAGCCCTGCCCTGGGCTCCCTGCCACTTGTGCCTCCCGACTCCCAGCCCAGCCCTAGAAGTCTGTACCCATGGAGAACAGAGTTCAGCTTCCTCACCTTCTTTGGATGGTAGTCAGGAGACGTCTTTTGCACAGCAACGTTGGTGAGGTGAACATCTGGCAGAGGCTGGTGGTCAAGGGTCAGTGTTGAGGAGAAGGGTGAGCCCTGGTCCATGTAACCCCAGGCAGTGAACTGAGAATCTCACTTGGGAATTGATGGGGGAAGGTTATGAAACAGCTCAGGGTCATGTGTGTGGGCTTCACATCCTGCCTGCCTCTTTACTGGCTGTGGGCCCTGGGCAAGCCATGTAACCTCCTGAGCCTGCCCCCACCTGCTACATGGGGTACAGAGTAGAATACTGACCTCACAGGATTATGTGAAAGATCAGATAAAATACTATATAAAAGTAGCTCTTACAGTGCCTAGCATAGTTGATAATAATAATTTTTTTCTTCTCTCTTTTTTTTACCTTTGTGTCATATTTTAATTTTTTGACTCAAGAGAAAAGAAAATGTTCTAACATGTATGGAGACCAGATATAAAACAGCCTTACCAAGCTCCCTGTTGCTAGAGGGTTCGGGCTGGGTGGCTACTTGGTAGGAATATGGGAGAAGGGATCCAGTTCTGGATAAGGTCAAGGTGGCCCTTGGAAGGCCTCGTCCTGAGAGTCTGCCTTTCAACATCATCACCATTGTCACCACCAGTAACATCAGCAGCTTATAGAATGCTCACACACATTATCTCATTTGTTCCCCAGATTATTCCCATCTCACAGATGACAGCTTGGAGGCTAAGAGAAGTTAAGTGACATTCAGAATATCCCTTCCTCGACGTTATCCTGTCCTAGCTAAGCAGGGTGGGTCTCCCAAACCACAAGACCTAACGGCCATAAGATATAACTTTCTCTAGGACTTACTTGGGACATTTCTTTGATGAGGAGGTAGAGGCTCTAGGCCACTGATTCATTCTAAGTCCCTTAAATGAATGTTTCTCCTTGTCTGTGGCATGCTGGACAGAGCAGGGTGGCTGTAGCCTCTCTACAGAAGGTGAGTATCTTAGTAGAATCTTTTTCCTAGAATGTCTTCTTTAAAATTTTTCAAGACCTTTTTTCTTTTACATTTGTTTGAATTTTCCTGCCCCTATTTCAAAAGAATAAGCACATGACAAATCACTAAATAGGAGAAGAACTCCTACATTTATGCTCAATCGATTTTTGAAAAGGGTGCCAAGGCAATTCAAGAAAGGAAAGAGGAGTCTTTTCAACAAAGGGAGGAGAGACTCATGGATATACAGGTACAAAGGAAAAAGTGGGACCTCTTCCTCACACCATAAAGTGAACTGCAGGCCTAAATATAAGAGGCAAAACTGTAAAATCATTAGAAGAAAATACAGAAATAAGTCATTGTGACCTTGGTTAGGCAAAGCTTCTTAGATATGATACCAAAACCACAAATGACAAAAAAATTAAATTGAACTTGATCAAAATTAAAAACTTCTGTGCTTCGAAGGACATTATCAGGAAAGTGAAAGACAATCCACAGAATGGGAGATAATATTTACAAATCATGTATCTGATAAACAACTAGTATCCAGAATAGGGAAAGAATTCTTATAACTCAACAATAGAAAGATAAATAATCAATTTTGAAATGAGCAAAGCATTTGAATAGACAGATTCAGAACTGGGCATTAAGCACATAAAAGGTGCTCAATGACATTACTTAACAGGGAACTACAAATTAAAACCACTTTATGTCTACTAGGATGGCTATCATTAAAAGAACAGCTAATCAGGCGGTGCCTGTGGCTCAAAGGGATAGGGCGCCAGCCCCATATGCTGGAGGTGGCGGGTTCAAACCCAGCCGTGGCCAAAAACTGCAAAAAAAAAAAAAGGACAGCTAATCACAAGTGTTGGACAAGGATGTGAGGGGAAATTGGAAGCTTCATGCAACGTTAACGGAAGTGTAAAATTGCAATTGCTTTGGAAAACAGTTTAGTAGTTCCTCAAAAGGCTTAAACATAGAACTACTAACGGGACCAGCAATTCCACTCCTAGAAATGTATACTCATGAAATAAAAACACTTGTCCACACAAAAACATGTATAGGAAATTTTCCTAGCAGCATTTTTTTTTTTTTTTTGAGACAGAGTCTCACTCTGTCACCCTGGATAGAGCTCACAGCAACCTCAAACTCCTGTTTTTAAACGATTCTTTTGCCACAACCTTCCAAATCACTGGGAATACAGACCTGAGCCACCAAGCCTGGCTGATTTTTCTATTTTTAGAGATGGCGCTCAGGCTGGTCTCAAAATCCTAAGTTTAAGCAATCCACCCACCTCGGCCTCCCTGAGTGCTACGTTTACAGGTGGGAGCCACCCAGCCCAGCCTAGCATTTTCATAATAGCCCAAAATGGAAACAACTCCAATGTCCACCTGTAATCCAAGCTATAAGGGAGGCTGAGGCAAGAAAATCACTTGAAGCCATAAGTTTGAGGTTGCTGTGAGCTATGATGCCATAGCACTCTACCGAGGGTGACAAAGTGAGACTCTGCCCCCCCCCCAAAATAAAGAAACCAACTCCAGTGTCCACCGGTAGGTAAATGACATGAACCTATTTTATGGGTTACGTTATGGAATAACGTTTATTTTGGAATACGTTATATCCATACAGTGGAATACTATTTGACAATAAAGAGATATAAAGTATTTGGTCCAAGCTACAACATGGATGGACCTTGGAAACATCATATTAAGTGAAAAAGGTCAGACACAGAAGGCCATATAACATATGATCCCATTTATATGAAATGTTCAGAATAGGCAAATCCATAGAGACAGAAAATGGTTGGAAAGAGTAGGGGAGTTGAGGGGAAATGGGGAGCGATGGCTAATGATATGGGATTTCTTTTGGAGGGGTGATGGAACTGTTCTAAAACTGACTATGGTTGTGTGAATATGATGAAACCCGTTTCATTGCATGCTTTCCCTGGGTAAATTGTACGATATGTGAATTATATCTCAGTAAAGTTCAATATAGATCTCAATATATAAAGCTATTATCTATAAAGCTCAATTATATCCCAATAAAGCTGTTATAAAGACTTAGGAAAAGAGGATACTCAGTCAAACGAGTTATTGGCTTAAGAGCAAGAATCCTCCCTGCTGATGATGGATGAATGGCTCCCAGACTTCACATTTCACCCATTGCTCCAGCCTGCAATTGAAGAGAAAGTGCACCTCCCAGGGGCAGCCGGGAAGAGGGGGTTAAATAGGAGCGTGGGGGGATAGGTCAGCCAACTCAGAGCTTCCCCTTTCCACAACCAATCTAAAACCAGGTCCCCGTGGACCAACGGGTCACACAGCAAAGAATAACACACAATCAAAATCAATCACAGGGCCAGGAGTGATGGCTCATGCCTCTAATCCTAGCACTCTGGGAAGCCAAGACAGGAGGATCACATGAGATCAGGTGTTAGAGACCAGCCCAAGCAAGATCAAGATCCCATCTCTACAAAACATAGAAAAATTAGCAGGCTTTGCGGTGGGTGCCTGTAGTCCCAGCTGCTGGGGAGAACTGCTTGAGCCCAGGAGTTGGAGGTTGCCGTGAGCTATGATGATGCCTATGTGACAGAGTGAAACCCTGTCTAAGAAAAAAAATCCACAGAGAAATGAAACTGAATAGTTGTCAAATCTTTAGGAGGAAGAGAATTTTCTTAGCTTAGAAATAACAGTAGAAATCACAGAGGAAATCAATGGACAGCTATGGAATCAACTAAGGAGTCAACTACATAAAAACAAAACATGTCAGGACAAAAATTAAAGGCAAACATGAGTAGAGAAAAGATGTGTAGCAGATGTGAGAGTCTAATGTTTTTGTCACATGAAAATCTCATAAATTGTTAATAATAGAACGTCTGACCTTTTATTTATCAAATAAAGGATAGGAAAACATAAAAGAGAAACTGTAACTGGTAGAAGACCGTGTGGGAAAATACTCAAAGTTCCCAGGGACAGAAGAGACACAATCTCAAAGGGATGTAAATGAGGGAAAGGCAAATTAGGAGAGATGCAAATTCTACAGCAAAATCCTGTTTCTCCATTCTCAGTTACGTTTTTTCTTTTCCTTTTTACCTTTTTATTTAAAAAAATTCAAAACTCACAGAATATTTGCAAGAAAAGAATAATGAATATTCCTATGTGCTTCACCTAGATGTGCCAATTGTTTTAGGAATGGCTTTTTAAAATGATTATTCCCCAGGACTGGAGAGCTGGGGCGAACAAGAGGGTAAAAGTAAAGAGGATCCTGGAAAACAATCTACAGGCGGTGCCCATAGCCCAGCGGGTGGGGTGCCAGCCACATACACCGAGGCTGGCCCTAAAACAACATTGACAACTGCAACAAAAACATAGCCAGGCATTGTGGCAGGCACCAGTAGTCCCAGCTACTTGGGAGGCCGAGGCAAGAGAATCGCTTAAGCCCAAGAGTCTGAGGTTGCTGTGAGCCATGACACCATGGCACTCTACCCAGGGTGACAGCTTGAGAATCTGTTTCAGAGAGAGAGAGAGAAAGAAAGAAAACAATCCAGCCAGATGTGGTTGACCCAACATTTAAACTTCTGTGAAACCACCCAAAGGAAAAATCTAAAATGCAGCAAAATGTTTACCAAAAATACATATTCCTTTGTGCATTGCATGTCATAGTAGCAAGAACTTGAATATTTCGAAGCTGTCTGCAGCACGGGGGCTTAGTAACCAGGAAAGCTACTCAGTGGAATGTTTTGTAACTAATAACAAATGTCTCAAGGAAAATACTGATGATGATGTTTAGTGGGAAAAAAAGGTTCTATTTATATGGTGGGATCACTTGTATGTTAAAGGCAAGTGACAACAAGAACCCCTACAGATGAACCCGGAAGGAACAACACCGAAATGGGAGTGACTTATCACTAGAAAATGTACCAGAGAGAGCTGCTTTTCTTTTTTGTACTTTCCTGCATTTTCTGATTTGTCTTTAGGGAGCTATACCGCATTTATTATAACATTAAAACTATGCCCGTTAAATGTTTTATTATTTTTATTATTAGAGTAATGCCTATCAGCCGTCAAAACAACGATAATGTAGGAAGATGTATAAAGTTGAAAATAAATGTTTCCTGACCTGATTCTAGTCCTTTGAAGTTTTCAGAGGTAAGATCAGAGAATCATGAACATCTTTTCATGTTTCCCTGAACAGAAACGTACTTCCTTAAAAGAAAAAGTGGGATCACAGACATACCCCCTCTATACCTTGCATTTTGCTTATTCATTTGATAGTTTATCTTAGATACTTTCGTGTCCTGACACTTCAATCCACCCCATTGTTTTTAACTGATGTATAAGATCATATTGTAAATGCTTTATAATTCATTTCACGGACCCTCAAACATGACTTAAGTTGTTTTTACTTGCTATTATATATATTGTTTCTGTGCATCTTTTTATATTTTGTATATGTATGTATTGATATACTATTTGCATATATGTATATATTTTGAGTAATTCGTGTAAGCTATGTTTGTTATATATATATATCAGGTTAAAATATGTTTCTTATTATTTTACTTTATTTATTTATTTATTTTGTTTTTTGAGACAAAGTCTCACTATGTCACCCTTGGTAGAGTGAGTGCCATGGCATTATAGTTCACAGCAATCTCAAATTCTTGGGCTTAAGCGATTCTCTTGCCTCAGCCTCCCAAGTAGCTGGTACTACAGGTGCCTGCCACAACATCCAGCTTTTTTTGTTCTGTTTTTTTTTGTTGTTGTTGTTTGGCAGGCCCAGGCTGGGTTTGAACCTGCCAGCCCTGGTGTATGTGGCCGGAGCCCTAGACGCGGAGCTACAGGCGCTGAGCCTCTTATTATTTTAATACTTGGTATGTAATACGTGAAGCAAATACGCAAAAATATCAATCTGTTAAATCTGGATGGTAGATGGATGGGTTTCTTATAGTCTTTGCTGCATTTTCTATTAACAGAAAATAAGAAATTATTTTCTATTAATATTTTGAGATTAAAAAATTTAAAACAATCTAAAAGAAAGGGTAGACAATGATGTGTATTCACTCACTGTGAAAATAGCAAAGTTTGATTAAATAGAAACTAGCCCAAGGAGAGGGCTCAGTGTGCTTAATAATTTCCCATGAAGCTCAGAGATGTGCAAACAATTTTAAGTGGAGTTGGGAGAACGACTAACACTTACTGAAGGGTCACTCTGGGCCAGGCACTGTTCTAAGTGCTTTACGTGTATTATTTAATTTTAATTAAGAAACAAGGTGGCCATAAAACTAAATTCCATGACTTGCGTGTGACAAATGCTTATTAGATTTACAAACTAAAATAAATTACTGGAAATGCTGAAATTGGTGAAAGAGAAACAATTGCCAAAGTTACTCAGAAGGGCCAAATTGTGATCTCACGCACAGCAATGCAAATAAATGCATTCCCTTGGACACATGATGAAATTAAGGCAGAGAGATGTGAATTGGTTAAAAACATTGGATTGCCCAAGCTGGAAGCAGAGAGGCATCACCCCTGTCTTCCCTGAATGCATATGACTACAGGTGGTCTGGTCCTGCCAGCTTCAGATGCTCAGGCCGAAAAAATCTTAGAAACTTTTTTTGATATTTCTATTTTGACCAGATA
Source organism: Nycticebus coucang (assembly GCF_027406575.1). Classification (NCBI taxonomy): domain Eukaryota; kingdom Metazoa; phylum Chordata; class Mammalia; order Primates; family Lorisidae; genus Nycticebus; species Nycticebus coucang. The sequence continues at coordinate 38,944,792 of NC_069800.1, read as the reverse complement.
ATACATCCACATGACTCACAAGTTAAAAGGTACAAAAGTGTATTCAAGGAGATAATCTCTCATCTACCCTGTCCCTACCCACCCATCGCTCTTCCCAAAGACCACGTCTATGTCCAGATTTTTGTCCTCCCAGAGATGTCTATGTACAGATGAGCAAAGAGAGAGAGAGAGATGTAATCTTTAACATGAATGGGAACATACTTTCTACCCTGTTCTACACAAACTTTGGGTTTTTTCCCCAGTAACTATACATCTATCTTGGGGATTGTTTCATGTCAGTACATAAAGCACTTCCCCGTTCCCTTTTAATTGTATAGTATTCTATTGCATAAATGAGCCATTTGTTCCATTGCTTCCTATTTTGGGCTGTCATTAACAAGGTCGTGCAGTTAATAACCTTTAAGCCTGTCTGCTCCTCTATGGTGGGTGTACCTGTAGAATAAATTCCAGAGGGGAATTTTGGGGTCAGAGGGCGTATGCCTTTGTCTTTTGATAGATATTTGCCAGATTGCCTTCAAAGGGGTTGTACCAATTTACACTCCCACCAACAGCATAGGTAGGCATGGAGTAGGCAGCCTTGCCAAGACAGCACGTTATCAAAGTTTTGGTCTCTGCCAATTGAGTGGGTGAAAAAAGCATTATATTAGAACGAATGAGTGAGCCAATGACTAGACACTGAAGAAAAAGGCACGTTAAGAATGTGAAAGTTCTCCAGAGGGGCTAAAAACTGTCCAGTCCTATGAATATAAATATATGTGAATGGTAGGCCCCCCACCAAAACAGTCATCCAGCAGAGTGGTTTGGGGTGAGCCGCTCTGAGCAGAGCTGGACTACCCCCTTAGGATACCCCCAAGATTGGAGGGAGGGACCAGGCCTGTCTCACTCACTGCTGTGTCTCCCATATTCAGACCACAGCAAAGCCATCAGTGGATGAAGAAGGTCACTCAGGATTGGCCAGAAGATGGAAGGGGCAGGCGCGTGGGGTTGGGGAGGCAGATCCCAGGATACACTGGTCATCGATGCTGTTCAGCGTAAAGCGGGTGTTGGAGAATCGGGCAAAGCCATCCCGGTAGAGCCAGGCCCGCAGAGGGATATACTGAGGGGAGGTGGGGACAGAGAGACAGAAAGGGAGGGAATCATACAGGCGCTCACGCACTGTTCCCTCCACCTGGAACCCCTCCTCCTTTCCCAAATCAGCCTAGGAGCACCTGTTCTAACCTCAGCTTCCTCTACGTCTATCCCCTCCTCCCCCACGGGGACACGAACGCAGAGGAAACAAACTGAATGGGCATCTCCTGTGCTCCATCACTGCATGTGATACACCCCAGCTCAGGGTGAGTCCATACACTCCCCTAGATGGTGAGGTCCAGGAGGCCAGGGTTGAGCCTGCCTCGGACATCCCTCTGTCTTGTACCCAGCACACCATGTACACTTAAACATTTGCTGAACTGGTCATGAGGTAGGTTCTGAGTTCGAATCCTAACTCTGCCACTCACTGGCTGTGTGACCTTGAGCAAGTCACATAACCTCTCTGTATCTGTTCCCTCATCTGTAAAATGAAGATAATAATAGAACTTACCTCATTGTATTATTAGAAGGACTGAATGAGAGAAAATCTGCTCTATACCAGAGCCTAGTACTTAGTAGATGTTCTTAATAAATGTTCTCTGCATTTACCATGGGTGACCATATGAATAAAAGACAGGCAGGGGACAAATCTAGATGCTGAGGCATCTAATATGGTAAAACTTGGGTCTGTCTGGATGTCCCCACCCCTGTCCCTAGATGTCCTCTGTGGCACTCTAAGGCAGAGAGAAGACCAGACAAGTTCATACAGGCGCCCACAGGATGGCTTCTCCCCTGACCCCTAGTCCAGCCACCCCGACCCCCTGGAGGAGGACTCTGCCTGAGTTACTCACCGACATCACCAGCACATAGACACGCAGGTCAAACTTGCGGCCTGTGAAGCAAGGAAAGAATTAATTTGGGTAGCGAGAATGTTGGTTTGTGTTGGGTACTGTGTTAGGGTTTAGGGATATAGCAGTAGATGGGAGGGTCAACATAGGGCAAGGCTTGAGACTTGGGCTCAAGGAAAGCCCCATGGGAAGCAGTGACCTGTGGGGTGATATGGGGCCCACGTGGGTCAGGGCCTTCAGGCCTGAGGAACGGCATGGGCAGAGGCCTGGAGAGGGCAAAGAACTTGGGCCAAGGGCAGAGTCAAAGGAGATGAGGTCATAGGCTGGCAAGCACTAGGTCATTGCAATCTTTGGGTTTTGTCCCATAAACCATGGGAAGCCACTGAAAGGGCTCGATCCCCCTGGCTACTGTGCTGGAGTAGAGGCAAGGGGACAGAGCAGGGGCAGGCACTCATGAGGAGCTGGTGCATTTGTCCAAGTGGGTGAGGACAGTGGCCAGGACGAGGATGGGGGAGAGGGGTAGCCAGACAGACTGAAGTGCTAGAAGGAGCTTGATGAAGAACCAGGTGTGGGAGGGGAGGGAAGAGAGGATTGCGCCCAGAATGGCTCCGGGCCCTGGCTTAGCAGCTGCGGGTAGAAGAGCTGTGTCCCCACTGGGGAAGATGAGGAATGAGCCAGATGGTAGGGGAGGCAGAATTTGGGGCATATGGGGTTTGAGTTGCCGGCAGATGCCCAATAGGCATGTCACGGACATCAGATCTGGGGTTCAGGGACAAGGTCTCAGCTGGGAACAAAAGCTAGAAGCCACTAGCATCTGCGTGGTGTTTAAGCCACAGACAGGATGGGGGCTCCCTGGGTGGAAGGAGAGAGGCGAAGAGACCCAGGTGCTGCCCCTGAGGAGGTGGAGGAAGGCAACTGGCATTAAGGCTATTGCAGTGATGTAACCTGGAGCACCTGCCCCACAGATGAGACCCCTCAGAACCACACCCCTGCTCACACAAGCCTGGCCCTCTGTGGGAATAGCAGAAGCAGGGGGGTGTCGCAGGTACCTGCCAAGGCTTTGGGGAGGGGACTTGCTTGCTTTTCCCTGACTCCTCTCCTTCCAAATCTGCTTACAGTTGTCCTTTGGGTCTCAGCTCACATGTCACCTGCTCAGATGGGCCCTCCCTGGTCTCATCACTCTCTGCCCATCACCCTGCCTGATCTGCTTCCTAACACCCACCGCTGTGTGCGATTGTTTTATGTATTTGTTTCTGGCTCACTGCAGCCTGCTCATCTGGGGAACGAGCTCCCTGAGAGCAGGTGGGCAGCCAGCATCCAGGACAGGAGCTGGCACTGAGAAGGCTCTTTATAAATACTTGTTGGACAAATGAATAAAAGAATAAGTTGGTTCTTGAAGGAGAATTTTCCTGAACCAAGAAAGAAGTGGGAAAGGCCAGCTAGCCAGAGCAAACTGTGTGGGCAATGGCTAAGAGGCGGCAGCATGCAGGTCTCTGCCCATGTACCCCTTCATGCCTGGGGTCAGGCTGACCCTTGGCAGACTGCTGGTCAATGCTTGTTGACTGACTGATGACCATTCAGTGGGAGAGCAGGGAACAGAGACAGCTATCTCACCTCCTATCAGGTAGGGATTTTCGATGTAACGCTGAGCTACATAATTCTCCACAGGAATATCATCTTTCTGGTCATCAGAGCATCTTGTATCCTAGTTATAATAATAATTGAGCATTTATTGAGTACCTTCTGTGTACTAGGCATTGTGTTAGGCACTCTACTTGGGGTAATTCACCGGATCCTTAAATCAACCCTATCAGGTAATTATTCCCATTTTAAAGATGAGAAAATGAAACAGAGAGGGAGAGTGACTTGCCCAAGGTCACACAGCCACTCTGTAGTGTAGCTGGGCTGTGGCCTCACACAGTCTGGGCCCAGAGCCTGAACATTTAATCTTTAGATCTGTGCTGTCTGATGGCAGCCACTGGCCACGTGTTTACATTTGCATTTAAACCAATTAAAAGGAAATGAAATGACATGCCACAACTGGGGTGGAGCTTGAAGTGTGGTAAGTGAAATAAGCCAGATACAGAAGGAAAAATACCATATGATCCCACTTATGTGAGGCTCCTAGAGTGGTCCAATTCACAGAGACAGAAAGTAGATGGGGGTTACCAAGGCCCAGGGGAGGAGGGAATGGGGAGTTAGCGTTTAACAGGTACAGAGTTTCCGTTTGGAAAGATGAAAAGTTCTGGAAATTAAAAGTGGTTAAAAGGTGAATTTCATGTTATGCATATTTTACTACAATTTTTAAAAAGAAAATGAAATGAAAAATCCCCAGTCACACAAGCCACATGGCAAGGGCTCAGTATCAGTCTGTGGCCAGCAGTCACTGCACTGGAGAGTGCAGATATATACCATTTCCATCACTGTGGAAAGTTCTACTGGACAGTGCTGCATAGGCACCCATGGTCCCCAGGACACAGCTCTCCCCTCTCCCCCTGCCAGCCCAGCCCAGGAAGACAGCACTGCTCTCACGCTTGTGCATAGCACCTCCTGGGCTACAGCATCCCTTCCCACCCATTGTCCCTTCCACCCAAAGCCAAGGGTCACACACTTGAGGGGGTCATGCAACAGACTCATGGTAGGGAGCACTGGCACTCAGGGCTTCTGATTCTCAGGGCAGTTTCTCCACCCATCATCACTAACCCCCTCAATAGTGTCAAGGTGGAGGCAGCCAGGCCTTTGCTTCCTGGGACCCTGGCCCTGTCCCACCCTCACTCACGTGGCTGCCAGAGGGATTGACCGTGTTCCGGGTGGGCTGGGCCTCCAGGCTGGCGAGCTTCTTCCCTGCAGGGCCCTGGCAGTTCCAGGGGAGGAGTAAAGACACTGAGCACTGGCCGCATGTCACTGTGCTCCAGGCGCTGGGTCTGCTCCTCCTGCCCACCCGGCACCGTAAGGTTCAGAGAGCCTCTGCAATTTTCCCAAGACCACACAGCTGCTGAGTGGCACAGGCAGGATTTGAACAAGGATTTCTACTGCACAGGGTCTTGGAACAAAGATGGGGCTGGCAGCGGAAGGGAGTTGACCCTGAGGCCAAGTCAAGGACCTTGAGGGAGGGTCAGCTGTCTCTCCACAGCCAGATGAGCAGGAGGCCCAGAAAAAGAATATACAACTTACTAAGTGCCAGGTGTTATTCTTGGGGTTTTACACTTATTAGTTCATTGCATCCTCAGCAGGTACTATTTACTGGGACACTGAGAGGTGAAAACTGCCCAAGGTCACCAGCCTTTTTATTTTATTTTATTTTATTTTATTTGGCACCCTCTGTAGAGTGCTGTAGCATCACAGCTCACAGAAACCTCAAACTCTTGGCCTTAAGCAATTCTCTTGTCTCAGCCTCCCAAGTAGCTGGAACTATAAGCGCCCGCCACAATGCCCAGCTATTTTTTTATTGTTGTTGTTGTTAGGAGGTCCAGGCTGGGTTTGAACCCACCAGCCCCGGTGCATGTGGCCAGCACCCTAGCCACTGAGCTATGGGTGCTAAGCCAAGGTCACCAGCTTTTGAATGGCAAGGCCAGGATTTGAACCTGGGTAGGATTTGAACTCCATAGAGCCCTGATTTAACGGGCAGGCCTGTGGGCACAGTTTCACTGCCATCTTCTGATGTGTGAAGGAAGGAAGGAGTGGCCTTCCTGCTGGCAAGGGCAGAGGAAGGTTTGGGAGCCAAGGGGGAAGAGGCCAGCTCACCTTCCTCCAGTCCATGATGTCCTTCAGCCTCCGGAAGAGGAAGATGCCCTTCCCCTGCGACCGGGCCACCTGCGGTGGGAGTGGGTGCAGAAAGGCCAGCTCTCACCTGTGTGGTTCCTTGCTGGGCCCTGTGCCTGGGCCCCTCCCCAGCATTTCTCTGTCTCATCTCCCCTGTGGGTCCCCAGCTCTCCCCAGAGCAATGGCCCAGCTCAGTCCCAAAAGGGCTGGAACAGAGAAGGTGCTAAGCACAGGACAAGAAGAGAGGGAAGGAGGAGGAAAGACAGAGGCTGACTTAGCTCACAAAGACATATATTTGCATGAATAATGCAAAAGAACAGACAATTAAAAAACCATTTCTAACAGTCCTGGGAACATATCATCCGATTCTTTTTTTGGAAATCAATTTGCCTTCCTAATTAGGGCTTGCTTTGGCTAATACTGAAATCAGTGTCTTTACTGAACCCCAGCATGGATAATTCATGGCTTCACAGAGTCTAAGGGCTGGGAGAATCTTTAATCATGCAGAGTGGTCCCCACCAAAGGCACACCTCCCTCCTTTGAGTGATGATCTACAATGATCCTTCTACAATGGTCACCTGCCTGGCCTTGCACACCCATAGGGCCGTGGAGCCCACTAACCTCTCTCTAGCCCCACCAACCTGCAAAAGGGCCCTTGTCCTTGCAATATAGCTTTGTTAACCAGTTAAGGTATAAATTAGCTGCTAATGTGTGCTGGGCGTTATGCTACAGTAGTAACCCAGACTTCCCAGAACTTTCACAGCCTAACCTGTGATGAGCTAAATGTGCCAGTCTAGCTCTGGCTGCTAGGGCCTCCTAGAGCAAATCTCATTCTTAGGCACCAGAACAGACTTTCAGTTATCTGCAGCCACTGACCAAGTCCCTGAGTCGTCTTTCCTCCAGCAGAAATGCACGTAGCAAGTACAAGCTCTCCTTTCCTTCTGTTCTCCTCTGAGCTTGACCCCTCTGGCCCACTGGAGGCTCTCTGCGCAGTGCAGTCGAGGTTGCACCATTGTCCATCGTATGAGGAGCCCCTGCTCTGCCTACTATTCTGTGAACCCTGGAGCAGGGTTGTGTGTGTACCTGAAAGATTTTGAGGGACTGGCAGTGGCTCTGGGGTGGCTGAATGTGCATGGCAATTTTGGAGAGCAACTAATCAGTGTGACTAATCAGTGTGACAATCACAGCTTTGCAAAAGACTTGAACAGGCATTTCACAAAAGATTATCAGCGTTAACATATAAACAGGCACTCAACTTCATGACTACCAGGGGGATGCCAATGAAAACCACAATATGGTCCAGGGGTGTCCAACCTTTTTTCTTCTCTGCCACACATTGGAAGATGAAGAGTTGTCTTGGGCCTCACCTTAAATACACAGATACTAACGGAAGCTGATCAGCAAAAAAAAAAAAAAAAAATCTCATAATTTTCATAATATCAAACACCACAGATAATCAAAATAGTCCTCAGATAATCTGCATGTGACCCACACACTACAGGTTGGACACCTCTGAACGGTTAAAGTTAAAGACAGAGAATCTAAGTGTTGGTGAGGATATGAAGACACTGGAACTGTCACACCCTGCTGGTAGGAGTGCACATTGTTTGGTAACTGGCAGCTTCCATGAAAGTTGAACAAAGACATCACCTACCCCAGGTCCCAGCAATTCTTCTCTTAGGTACTTAGACAACAGAGATGCCTGCACGTGTGTGCCCACCCCAGGAACAGAGACTCCCATAGCAGCACTATTCATAAAAGCGCCAACTTTGAAACTCTCAAACGGATGAATATTCACTCAGTCGAATAGTATATGAAAGTGACAATTAACAGTTTGCAATTACCCAACTCATATGGATTCAAATGACATAAAGTACAAAGTCAGACCAGACCAATCCATGCTGCTAGTGACTCGGAGGAGGGGGCTGCTGAGGTGCTGGTGACGCTTCTTAGATAATCTGGGTGCTGCTGCCTGAGTGTGCTCACTTTCTGAAAATTCATACTGTGTCCCTATAACTCGGGCACTTTTCTACGTTTTATTAAATTTCCATTAAAAAGTGGTTTTTTGAGTTCATACCTTCCTTTAAAAAAAACAACAAAACACCAGAGTCTCACTCCATTGCCCAGGCGAGAGTGCTATGGTGTCGTCATAGCTCACAGTAACCTCAAACTCTTGGGCTCAAGTGATCCTTTTGCCTCAGCCTCTCAAGTAGCTGAGATTACAGGGAAGTGCCACCACACCCAGCAAATTTTTCTATTTTTAGTAGAGATGGGGGGTCTCGCTTTTGCTCAAGCTGACCTAGACCTCCTGAGCTCAAGCAATTCTCCCAATTCTCCTCAAGCAAACTTCCCAGAGTGTTAATTTAGGATTACATGTATGAGCCACCACACCTGCCCTACCACGGTTCATACCTTTCAATCTAAGAATACCCACGCCCACCCCCTAAGGTTTCCTTCCCTGTAACCACTTCCCTCCTTTTCCCTCCCTGCTGGCAAAGCCCACCTCTCATGATAGAGGCTGGAAAGGCCAGGTCCTAATTTTCCCAGCTTCCCTTGCAGCTAGCAGAAACTATGGGACCAGTTTTGGCCAAGGGGATGTCAGTTTTGGCCAAGGGGATGTCTGCTTGGAGATGGGAAAGATTTTCCTCCTTGTTATAAATATTAGAGAGAGAGCAAAGGAGGGAGAGAGAGCTATAGAGAAGAGAAATGATGTTTGGTCCCTTTCCTTCTTTCTTTGAATGCTCAGTCTGTAGAGGTGATGTCTGCAACTACAGCAGTCATCTCACATTCATGAGGTGACAAATATGAAAACAAAAAGCCAACACACCGAGGATGCAGAGTGGACAAAGAAAAGGAACATGGGCTTTTAATGGCATCACTGAGTGCATCTCCACGCCTGGGCTGCCTCCCTCCAGCTTCTTGTTATGTGAGAGAATAAAATGGCTTTGAATGAAAGATAAATTTCCTGCATGGATGTGTATCAGGGTTGTTGAAACTGGAAATCACCTAATACCTAGCTCCAACAGATGGTAGTTTCCAAACACGATCACAAGAATATTTCCAGTCCATGTGTTCTCCAGAACCCCAACAATAAATAAAGTCAACGTTCCCTCCCCCTTGAACCTGAGTGAGTCATTAGGACTATCTCAACTAATTGCGTACAGTAGAAATGATGTGTGAATTCCAATGCCAGGTCATAAAGAGCAATGTAGCTTCTTCCTGGCTCTCTCTTTGAGGATGGTTGCTGTTGGAGCCCAGCAGCCATACTGTTAGGAAGTCCAGGTCACAGGAGGCGCTGAGTCTTCCAGTCTTCAACTCTGGCTGAGCACCCAGCCAACATGTGTACCAACTTGCCAGGCAAGTGTGTAAGCCAGCATGGAACAGATCCTCTGGCCTCAGTGGAGCTAGTCCCAGTGGATGTTGGGACACAGATTAGCCTTCTCTGTTAAGAGTTGCCCAAACTGGAGGCTCAGAAGCTAAGATTGTTGTTCTTTTGTTTTTTTGAGACAGAGTCTTATTATGTCACCCTTGGTAGAGTGCCACATCACAGCTCACAGCAACCTCAAACTCTTGGGCTTAAGCAATTCTCTTGCCTCAGCTTCCTAAGTAGCTGTAACTACAGGCACCTGCTACAATGCCCAGCTTTTTTTTTGTTGCAGTTGTCATTGTTGCTTAGCTGGCTCAAGCCAGGTTCGAACCGGCCAGCCCAGATGTGTGTCCAGAGCCATGACCACTTTGCTATGGGTGCCAAGCCAATTATTTTTCTTTCAAGTCACTAAGTTACTCTGCAATAGATAACCAAAACACTAACTTTAGGAAAATTATTCATAACAATGACAACACCAGCAGCTAATACATATCAGATATTCACTCTGTGCCAGGCATGATTATTTATACACATCACCTAGGCTAGGCGTGGTGGCTCAGGCCTGTAACCCTAGCAGTCTGAAAGGCCGAGGCAGAGACTGAGCTCAGGTGTTTGACCAGTCTGAGCAAGAGCCAGACCCCTGTCTCTACAAAAAAGTAGAAAAACTATGGCTCCGTGCCTGTAGCTCAGCAGCTAGGGAGACAGCCACATACACTGGAGCTGGCAAGTTCGAATCCAGCTCAGGCCTGCCAAACAACAATGATAACTACAACCAAAACTTAGCTAGGTGTTATGGCAGGTGTCTATAGTCCCAGCTACTTGGGAGGCTAAGGCAAGAGGATTGCTTGAGCCCAGGAGTTTGAGGTTGCTGTGAGCTAGATGCCACAGCACTCTACCCAAGGCAACAGAGTAAGACCCTATTTCAAAAAAACCCAAAAAACCCCCAAACCCTATAACAGAACCATTAATGGATATTATCCTCATTTTGCAGTTGAAATAACCAATGAACAGAGAGGGCATGCTCACTTTCCCTGATTACCCAGCCAGCAGCTGACAAATCTGAGATGGCTAAATCTGGGCTATACAAACTTGCGGCTCATGTACCTCTTGCAAAGTGGGTGTAGGACACAGAATCATGCAATAAACATGGTGCTACTTCTGGGACTATCTTACTTGATGGCTTAGGGAAAAATATTTTCATATTATGTTTTTCATAAAAAGATAATTTTTTTTTTTGAGACAGAGCCTCAAGCTGTCACCCTAGGTAGAGTGCTGTGGCATCACAGCTCACAGCAACCTCCAACTCCTGGGCTCAAGCGAGTCTCCTGCCTCCACCTCCCAAGTAGCTGGGACTATAGGTGCCCACCACAACGTCCGGCTATTTTTGGGTTGCAGCCGACATTGTTGTTTGGCAGGCTTGGGCTGGATTCGAACCCGCCAGCTCAGGTGTATGTGGCTGGCGCCTTAGCCGCTCGAGCCACAGGCACCGAGCCAAAAGATAAATTTTTTTATTGGAAAACAATATTTAAATGGATTATCAGAATGAACCACAACTTTGAATTGTGTATCAGCTGTGGCCACTCACAGCCCTTGCCCCTTGTCATCCCTGCCTTGTCGCTGGGGGCCATATTCCCCACGTAGCATTCATTCATCAGGTGTTGGATGCAGCCACTTCCTTTTCTTTCCTGCCAGTAGAATCCATTGGGTCAGGTCTTGGCGTTCTGCCCACTAGGGAGGTCTGAGCTCTCATAGTGCTCCCACGTGATTGGTTCAGGCATAGGTCAGCAAGAGGACAGGGAAAGTCTGGGGAAATTTTGTGTCTTCCTCAGAAGGGACACAAGGCTGGGGCATTTCTTCATTCCCAAGGCAAGTGGACATGTGAGGTGAAGCTAGAGCCATGGCAGCCATAATGTGATCAAGAGGAGTGGCCAGCCTGCTTCGAATTGATGGTGTTGTGAAGCCTCACAATAAACCATCCCTGGAGTTGGCCTTTCTTCATTAAAAGAAACTCTCTAGGGGGGCGGTGCCTGTAGCTCAAAGGAGTAGGGCGCTGGCCCCATATACTGGAGGTGGCAGGTTCAAACTTGGCCCCAGCCAAAAAAAATAAACTGCAAAAAAAAAGAAAGAAAGAAACTCTTTGGGGTCTGTAAGCTTAAATGAGAAAAAGAATTCATCTTTATATACACTAATCCTTAAGTAGATTTTCACATTTCCTTCTATTATGAAGACAGGCAACAAATCACAGGAGGATGAGCCATGCCCATGACCTTGCCATCAAAACAAATCACAGTTATTTTTATACCTCTTTACAATTGTTGTGAACATCTCAAAATATTGTTATGTTCCTCCTGACTTTGAAATTATAGCAGCTATGAGACCTGCTGTTAAACTCTCTTTTAATTGTTAATAAAAAGCACATCTATTACTATAGCACAAAGAATTTTTAAATAGTTCTGTATTGTGGCCCTGAGAATGCACCTTGCACGCCTCCCACTGCAGGAGAGTAATTGACAAAGTGCCAGCTGCTTCCGGCTGAGGCCCAGCTGTGTTGTCCAGGCCTCTTTGCTGGGGCTGCTCCCAGACAATGACTGAGCCCTGAAGACCAGCCCCTTCCTGAGAGACAGAGGGCAGGGGACTCCTCCTTGATTTTGGCTTGAGGCATTCCGGAGGCCTCATGGAACTTTCCACACATAAGCTGCTCAGTGCTAGGAGCTTCCGCCTTTTCTTCCTCTCTCCTTCACTCCCTTCCCGCTTCCCTTCTTCTACTCCCTCCTCCCTCCCTCCTTTTGAACACAGTGGGTGGACCAGGACCAACCAGGTCACAAAGACAGGCCTCATGGGAAGAGTAGAGGGATTCAGTTTAGAGCATTGTTCTGTTTTTGTTGTTGTTGTTGTTATTTTTGAGACAGTGTTACTATGTCGCCCTTGGGAGAGTGCCTTGGCGTCACAGCTCACAGTAACCTCCAACTCTTGGGCTTAAGCAATTCTTTTGCCTCAGCCTCCCAAATAGCTGGGACTTCAGGCACCTGCCACAACGCCCAGCTATTTTTTTGTTGCAGTTGTCATTGTTGGTTAGCTGGCCAGGCCAGGTTCAAACCCACCAAATTCAGTGTATGTGGCTGGCTCTGTAACCACTGTGCTATGGGCACCTGACCCATTGTTCTGTTTTTAGCGCTCCTTTCCCCCCACAGGAGTCCAAATAGAATATCAGAATACTCTAACATGGCGGTTCTCAAAATGTGGTGCCCAGACTGGTAGCACTCACACGACCTGGTGTGATGGCAAATTTTGTGTGTCAACTTGGCTAGGCTATGGTGCCTGTTTTTTGCTTTGTTTGTTTGTTGTTTTGCCAAATGCTAGTCTAGAAGTTGCTCTGAAGGTATATTGCAGATGTGATTGGCGTATACAATCAGTACTGTAAGTAAAGGATACCACCCTTGATAGTGTGGAAGCAATTCTGCCTTGAGTCTGTAACACAGAATCCTGCCTGAGTTTCCAGCCTGCTGCCCCTGCAGATTTCAGACTTGCTAACTCCCACCATAGCACATAAACCAATTCCTTACACACACACACACACACACACACACACACACACACACACACACACACACGTTTCCACTTATCTAGAAAACCCAGATGGATGCAACTGGGAACTTGTTAAAAACATAAACTGTCAGGCCCCACACCAGGCCCACTGAATCAGACACTGCAGGTGGGAAGCTTTGATAAGCTTTCCTGGAGATTCTGTGCACACTCAAGTTTGAGAACTGCTGCTCTGCAACCTCAATAAGCAAAGTGTACTGGGGGGTTCGAGCATTGGTACAGCCTGGGAGCTGGTTAGAAATAGGACTCTCAGCTCCACCCAGCCCTGCTGAGTCAGGCTCTGCACTTCCCCCAGGTCCCCCCATAGTGCCTGGGCACACTAAAGTTTGAGAAACAGATCTGGTGCTTTCCCGGGGTGGGGGTGTGGGGGCAGGGAGAAGAGGGGATATTGCATGGATTCTGGGAAATAACAATAAAAGCAGTCACTTATTAGGTACTAATGCCAAGCTCTTCACATCACTTGTACAATTCGTGTATTTAACATATATGACTTCGTGAATTCTCTCACGATCCTTTAAGGTAGATACACTCATTAATCCCATTTTACAGATGAGGAAATGGACTTAGAGGGGTGAGTAGCCTGTTCAGGGTCACTGAGCCTGGAAGTGGGGGACACAGATTTAGGGGCCAGGCCGCTCTGATTGGGAGCACCCACTGTTCTCAACCTTGACAGGGTGCCTCACTGTTCAGCAGAGAAAACACACACACACAGAGCCAAGATTCCTCCTCCTAATTACAGCTGTCTTCATGCCTGTGCTAACAAAGACCATGGGCTGGGAAAGAAATCAATTTAATATGCGACTGCTGTTCCCAATTAGCACAAATTACCATTTGTCTGGGAGGATAATGCTGGGAGCTGGAATCCGATACCCCTGGTGGGTCACAGTGTTCATCTGCCTAATCCATGGCTCCAGCTAGAGCTCTCCGTACAGGGGACACAGGGGACGCTGGAGGGGCCAGGAAAGGACCCAGGGAGGCCCGGATGCATCCTGGCTCTGTGCCTGTTGGGAGCCTCCATTGCTTTTGTCTGCCCCGTGGGTTCTGCCTCTAAGCACCTGTGCCTTTGGCTAAGCCTGCATTAACACCAGGGCCCCAGTCTTCAGCTCCGCAAAGAAGGGCTTCTCCCTTCTCTACCCCCAAATCCCTTCCCTTATGTTGGAAAACATAAGCCCTTCAAGGCTATGGTGCCAATGGCACGAGGAAGGGCTGAGTGGCTCAGGGGCTGTCTGTCACCCTTGCCTTCTCCGCCCTTGCGTATCGCCATTCAGTTTCTTGATCCCTGAAGGACTACCTCCTGATGCCAGCCTTTTCACCTGCATTTCCCTCTGCCTAGAATGCCCTTCCCTGCATCCACACTTCTCCAGGATGACCCCTGTGCATTGCTACACAGCTCAATACTAATTCTTATAGGAATAACAAAAACGATTCATTTACTGAGTGCCTGTATGCTGTATATATGTTACCTCTGTAAATTCATTTAGTCACATAACAACACTACAATAGGTATTACTATAATCCTGCTTTGCAGATGGGAAAACTGGGGCACAGAGAAGTCAAGTAATCTGCCTGAGGTCACACAGCTAATAAATGTACAGACCGTATTTGAACAAGGAGTTTGGCCTTCACACCCTGCCTCTCACTTCTTCAGAGAAGGTGACTGTGGAGACATCGTCCTGCTATTCCCTCTGCTGACACCACTCTCCTTCTTGACACTTGGCACAACCATAACCACACACATATCCTCTGCCTGCTTATCATCTGCCCTTGAGGAGGCAGAGACCCAATCTGAGTTGCTGAGGGCGGTATTCCCAGCACCTACATCTATGCCTGGGCTGGCAAGTGCTCAAACAGTATTTGTGCCAGCCCGAGTGAGCAGGCCTTGGGCTCTGCATCTCCCTAGGATCGGCATGAGGACAGTGTAAAGCTCTTGGCACGGGCTGGCCGTTGTTTTCTTCCATGTCAGGGACAGAGGCTCTGGCTTCCCTGTCCTGGTGTCCTGAGGATCACTGTGCATTCAGTAAACACTTACTGAGCACCAGCTGTGTCCTAGCTGGGTCTGACATGGCAGAGAGAGGAGCGAAAGCCAGACCTCCAGGGAATGCTGAGAGTGCGTTTGAAGCTGAGTCCCAGATGGTCGGGATCTCTGCTCAGGTGCCTGGGACCCCTGCCCTCCCTCTGTGCCTCCCAATCTCCCCCCACACACACCCCACACCCTGCCCTGGGCACTCACAGGCTTCATGATCCAGGTGATTCCTGGGTTTTTGCGAAACTCTTCCACAAACAGGTGGTACTCGCATGGCATCTCAAAGGTTTTGGGGAAGAAGTCGCACTTGGCTGCCTCCAGCTTTCCTGCCTCACGCTCCAGCTGTTTCCGGAACCGCTTCAGGTTCTTCACCATGTAGTTCTTGCGGGTCAGCTGGGCAGTGGGAAAGGCAAGGCAGCCATCGGCTCCTGCTTCCCGCCCTGCTCCTCTACCGCCCACCCACCAGCTCCCTTGCAGCCTCCCTTCTTGGCCCACAAGAGAATAGTAAGTGATTTGGGGAGCCTGCTAAGTCTGTAATTATCCCCACTCCATAGCCAAGGAAACTGCAGCTTGGAAAAGTTAAGTCCATTGCCAGAGCCATCCAATGAATGCGTGCACCGCCAGGATTTGATCAGAAGCTTTCTGATTCCGACTCCAAAATTCACAGGGTGTTGTTGTTCTTTTGAGACAGGGTTTCACTCTATTGCCCAGGCTGGAGTGCAGTGGTGTCAGTCTAGCTAACTGCATCCTCAAACTCCTGGGCTCTAGCCATCCTTTTGCATCATGAGTAGCTGGGACTTCAGGCACCTGCCACCATGCCCTGCTAATTTTTCTATTTTTTATAGAGATAGGGGTCTTGCTCTTGCTCAGGCTGTTCTTGAACTCCTGGCCTCAAGCAACCCTCTCCACCCCCACCTCAGCTGCCCAAAGTGCTGGGATTATAAGTGTGAGCCACCATGCCCGGCCCAAAATTCATGTTTTAACCACTGAGTGGCACTAACCTTTTAACATCTCCCACCACTGGCTCCTCCAGTCCTCCCAGACCTCCTTCCCATCTCTAGACGTAAACTTCTCAACTTGCCAGCACCCTGAAATCACCATAATCTCTGAAACATCCACCTCTTTTGGTCTTTGCACCCCAAGTTAGCCTTCCCCTCAAATCCCTAGTGCTGAAACAACAAATATCTTGTGACCTCAAATCCCCACCCCAAGATGAATTGGTCCTCAGGCCTTGGATCTTATTCCCTCAAATCAGCTCGTCACCTGTCTAGTCTTCATGCTCCCCACCTGGCATGTACCCAAGTCCCTGACACTTTTCCATTCTGGTCCTTGTACCCCCTAAACTAGCTCCCACTCATGGCCACAGCCAGTAATCTCATCTGGTTGGTTCAGCACCCTACTCCCACCACGGGCTGCCTGCTCACCTCATAGTGGTTGCGGAAGTGACTGATCCGCACGTGCTCGTCCATGTAGGTGTGGTCAAAGTTCTCTCGCAGCCAGCTGACGTCACACCAGTAGAAATCCCACTCCCCTTCGCTGGTGGACAGGGTGGGGACCAAGGTTATGACCTGAGGACCTCAGCACTGCTGGGGGCGTAGCCCAGAGATGTGCAGCTGAGAGAGGTATACAGCAACGTGTCCACTGGGAGACTGTAGGAGGTGGCCAGAGGCTGCCACTGGCCTAGATGCGCTTTGTTAGGCCAGCGCAAAAACTAGGGAAATTTTCCTACAAAAATCCAGGCTGCTGTTCCCTTGACCTATTAGCAGATCTGGCCACACTGAGCCCAGAATGCCCCCGGCACCTATCAGCTGGATGGGGAGCAGCCACCCCTTTAGAGGAGCAAGCCTCTCCCTGCTCATAAAATCCTCATAGCCGGCCTAAAGGTGACTTCAAGGTTGGCTGGCCTTGCTCACTAAGGACACCGCACCACTGGGACTTATGCCCAGCTCTGCCAGACTCTAAATCCTGACCCCACCCTTCCCTGCCATGCCAGGGTGAGCACAGGAAATCAGACTGGTCTACCAATTCCGGGCACCAGCACTGGGGTGCAGGGAGGAGGTTCTTGAGAAAGAAGTGGAAGGAAGTAAGATACCATCATAACTGCCTCCAATATTTTTTTAAGTAAAAAATTCTGGATATAACTGAAGTCCCTTGTAGGTCCTATCTGTTTCTACCTCCTCTCCTGTCCCAAAGGAAACCATTAGCCTGAATTTAGTGTATATCATGTCTATGCAATGTCTTTATAGAGTTTACTACGTATGTTTGTGTGTATCTATACTTGTTATTGTTTGACATATTTTTAAACCTTCTAATTGCTAATACTTATTGCTCACATGTGCCAGACACTGTTCTAAATACTTTACAAATATTAATGCATCGCTCCTCTTAGCAATCCTAAGTGTTAGGTTCTATTATATGCCCATTTTACAGATGAGGAAACTGAGGCAGGCAGAGACCAAGGAACTCACCCAAGTTCATATAGCTAGTAAATGGCAGAGCGGGATTTGAACCCAGGCCACTGGGCTCCAGAGTCCGAGCTCTGTGGCTGGAATCACTCCTGTCTGTTTCCTTTCACAACTTGCTTTTTTTCCAACATCCTTTTGCTTTGGAGATCTATCCACTTGGTATATAAGAGTCCAGTTCAGTCATTTTAACTGCTCTATTCCATTCCATGGGATGAATAAATCACGATATGTTTATCTTTTTTTCTAGTAAGAGGTTTGTGTTACCCCACTCGCATCCCCTATTATGGATAAGTGGGCTGCATTTTGAAAAATATCCTGGGGAAGTTTGAGGCAAAAACAGAGATAAATGAGGAGGCAACTGCCTCAGAGGCGACAAATGAACAGGCCATGAGCACAACCAAGCAGGGCGATGCTGTGGTTGACTGTATCCCAAAGATGCTCAATGATATCTCTTGGCTCACGAGCTGCAGAGCTGTGAGGCCACTTGGAGAAGCTGTGAGATTCTTCTTTGGTTGTCTGCCCCAGCAAGGTTCCTGCAGACAGCCAGTATCAACTACCAACGTGTGAACCAGGACGTCCCCTGACAACTCCCGCTATTAACTGACTTCCAGAGACAGACTCTTCCCAGCTGACGTCCCTGGTGTCACAGGACAAGACAGTGCCCCTGCATTCTGTCAGAATCCCTGACTCACAGGAGCCATGAAACTAACACAACACTGTCGTGAGCATCACTCCTGCAGGGGCATTGTGTGGTGACATCTCTCACCGTTCTGGTCCGGCACATCACACAAACCTCGCAAGGCTTCACAAAATGTTTAACAACTATTGGGCACAATGCAAGGGTATACAGCACAGTCCCTGGGTGAAGGGTTCAACTACAACTTGAACTTTACTAACACACAATGTAACCTAATCATTTGTACTCTCATATTAATCAGAAATTTAAAAAAAAAAAAGTAATCTGGGAAAATACATTTAACAGCCGTGTCCTTATTTTAATGCTATTGGGAAAAAATATAAATACCGAGACAAACGCACAGTTCTACAGATATTATTACAGTGATAAGATCATTTTATTTAAGTGAGTCAATCTCTACAAAATAGCGCACGCCATGCACAGACGTGGCTATGGTGATGCTTGCAATAATGGAATGACCCTGGAATCAGGAATTAATGGTTTCCCAATTTCTTCTTAAGTTATTCATGAAAACCCGGGGTGGGGGAGTCCTTCTCCAAACCTCCCCTCTGGCAAATGTGGCAGGCACAGTGGCTGTGAGGACTGGCTTCAGTGACTGATGGAAACCCACTGAAGAACTGGCTCTGGCCTTTGTAAACCCTTGGGGCCCTGACCCCGCAGTCTTGGCCTTCTTCTCCACCCTGACCTTTGCACTGAGCCCGTCATGCAGTGCTGGGAGCACTAGATCAGGAGTCAGGAGCTCTGATTCTGGTCCTGACAGAGTCACTGCCTCCTGTGTGACCTTGCCTTCTTTCCTGGGCCTCAGTTTCCCTACTGGGAAAATTGAGGAGGGCAAGCTTCTAGTCAAGATGGTAGACTTCAATGAACCAAAATGATGCTAAACAAATAAATAAAGGACAGGAGAAGAAATTTCCTTTACAGAAGAATGCCACCTAATAAACACAGGAGGAATGAGAGAGAGAGTCACCATTTTGTAAGTGTTATATAATTATGTTGTAATTATAAGAGATTTAGGCAAGAATGCTCAAAGCACACTAAAACCATTGTGTGAAGGTTTTTGGGGGACAGGATGTTTGCATAGTCTCAAAGTATCTGCCCACAAGATACTTACTAATTCCAAAAATCTAACTTATGTTGGAAAAACCTGGCAAACACCACCTTAATCCGATGCTCAGTCAAGGTTACAGTACCAGTGACGAATGTCAGCACCATGAACTCCTGGATGAGCTACACTGGCAAATGCGCGGGTCACTTCTGTGTTGGCTTCCCCCAAATGCATAACCCCAAGATAAGGAAACAGCAGACAAACCCAAATCAAGGGGGATTCTGCAAAATAACTAAACAGTACTCTTCAAAAGTGTCAAGGGTAAGGTGTGGTGGCTCACGCCTGTAATCCTAGCACTCTGGGAGGCCAAGGTGGGAGGATTGCTTGAGGTCAGGAGTTCAAGACCAGACCCAGCAAGAGTGAGACCCCATCTCTTTAAAAAACCGAAAAAATTTAGCTGGGCATAGTGGTGTACACCTGTAGTTCCAGCTACCCAGGAGGCTGAGGCAAGAGGATCACCTAAGTCCAGGGCTTTGAGGTTGCAGTGAGCTGTGATGACACCACTGAACTCCAGCCTGGGCAACAGAGTGAGACTCTGTCTCCAAAAAAAAAAAGTGAAGGGCATGAAAGACAAGTAAAGACCAAGGAACTGAAATATATTTGAGGTAATAAGGGTTAACTAAATGTAGTGTGGGACCCTGGATTGGATTCTGGAACAGAAAAAGGATGTTAGTGGAGAAAAAAAACCCCTAAAATTCAAATGGGGTCTGTGGTTGAATTAATAGTAATGTATCGATATTAATTTCTTGGCTTTGATGATTAAAATTAAGTATACTTTATTTTTTTATTTTTATTTATTTATTTTTTTATTGTTGGGGATTCATTGTGGGTACCATAAGCCAGGTTACACTGATTGCAATTGTTAGGTAAAGTCCCTCTTGCAATCATGTCTTGTCCCCATAAAGTGTGACACACACCAAGGCCCCACCCCCCTCCCTCCGTCCCTCTTTCTGCTCCCTAAAATTAAGTATACTTTAAATGATAAATTTCAACCCCTACCTCACACTATTTATAAAACTTAAATCAAACTGAGATTCAGCATGGAGTAATCAGGTAACTTCTTCTTATTTTTTTTTTTAAATATTAAAAGATAGACAACTAATATTTATAAATAAAAGATAATTTTGAAAAACAGATCTCAGAGTCAAAGCATTCTATAATAGACATACTCTTATTTGACAATATGAATGTTACTTTCTTTGCGTTGTTATTGCTATTATTATTGCTTAATATTTCAATGTAGCAATTGTCTGATTCCTTTTCTGAATGTATTTATGTTTATTCGTTCTTTACGAGGTTTTTGTTTCTAGTCCTTATCTTAAACATTATTATTGTTATTAAATTTTAAGCCTTTTTAATTTTGTGAAGGCAAAAAAATGGAAACCTAATAAACACATGTATATGAAAAAAAAGAACATCACATGAAAGTATTTATCAAGTACTCTTCTGTGGATTAATAATATTTTCCATAGGTCAACACTAAAAAAAAAAAAATCAAACGGAATGAAAGATCTAAATATAAAGGCTAAAACTATAAAATTCATAGAAGAAAACATCCAAAGGTCTGACAATTAAGTTCTCAAACTCATCCTAGAAAAAATGTCACTTGCCTCATTGCTAAATATTTCTACTGTCACCTTTGAAGTGCTCCCTTTGGCCATCTGGTGACTGTAATGACTGAAGTATGTAGCACTTTTTCTAGAATGAGTTCACGAGCTTAATTATCCAATCTTGTAAATCTAGTGACCTTGGATTAGATAGTAGTTTCTTAGATATGACACTAAAAGCACAAACAAAAAAGCAAAAAGAAAAAAAAAAGATAAGCCAGACTTAATCAAAATTAAACAGTTTTGTTGCCTCAAAAGGCACTTTCGAGAAAATGAAAGATAATGCACAGTATGGAAGAAAATATTTGTAAATCATGTATAAGGATACCCTCCTCCAATAGAATTCTTATAATTCAACAATAAAAAGGCAAAGAACTAAATTTAAAAATGAGCCTCAGCACCTGTAGCTCAGCAGTTAGGGCACCAGCCACATACACCGAGGCTGGAGGGTTCGAACCCAGCCTGGACCTAAAAGCAACAATGACAACTACAACAAAAAAAACAGCCAGGTGTTGTGGCAGGCATCTGTAGTCCCAGCTACTTGGGAGGCTGAGGCAAAAGAACTGCTTAAGCCCAAGAGTTTGAGGTTGCTGTGAGCTGTGATGTCACAGCACTCTACCGAGGGTAACATAGTGAGACTCTGTCTCAAAAAAAAAAAAAAAAAAATAAATAAATAAATGAATAAATGAATAAATAAATAAATAAATTTAAAAATGAGCACAAGATCTGAATAGACATTTCTCCAAAAAAGATTTACACATGGCCAAAAAGCATGTAAAAAGTTGCTAAACGTCATTAGCCATCAGGGAAATGCAAATCAAAACCACAATGAGATACCATGTTGCATCCACTAGGCTGCCTATAATAAGAAAGATAAATAATAATGAGTGCTGTATGTGGGAAAACTGGCACTCTCATGCATTGCTGGTGGGAATGTAAAATGATGCAGCCACTCTGTAAAACAGTTTAGTAGTTCCTCAAAATGTGAAATATGGAGTTGTCATATGACCAAGCAATTCCACTCCTAGGTACATACCCAAGAGAATCAAAAACATACGTACACTCAAAACTTGTACATGAATGTTCACGACAGCATTATTTTTAATAGCCAATCAGTGGAAATAACCTAAATGCCCATCAGCTAATAAACAGATGACCCATACAATGGAATATTATTCACCTATAAAAAGGAATGAAATACTGATACATGCTATGACAGGAATGAGCCTTGATAACATTACGCTAAGTGAAAGAAGATGTCATGTGATACGTAACTCCATTTATATCACGTGTTGTGTCTAAATAGACAAATAGAGGCAGGCTCCAGACGTGGGTTGGAGGGCAGGAGAAACGGGAATAGCTGTCACTGGGTACAGGGTTTCTTCTTGGGATAAAGAAAATGTTCAGGAATTAGATAATGATAATTATATAACTTTGGTGATGATTAAATAACTTTGCAGCCAGGAACAGTAACTAACTGTATAATCCTAGCACTCTGGGAGGCCGAGGCAGGTGGATTGCCTGAGCTCAAAGGTTAGAGACCAGCCTGAGCCAGAGCGAGACCTCGTCTCTAAAAATAGCCAGGTGTGGCGGGCACCTATAAGTCTCAGGTACTTGGGAGGCGGAGGCAAGAGAATTGCTTGAGCCCAAGAGTTTGAGGATGCTGGGGGCTATGACACTATGGCACTCTACCAAGAGTGACAAAACTGAGACTCTTTCTTAAAAAAAAAAAAATAAATAAATAAATAACATTGCAAATATGCTAAAAGATATAAAATTATTTTATATGTAAGTTATTTCTTAATAAAAAGGATAATTAATTTGACATACAGTTTGTTACAATAATCCAGTCTAAAAAGACAGTAACAAAAGGTTTATCTCACGTTGCCAAAACAAAAAATGTTTGAAGACATAGAGGATGGGGTTGCAAAGGGTAATCTCTAGCTAGGTCTTCCAACTTGGATTTTCACTGCCATTACTACCCAGGGTCTGTTCCCTGACCAGGGAGATGGGGGAAGTTAGTCAATCCCTGAGTTGTTTTCTGAGGCTCTGTTCTCAGTAGAGAATAGCTGTGGCTATTAATCAATATGAGATATGGACTGGACTAATGACCCAGGTGTATTTCTCCCCCAGCTCCCTGCGGAAGCCCTGTAAAGCGAATGGATGAATGAGGGAAAAATGCTCTACTCATTCATTCGCTCACTCATCCAGCATGTGTGTGTTGAAGTCATCTCTGTGACAGAGAAAAGACAATGCTGGGTGCCAAACATACAGGAGGAAACAAAACACCTGGCCAGGGGATGCACACAGTCCTGCAAGGGAGATTAACAGTAAACGAGGAAAAAAATAACTCCAGAGTGAGGAACTGTGAAACGTGCAATGGAGTGACCCAGGAGAAGCCATGAGGCAGGGTAGCTGAGGGACCTGTGTTAGGTGGAGGACAGCACGACCTTCCATCTGAGGTCTCGAGGCTGAGGAAGAGCAGCCCGTCAAGAGCAGGGAGTGGGGGTGGGGGGGTCTAGCAGAGGAAGGAACAGAGACTGGCCCTGAGGTTGGGAGGGCATGTTCAAGGACAGGAAACAGCCAGGTGGAAGGAAAGAGGTCAAAGATGATACTGAACAGTTGGGTGGGGCCCAACCGAGTGGCCTTGTGACTATAGTGTAGATTTTAGATCCTATTCTGAGACTAGAAGTTCATTCATTTGCACACCATCTTCGTGACTGTCACAGTCAAGTTGCTCTTCAATAAAACAGGAAGATATCAAATTGCTTCACAAGGCCAGTGGGGAATCCAGGTCTCTTCTACCTTCCCATTCTGCCTTCCTTAACGTGCCCTCACACTCATCACCTCAGGACCATTAAGATGGTTGCTGTGGTTCCAGGCTTCACACCAGCTTTCTTGGTTGGAAATAAGGGAAAGAACAGCTCTGGCCACATCTGTACTAAACTCTGATCTAACAAGCTGACGATCTGAACTGAGACTTGATTCTATTGGGAAACACCAGAACCCAGGCTAGGTTCTGAAGGATGAAGGGGCATTCACAGAGCCATGTTGAGCAGAAAGGCCCTGGCCTCTGGACCTTTCCTGATCGGAGGACTCGAGGCAACTCGGGATCAGCCGTTGAACTTCCTGCTTCATGGGCTCCCACACCATCGGCAGCAGACAAGTCCTCAGACTCTTCTCCTGACCACTGAGCAGAGGCCACGGGAGGGGCAAGGAGTGGCCTGAGGTCCCACAGCAGGTGAGGACAGTGCTCTTTCCCACATACTACCCCCCCGCCCAGTCACCACACTTCCCTCTAACTTCCCCAAACTCCCGCTAGTCATCTTTCATTTTATCAGGTTCTCTGGATCCAGGGAAGGACCCCCCCCCATTCTGATATTAGCATGATCCTAAGAAAACCAAGAAGACAAATCCACAGTAGCACCATCGTTGTCATCTTCAACATCATTATCATCATTGTAATATTCCCCAAAGTCCTAAAGAGAGGACTCTGCTCTCTTGGATTTCCTGTGCCTCCTAATTTTTTTGTGGCATGGTTTAAAGTCTGTCTCCCCTGCACCAAGCAGCTGGAATCTCGGACCTGTAAGAACATTTGCTCGTTTGTTCCTTCCACTTACTGAGAGACTGCTAGGACAGGGCAGAGATGAGCCCGGGACTCCACAACAGACAGACTAGGTGCAAATCCCAGCCGAAGCCCTTACAAGCTGAGTGACATCAAAATTGGCATTTTCCACTACTGTGTGCTCAGTTTTCTCATTAGTGAAATGGGGATGATAACGGCACCTACCTGGAAGATTTTGTTAGGATGATTAAAAAAGATTGTGCATGTGAAGTTTTAAAGGGTATCCAGGAGACTCAGCGATTGTTCTGCAACAAATATTTACTGAGCAGGAGACAAGTTAGCTGGTTGTCCCTTATTCCTCCTATCCACTCTCAGAGAGTTCCCAACATTTGCCTGGGAAAAGATAGCCTGCATTTTCCATCATAAAGACTACATCTCCAGATTCCTTTGTAGCTAGGTATGGCCACGTGAGACATGAGCTACTTCCAGGCGGTGTCCTTCAGGGGAAGAGCACGCCTTTCTTGCCTCCTTCCTACCTCCCGCTGCTTGGAGGGTGAAGGTAAGGCTGGTGCTCCACCTTAGACTATGAAAACGAGGGCCTTGCTCAAGAGACACTGGAGGGGAAAGATGGAAGCAGATGGGTCCCACATTTCTGTGGAGCTCTCTTACCACCTCTGAACTTCCTACATATGGACTTCAGTGGGACAAATATAAACAAACTCTTAAGCCTATTGAAATCGCTCTTATTTTGGGTTTTTGTTACATGCATGCAAACCTTAGCCCTAACTAATATTAGCACCTACTATGTGCCAGGTATTGGTGTTGTATGCTGGTTTGTCTCAATTGGCATGGCCAGAGCCCAGCATAAAAGAAATGTAGGCTACCAGGTCAAGCAACTTATACTAGGTCATAGAACAAGTAGGTGGCCTGGGAAGGGGATTCCAGCGAGCAGGTCTGTGTGGCTGCAGTCCTTGTTCCTACTGAAAACCATGGGGCACAAAAATGAACTGGATTTGAATCTCACTCTGCACAATGGTGTGACCTTAAGCAACTGGCTTTCTACTCAGCATGATATCTTACTGCTTGGTTGTAAAGCTTAAATAACACAGAGATGGCATCAGTAATGCACCTGATACATTGTGGGTATTAATAAATGTCACAGTCACTTTGGGACAAGTCCCAGTGGCCTCCTAGGGGAACTGAGAGAAAAATGAAGGGAGACAAGGAGCTGTAAGACACTAGGAAGGAGGGACAAGGTTGGGGGCTGGGTGCGTCTTACTCCTTCACTTCCACCCATCCTGGCCTGTGGCGAAGGACGTCCATGAGAGTGTTCATGAGGGTGGTCTTGAACCGGATTGATGCTCTCTGCTCTCTGCAAGACAAGCCAACGGAACACTTGCTCAGGATCAATGATTTCCCCCGGGGATTAAAAAACAGGGGCAGAAGAAAAGTCAAGTTCCATACTAGAAATGTCAAAAGCAGAATTACTGAATCTCAAAATTCAGCACTATAGCATGATAGCATTTAAAATCATCAAATACAGAATGTTTGAATCTGTATCCATGCAAAGGAGGCATTTTACCCAGTGCTGTGATATGTCAGGCATGATCTGGTTGCTTTGCATGTGCTGTGACTAATCCTTATATGAAATGGTAAGTATCTGCAAATCCCTTTTCTTGGCATTCGTCTGGGAAGAAGGAGCAGATGTGCTTTTTCCTATGCCTCCTACTAATACAATTAAAAACCCAAGACATTATATATAAACAAACATAAAAAGACTGAAAAGGGACAGAAGAAGGTGGACAGGGACCTCAGGACCAAAGGCAGGACTTGGTGGTGAATTCCCTGGGTTTTCTTTTCTGCCTCACATAGCCAAGATATGAAAGGAAAACGCCACTAACCCACAAATGCCCAGAAATGGGCACAGACGAGAAAAGCTCCAACAAAACCCTGCTTTCTCCAAACAAAGGAAGCAGAAAGGAGCAACCTCACTAGACAGAAGACTTAAGACAATCTGCTCTACTCCAGCCAAACCCCACAGAAAACATCTGTGGTCCGCTCCTCTTTATGCCATGAAAGGCTGAGTGGGGGCGTAGGCTAGACTTCCATTGAGGTTGTAACAAGGCACCCCCAAATCTGGGAATGTGATGTCACTGGGGTGGTGTCAGTGAAAGCCAAAGACACAGCCCTGGCTTGCCTCCCTCCCACCAGGTGGTAATGAGGCTCTCCCCCTGCTGGGCGAGTGGAGGCCACATGTGGAGCCTGGACTGCCTCCCCTACTGCCAGGAATGAGGCCTCCCTCTCCCTCTGGGGTGAGGTCAAAGAAGGCCTAGTAGAGAGGTAGAAATCAATAAAATCAAAAACAGAAAAGCAAGACAGAAACTCAGGCTAGTTTCTGGAAGGATCAATAAAATTGACAAACTTACTTGTCAGCGAGACTGACAAAGAAGAGAAGAGAGAAGACACAATTACCGATATGAAGAGTGAAACAGGGGACACTCCTAAAAGCCCTGGAGATGTCAAAACAATAATAAGGCAAACGATGAGCAACTCGACACATCTAATTGGACAGCTTAGAAAAGCAATGACGATAACTCACCCAACACAATAATTTCAATAGCTCGGTAACTATGAAGGAAACTGAATTCATAGTTCAGAAATTCTCAAAAAAGAGGTCTCCAGGCCCAGAGAGTTTCAGAGAATTCTCCCCCCCACCCCCCAATTTTTTTTTGAGACATAGTCTCATTTTGTCACTTTGGATAGAGTGCTGTGGTGTCATAACTCACAGTCTCTTGGACACAAGTGATCCTCTTGCCCCTCTGGAATAGCTGGGACTACAGGCACCTGCCATAACACCATCTATTTTGTAGAGATGAGGGTGTCCCTTTGGCTCAGGCTGGTCTCTAACTCATGAGCTCAGGGCAATCCATCCGCCTCAGACTCCAGAGTACTAGGATTACAGGCATGAGCAGGCTGTAATGAGCGCCCTGGCTCCCAAATGTTTAAAAGAATTAACATGAATCTGTACAATCTCTTCCAGAAAATAGAAGAGGAAGGAGAACTTCTAAATTCCTTTTTTCTCTTCTCTTTTTTAGAGTAAAATTTCACTGCTCCATCCATAATTTAAGAGCATGCAAGGAGGTAATTGGAATTGAGGTAAATCATACTCTTTTGTAGAAAGTATAATCATTGGAAGTTAGTTAAAAACACCTCAATTCTGTTATAACCAGACAAAAGGCTCAGTGCCTGTAGCTCAAGTGGCTAAGGCGCCCAGCCACATAAACCTGAACTGGCGGATTCAAATCCAGCCCAGGCCTGCCAAACAACAATGACAGCTACCACCAAAAAATAGCCAGGCACTGTGGCGGGCGCCTGTAGACCCAGCTACTTGGGAGGCTGAGGCAAGAGAATCACTTAAGCCCAGGAGTTGGAGGTTGCTGTGAGCTGTGATGCCACGGCACTCTACCCAGGGTGACAGCTTGAGGCTCTGTCTCAAAAAAAAAAAACCCAAAAAACTATAGCCAATTATCTCTAATGAAGATAGATGCAAAAATCCTTAACAAAATATTAGCAAATAGATTTCTGCAATATATAAAAGGAATTACACACCATAATCAAGTAGAATTTATTCCAGTAGGCAAGGCTGGTTCAATATTAGAAAACCAATCAATGTAATCCAACTCATTAACAGACAGGAATAAAAATCACATGATCACAATCAATTGGTACAGAAAAAGTATTTGACAAAATTTAACATTCATTCATGATAGAAAGCAAAAACTCTCAGAAATTTCCTCAACTTGACAGAAGCATCTAAAAAACTCTCACATTATAATTAATGGTGTGTGAAAGTTGTCAGATTCAAAATGGTGTCACTTGTGTCAAACCCTGGCAAAACAGACAGCTGGAAAAGGCCATGAAGGGAGGCCTCTCACACACAATTTGCCTGATAACAGGAACTATCACAAAAAAGTCTTCCCAGCTGTACCTTACTACGTGAGTCACACCAGGACTGCCAGCAGCATAAGGACAGCTAGCTGCTTATGCAAGAATCCCTGCCTGACTCACAGTTCTCATAAATCTAATCCCAAACTATAAGGGACTAACTGTAATCACAAGTCCTACCCAGCAACTACTAACACTCACCAATCAAAACTGCCAGTGTCGGGTGGCGCCTGTGGCTCAAAGGAGTAGGGCACCAGGCCTATATGTCGGAGGTGGCGGATTCAAACCCAGCCCTGGTCAAAAACTGCAAAAAAAAACAAAAAAAAAAAACAAAAAAAAACCCAAAAGAACTGCCAGTGTCAATGAACTTTGGTAAACCTCCCCTTTCCCCAATAAAACCCTAACTGTTTCCTTTGTTCTCCGGATTTACCAAACCATCCTGGTCTGTATGTACATCCTAGATTGCAGTCTTCCTTTTCGTATGTTATTCCCAAATAAAACCTTCTTCCATAGAGATTTGTCTCTCTCTATTTTTTATGTTGACAGGTAAAAGACTGATGCTTTCCCCTTAACCTCAAAAAGAAAGCAAGGGTTTCCACGCTTACCTTCTCACTCGATCTAATACTTGAAGTTTTAACTAGTGCAATGAACGGAACTAAAAGGGATACAAATCAGAAAGGGAGACAGAAAACTGTCCATTTTTGTAGACGACTGTGTAAAAGATCCCGAGGAATCTAAGCAACTACTGAACTAATAGATGATTGGAGTGCAACCACAGGATCCAAGACAAAGATACAAAAATCAATTGTATTTCTGTATACTACCAATGAACGCTCAACCTAAAAATACAATACAATTTATAATTACTTACAAAAAGAGAAATTCTGAGGTGTAAAGCAAACAAAACATGTACAGAATTTGCATGCCGAAAACTACAAAAATGCTGCTGATGAGAGAAGTCATGGAAGATCTAAGTAAACTGAGAAGAGTCTACCATGTTAAAAAAATGGATTGGAAGACTCGACCGAGTAGAGATGTCAACTCTCTTCAAATTGATACGCAGATGTAATGCAATTCCTGCCAAAAGCTCAGCAAGATTATTTTATAGATACAGATTAGCCTAAAATGCATATGGAAAGGCAAATGAACTAGAATATGTAAAATAATTTTGAAAAAGAAGAATAAAGTGGGATAAACCAGTCTAGTCAATTTCTAAATATATTATGCAGCTACTAAGCTATTTGGTCTTGGTGATGGGATAGGTACATACATCAATGGAACAGAATAAAGAACCAGGAAATAGACCCACACAAATATGCCCAACTGGATTTTGACAAAAGAACAAAAGCAATTCAATGAAGGAAGTATTTATTGCCTTTTTAATAAATGGTGCTGGAACAACTGGATAAACCCAGGCAAAATAATGAATTTAGGCCTAAACCATATACTAAAATTAACTCAAAACAAAAAACAAATTTAAATGTAAGATGTAAAACTATTAGGGAAAAACATAGAAGAAAACCTTTAGGATCTAGAGCTACACAAAGAGATTTTAGATTGGGCACCACAAGCATGAAAGAAAAACTTGATAAATTTGACTTCTTCAAAATTAACAACTTATGCTCTGTGAAAGACCCTATTAAGCCAATGAAAAGACAACCCTATAGACTGGGAGAAAATATAGACAGATTTGACAAAGGACTACTATCTAGAATATATAAAGAACTCTTAAAACATTGCATTAAAAAAATCCAACTGGAAAATGGGCAAAAGACGTGAACAGATATTTTACCAAAGAGGATATGTAGGTGGTGACAAATGAGTCTACAGAAAGATGTTCAACATCATTGGTCATTAAGGAAATACAAATCAAACCCATCATGATATATTACTACACAATCATTAGAAGGGCTGAAATAAAAGATTATGACAATCCCAAGTGTTGGCAAGGAGGCAGAGAAATTGAAGCACTTATACATTGCTGGTGGGAATTTAAGATAATACAGCCAGTTTGGACAATAATTCGGCAGTTTCTTTAAAAATCAAGTATGCAGCTACCATACAACTCAGCAATTGTACTCCTGGGCATTTATTCCAGTGAAATGAAAATTGATGCTCCCATAAAAACCTGTGCATGAACCTTCATAGCAGCTTCATTCCTAAAAGCTCCAAACTGGTAACAACCCAAATATCCTTCAAACGGTGAAGGGTTAAACAGACTGTAGCACACGCACACCACGGCAGCAATAAAAAGGAACAAACTATTTACACACTCAAGAACCTGGATGAATCTCTAAAAAATTTTGCTGAGTGAAAAAAAGGCCAATCCCCAAAAGTTGTACATTGTATGATTCCATTCATATAACTTTTTGAAAGAATAAAATTGTTGAAATGGAGAACAGAATAGCAACTGCCAAGGGTTAGGATGGGTGGGGGCAGGGTTGTGGGGGGAGGGCAGGAAGAAGGGAAGTGAGTGCAGCTGTAAAAGGGCAACACCAGCAATGCTTGTGGAGGTGGAATGTTCTGTATCTTGACTGTATCAACGCCAGTATCTCTTTGGATCTTGTACTGTTGTTCTGCTAGAGTTCACCATTTGAGGATACTGGGTAAAGAGCACATGGGATTGTTGGGACTCAGAAAATGATACTCCAAAATGAAGGCCTCAGAAGCAGAAGTTTTTTCTCTGCTCTCCTCCTGTTCTCCTGACCCTCAGTCCCATATTCCCCTTGAGACTAGCCACAGAAACTAGAATCCCTGTTTCCCCAAGGCAAGTCATGGAAACCAGAACCCCTTTTTGAAAGCCAGCCATAAAACCTTAATCCATCTGTGCAAAAACAGGCCACAAAGAAATCATCTGACCTACCTTGTTTGACCTAGGAGAGCCCAAGAAGAATCTAGAGAGACAGGCTTAGCTGGGCATTATTTTGTACCCTCCCTCTTTGTCCCATGATATTTCTCTACATTCTCCATACTTTGTTGAACCTAAACATAAAAACAATTTGCCCTCTATCTTTGGGTCTTCATCCTGAAGTCTCCCATATACACATGTTAAATAAATTTGTATGCCTTTTCTCCCATTAATCTGCATCTTGTAGTTGATTTTTCTGTGAACCTTCAGAGCCCTTGGCCTCTATAGGATCACTCTGTGTTATTTCTTACACCTGAATGTGAATGTACAATTATCTCAAAGTAAATGTTCAATTAAGATTTTTAGCGGTGCCTATGGCTCAGTGAGTAGGGTGCTGGCCCCATATACCAAGGGTTTCGGGTTCAAACCTGGCCCCAGCCAAACTGCAACAAAAAATAGCCGGGCGTTGTGGTGGGTGCCTGTAGTCCCAGCTACTCAGGAGACTGAGGCAAGAGAATCGCCTAAGCCCAGGAATTGGAGGTTGCTGTGAGCTGTGTGATGCCACAGCACCCTATCAAGGGCCATAAAGTGGGACTCTGTCTCTACCAAAAAAAAAAAAAAAAATTTGTTTGGCTCTACGGCTGTGGCTCAAGCGGCTAAGGCACCAGCCACATACCCCCCGAATCCAGCCCAGGACTGCCAAACAACAACGATGGCTGCAACCAAAAAATAGCCAGGCCTTGTGGTGGGCGCCTATAATCTCAGCTACTTGGGAGGCGGAGGCAGGAGAATCTCTTGAGCCCAGGAGTTGAGGGTTGCTGTGAGCTGTGATGCCACGGCACTCTACCCAGGGCGACAGCTTGAGGCTCTGTCTCAAAAAAAAAGAAAAAAAATAAAAGATTTTGAGTATGCCTTTAGCAATCTAGATAATGGCGACCTTATTGTGGGAAAATGATTAAAAGGAGGATTTCCGGGGTGCTTTGGTGTTATTTCCCGATATGGGTATATTCAGTTTATGAAAACTGTGGGAAAATGATTAGAAGGAGGATTTCTGGGGTGCTGGTGTTATTTCCTGATGTGGGTATGTTTAGTTTATGAAAATCCGTAGAACTATGCACTTGTGACAGATGCACCTATCTGTATTTGTAACACAACTCTAAAATAAAAATACCACAAGTATAGTTCAAAGACTATCAAGAGCTTGAGAGAAGATACATATAACACTTACATGAGATCTGTACCCAAGTACTTAAAATAATCCCTGCAAATCATTAAGAAAGAGACAAACAACTCACTAAAACAACACCTAAAGGAGATGAGAACAATTAAATTAAAAAGTTCCCACATGGCAAAGCAAATAATCAACAGAGTTAATAGACAACCTATAGAATGGGAGAAAATATTCACAAATTATACATCTGATAAAGGGCTAATTTTCAGAATGGACAAAGAACTCAAACAAATCAGCAAGAAATAAACAACTCCATTAAAAAGTGGGCAAAAGACATGAACAGAGGTTTTTCGAAAGAAGATGAACAAATGGCCAATAAACACATGAAAAAATGCTCAGCATCACTAATCATCAGGGAAGTACAAATTAAAACCACAATGAGATACCACCTTACCCCTATCAAGATGGCCATTGTTAAAAAGTAAAAAAAAACAATAGATGCTGGCATGCGTGCAGAGAGATAGGAAGGCTTAGACACTGTTGGTGGGACTGCAGGTTAGTGCAGCCTCTCTGGAAAATAGCATGGAAATTCCTCAAAGAAATAAATGTAGATTTATCATTCAAGCCAGTAATCCTACTGCTGGGTATCTACTCAAAGGAAAAGAAGTCATTTTACCAAAAATACATCTGTATTTGAATGATAAACCAACCATTTATGGCAGCACAATGCACAATTGCAAAGATGTGGAATCAACCTAAATGCCCATCAATTGATGAGTAGATAAAGAAAATGTGGACACACACACACACACACACACACACCATGGAGTACTACTCAGCCATAAAAAGGAATGAAATAATGTTTTTTCCAGATTTGGTTAAATTATCAGTCCACAGATCCAAGAAGCTCAATTAGCCCCAAGAAAGATAAACACAACACAAAACGCACCAAGGTAAACCATAGTCAAATTGTTGAAAAACAGAAAAATTTTAAAAACAGCCAGAGAAAAAAGACACATTACCTGGGGACGGGGGTACACAGAGAGAAGTAAGAGGGGGAAGGCGGTAAGAACAGCTGACTTTACATCAGAAACAACGTGAACTTGAAGACAAAAGAATATCACCTTTCAAATGCTTAAAAAAAAATTCAACCTAGAATTCTATATTCTGTAAAATTTCATTTAAAAACGAAACCTGAGAGAATTCATTGCCACACTATAAAGAAACACCAGCCAGGTATAGTGGCTCACACCAGTAATCCCAGCACTTTGGGAGGCTAAGATGGGAAGATTGTTCGAGGCCAGTAGTTCAAGACTAACCTAAGCAACACAGTGAGAGACTACCTCTATGAAAAACAGAAAAATTAGCTGGGTGTGGTGGCGCATGTCTATAGTCTCAGCTACTCAGGAAGCTGAGGCAGGAGGATTGCTTGAGTCCTGGAGTTCGAGGCTGCAGTGAGCTATGATTGGGCCACTGCACTTCAGCTTTGGTGACAGAGTGAGATCTTGCCTCTAAAAAAGAAAATACCAAGGGTGGCGCCTGTGGCTCAAGGAGAAGGGTGCCGGCCCCATATATTGGAGGTGGTGGGTTCAAACCTGGCCCTGGCCAAAAACTGAAAAAAAAGAAAATACCAAAAGTTAATTCAGAGGGACTAAAGACTAGGGTAAAGTGGGCGTGGTGGCTCACACCTAGAATCCTAGCATTCTGGGAGGCTGAGGTGGGTGGATATCCTGAGCTCAGGAGCTTGACCAGCCTGAATAGGAATGAGACCCTGGCTCTACTAAAAACAGAAAAACTAGCTGAGCATTATGTCAAGTACCTGTAGTCCCAGCTGCCTGGGACACTGAGGCAAGAGGATCGCTTGAGCCCAAGAGATTGAGGTTGCTGTGATCTGTGATGCCATGCACTCTACCCAGGGCAACAGAGTGAGACTCTTGTCTTTAAAAATTAAAAAAAAAAAAAAAAGAGAGAGTAGGATAAATATGAAATACTTTCTTCCATATCTTAATGTTTTATTTATATTTTTTATTTCTTTTTGAGATAGAGTCTCACTCTGTCACCCTGAGTAGAGTGCCGTGGTATCATCATAACTTAAGGCAGCCTCAAACTCTTGGGATCCTCCTGCCTCAGGCTCCTGAGTAGGCAAGACTACAGGCGCCAACTATGACCCCCAGCTAATTTTTCTATTTTTAGTAGAGATAGGGTCTCTCTCTTGCTCAGGCTGGTCTCAAACCCCTGAGCTTAAGTAATCCACTTACCTCAGCCTCCCAGAGTGCTAGGATTACAGGCATGAGCCACCTCGCCCAGCACCTTAATTTTTTTAAATGTACAATTAAATATTTAAAGCAAATATAAAATTGTAATGTAGGGTTTATAATATATTTTCAAGTAAATATATAACAAAAATAGTATGGCTCGGCCCCTGTAGCTCAGCCACTAGGGTGCCAGCCACACACACTGGAGCTGGCGTGTTCGAACCCAGCCCAGACTTGCCAAATGACAACAAAAAAATAGCCAGGTGTTGTAGCAGGTGCCTGTAGTCCCAGCTACTCGGGAGGCTGAGGCAAGAGAATCGCTTGAGCCCAAGAGTTTGAGGTTGCTGTGAGCTGTGACACCACAGCAGTCTACTGAGGGTGACATAGTGACACTCTGTCTCAAAAAAAAAAAAAAAATAATAGCACAAAGGACCAGAGGGAAATGCCCAGAAACATGCTGTTGTAGGGTTCTTACATGAA
Source organism: Nycticebus coucang (assembly GCF_027406575.1). Classification (NCBI taxonomy): domain Eukaryota; kingdom Metazoa; phylum Chordata; class Mammalia; order Primates; family Lorisidae; genus Nycticebus; species Nycticebus coucang. The sequence continues at coordinate 38,909,983 of NC_069800.1, read as the reverse complement.
GAACGTGACCTGGTGTAATATTGATTCAAAGTAGACCATGATAAGGTAAGGACACACGTTGTAATCCCCTAGAAGTATGGTCCAAGTATTCCTCAGGGTCCCCAACTCGGGGGTACACAAAGTCTTCCTTATTCCGACTATACATCTCTGTTTATGAGGCTGGATTCTTTCCCTATCCTTCAACCAAACTTTGTATCACAACAGACCTAATACAGAAAATGTGGAAATCCAAATGTTTTCTATTAAGCCAGACATCTAAGAGATTCACAAAAATGTAAAATAATTATTCCTCATCTCAGTGAATTGCAGGGGGACTATAACTATAATTCATAAAAATATTTTATTTATGGTATCATGTAATGAATATATTATTGCTTTTTAGATGAACTAATATTTTTAAACGTAACAGTTTAAATTTCCAATGCGTTAGATATTGTTAGATGTAAGCTACGTAAACAAAAGTTAATTGGGGTCCACAGTAACTTAGATTGTGAGCTTGTATTTTGAGAACCACTGCTCTAAAGCAACCATTTAAAAGATAAAATCAGGAGGTTTAGCTAAACGTCAATAGAGAGCCCAGGGTTGGTGGCTCACGCCTGTAATCCTAGCACTCTGGGAGGCCAAGTCAGGATCGCTTGAGCTCAGGAGTTCGAGACCAGCCTGAGCCAAGAGCAAGACACTGTCTCTACTAAAAATAGAAAAACTAGCTGGATGACTGTGGTGGGCACCTGTAGTTCCAGCTACTTGGGAGACTGAGGCAAGAGGATCACTTGAGCCAGAGTTTGAGGTTGCTGTGAGGTATGATACCACAGCACTCTACCCAGGGCAGCAGAGTGAGACTCTGTCTCAAAAAAAAAAAAAAAAGAAGAAGAAGGAGCCAATAGAGGAGACAGCATGGAATCCTAACAAAATAATCTAAAACAGCAAGGAGATTTCAAAATCCATCAAATTGGAGAAAATGTCAAAAATCACACAAATAACCAAGTGTCCACAAGAATGTGGAGAAATCATAATTATCCTATACTGGTGTTGGGACTAAACTGGACAAACTTTCACAGAGCCGTGCGGCATATTAAAATCATCAAGTAGTATGTCATACACATTAAACCAGCAAAGATCTAAAAGTTCACATTTAGGCAACAATGGAATAAAGTGGAAACCCCTCTTCTGTGAGGAGAATGCACTTTGGAGAGCCACATGGCAGGTTTTAGTAAAATTGAATGTGCAGATGCCTAACCCAGCAATTCCAGCCTAGCTCTATACCCTAGGTATACATTTGCACTAGGAAACAGATGTGCAAGGATGTTTATTTGTTAACTGTTCATATTTTTATGGAAATAACCTTTAGCATACAGTGTTGGTGGTCTGCCCATAGCCCTAGGGCACTCACTGCCAGCACCCACAACTCCGCCTGGGGTCTTTCTCTGGCCTCCACTCTGCTCAGCCAGTGTGTGGAGCACATCTGCAGGACCAGAGGGAACTGCCCCTCCCTCAACAGCACACAGCCAACGACAGCCAATGACAACCGGAGTTGGTGGATAAATGCTCTAACAATCTCCTTCCTCACTCTTTGGAATAAGACCGCAGTGCGTTGCACACTTTCTCCCAGGAGACCCCCATGGGGTTGAACCCCACGTGGGCACAGCAATAACCCGTCAGATGTGCACTTGTGCTGGTTTCCTTCCCTTAACTGTCAGACCTCCCCGCATTCCTGCCAGTGCTTACTGGAATCACCTTCCAAATAAACCACTTGCTCTCCCATCCTTGTCTCAGGGTCTGCTTCTAGGGAGACCAATACTAAGATACGACATAATTGCCTTCCAACAGGGAGATGGATAAATACCTTGTGATATGTAGTGGAACAGATAACAGCAGTTACAATGCATCCAGAGTACAATACATGTGCCAAAATGGATGAAAACTGAAAATATAATTTTGTGTGACAAAAGCAGGGTACAGAATAGTAATAATAGTTTAATGTCACTTATGTAACTTGTGTTTCTAGCCACCCAGGCAGTTACAGGTGGCCATGTGACATAATTCTAGTCAGTAAGAAAAAACGTGAGATTCTTAGGAAGGGTGGGCTCCTGGGAAGGTTTTATTCTTTTGATTTAAAAAAAGAAAAAGAAAAAAGAAAGAAAGAGACGTGGCTTGAGTCTTCCCTCTCCCGTCTCCCTGTCTTGATCATGACATGAAGGCTGGAGCTGCTGCAGCCACTTGGTGTTTATTATGGAGGAAAAGGTCAAGATGATCACAGAGACACTGGCTCTGACATTATCGAGCCACTGCACCAGCACTTGAGACTATTTGTTATGTGAGGAAAATAAATAAAATTTGTTTAAGCTACTATCAATTGAGTTTTCTCTTACTCATAGCAGAATACATATCTAATTTATACGTGCCCTCACTAAATAGATGGATGGGTCCAGTAAACTGAAGTGCTCATTCTTTTGTTGGGATGGGGATGAGGATGAGGATGCAAATTTAGGGCCAGGATCTGGAATAGGACTGAGATGCCTTGCATAGGAAAGTGAGAGATTTGAAATTAGTGGGATGGGGTCAGTACAGAGAGAAAGAAGGCAAAGAAGACAGGTGCTGCAGGAGACAAGGGTCCCAGACCACATCTGCTCTCCTCGGTGGTGGTGTAGCCAGGAGGGACCTTAGAGAGAAGTATCTAGGAAACAGAAAAGAAATATCTTAAATATTTGCTATCGTATGGGCAATGTAAACTACTTTGTCTAACTGCCCACAAAAATCTCCCATAAAATCTCACAGCTCATTCATTCTTTGAGCAAGTGTAGGGAATTCAAAAATGGTGCTGCATTCTTCAGGTTATGGCTGCAGAGTGAAGCAGAGGATCAGGGCACAGTCAACACAGTCATCAAGTTGTCACAAGGTTGTTGAAGGAGGCGGGAAAGCATAATAAGATAGTGGCCCTAGACTCCAACAAGTTCTGCCACTAACTTATTACATGAGCTTCACCAAATCACTTAGCCTCCTGAGCTTCAGTTTCTCCATCTGTAAAATGGACACAATAGTAGTATCTGCCTCAAAGTGTCATGGTAAGGATTCAATGAATTAATATAGGTGAAGCAACGGGCCCAGGCCCTGGCACATGGTCAGTGCCAATAATTGCTTATTACATATGACTTATTACTATGTCTACTATTATTATCATCATTATAATTATTGCAATAACGAAGGGAGAGAGGGAGTCAGGAGAGAAGGAAAATCAGTCGGTTCTGTTTATTGAATTGGGTGGGACCACTCACCGCTCTTTTCCCTTTGACAATCCATGGCCCTTATAATTTTGATTCTGCAATGACAAAAAGAAAATTATGTAACTGGTTTTGCATATTCACTTTGCCTTTCCAGCTCAACTTACTATAGATATTAAAATGCTCAAAGCATCAGACTCCACAATGTATAGTCCTAAAGCATGAAGGTCCAGCTTGGTCACTGGCCACCACATGCCACCAAATCAGTCCAGAATTTATCTGCTATCCTTGGAATGAAACCCTGAGTATCCAAGAGCCCACCTCACTGTGGGATTACTCCGAAGGCACGACAAATACAGTGAATGCCTGCTTTTCAATATTCCAAAGGTCAATCTTGACCCCCGTTTTGAGAGCTCTGGTCCTTCTACTCTAACTTTGAATGCTTAATTAGACCCAGGATCCAGGAGGGGGCTGAGTCAAAGACTCAAAGCAGTGTTAATTCCTTTTACCCAAAATGGACCTTTCAAATCCTCAATGGGTAGTGGGTATTATTCTGTTCCAGCCATGTCCAAAACTTGGCTTGCCCTTCTATCCTGGGAAGATTGATCCCTAAGGCATAGATGAAAAGAGAAATCAAAATTGGTCCTACCCAGGCTGACTTTTGCAGCTTGAACAAGCCGGCCATCTGCATTATGGGCCAGGAGCATAGACACAGTTCAGGTCTTACAAGGCTACACCCAAGGTGATGGGGTTATGGTTCTCAAATGGCTTGGGGCCCTCTTCCAAGCTCATTCAGATTGTTGGCAAAATTCAGCTGCTTGGGCTTGTAAGACTGAGGTCCCGGCTTGGTGCCCATGCTCAGTGGTTAGGGCGGCGGCCACATACACTGGGGCTGGCGAGTTCAAACCCAGACCTGCTAAACAACAACAATGACAACTACAACAAAAAATAGCCGGGCATTGTGGTAGGCGCCTATAGTCCCAGATGCTTGGGAGGCTGAGGCAAGAGATTCTCTTAAGCCCAAGAGTTTGAGGTTGCTGCGAGCTGTGACACCCCGCCACTCTACTGAGAGTGACATAGTGAGACTGTATCTAAAAAAAAACAAAACAAAAAAGACTGAGATCCCTGTTGACTCGCTTCCTGTCAGCTGCGGACTGCTCTTGGGTCCTAGAGACAGCCTGCAGTTCCTTGCAACGTGACCCCCATAGGACATTCACGACATGGATGTTTGTTTTCCCCCAGGCCATCAGGAGCATGTCCCTTTGATGTCCAACCTTTTCCCTCCAAGTCATCTGTGATGGAGCTTTATATAAGGTAGGGTAATCAGCGTAGTAACCATACGATCAAATTAATAGACTCCACATACACTCCAGGAGAGGGAACTGGACAAGGTATGTATGCCAAGGGGTGGGAATTTGGGGCTTAGAATTCTGCTTACCATATCATCTTATTCCTCAAAGACCCAGTGGAGGGGGGTGGAGGATACTGCTTTACAAAACTGACAGCAGCAAACCCCCCAACCCCGAAAGGCAGCAAAATCTTATTTTGTTCTTCCATTCAAGCCCATCCAATTCCCCAGCACTAGTCAAGCTGTCCTATATTATATCTTTAGTCCTCTTTCATGCTTTCAATTCCATTTTCCATATGTTTATCCAGTTGCTCCAGAGCCTTTGGTTGAAAAAAAGTTTCCTTTCCTCACTGAATTGCATTGGCACGTCTGTCAAAATTCAATTGACCATGTGTATGTGGATCTGTCTCTAGAGTCTGTTTCGTTCTATTTACTTGTCTATCCTTATGTTACCATCACATTGTCTTAATTACTGTAGCTTTCTAGGAAATCTTGAAACCAGGTAGCATAAGTCTTCCAAGGTTGTTTTTTTTTATGATTGTCCTTGCACTATGGTTCTTTGCACTTCAATATAAATTTTAGAGTCAACTTGCCAATTTCTACAAAAAATATGTTGAGATTTAGATTGGGATTGCACTGAATTCATACAGATCATTAGGTGAGGAAGGGACATCATAAAATACTAAGCCTTCCAATCCATGAATAAAATAGTCTATCTCTCCATTAATTTGAGTCTTCTTTAATTTCTTCCTACATTGTTTTCTAGTTTTCAGTATAGGAGCTCTGCACATTTTTAATTAAATTTATTCATAGGTATTTGATTTTATGATGCTATTTTAAATATTAATAGTATTTTTAAATTTCATTTTCTAATTACCTGATTATAATAAATTGTGATAGGCAGAATAATGACATCCCCAAAAGGTCCACATCCTAGTCCTTAGAACCTGTTAATATATTACATAACACGGCAAAGGGAAATTAAAGTTGCAGTTGGAGGCTCAGCGTCTATAGTCCAAGCAGCTAAGGTGCCAGCTACATATACCAGAGCTGATGGGTTCGAATCCAGCCCGGGCCTGCCAAACAACAATGAAAACTACAACCAAAAAATAGCAGGGCATTGTGGTGGCCGCCTGTAGTCCCAGCTACTTGGGAGGCCAAGGCAAGAGAATCGCTTAAGCCTAGGAGTTGGAGGTTGCTGTGAGCTGTGACACCACGGCACTCTACCCAGGGCAACAGCTTGAGGCTCTGTCTCAAAAAAAAAAAAGATTTAAGAATTTCATAAAAATAAAATAAAGTTGCAGATAGAATTACGGTTGCTGGGGTGGCGCCTGTGGCTCAAGGAGTAGGGTGCCGGTCCCATATGCCGGAGGTGGCGGGTTCAAACCCAGCCCTGGCCAAAAACCACACACAAAAAAAAGAAATAAGAATTACGGTTGCTTATCAACTAAACTTAAAACAGATTCTTCTGAATTGGCCAGGTGGTCCTAATATAATCCACAAGAGTCCTTAAATGTGGAAGGAGGCAGAAAAGTCAATGTCAGAATGTCAGAGGGATGAAGCAATGTGAGAAAGACTGGCTTTAGGCCGGGTGCAGTGGCTCACTCCTGCAATCCTAGTACTCTGGGAGGCCAAGATGGGTGGATTGCTTGAGGTCATGAGTTCAAGACCAGTCTGAGCAAAAGGAAGACCCCATCTCTAAAATGGCCAAGCGTTGTGGCAGGCACCTATCATCCCCTGCTGCTTGGGAGGCTGAGGCCAGAGAATCACTTGATCCCAAATGTTTGAGGTTGCTGAGGGCTGTGATGCCATGGCACTCTACTGAGGGTGACAAAGTGAGACTCTGTCTCAAAAAAATAAGAAAGACTGGCTTTGAAGATGAAAAGGGACCATGAGCCAAAGGCAGACTCTACAAACTAGAAAAGGCAAGAGAATGGATCTCTTTTAGAGCCTCCTGACAGGAAGTGAGCCCTGCTAGCACCTTGACTTTGGACCAGTGAAACTCATTTCAGACTTCTGACCTCAAAAACTGTTAAGATAATAAGTGTGCATTGTTTTAAGCCAACTATGGTACTAATTTGTTACAGCAGCCACTGGAAACTATATAATCCATATATTCGGGAGGGTGCCAAAAAATGTATACACATTTTAAGAGATCTTGTTGGAAGTAAAACTGATCATTCCTCAAAAAGTGTATGGATTGCAGGTAAGATAGATATATGTAGAATGCCCAGGTACACTTGACCTGTAAAGGTACCGTCAATTCAACTTTGAAAAGTATTGGAATATATAGATAGCATCACTTAAAAATGTGTATACCTTTTTTGGCATCCTCCAGTATAAAGGTGTAATTGATCCTAATTATTTTACTGGCATCCTCCAGTATAAAGATATAATTGATTCTAATTAGTATGTAATTCAACCAGTATCGTGGTCAAAGTTGTGGACTTCAGAGATGTTTAACATTTACTCCTACCTGGCACCCTAAGAACAGTAAATTTTATGCTAATGTTTTGCTTTAGCATTTCTTAGACTAGCATGAGGACTCGTCCAAGGTTAAGAATTTTCAAAAGAAAGTTTTTTCCACTTAGAACCATGGTGAAGTGAAGCTGACTAGCTTCCTAGTTGTCTCCCACTGCTAAGGGTAAATCTGTGCTAGTTACACCTTTACTAAGTAAGGGTGGGGCTCTCTGAAGCTTCCAGCTTTATGGATAGGTTTTACTTTCAACTCCTTGGTCCGTGGAGTTGGCCCCACACCACTTCTCCAACTTCAGATGTCTCTTATTTGTAAGAAAAGCAATGAAATGAAGAATCAAATAGTGACATCTGGTTTTTATTTTCTTTCTTCTTTGGTGAGGAAGAGTCCTTGGGAATCTCCCTTTCCACCAATACACACACACAAAGCTCAGTGATACATTTCAAAGGTCGTTATATTTTGCTCAGCAGTTTTAAGTGTGCTGTGTTAAGAGGCTTTTCAAGAAATCTCATCTGCCATATTGCCTGAGATAGAAGTTCTATTACTATCTTGACACAAAAAACAGTCCAGAGATATGAATACTTCTCCCAAACCACCAAAATAATATTTAGAAAAGACAAGCCTACAAGACTTCTTTAAAAATTGTCTTATTGAGAAAATGACTCAGCGATGCCTCAGTTGCTTTTATAGACTACAAACAGAAAACTTTAATTTTATTTCTCATTTTGGTTCATACATGAATGGCACCAGCTGGTGTTAAGTCAGGGAGAGCGTTAGCTCCTGACACCGCCAGCTTCCTTCATTCCTGGCTGCATGCCATAAGCCCTGCTTCAAGCTCCCTGGGTACTTCCTGGCAGGTGGGGATGGCCATGCTGGAACGAGGTTTGCCAGACAAGCTTACCCACTGTGGCTGGCCTTAGATTACTTCACCAGAGACCAGGTTCATTGCTTCGCTGGTTCCTTCAGCCTCCACTGCATTCCTGCCTGATCTCATTCCTCATTTAGCCTTAGCCCTCTGGAGAGTTCCCAGCATGCCTCAGAGCTGAGGTCTTGGGGATCATAAGCTTAAGGAGGTGAGATCAAAGGTTGGAACCCTGCTTCTCTAGGCATATTTTCGTGAAGATACGCACACTATATGCTCACATGCTCGCTTATGAGTGACATTCACATTCCTTCTTAAATAAGATCAGACTTCTATTTCCTCTGGGTTATTTGAAAGAAACCACAAAGTCCTAAGTCAATATATAAGTGAACTTAGCCTCCTTCTCCAACAACAACACAGTACAGTGTTGCCTCTTTTGCATTCTCGCTTTGAAGAGGACAAAGAAAAGAAGACCATGGGTCGTGCCAAAAAGACCGTGACCACGTGCAACCTATTCGCTGCACGAACTGTGCCCGATGCATGCCCAAAGACAAAGCTATAAACAAGTTTGTCATTCGGAACATAGTGGAGGCCGCAGCTGTGAGGGATATTCTGAAGTGAGTGTCTTTGACGCCTGTGTACTTCCCAAGCTCCATGTGAAGCTACATGACTGTGTGAGTTGTGCTATTCAGAGCAAGGTAGTCAGGAACCATTCTTGGGAAGCCACAGGACCTAACACCTCCACCTGGATTTAAACCTGTGAGTGCCGCCCCACGACCTCCAACAGAGCTCATGTAAGGAGTTCTTGAGGACTGAAGAAAAACTATCCTTTGGGAAAAAAATAAAATGGAAATTATACTTTTTAAAAAAACCACACAATGTCACAAAGAAGCAGTCTGCTGTTTTCTTCCATCATCCAGCATGGGTCTGCCACACTCATGTCTGCACTATATGCACAGGGAAGACTGCTAAGAGTTTGTGCACCCATCAGCCACCTGCAGTTTGTTCCTCCTTTCAAAGGAATCGGTGAGGCAGATAGGGACTACTTCAGTAGATGTTTATTTTCTGTTTTTATGGTAAAACTTTTTAAGAGTGGTATGTGTCCCATTCCCTATGTTTAAAGAGTATTAATTGCCGGGCATGGTGGCTCCTGCTTGTAATCCTAGTACTCTGGGAAGCCAACGAAGGTGGATTTGCTTGAGCTTAAGAGTTTGAGATCAGCCTGGGCAATAGCGAGACCCGGTGTCTACTAAAAGTAGAAAAACTGAGGCAAGAGGATCACTTGAGCCCTAGAGCTTGAGGTTGCTGTGAGCTATGATGCCATAGCACTCTACTCAGGGTACCAGAGTGAGACTCTGTCTAAAAAATAATAACAATAAAAAATAAAGTATTAATTTTTTAAAATTGAGGATTGGGTCATGATTAACATAGTGGTAGTTGACACAAAGAGAAGAATGAATTCAAGACATATTTACAAAGTTAAAGGAGGTGAAAGATGGAGGAGTCAGTATAGTCTAGAGGGGAAGACAGATGTTACACTAATAATCACATGAATAACGAGTTTTCGTAAAAAGCTGAAGTTCAAGGCACTCTGAAAGCAGATAAATTGTTTTTTTGTGTTGTTGTTGTTGTGAGAATTAATGCAATGGGAGTTCCATTCATGAGAGGTGAACATGGGATAAGAAGTTGGGGTGCAAGGAAAGTAATTCATATCCCACCTTGGGTCTCATTTTCCCCACTCTTAAAATAGAAAAGTTGGGCTGTGCACTCTCAGGAGACAGGGGCTTGTCCGATTCACCTCTGTGTCCCTTGGCCTGCACTGAGCTCGGCTTGGACAAGGCCCTACAGCGGGCTTTGTATGGGTGGATAGAGGATGGACGGTGGTGGGTGGATGGAGAGGCAGGCCCGCAGCAGGACAAATGAATCTCCAGGGTCTTCACCAGGTCAGAAAATCTGAAATACTTAGCTTCCTCCATCCAGGGTCATAGACACCGCCCAACCCGGCTCAGAATCCCGGCCTTGTGTAAATTTCCCGCCCGCGGCCGGGCTCGCGGCACCTGCTCAGCAGCTCGGGCGGCGCGGAGCGCTACCAGACCGTCGTCTTTCCTCTGAGTTCGTGGCTTTGTCATCGTCTCTCCGGAATTCCTCCTCCAGGACGCACCTCCGCTCCCCAACACCGCCCCGCCCCTAGCTTTGGAATACCTCCATGCCTTCCCTGCCAAGTATCAGGTCGACCCACTCTTTCTCACCTTCGGTCGCGACATGACGCGGGTCCCCTCGGCCTGATTCAAACCGCCACAGTGCCCGGCGCGAGCCTGCGCGTCCCGTTTCCCAGGCGACAGAGGGGCGGCCGGACCGTCGCCCGGATTGGATGAGCCAGGGGTGCTCTCTCCGCTGAGTTACAGGCTCGGGTCCACCTGGGGCGTCCGGGCAGCCCAGGCCCCTCGACTTCCTCAACTTTTTCTCCCGTCCCCACCTCTCTGTGACTCTGGGGCGCACCTGGTCAGAGTCTGGCTGCCCGCCACGGTCACTGACTACCCTCCAACCACACTTTCTGTGATCTAAGAGTGCTGAGTCTGAAAAATTGTTAGCTTTGGTAAATGCAGTGGTTCTCAGTTTCCTCACTTGAACTCCCTAAGTCGCCTAGTCAGTTGGTCGGTCGCTAACGCAGCCAGTCACCTCTGATCTCCCCAGGTTCTTCTCCTCCTTCCTTCCTTTTCTCTTCCTCCCTTTTTTCCTTCCCTTTTTCCTTCTTTTCTCTTCTTCCTCCTCCTTCTCCTCTCTTTTCTCTTCTCCTTCTTTTCCTCTTCTTTAAACTAACCCCTAACTCAGAATGTAACCCCGGGCATTTTCTAATTCATAAGGACTGACTGTATACCAGAATTCATCTCAATGCCTGCAACAGCCTCCTGACAAATTTGCTAATGGCCATCCTTGCCCTATCCATCCCAATTTGTTCTCTACCCTGCAGCCAAAGAGCTCTTTGACCGATCTCCTCTATCCTCTGCATGTAACCTTCCATGGCTTCCCTTCACCATTAAAATAAAGACTGGAGGAAACTCCTTACCTTGTCCAGCAAAACTCTTACTGGTCTGGTGCATGAGGACTTCGCCATACTCATCTGTCCCACATCCATTTGCCCCCTGCTGTCCCCATTCCAGTCTGTAATCTCCTTTCAGTTACTGGTTTGGCCCTTATTTTCCACCCCCACACTCCCACATACACACATATCTTTGTTAACCTTGAGTTTCCCTTTGCTGGTAGCTCTGCTCTCCCACTCTGCTTAGATCTCAGCTTGCATTTTTTTATAATTTTTTTTTTTGGCAGTTTTGGCCGGGGCTGGGTTTGAACCCACCACCTCCAGCATATAGGGCCAGCATCCTACTCCTTTGAGCCACAGGCACTGCCCATCTCAGCTTGTATTTTAACTCAGGAAAGCCTCTGGCCACCCGCTCCCCTAAGCAGGTCCCTTTGTTTTAAGTCCTCAGTGTCTCCCACTCCCCAATAAGCATCAAGAAAAAAAAGTGAATGTGTTTTCTTTTCTTTTTCTTTCTTTTATTTCTTTTTTATTTTGTGCCCCCAGAACTTAGCACAAAGCCTAGAACTTGGCAGATAGCCAATAATGTATATTGAATGAATGAATAAGACATACATTAAATGAATGGTTACAAACTACGAAACAAAAACACAGGAAGCCATAGATATACAACCAAAAGAATTGAAAACAGATATTTAGGCTCAGCGCCCATTAGATATACAACCAAAAGAATTGAAAACAGATATTTAGGCTCAGTGCCTGTAGCTCGGTGGTTAGGGTGCTGTCCACATACTCCTAGGCAGGTGTGTTTGAATTTGACCCAGGCCTGCTAAACAACAATGACAACTGTAACAAAAAAATAGCCAGGCGTTGTGGCCGTGCCTGTAGTCCTAGCTATGTGGGAGGCTGAGGCAAGAGAATCATTTGAGCCCAAGAATTTGAGGTTGCTGTGAGACACGGCACTCTACCCAAGGCAACTTAGTGAGACTCTGTCTCAAAAAAAAAAAAAGAAAACAGGTATTTAAACATATGTACATGCATGTTCATAGTAGCATTGCTCACAATGACCAAAATGTGGAAACAACTCAACTGTCCACCACTAGATAAACAAGTCATAACATATATATACAATGGAATACTGTTCAGCCACAGAAAGGAATGAAGCACTAATACATGGATGAAACTCAAAATATTATGCTAATGCATGCACCATACAATCCAAAACTTCCTCTACTAAACATACATCCTACAGGCCCACTGAACAGTGGAGCATAATCCCATGGAGTATTTTTTATCTTGTACTAATGTGCAGGGAGACAAACTTCCCTAAAGAAATCTTAACTCCTGTACATAAGTCATATGTATAAGGATGCAACATTCTTTATATTAATAATAGTGGAAAATATTAGAAATAATCTTAATGTCCACCAATCAGGCAATGGATTAATAAAATGAGATATAGTCTAATAATAAAATACTATACAGTGATAAAAATGATCCAGAGCTATATTTACATGGAAATAGCCCCCCAAATCTATTGTTGAATGAATAAAAGTAAGTTGTAGAATAACAAATACTTTTTTAAAGGGTTACGATTTGTGTCAATAATAAATACCCATAGGAAAGTGTATTCCATATCTTTTGGGTACATAGATATTAAGAGTTATAAACACAGACTTAAAAAATACATACCAAATTTACAATAGTAGCCGCTTCTAGGGAGGAAGTGAAGGAAATGAAGGAAAGGGAACTTCAACTACTTCAAGTTTATTTGGAATATTTTATTTTATTTAAACAAGTTGAAGCAAATGGAACAAGGTATCCTCACCTGGATTTAAGATTTTTTTTTTCCAAAGGAAAAACACTAGCCCTAGCAATAATATGATAAAGGAAGTTTACGATGCTTTGGCAATGCAAAACAGTGGGTCTGAACAAGTGGAATCAGGGTCAGTTAAAGACAGGAGGAAATGGGAGTTAGCCTGGTAAAGAGGAGGCAAAGAGCAGTCCAGGCAGAGGGAAAGGCACACGCAAAGTTGGGAGTCAGAGCGAGCGAAGTGTGTTTGAGAAAGTGAATGCAGATCAGTGCTCAGCAAGCAGTGGAGAAAAGAGAAGGGAGAGATGAAGCTGCCAAACCTGTATATTTTTGTTTGTTTCCTTTTCTTAACAGATGTGGAAACAGAGCCCTAGTGAAGGAAATAGAATCCAGGCTTCCTGACTCCTTGTCAATTGCTCCACGATAATGGTAATGACAATGGTAAGAATTATAATGGCACTGTGTGCCAGCCAATCTCTCTACCAAGTACTCTAAATATGTCCTGTTTAACCTCACTACAGACCTATAGAGGATTTTTTCTTCCCATTGTATAGATGATAAAACGGAGGCCCAAAGAAGTTAAGAAACTTGCAAAAGTCACAGTGGCAGAAGCCAGATCCCACAGGGCTAAGCTGTGTACTTTACCTAGGGCTCTGTTGAGTGTTTGAGTCTCCCATCGCTGCTTGTAATTACCACAAACTTGGTGACTTAAAACAACACAAATGTGTTATCTTACTGTGGTCAGAAGTCTAAAATGGGTCTCACTGGGCTAAAATGAAGATGTTGGCAAGGCTATGTTCCTTCTGGAATCTCTAGGAGAATCTATTCCCTGGTCTTTGCCACCTGGATTCCTTGGCTTCTGTGGCACAGGTAGTGATTTTCAAGGCAGGGAACCTGGAAGTCATCCTAGAATTCCTTTCTTTCTCCCACATCCAATCTATCTGCAAGTCCTATCAGCTGAATTGCCAACATTTTTCTATATTCTGAGTCTGTCCCTTCTTTCCAGACTCTCAGGTTCCACTCTGTCTGTCCCAGGGAACTGTTCTCTCTCCAGAGCTCTCCCAGTAACCCCTCCCCCTTGGTCACTGAGGGCCAAAGTGACTGGTGTTAAATGTGAATCAGATGACCTGGCCTCCCAGGTTAAATGTTCCCATTAGTTTTTCATCATATGGAGAAGAAAAATCCCCAGTTGTGGCTGTAAATGGTCTTGTATGCTCAGCCCCAACTATCCCCTTCAGCCTCATCTCTTTCTACCTCCAATTGTTCCATCCACTCCAGTCCCATCTGCTCTTGACAAAGGCCAAGTTTTTCCGACCAGAGGCTTTGCCACTGCTGTTGCGTCTGTTGGAAATGCTCTCCCCACTTTTTTTTTTTTTTTTTTTTGTAGAGACAGAGTCTCACTTTATTGCCCTCAGTAGAGTGCTGTGGCATTACACAGCTCACAGCAACCTGCAACTCCTGGGCTTAAGTGATTCTCTTGCCTCAGCCTCCCGAGTAGCTGGGACTACAGGCGCCCGCCACAACACCCGGCTATTTTTTGGTTGCAGTTCAGCCGGGGCCAGATTTGAACCCGCCACCCTCAGTATATGGGGCCGGCGCCTTACTGACTGAGCCACAGGCGCCGCCCCAGATATGGTGAGGTCCCACCGAGCTATGCTCTCCCCACTTTTTAAATAGCTAGGTCCTTCTTATATGTCAGGTCTCAGCTCAGATGTCACCTAGTCGAAGAGGTTTTCTCTGCCTCCCCTTTATTTCCTTCACAGAAAACTGCAACCATTTGTGCTTTATTTTTCTATTTGCTTACTTGCCTTCCCTAGATCTGAGATGTCCAACATGTAGCTATTAGATTCATATGGGTATTAAGCACTTGAAATGTGATTTGTCCGAATTAAGATGTACTGTAAGTATAAGATACACATCAGCTTTTGAAGACTTACTACAATAAAAAGGATATAAAAAGTCTCATTAATAATTTTGAAATATTGACACATGTTAAAATGACGTTTTGGATATACTATGCTAACTCAGGCCAGCCCTGGGCTCACACCAGTAATTCCAGCACTTTGTGAGGCTGAGGCAGGAGGACTGCTTGAGGCCAACAGTTTGAGACCAGCCTGAGCAACATAGTGAGAGCCCATCTCTAAAACAAGCAAACAAACAGAAAGCTCAATTAACTCATTTCTACTTTTTAATGTGATTACACATGTGGTGGCTGGCATTGCATTCCTGTTGAATGCTGGCCTAGATAATTAGCTAATGAAAATAGAAACAATCTACTTTATGCACTGCTATATCCCTAGTACTTACAATGTCAATATATGTACTAGGTGCTCAGTAAGTATTTGCTGAACAGTTTGTTGTTGTTGTTGTTGTTTTCTGAGACAGAGTCTCAAGCTGTCACCCTGGGCAAAGTGCTATGGCATCATAGCTCATAGCAACCTCAACTCTTGGGCTTAAGTGATCCTCTTGCCTCAGTTTTTCTATTTTTAGTAGAGACAGGGTCTCACTCTTGCTCAGGCTGGTCTTGAACATGTGAGCTCAAGCAATCCACCTGCCCTGGCCTCCCAGGGCATGCATTGCAGGCATGAGCCACTGCGCCTGGTCTGAATAGTTTGGTTTTTATGAGAACCCTGGGCACAGAAAGAGCTGAGACAGACAGCCCCATATAAACTGTGAACTTGAAAAAGGAAGAACACAAAGGAAACATTTTCTCTTTCTCCAATAACTGCATTTCAAAGAGACTTCATCTCCTTTATCCTCTCTCCTCTCTGTCTCTACTCTCCTCTCTGACCTGTTCTACACCCAGTGTCCCCCCAACCTCCTACAGTAGATGGGGGCAGAGGTGGTGGAGGTGATGGCTGGAGGAACAAAGCTGGTTCAGCTGCTTCTATTTCAGTGCCATAGGAGGTAACACTCAAGTCAGGTTTGACTTCTGCAATTACAAGAGAGATACAAGATACAACATACAAGATAACAAATGTTATTGGTATATATTGGGCATTACAATTTTAATACACTTTTTTCCTTTCTTAAAATATGTATACTTTTTGTGGCACCCTGTGCAGATAAGATTAGCTGGGGCGCAAGGGGAATTTCCAAGGTCAGCCAGCAGGTTAGATGTGAGCAGAGCCTTCCAACCTTCCTCTCCAGAGTCACCTTCCAGGATACATCCTGTAGTAGTCTTCTTTACTCCAAGGGACCCAGGTCCCTGGAACCCTACCACACCTCCCCCTCCCAACACTTCCCTGCTTTCCTGGGCCCCCTGATGGCAATTATGCCTGGGCCCAGCAGACCTTACCCCAGTGGCATCATCCTTTTAGGGGCCAGTGGGTGGAAGGAAGGGGTGGAAGGATGGATGAAAGATGAATGGAAGGATGCTGGATGGATGGTAGATGGGAGGATGGGTGGGTGTAAGGACAGGTAATGGGCAAATAGGGGAGTGGGAGGATGAACGGTCGGGAGAGCCGGAGAGGAGGAAGGCTGGCTGGTAGGATGGCTGCATGGGGGCAGGGCGGGGGAAGTGTAACGGAAGCAATTACCCACTTCCCTTGTCGGAAACAGAACCTGAAGAGCACAGAGCCCTTAGCTGTCAAACTCCAGCCCCCATCACGTTGCCCCGCGTGGGGGAAGTGGGTCCAGGCCAAGTCAGAACTGGGAGCTGAGTTTCTGCGCCCAGCCGGGGGGCTCCGCCACACCCCCAGTCGGTCCGCGCCAGACGGTGCCAGGGTGGGGGGATCGCCCCGCCCCCACCTCCGGAGGTGGCAGTCCCACGCGGCTCAACAAGCTGCCGTTGTCCCGCGGGCCGTGGGCCCGGCACACTGGGGCTTTGTCCGGCCCCCCGCCGTGACCCAAGGGGGGGGCCCACATGACCGAAGGGGTAGGAGGAGCCTGCGGCGGCGGTGGCGGTGGCGGCGGCGGCAGCGGCTCCACCATCATTTCCCTCCCGGGCCGGGGGTCGGCAAGCGGTGGCGGCGGCAGGGCAGGCCTGGGCAGGGCCGCGGACGCCGGGCCCCCCACTCCCCGCCAGGCTGCAGGCGCCGGGCTTGGGCCATCAGGGCAACTGTGACCGGAGCGCTTTCCGGGTGGCGACGAGCTGGGGGTGCGCCCGGATCCCCGCCCCCGGGATCATGGGGAATGGCATGACCAAGGTAGGGGGGCGGGGACCGCGTAGCGCCCTCTGGCCACCCCCAGCCCCGGCCAGTCGCGGTGCCCCTGCTCGGACTAGGTCGGTCCGCCCGCCTCTGACCTTCTGGGTCTCGCTGAGCGTCGGTGTGGCTGTCTCGCTGTCTCCCTGTGACTCTGGGTCCGCATCTGTCTGTGTCTTTACCTCTCTCGTGTGTTCCGTCTCTGCCTGTTTCTGCCCTCTGTGTGTGAGTGTGTGTGTGTGTGTAACTGTATCTCTTGCTGTGTCTTTCTGTGGCTCTCTCACTCCCAGAATCTACATTCCTGTGAGTCCCAGGTGTCTGTCTACCTTGGACTCTGTCTGGCCGCTGTTTCTCTAGTCTTCCCCCTCTCCCTCTGGCTCTTCACCTGTCCCTGCCTCCCTGCTTTCCTGCCGCCCTCCCTCTCCCCACCCTGCAGGTCTCCTGGCTCTCCTACTCCCCCCCATGTCTCTCCCTGCCCCCTGCCCCCACAGCCTCCCTCCTCTTCTGGGTCACCCATACCCAAGGTGGCCCTTACCCGTAGCCCCCTACTGTGGTTAATTTGTCACTCTCCCACCCTCCCCAGAACCCCAAACCTTCTCACAGAGGGCCCAGGGCCCATGAACCAGAGGGGATTTCCTGAATCCTGAGATCCAGGCAGCCTTCATAGGACAGAAAAAGGCTATAGAGCCCCTAGTAGCCAGGGATGGGGAGGGGGTGCAGCCTCTGCCCTGCTGACCCCTGCCTATCCTTCCTATAGGTACTTCCTGGACTCTACCTCGGAAACTTCATTGGTGAGCACTGCCCACTTTGTCCCAAAGCAATGGCACTCTGCCGATCCCAGGCCTCTGTCCACCATTCATGCCCTGGCCCATGAAGCATGGACGTGCTCAGGAATGGGGCAGGAAAGAGTCGCCAGGCTGGGATGAGGAAAGGGTTCATGGAAGACAAAGAGGTGCATGGGCGGGGGAGTGTCCCCAGGCGTGAAAGCATGGAGGGGGCATCGGGACCCTGACACTGACAGCCCCCAGTGTTTCACCATGAGGTCAAAGGGCTTGGGACCTGAGCTATGGACCTGGGCAAGTCTGTACCTGCTTTGAGCCTCAGCCTCCTCCTCAGCTCAAAAGGCCCATAAAGGCTCATTTGACTCTGGGGTTCTGGACTGAGGTATGTTTGGGGGTGCTGCTTCTAGCTGGGAAGCTGGGAGCCCTTCCCCCATAGCCACCACCTCCTCCTCAGAGGAGAGGCCTATGGAGGCTAGGGCTGGGCTTTCCTGAAAGCAAGGTCCCAAGCACCAACCCTACACCCTTGGTACAAAAGGGTGCTGAGCCTTCAAGCTCAGCAGTCCTCACACTCCCATCCATCCTTTCTACAGTCTTCAACTGAGACAGGGGACACAGATGTATAACACCACATTCCTGCCCCCAAGGCCTCAAGCTTCCAGGCTGCTGGTGTTAAGGCAGAGCTGAACACAGATCTTTGGCTGTGGGGTAGAAAACGTGCTAAGAGACAGGCTGGTCTGAGGTTTGGGGGACCCAAGATGGGAATCAGAGAAAGCTTCAGGAGATAGGAGCTCGGGTGCTCCACCAACATAAAACCTGGCCCCTTCCTTCCTGGGAGCCACCTCAGCAGCTCATCTACATCAACTTCTGTGAGTATTTGGCTACATAAGGTCTGAATCCTCTTTAAATGTGAAGTCCCATAAGGGCAGGAGCCATGCAGTTGACTCCAGGCCCCATTGCCTGGCCAAAGGCTGCACATAGTAAATGTTTGTTGAAGAGGGGGTATGTGTCATCTATTCTAAGGACACCCAGTCCCTAGAGATAACCATGCATAGCAGTGCTGGGCATAAGCCCGGGTCATTTTCATTTATCTTTGTAGTTAGAATATTTAGAACAAAAGCAGGAACCTGTTCTGTACACAGTTCTATACACTATTCTGGAAGCTGTATTTCCCATTTAAAAAATATATTACAGGCTCGGCGCCTGTGGCTCAAGTGGCTAAGGCGCCAGCCACATACACCTGAACTGGCGGGTTCAAATCCAGCCCAGGCCCTCCAAACAACAATGACGACTGCAACCAAAAAATAGCCAGGCATTGTGGCGGGTGTCTGTAGTCCCAGCTACTTGGGAGGCTGAGGCAGAGAATCACTTGAGCCCAGGAGTTGGAGGATGCTGTGAGCTGTCATGCCACAGCACTCTACCCAGGTTTACAGCTTGAGGCTCTGTCTCAAAAAATAATAATAATAATAATGAAAATAAAAATATATTACAGGCATCCTTGCACATCAACATATAGATCTCTTTGTAATGGCTTCACAGTACTCCAAAGTATGGATATACCTTTATTTACCCAGGCCTTTTCCCATGAACACTAGGTTGTTTCCACTTTTATGTGTATATGTATCTATGTATGTATGTTTGTTTGTATGTATGTATGTTTTGAGACAGAGTCTCACTTTGGTGCCCAGGCTCAAGTGCCATGGTGTTAGCCTAGCTCCCAGCAACCTTAAACTCTTAGGTTCATGTGATCCTCTTGACTCAGCCTCCCAAGTAGCTGGGACTAGAGGCGCTTGCCAAAATGCCTGACTAGATTGTTTCCATTTTTAAACTATTTCTGATATAAGCAGTACTGCAGAGAACATCGTCTTCTATACATGGCTTTCTAAGTGAGCAAATGCTTCTGGAGACAAGATTTCCTAGAAGTAGACTTGCTACTTTTAGGCCAAAAGATGTGCTAGGGAGTGGTGTTCGGACAAAAAGAACAGCATAAACAAGGATGGGGGAGATTCCAGCTGTTACTTGTGAGTGTCCCAGAAGCAAGAGAGGCAGAAAGGAGGCAGTGGGGGGGCCAAGGTAGAGGAGAAGGGGTGAGGAGAAGAGCTGGGCAGGCAGCACTCCGGGCTCCATCCACATGCACTTGGCCATCAGTAACAAATAAGTCTCACCTGCCAGATTGGCGCAACCATTCTGTTTCTTTCAGATGCCAAAGACCCGGATCAGCTGGGCCGGAATAAGATCACACATATCATCTCTATCCACGAGTCACCCCAGCCTCTGCTACAGGTACTCCTCCCCACCCCAAGGGTGTGCACAGGTGGGGAGGGGGCTGCAGACCCATTTATTAAGTACCTACTGTGTGCTAGGCCCTATGCTGCCTTCTTGACACACACTAACTCATTTGGTCTTCACCCCTGGACGGCTTTCCATTAGCTTTATTTGGCCTGAGAGGTAAATTAACTCACCTAAATTAACTCACACATCCAGGAAGCTGAGGAGCTGGGATTTGAACACAGGCCATGTGGTGCCAGGTGTCTCATAGCCAACAGAGGTTCCCCTACATGGGCTTCCCATCGCCCAATTGGATGGATGATTCCAAATGACTCTGGGCTCTGTATCTTGCTGTGCACCCTTTACTTCTCTGGGCCTTTGATCTCTCAGCCAGTGTTTGCAGCCAGGGGCTGTTGTGAGGATACAAAGGAAATGCAAGATGGTGAAGATGCTTTGCACTATGTAAGGCATGGTCCCTACCAGAAGGATTATCAAGTCCTGGGAAAGAGGTGTGAGGGTATTAGGACCCAGAGGAAGAAAGTAGGAAATCAGACCACACATGCTGGTCTGGAACTTGGGAAACTGAGTTCATACCTTCACTATTTATTGTCTTTGTGACCTTGGGTACACTTCACCTCTCTAAGCCTCAGTTGCCCAGTCTGTAAAATAGGAATTTTATAGTAGTAACTACCTCTCTGAGTTGTTGAAAGCCACATAACGAGCGTTCAACATATGACAACTGATATAATAATAAAGATAATAATATTCAAATCCCAAAAACAGAGCCCCTTCCTGTTTTATCTGTTAAGAGTCTGTGTCATCCACTGAAGAGAAAGAACTTTGAGTGGGAAAAGTCTCTGGAGATCTGAGACTGAGACCAGGTTCTCCCACAGACTTGCTGTGTGACCTTGGGCAGGATTCTTCCCGTCTCTGAGCCTCAGTTTTCCCATGTGTCATGTTGGATGGTTTCTAAGAGCAATCTCCAATAATCCATGATTTTCAGTGTCATTCAGAAAAGAAATTTCCAGGCTTCTGCACTCCGATTTTGCTCTGATTTTTTTTTTCTGCAGCCTTGTTTTGAAGTATTTGGAGTAAGCAGTCACTAGATTGTATGGGGAAGGTTGTCAAGTTGTGAATGTATTTACTAACGAAATGACAGTTTACACAATAAGTCCCTGCCCCAGCAGCCTTTCCCTCTTCTCTGGTGCATCTCTCCCTCCCCCTCCATCAGTGAATTTACCAGTCATAGTTTGATAATACCATGTAAACTCAAGGCCAAGTGTGTTGCAAAATGAAATTGCAAGCCTTGCAAAACATGCAGAATTTCATGACCTTGCGGAATGTGAATTCGAGGAGGACTGGAACCTTACCCAAAGCCAGGGACAAAGGAGGACCTGACTGGTGGTCTCTTAGCCACTGGCCAGTGATGGGCCACACAGCTGAAAAGAACCATTAGGTTAAAGTCCTTGAGAAAAGAAAGCAATGAGCCCCCTCAGAAGACGGGCAGAAATAATCTTTACAATATTTTGTGGAGGTTAAGCAGGAAGCAAAAGATATCACAGCAAGTTTGTTGACAAAACTACTGATAATTTATTCCTTGATTATTCCAACAATTAGCACATAGTTTAATAACTATAAGTCATGAAATGTAAACTTGTTTTTATTATTTTCTTTTCAAGATAATGAAATTTTGACTGTATAATTTTATAATCCCCATTTGGAGAGGAGCCAGTTTAAGTAGCCCTTTCCCAGCTCTTAGATAAAAGGTCCCTGGGTCCTTTTTATCAAGTGCTTGTGCCAAAATCACCTATGGGGTTAGGAGATGCCATCTGCTCAGAAGGTTCAGGAATCACAGAAGGTCAGAGCTGGGAGGCCCTCAAGAGATAGCATCTACTTTCAGTGGATGGAGAGGACACTAGTGACTAAGAGAGGGGCAGAAACCGGGCTGGGGTCGTGCAGCACTTGGGCCCCTCAGGCCAGGGGGAGGAGGGGTTGTGACAAGGTCCTGAGCACATCTGTACTTGCAGGACATCACCTACCTTCGCATCCCTGTGGCTGATACCCCTGAAGTACCGATGTAAGTTCCCCTGGGTGGACAGACTGCTGCCTCCTCTGGTGGGGGGAAAGGGAAGGTGGTCTGAGGGAGGACAGAGAGTGCTCAGGCCAGAAAGCTGTCACAGGTGGTCACCCAGACCCAACCATGACTTTCAGTATGCCCTGGCCAAGACTCTTAACCTCCCTGAACCTCTTGTCTCCCCAGCTATGAAATGGAGAAAGTACTCTGTCTCTTGGGATTGGGAGCACAAGCAGATTTGAAAGGGGCAGGCTCAGCCTTGGAGTTAAGACATCTGGGTCACAGCCAGGCCTTGCCATTTATTTGCTGTGTGGCCTTGAACAAATCACTTCCCCTTTCTGAGCCTCACCTGTGAAACAGGGCTATGTGATCAGAGTCAAGGAGGCTTTCAAAGATCAGATGACATGGGTTGACAGATGACATGGGATAGGGCCTGGAGTATAATGGGGACTCAGAAAATGGGTGTTTTGTTTGTATTAGCAGCAGTGCCTCCCAGCTTAGAACAGACCCAGACAGTCAACTCCTGCCCCTGGGGAACCTTGCTCCCAGCCTCTGCTTACCATCATTCTTCCCAGGGGCTCTGATTGCCAAACCCAGAGGACTGGGACCCCTGTGTCTCCTCCCACCCATTTCCATGAAAGGCCAAGATAAACCCACTGTGAAAACAGGCTCCACCAGACCCACTGGAGAGGTGCTCCTGCCTGGATGTGGGATTGGCCTTCACTGGCCTCTCCTGCTGCCTGAAATGCCACCATTATTGCTTGACACACACTTCCACCTCTTTACTAGTCAGGGCACGCACTGGCTGACCTGAGGAACCCAGGGCTCTTTGTCCCTTGCTACCCTGTAAATGGGAAGGGGTTGACTCCTAAGAGACCTGCTCCTCAATGTTCCCTACCCCATTGCTTTCTAGCAAAAAGCACTTCAAAGAATGTATCAACTTCATCCACTGTTGCCGCCTCAATGGAGGGAACTGCCTTGTGCACTGGTGAGTTAAGAGCAGGTTGGGGGAATTGTCTGTCCTCTGTCCTGAATACACCTTCATCAGATGGGGAGGGTAGAAAGCCTGTCACAGAGCCTGACAGTCCACCAATCAAGGCTGTGTGCCTTACTAGATGTATGGCCATAGCCAAGTAGCTGTTTCTCCTGAGGCTCAGTTTTCTCATCTATAAAATGGGGGAAAGAGTCGACCTGACAGAGCTGTTGAGAGGGATAGGTGAGGTCATGCAAGTAGCCCGCTACCCTCCAGTAGTTATGCCCCTTCCCTCCTTCTCCCCTCCAGGCCTTCGAGGTGGTGGTACAGGGCAGTGGGGAACCCCAGGCTAGGAGACCCCTGGCCCAGCTCATGCTGTTTATTCCCTAACTTCTCACTGAGCACCTATACTATGCCAGGCTCAGCCTGGCTCTGTCTGACCCCCCACCTTGTGATCAGCTCTCCCAAGCCTTATCCCCGACTCTTTCTCCCTCCTCCCCATTCCAGCTGCACTAACCTTCTCCTCATTCTCCAAATCCACCAGAATTCCATTTCACAGTCTTTTTTTATATGCTGCCCAGAACATTCCCAACTAACACCCATCTTTCAAACTCAGCTTGATGTCACTTGCTTGGGAACCCCTTCCCTAATCTACCTCTCCCCACCTCCACCCCTGCCTAGATGAATACCTCCTCCTATGCAGACCTCCTAGCTCCCAGACTCATCTTCAAAGCAATTAGCACCACCTGAAATTATTTTTCTGGGTAGTGTCTGTCTCCCCCAACTATTCTGTAAGCTCCAGGCTGGCAGAGACCATGTCTATTTTCTTCCCACAATATCCTCAGTACCTAAAAAAAGAACAGATGAGCAGGGAGTGTTTGTTGAGTGAATGAATGATGTTTCACTCAGACCCTTGACATGAGAGAATGCCAGAGGATACCCCTGGCAGAAGGAACAGTGTGGGCAAAGACCTGGAGGTGGGAAGAAAGGTTCTAGCAGCTTCCTTGTGCTTGGAGCCCAGGAGACCGGGGTGGGGGGAGCTGAAGTGGGGACGGGGTCTCTGGGGAGCACAGAGGAGACTGGATCTTAACTGAAACTTGGGGGTTTATTGGGGGGGTCACAGTTTTGCAGGCATCTCCCGAAGCACCACTATCGTGACAGCATATGTGATGACGGTGACGGGACTAGGTTGGCGGGAAGTGCTTGAAGCCATCAAGGCCACTCGGCCCATAGCCAACCCCAACCCAGGCTTTAGGCAGCAGCTTGAAGAGTTTGGCTGGGGGAATTCCCAGAAGGTAGGGGCTGGGGCAGGAGGCTGGGTTGGGCCAAGGATGGGAGACCTTTCTTCTCACTTGAATTGAACACCAGTTGGGAAGATTTTAGCCTCTGCTTCAAAACCAGCAGAAGACTTTTCTGGGGTTTCAGAGTTGTGGCTCTTGAGCTCATTGAACTCCTAGGTATACATGTATTTTGTTTGACAGCCAGGCCTTTTTTTTTTTTAATACAGAATTTGAATGCTTTTAGACCAGACCGTGGGCCCCTCAGTTTGACCAGGCCTCTCAGCACTCCCCACTGGCTGCTCTACCTGCTGGCACCCAAGGGCATTTTAGTGTTTGACCCTGGGGGGAGACCTGTCCATGTCCTACTTCATGCCTGGGTCCCTGATGAGGCCAAAGCAATTCTTGGGCAGATGGCACATAGAAGTGTCAGGAATGGAGGCCTCCCTGGAGACAAAAGATGGGGTGGGCTCTCAGCAGCCAGCAGGGAGGTACCCAGCAGCTTACCTGCAGGTACATTAGGAAAGAGGCAAGGAAGAGGCTCCCTGTGAGGGGCGTTGTGTGTGGGGTGTGGGGGTTGTTGATGCCATCCTCACTGTGCACTTGGGGAGGTCACTTCAGCAGGTTAGGAAGATGGAGGGTCTTAAGAGAAAGGGAGTGGCTCGGCGCCTGAGGCTCAAGCGGCTAAGGCGCCAGCCACATACATCTGAGCTGGCGGGTCGGAATCTAGCCCTGGCCGCCAAACAACAATGATGGCTGCAACCAAAAACTAGCCGGACGTTGTGGCAGACGCCTGTAATCCCAGATACTTGGGAGGCAGAGGCAAGAGAATCGCTTGATCCCAGGATTGGAGGTTGCTGTGAGCTGTGACAGCACAGCACTCTACCCAGGGTGACAGCTCGAGGCTCTGTCTCAAAAAAAAAAAAAGAGAGAGAAGGAGTGTTCAGTGGGAGTGAAGGGCCTTATAAAGGAGAAGGGGGACTCAGTGAGGAATGGAAACCCCAGAAGAAAGGCAAAGGGGGTGTCCAGGAAGGGGAGGGGTTTAGCGAGATGCAGGGAGCTTGGAGAAGGTGGGGAGTAGTGATGTTAGAAGGGGCCGGGCCGGAAGCCTTGGCTCCGCCCCGGGCAAGCTTTGGTCCCGCCCCCTGGCAAACTTTGGCCCCGCCTCCCGCACGCTCCCCGCAGCTTCGCCGGCAGCTGGAGGAACGCTTCGGAGAGTGCCCTTTCCGCGACGAGGAGGAGGTTCGCGCGCTGCTGCCGCTGTGCAAGCGCTGTCGGCAGGGCTCCACAGCCTCTGCCGCCTCCTCCGCGCTGCAGTCAGCGGCCTCCGAGGGAACCCTGCAACGCCTGGTACCGCGCACGCCCCGGGAAGCCCACCGGCCGCTGCCGCTGCTAGCGCGCGTCAAGCAGACTTTCTCTTGCCTCCCGCGGTGTCTGTCCCGCAAGGGCGGCAAGTGAGGATCCCGCCCCGCCGTGGCTCTCCTGTCCCTTCCAACTGGTTTCCTGCGGGGGCTGTCTGGGCCACCCATGCCTCCAGGACGGGCCCAGAGGCTGTGGGAGCCCCGCGATGGCGTGGTCCTTGCCTGCCTTCCCGCCTTGCTTGTCTGCGTCTGCAGTCAGTGTGTCCTCCATCCGCGCGTCTCGGTGTCCGGGCCGGCCTGCTGCAGCCAACTGGTGCCTTAGTCCTTGGGCTGGGAGAGGAGGCCGACCCTAAAGGCGGCGGGAGGGGAAAGGGAGAGGGGTGGGAGCGGGGGTTGGACGGGCCTGGGGGGGTATTAAAGAGACACAAAAGCGGCCTGTCCTCGTGCTTCCTAGTCATTCTGCAAAGACCGGAGGGCAGGACTCTGCCCCGGACCTGGAGCCTGCGGGAAACGGGAATGGGAGGGAGTCAGCATCCCCTACCACCCTCTGTTAACTGTGATCTGCTGGGTTGAATTCTGGGATCACCCGCTTCTCTAACACCCGCCCACCCCACATCTCTCCCGAAGCCAAGGTCTCCTGACAAGGCCCTTGAGCCCTCCTTCTCTCTAACGCCCCTTCCACCTTCTGAGCCCCTCCCCTCTCTGAGAGCCCTCCTCTTCCCCAACTTCCCCTTTCCTACCCACCAATACTAGCTACTAAGGTTCTCTCACACCTGACCTTTTACCGCATGAGTTAATTTACTCAGAAGGAAAGTGAAGCTCGGAGAGGTCAGGCAGCTTACTCAAGGACACAGTTTGAGCCCCATAATGGAAGAAGCGACTTCTGGGTTTGGGAGGTTATTGGCAAGGAGTATCTACCCCCAACTAATGGGAATGACCCTTCTCACCAAAAGTTTAAAGTTAAGGGCAGCCTAACAAAGCAGTACCTGACTCTGAGGGTGAAAAGAGGCCATTGGAGCTGACTTTTCCTGAACTAAAATTAAACTGAAGTTGAGAGGGGTCTAAAATAGCTATAACCCAATAGCCACTTATATGGGGTTTTTATTATGCACCAAGTAACATGCTCAGCCCTGTGAGGGAGGCACAGATTCCAACACTGGGGTGGAGAACATGGACGAAATAACCTTCCTTTACTGCCCCAGCCTCTACTCATTCATTCAACAAATGTCCATTGAGTACCTACTGTGTGCTAGCCATTGTGCTGGGCACTGGGGATACATGAGCAAAACCATGGCCTTCATGTTGCTGACACTCCAATGAGGAAGACACCAGATAAACAAAAGAAGAGATGTCAGGTGGTGAGGGAGAAGCATTCCAGACGGAACATGAAGTGAAGGCCCTGTGTTAGGATCAAGCGTGAAGAGTGAGGGGGCTGAACTCACTCCTTCCAGCCTGGTTTGTGGCACCACCATCCACCCGGTTTAAAACACCTTTCTACTTCTCACAGTGTTGTTCTCCTATTTGAAAGCCTTCACGGCCCCCATCGTTGATAGGGCAAAACAAAGCCCCTTGATCTGAGGTTCCAGGTCCTTCTCGATGATGCTCCCTTTCCCCCTCCAGCATTACCTCACTACACTCTGACCCAATAACTACAGTATACACTCAACCTATTGAGCACATGCACTGTGCTGAACTTTTCACCTGTATCACCTTTCCTCCTCAAATAACCCTATCAAGTAGTCGCTAATTAACAGGTGAGGAATCTGAGGCCAGTGCCCAAAGTCACTAGCTAGCAAATGGTGGGGCTGGGTCACTAACCCTATCCTCTAAATTAGTACCCTCTGTGACCTAGAAAAATGAAGGATCATCTGATATACTTAAGACTCTTGCTCAGGTGTAATGATTACTCTTGTATTTAATCATATGAACCCCATTAGAGCCTATAAGGCCTGACTTTGAACCCCAGCTGTAGCTGTAGACGTGTCAGAACAAGAAGGCTGCTAGAATATGGGGGTAGGGGAGAAACCCAAGAGATACACATGAGGGAGAGTGCTTCCAGCCTCCGCCCACCACAGTGGGGGTTGTTTCCCCATGTACACAACAAGGCAAGGAGCAGTCTGAGCAACTTAACCTCTTCCACATCACAAATCCCCTTTGACAATTTAATGAAAGAAAAATGCATAGACATCGACAATTTACATACACTTTCTGAGGGTCAGCAGACCCCCCCAAGAGTCCCTAAACTTTAGGTGTCACTGTTAGGAAGCAGTGTGGGATGCTGGACTGTAAGGATGAGAGATACTGGATGCTTTGGATCCTGGGTGCCCCACCTCCACCCCACTAGCTCTGTGACCTCATTATAGATCTTTAACCTCTCTGAGCCTCAGTCTTCTTAAAATAGGTCACTATACCCAACTGTTGGGCTGCTGTGAGAACCAAATGAAACGCTGTAGGAAAGTAGCCAGGCCCAGGACTGTTATGAGTAGTCAGTGCTGTAGATATTTAAGGAATTAAATGTGGGCCAGGGACCACCTGCATCAGAACCCCATGGGGGACCGCATTAAAATATGGAGGTTTTGGCTTTCTGCCCAGAAAGTCAGATTCTGCAGCTCTGGGATAGAGGTCATGAGTGTGCATTTGAACTAGTCACTGCTCCCCAAATCTGGCAGGAGTTAGTTTGAGAGGGTCCCAGTGGTTCTCAACCTGTGAGTAGTGACCCCTTTGTAACAATGAAAATACATCTACTTCCTGGCATTAAGAAGGTTGAGAACCACTGGCTATGCCTTTCAAACTTCCAGTGCAGGTGTTAGGAAGAGACTGACAGGTTTCCGGGTGGGCTGGGAAGAGCAGTTAACAGGTGCAAGTGTAGGGAAGGTCACATCTTTGAGTGTCCATCCATCCTCCTCCTGACTTGGTATGCTCTTTCGGGTCTGAGGTCCCACAAAACCTCTCAGACCCCCTGACTCCAGGAAAGGTCCAGTGCCCTCCAGGCCAGTCTGACATGGGGAGGGACAAAAGGAAAGTCCCTCCTGGGAGAGGGAACAGACAAGAAAGTGAAATCCCACTGTCCACACTTTCGTCACCTCTGGGCACCACCTGGTGATCCCAGACCACACAGGTCCAGCTGCCAGTGAGCCCAGGGGTTGGTCCCCCAGGCACTGCATCTTGATGGCCAGCAGCCCCTGGCAAGAAAAGGAGAGAAATGTCCCTGACAACAGCAGACGGCCCACAGCAGGAGCCAGAGGTCCCCTGCGCCGCCTCCGAGACTGGCTGCTGGCACAGATTGAGAGGGGGTGCTACCCAGGGTTGCACTGGGAGGACTCAAGCAAGACCCTCTTCCACATCCCCTGGAAGCACATAGCCAAGCAGGGCTACCAGGCCCAGAAGGACGCAGCGATCTTCAGGGTAAGAGGACAGTAAGGAGCCCAGGGAGGCTCCCTACCACAGCACCTGGACCCACAAACAGCTGTGTGACCAAGGGGCACTTGCTGGCCTCCAGGGTTGAGGGTTGCATGAGAGATCCTCCAAACAGCATCCCCCATGCTGTCATGACCTGCCCCACTCCCACCTCTCAGAGGGCCTCTCTTCCCACCCACTGAGAAATGAGATACCACAAATAGGCCTTCCCTCAACCTCCCACCCCAAACCCACCAACCCCTGCAGCTTGGGAATGTTAATCTGTACTCTCAACACCAGCCCTTCTCAGGGGCCTTCTGCAGGAATGACCTCCCCTCCCCCAGTTATCATGAACTTTTTCCACACTGGCTCCTTCCCGTGAACATTTAAATTCCAGAATCACTCTCCCTAGCAATAAGCAACAAACCACACATTAGACTGCCACCACCACCCCAAACACCGGTGACCTCCATTCCCTCCCTCCTAACCTCTCTTCTCCTTTCACAGTGTGACACACCTGGAAAGTCTCCCCTGAATTAACCCCCTCTCTCCTACCCTCCCTCCCATGCCCAGGCTGGCTTCTGTCCTTCCTGCTAGCATGTTTAGTTGCCAAATCCAAGGATGTATCACTGCCTTCATCCTCTTTGACCCAGAGTGGGTCTGCACTAGGTGGACCCTCCCTCCTTCTTCAAACACTCTCACTTGGTTCCCAGAATCTCTGCTGCCTACTTCCCAGACCCTCCTTCTCAGCCTCCATCCTGTCCCCTCCTCTGTTGGGGCTCCCAGCACTCACTGGTGGACCTCCCTCCTCATGTCGCACCTTCCTGCCTCCATGGCCCCAGCATGGAGGCTTTGGGCCTTCTCTCCAAGCCCCAAGCCTACTGGTCTAGCTGCCTCACAGGTGCTGTCTCTTGGATGGTCTCCCAGCCCCTCCTCAAACACAGCACATCCCAAATACCACACTCAGCAGCTCACTCGCCTGAACTTCTGCTACCTGTGTACCTGAACCAGAGCCAGTGCCTGGACCCTGGCTGCTCCCCCTCTTCCAACCTCCATCTGCTTCACAGCCAAGGCTTGCTGGCTCTTCCTACAGAACATCTCTCCAATCTGTCCACTTGAACCCACTCCTACCATCTCTTCCAGGACGGCTGCAGGGACCTCACCGGGCTCCCTGCTCACCCCTGTCCCTGGGCAATCCGCACAGTCCCACAGGGGCATCTTTCTAAATGCAAATCTGATCTCCATCCTCCCCTACTCAGCATCCTTCCACAACTCTCTGCTGCCCTTGTGAAAAAATACCAACTCCTTACCATGGCCTGGAAGCGCGCCCTTCAAGGCCTCTTCTCTCTCACCACTTCCTCCCCTCCTCTACTTTATTTCTTTCTGTTTCACAATGTTTCAGGTCCTATCGCCATTAGACCTTTGCACATGCTGCCCCCTCTGCCTGCAACACCTCTCCTCTTTACCTTTACGTGGCCAACTGCCCTGTCCTCAGCTTAAACATCTCTTCCTTGAGAAAGCCTTTCCTGATGCATTCGTTTATTTAGTGCATTCACTAAGCTCCAATGCATTACCTCTCCCAAGTCATCCCTGACTCCAATGGCAAAGGTTCATTGGAACAACTTTCTCCATGAATCTTGAGACCACAAACTGCTTGAGAGTGGTGATACCAATGCTTGGCTCACAGTAGGTGCTCAGTAAGTGTTAAATGAGTGGTTGCCTGGCCTGTCTCTAAAGACTTTTATGCTGCAAGAGACCCAGGGGTGCTGGCTCCCCCCACCCTTCTGGCTGCTCCCCGCCATCCCTCCACCTACTGCTGGCTCACATAGCATGTGTACAACTTCTTAGCTTCAAACCCACTGGTGCCCCAAAGCCCATGGGACAAAGCTTGGCCTTCAAAGACATTCATGATCTGGCTTCAACCTATCTCTTCTTCCTTAATTCCTCTTTCCCCTTCCCCCACCATATACAGTCAGTCCTCATTCATGGATTCTGCATCTGCAAATTCTCCTACTTGCTAAAATGTATCCCCAAATCAATACTTAACATCGCTTTTGTGGCCATTCATAGCTATGCACAAAATGGCAAAAAATATAAGTCGACTTTCAGGAACACTCAAAGCTAAGGCAATTCCCTGCCTTCTTGTTTTGACTGTCATACTATAAGTGCCCTCAGAGTCTATTTAGTGCCACATTTTTAAATATTTTTGTGCCTTTTCTTGGTGATTTCACTATTTAAAGCGACCCCCAAGCATAATGCTAAAGTGCCGTTTAAAGTTCCTGAGTACAAGAAGGCTGTGAGGTGCCATACGGGGAAAGTACATGCTAGACAAGCTGCATGCAGACATGAGGTATAGTGCAATAGCCACAAGTTCAATGTTAACGCATCAGCAGTGTATATTAAATAAAGCGTCCTCAAACAGAAACACACATAAAGCAAGGTTATGCATGGATTGGCCACTGAGAATAGTATGACCAGAGACGGCAGGAACCTAGCCCTGGATTTCCCCTAGGAGTGACACTTCTGTATTCTCTAATTCAGTGTTTGTGGCAACTACAGAACACGACTACCCTGAATAATGAGAGTCTACTGAACATGCTCCCCGAGACACACACACCCAGCAACAGCAGCAATCAGACATGCCCTTCCACACCTCCTGGCCTTTGCTTAAGCTGTTTCCTCTGCCAGGAAAGCCAGTTCGCCTCTCAACTTCCACCCCACCCTTCAAGGCCCAGCTCGATGCGGTCAACAAATGTTTTCTGAATATCCTCCATGCACCAGGGACCACACTAGTTGTTTGGGCACACAGCAGTAAACAAGACAAAGTGTCCTCTTACCATGATGACAGCACCCAGTGCCCTGTGCCCTTGTTATCTTTGAGTTAGAGTATCCTTAATACAGGGAATAAAGGCTGCAATGAATAAGTGCTGACTGTGTGCCAGGCACTGTGCTGAGCACTCTACATGCCTCAGCTCATCCTGCACCCACCACAACCACGTGAGTTTAGGTGGTTATTGACACCCACAGACGATGTTTACAGATGATGAACTCAATCCTCAAAAGGTCTCACCCCTGGCATCAACACAAGAACTGAGGCTTTTCTGTTGTGTTGTCTGTGTCACCACTGGACCTGGAGTCTCTGAGGACAATGACTGAGTGCAATTATTTTCCGTTAAATCCCCTTTGGCCCTGAACATGATGGTCTTCCCTTTGACCACACATTGGCCTTGCCTGAATTTATCAGTTTCTTTCCCACCACAGGCCCTTTGTACATGCTGTTCCTCTTAGCCAGAACACCCTTCTCCCAGCTGTTTGTCAGACTCTGTTCTTTTCCCTCAGGCTTCAGCCCAAATGTCACCTCCTCAGAGAGGCCTTTTTTGATGTCCCTCTCTAAAGTACCCCCTCATTTTTCTTATTTATTTGCTTACTTATTCCCTCCACCGCAACAATCATTCCAATGTATTTAACAAATATCTTTGGTTTGTATGTTGATATTTTGTGTGTCTTCTTACCTTATACACATCATTTTGTGTTGTATATTTTGTTCTGTGGTTTTTTTTTTATTTTCTTCTCATGACCATGCTTTGAAGATCTGCTCTTATTCTCTACAGATCTAATCTCTTGCTCCTAGATGTTTCTAGATGCTGTATAGCGTCTATAGTGGGCATCCATTACAAGCATACCCCAATTCACTTTCCCAGGGATGGACAGAAGTTTGCTTCCAACTCCCAATATCACAAATAATGCTGCTGTGGGTCAAGGTCTCCTTGTGAGCTCCTCTGAGAATGCCAGTGGAATTTGGAATTGGGATTTTTGCTCACAGGGTACATTTATACTACTTAATTCAACTAAGCATGCCAGATTACCATCCAGAAGCATTGCATCCATTTCATACCCACCAGCAACTCCCCACCAACTCCTGGTACTATCCAACTTGCTAAAGTTAGCTTATTTGTGATGGCTCACATTTTAATTTGCATTTCTTTGATATCAATGAGTTTAAGCGCCTCCTCCATAGGCTCACAGACTTCCAGGTTTCTCTTCCATGAACCACCAATGCCTATCCTTTGATAAGAATTTTCCCTTTAGGGAATGTACTCTATTTCTTGTTGATTTATAGAAGTTCCTTGTATGTTCTAGATTTCAGCCCCTTGCTGATTTCAGAGATGATAATTTTTTGCCTTGTGATTCATGCCTTTTAAGTTTTGTGTATGAAGTGTTCTTTGCCCCTAGAAATTTTTCTTTTACATTATTGCCTATTAATTTTATAGTTGTACTTCTTACCTTTAGCTTTTGAAGTCATCTGGAGTCCATTGTGTATATGGCAATGGGTACAGATTTGGGTCTATAGTTCCCCAGTTAATATACCACTGCCATTATTTTATATCCTATTAACTTATTTCTTTTCTTATTTATCATAATCCATAATTTGGAATATGGTTATTTCTGTTTAATTGATTGCAGCTGTCTTCTCCCATTAGACTTGAGAGCAGTGTCTGTCTTCTTCCCCATTCAATCCCCGGCCCTAACTTAGACCTAGAACATAGTAGGAGTTCAAAGAACATGTGTTAGAGGGCGGCGCCTGTGGCTCAGTGAGTAGCACGCCGGCCCCATATACCGAGGGTGGTGGGTTAGAACTCAGCCCCAGCCAAACTGCAACAACAACAAAAAATAGCTGGGTGTTGTGGTGGTTGCCTGTAGTCCCAGCTACTTGGGAGGCAGAGGCAAGAGAATCACCTAAGCCCAGGAGCTGGAGGTTGCTGTAAGCTGTGATGCCATGGCATTCTACCGAGGGTGACAAAGTGAGACTCTGTCTCATAAAAAAAATAAAGAAAGAACATGTGTTAGAGAGAGGGAAGGAGGGGGAAGGAGGAAAACAGAGGGTGGGGGGCAAGACAGACCCCCTACCCCAGGCTATTCCTCCCAAGTGCCCTGCCCCTCTCCAGGCCTGGGCTGTGTACAAGGGCAAGCACCTGGAGGGCACCGACAGGGAGGACCCCTCCACCTGGAAGACACCACCCCGCTGCACCCTCAACAAGAGTGCTGACTTCCGCCAGGTGTGTGAGCGCAGCCAGCTGGATGTCTCCAACCCCTACAAGGTCTACAGGATTGTGTCTAGCAATGTTGTTGGCCCAGGTACCCTTCTGCCCCTGGCGGCAATGGCTGCAGGTGGCTCTCAGAGCAATAAGGATCTCACTTTGCTCATTTGTAAAATGAGAAATAGTGGGCTCAAGCTTTCACTCATGGGCTGGTAAGTTTAGAAGGACACTTAGACCACCCAGTTTTACCTCCCCATTCAAAAAGGAGAATACTGGCCAGTCATACAGTAGCTCATGCCTATAATCCTAGCATTTTGGGAGGCCAAATTGGGAAAAATGCTTGCACTCAAAAGTTCAGCACTAGAGTGAGCAAAAGTAAGATGCCATATCTACTAAAGATAGAAAAAAATAGCTGAGCATGTGACAGCCACCTGTAGTCCCAGCTGCTTGGGGAAGCTGAGGAAGGAAGATCACTTAAGCCCATGAGTTTGAGCCTAGGAGCTGTAAGCTAGGCTGATACCACTGCACTCTAGCTGGGGCAATACAGCAAGACTCTGTTTCAAAAAAAAAAAAAAGAAAAGAAAGGAAGGAAGGGAGGAAGGAAGGAAGGGAGGAAGGGAGGAAGGAAAGAAGAAAGAGAGAGAAAAAGGAAGGAAACGGAGGCCCTGCAGTGAGCTGGGATACTCTTGCCTGGGGTCACCTCAGTCGAAGGGGTTCCATGCAGTTGCTGAGGCCTGTGCTCCCCTTGAAGAGTGGGACATTCCCTCCCGCCAGCAGGAGCCCCCTGGAGAAGTGACTGAGCCACCCTCATGGCTTCCTCTCCCAATGCCCAGGATGGCTCCAGATTAGCCACAGAAGATGAGGACAAGGAGCAGCCATCCAGGCTGGCCCAGCAAGGCTCATTGACACCAGCTGCCTTATTCCGAGGCCCTTTGGCTGATCACAATAAGGACTGGGCCTCCTCCCCCACCCCTACCTCTTCCCCAGCCTCCTCCTTGACTCTGGGGGATAAAGGGAGCCAGGGTGAAGTGGCAGCTGTTTCCTCTCCTTCCCCCAGGGTACCATGCAAGGGACCCCAAACACCCCTGGAGGGTGATGACCTCTGAGGACTATAGCAACCCTGGTAAGGAATCAAAAGGCTTAACCCTCTGAGTACTGTGCAGAACTGGGCAGGGCTGAGGGTGGGGCTGGCCTCTGTCTCCCACCTAAAGCCGCCAGCCCAGACTCACAGGACTGTCACAACAGCTCATCTTTGCTGCCGGCTTGGTTTAAGTCAGGCATCCTCTAAACTTCCACACACACACCAAGCCCTGTGAAGATATTATCTCTAATTTATGTAGCAGGAACTGAGACGAAGGCTAAGAACCTTGTCCAAGGTGGCACCGCTAGTCCCTGGGAAAGTCACTAACAGGTCATAGCTCCTAAGTGGTAGTGAGAGTGTACATTGTGAGGCCTCGCTGCAGAGCTTTTGACCCTGACCAAAGCGCTGGCTCCTCACATGGGATGCTGCTGTGTTGTTGATACCCACGTTGCTGTTATTACTTCTACCAGCATTCAGATCTTTGCTGGGAGAAAGCACCTAGACTCCTAGAGAGTTTGCAGGGATGGCCTCATCGTCCAATGCTGTCAACCGGGGAGCTCAACTAAGTTGGTTTATACTGGAAAGCTATTGTTTACTACTACTACTATCACTACTAAAATTAGTATTGTCACTGATTGGCGAGGAGCTCTCTAAATTCCTGAGTTGGGCCCCGACGGCCGCGAGTCCCTCGCCGGGTTATGGAGGAGAAGAATGGACCGGGCGGCACCGCCGCGCACCCCACTCTCTGGCCCGCAGGCTGCTGGCTGCACATGCGAATCTTTCACCGCTCCGCGCTGGTGCGGGAAACCACCGCGCGCACCGCCGAGGGCTGCCGTCTGAGCCCGAGGGCAGCCGCTGCCGCCGCCTTCGCCGAACGCCTCCTGGAGCCATCACCACAAGTCGCCCAGGTTGGCTTCCCAGAGCCGCCGCCCGGCGCCCACGTGCTGCAGCGCCTGCTGCGGCACCTAGAGCGGGGCGTACTGCTGTGGGTGGCGCCCGAGGGCGTGTTCGCCAAGCGCCTGTGCCAGGGCCGCGTGTACTGGCGTGGTCCGCTGGCCCCGCACCGCGCGTAGCCCAACAAGCTGGAGCGCCAGCGCACCTGCCAGCTGCTCGACACGCGCCGCTTCCTCGAGGGTGAGTGCGCGACAGCAGGGCCGCTGGTAGAGTGAGCCAGAGTGGCCGGGGCAAAGGAATGTGGACAGAAGAGAGTGGGCACCTAAGATGCGGGTGCAGGGGGACGGGCTTGAGTATGGTAGTCATGGAGACAAAGGATATGGCACGGGAGACCCGGGGATGGGAAAGAAGATGGGCACCAGGAGGGCTGGGTACAGATACGGATATGGGCACATAGCGGGTTTAACAGCAGAGACCGGCGTGGGGCGCAAGCGTAGGACGTGTGTTGGTATAGGGCTCTGGGCATAGAGTGGGCATCAGGTGCTCTGAGAACTAAGTAGGCATAGGGTGAACGACAGTGCGCATGACCGCGTGGGAGTGGGCTTGGGGCACCAGGCCAAGGACATGAGCACTGACAGTGGGCACAGATGCGGGACGGGCGTAAGGGCATGAAAGTGGGCGTAGGGCACAGTCACACAGTGCGGATGTGGCTCCCAGGACTTGGGTGTGGGATGTGAGCACCGGGTGGGATGATTCGCCCTTAGCCCAGCCCCTCACAGTCTCGGTGCCCATAGAGCTACGCGCCCATCTGCAGGATGGCCACCCGGAGCCAGAGTACCACCAGATCCATCTGTGCTTCGGCGAGGTATACCCGGGCCCCCTGGACCAGCCGGAAGAGCGGCTGGTCATGGCCCACGTGAGTCATTCCCCCCACCCTCCAGCAGAGAGCCAACAGGCTCCAAGCCCCTCCAGACCGCCCCTCACCGACTCCCTCCAGTCTCACCTCTGCCCCTGCCGCGTTCTATGCCCCTCTGGTCTGTATGACCCTACCTGAAAAACGGTGGTGGGGAATGGGGCGTCACTAGGGCTGTGGCTTCGGATCTGGAACGTCGCTGGGAAAAGAATGAGATCTGCTCATTACCCTACTCGCCCCCTGCAGGTGGAGCTGGTCTTCGCCCGAGAGCTCCAAGGGCCTGGGCTCCCGCGGCCTGCTGGGTTCTTCACCTGGCATTCCCAACGGCGTCGCCCACCTTTCGACAAAGCCGAGTCAGCCCTAAGCGGGCCACTTCCTCTTCTCTTACCCCTTAAAGGCAGCGCCCCACAGGGTGCGGACCTCTATCCCTAACCCAGCCCTACTCGTATTGAACCAGTGGAGTTGGGGCTTCCCCCACCTGTCACCCAGGTTGGCGGGACAGGGGAAGCCAATGGATCATGCCTCACCCTCTCTGCCACCGGAGATGGAGCCCTGGACTGGTGAGTAGGCAGATACAAGACCTCATCCCTGTTGAGAGACCAACATGCCAATAGAGCTGGCCTTAACCTGCAATTGAGTACACTGTAACATTTGCTTAGAGCTCCGTGTACACACAATTAGTCCTCAGGGTTGTTCAGAATGGAGCCAACCAGTAACAAGATGGCCCGGCTTTGGAGGGGCTCTGAGTTTCCAAGCCCTTTCTTTCCTGCCACTAATCTCGCTTCTTTATTTGGAGGATTAGGGCTGAGGACTTGGTACTAACACTGGGCTTTGGATGCTAACCATTGAACCACCAGCACTCTGTCTTTAGAGAAACAGAGACAGATCCCCAAGATGACAGTCTGTCCCCTCCCCAAACCCCACTGACCTATATGGGATTCACTGTAAGTTGTGGTGAATCTTAGCAGATTGGGGTGAGGGAGGTGGCTATAAGCATAAAGCTGATTCTCCCTGCTTATGAGTAAAGTACCTGTTTTTCACCCCAGATGTCAGACCTTTTTTCCTTTTCTGACTTCTGACTTTATTTATGAGAATCCTTGTACAGATGCCAACATAACAAATCCCCTTTAGTGATACATTAATGAACTGTTTATATGGGGTGGGGAAACAGTTTAATTCAACAAAGGACAGAAGTCAGTCAATTGCTGGGATTCTTTTTTGGTCATTTAACAGACATTATTAAACGACACTGGAAAACTACACTGTTACAGGGCTCTGTTCCAGCGTCCATTGCTGGGCTCTGGAGATAGAGCAAAACAACATGGTCCCTACACTCTTGGGGTTCACATTCTGTTTTCCAGTGAAGATCCAGTGACTGTCCCTACCCATGCTCCTCACAGAAGGGATGTTAAGGAATTACAGAATCCTGGGTTCCAACCTCAGCTCTGTCACTAGCTAGCTATGGGACCTCAGGCAAGTTACTCTGAGCCTCAAAGTCCTCATCTATTCAAAAGAAACTAGAACGATCTCCAAAGCAGGGTTGGTTAGGGGAGTAAATGGGGGTAGGGTGGGAGGTAGTGAGCTGGCTGAGCATAGAGTAGGTGACCATGACTTAGAAGTGGGAGAGCAGGGAGGATGCTGCCCTGTCCTTCAGAAGGCCTGACTGTTCTGGGCTTTGCTGTACTTCCCAGTCCAAGGCTGCAGCCAGGGCAGCCTCGGTTCAGGGCGACAATTCACAGCTACGGTCAAACCCCTACTCTGTGCTGAGCTCTTCAGGGGGGCTGGATTCTGTGTAAGGGAACCTGCTGCCTTCTCACCATGACCTGAACAGCCGAATAGTTGCCAGCTCCATTTTAGAGATGCGGAAACTGAGACTCAGCCAAGGACTTGAGCAGCCTCTTGAGAGGGGGGAATCTTTCTACTCGAACAGCTGTCCTCCCCATGCCAGTCACTAGGGGGCAGCAGGGTCTCAGCAGAACTGGATTTCACAGGCCATTACCATTCCAGGTGCCCCTCCCAACAGAGACCCCACAGCGCTGGGGAGGGCAGGGAGCAGGGTAGCAGTGTAGCTCCAAGGCCTAGGAGGAGGAGAAGAGACAGGGGGATTAGAGGACCTGGGGCTTTTCTCACTCTGTGGGGACTGGGCTCAGCCTCTGACTCTCCCCGGCTGGTGTTGTCCAGAGGCCATGTCTCTATGGCCTTTCTGTCTCTCTGTGGATGCCTTTATTTCTCTGTCTCCCAGTGGGTCTGACTTCCCCTGAGCATTAGCTGTCGGTGTGTGTATGTGTCTCTGGCTGGCTCTGTGTGTCTCTGTCCATTTTGCTTGTCTCTGCCTTATCTTTCTTTCTCTCTTTATGTCTCTGCCTCTCTGGCTCTGTCTCCCCCCACCCCACCCCCCATCCCTCCATCCCTGTTTCTTTACCTTTCTCCTTCCATCTCTTCTGGGTTTTGTCTCTGTCCCACTCAGTTTCACATCCTGTCCTTTGCCAACTGTCATCCCCCAGCACATGAGAGGTGAGGGTCTCCGTTCCTTCCTTCCCACCTCCTCAGTCCTGGCAGGTACTCAGCTTCCCAGTCCTGGCCTCTCCTGCCCATCTCTCCTGGGCCTTGGGAGAGTGGGGTGAGGGAGGAAGGGAGGGCTGCCTGGCGGGCCCACCCCTTTTTGCCTTTCCAGGCTGGGAGGCTGGGCCAGTGGGCCTTTTAAGCAGCTCAGGCTGGCTGTTCCAGACGCCAGCCCTGGACGCCAAGCCTGGCCCCTCTGGTCCCAGCAGCCTGGCCAGCCTGGCCAGCATGCAGCAGCAGCCCCCGCCTGGGCCCCGGGCCCCTGCAGCTGAGCCAACCAAGCCCCCCTACAGCTACATAGCCCTTATTGCCATGGCCATCCAGAGCTCACCTGGGCAGCGGGCCACACTCAGTGGCATCTACCGTTACATCATGGGCCGCTTCGCCTTCTACCGCCACAACCGGCCTGGCTGGCAGAACAGCATCCGTCACAACCTGTCACTCAACGAGTGCTTTGTCAAGGTGCCCCGTGATGACCGCAAGCCAGGCAAGGGCAGCTACTGGACACTGGACCCCGACTGTCACGACATGTTCGAGCATGGCAGCTTCCTGCGCCGCCGCCGCCGATTCACCCGGCAGACAAGTGCCGAGGGGACCAAGGGCCCTGCCAGGGCACGTCGCGGATCCCTTAGAGTGACCGGCCAAGATCCGAGGGTCCCCAACACCATAACCAGCAGGCAGTGCCCATTCCCACCAGAGCTGCCAGACCCCAAAGGCCCAAGCTTTGGGGGTCTGTTGGGGGCCTTGCCAGCCAGCATGTGCCCAGCAACCACTGATGCCAAGCCTCGACCATCCGTGGAGCCCAAAGAGATTTCCATGCCCAAGCCTGCAGGCCCAGGGGAACTCCCTGTGGCCACCTCGTCTTCCCCGTGCCCAGCGTTTGGCTTTCCTGCTGGCTTCTCCCAGGCTGAGAGTTTTAACAAGACCCCCACACCTGCCTTGACCTCTGAGGTGGGCACCGGAAGCAGCTACCAATGTCGGCTGCAAGCGCTGAATTTCGGCATGGGGGCCGACCCAGGCTTGGAGCACCTCTTGGCCTCAGCAGCCCCCTCCCCTGCATCCCTTACCCCTCCAGCCTCACTCCGGGCCCCGCTGCCCCTTCCAGCTGACGCCAAGGAACCCTGGGTTGCAGGTGGCTTCCCTGTGCAGGGAGGTTCCAGCTACCCACTGGGCCTGACCTCCTGCTTATACCGGACTCCAGGAATGTTCTTCTTTGAGTGAAGGCAGCCTCACCTCGGGCAGTCCCTGCAGGGCTTCTGCCAACTACATCCTCCAGGCTGAGCCTGGCTCTAGGACCTGGAGAGCTCTCCAAGGAACCGTCCCTGGCAAGCTAAGGACAACCAGGACAGAAAGCCAGGATTGAAGCAGCAAGCATTCAGCCAAGCCCCCGGGGCCTCCGCACAAATCTGTGGGTGAGGGGAAGAGGGGCCCCTTGGGAGTGACTCTGTGGCTCTCAAGGCCAATAAAGGCAGTGTGATGATGAGGCACGGCTTGCTGGATGGTCAGGGGCCAAGGCCAGGACACCTGGCTCTGTGTGGAGTGGCTGTGGTTTGGGGGTGTTCAGCAGAGGGAGGCACCCTGGATGGGAATGTCTCACATGGGGCTTTCTCCTGCTGGGGACTTTCACAGGGGGTTTCCCAGGGCAGCAGAGGAGGGGGAGGAAGAGGATGGGAGCAGGGAGAGGAGAAATGCAACTGAGAGAGACCAGCAGGGGTGAGGCTGGGCTGGGCTGGCCTGAGGGGTGACTCTGCTGCCTCAAATGCTGAGATGGCAGTCAAAATAACTGTGACCATTTGCAGCATTTAATCTGACCCAGCTTGTGTGATGTGGAATGTGTGATGTGGAAACTGAGGCTCGGAGAGTTTGGGGCACACTACACACTAGCCCCAGCCCCAGCTGGCAAGTGAGTGCAAAGAGGACATCAGACCAGGTATACGTGGCTGTGCCCTCCAGCCCCTGACCTGCAGTCTGTATGAGGACAAAGGGGGTGAACACGGTTGGAGCACCCCTTACCACCATGCAGGCCGGGAACCCAAGGTCTGAGGGGCAGTACTTGTCCTCTTCTTTGCATTTCCCACACTAATGGGCGACCTCCCT
Source organism: Nycticebus coucang (assembly GCF_027406575.1). NCBI lineage: Eukaryota > Metazoa > Chordata > Mammalia > Primates > Lorisidae > Nycticebus > Nycticebus coucang. The sequence goes on along the minus strand of NC_069800.1, from coordinate 38,868,370 downwards.
TGAGTCCCAGCTCTCCAAGGCCTCCTGGTGACTCCTGCAGAAAGCATTTCTCTCAGGACAGGGAGAATCTATAGCTGCCCTGGGCACAGATCAGAAGTGAATGAGCCCTGACCTTTGACCTTCTCTAGCTATCCCCTTGCATGGAAGCAGGAGGAATGGGAGCATTCATGGTCCCCATCAGAGGAATAGACATAGAACCCGAAACCCCACTGTCTCTACAGCCCCCAATGCTGGAGGAGCAGAGGCAAATGGCTTCTTCCTCAAAGCCTCAGGCATTCCATCTGGATCATGGGTATAGGGAGAGAGGAAAAAGCCAGGGTGCTCAGGACACCTGCATTCTGGTCTTTGGGATGGGGCCTGGAGTGTCTTACGTCCCAAGAGATGACAGCCAGGGGGTTGGAGACCCCTCTTGGGCAGACAGCCCAGTTCCTCCAGAGGACCTTCTTTGGGCAGGCAGCCATGCTGGCTTCAGTCCCTGCGGCTCCCTCTTCCCTCAGCAGGTCCCCTGGGGCCTGGGAGGAAGTCAGCCTGGCTGGACAGCCTGAACTGTCTGGTTCCCACAGACTCAGAACTTTGGTGGGGGTGGAGGGACTTGCGCGGTAAGAGGGGCTGGGAAAACGCCTGGCCAGCTGTGGGCTCCTCCCCATTCTGTCCACTGAACCCCCGCCCAGAACCCATCAGATGGAGGGGAGAAGAAGCAAGGGTCTTTCCTGTCCCATGTGGGCAGTTCTGTGAGTCAAAGGAGAGGGGGAAGACCTCCAAGAGTGAGGGGCTTGGGTGAGGAGTGGAAGGAGGCTCTTGTGTGTAGCCCAGTATGTGCCTGTGTGCGTCAACGTGCCTCAGGCTGTTTGTGTGTGAGTACACACCCACACCAAGCCGGGCCATACAGAGACAGAGACAGATTTAAAGGGAGGAGGCTTTTCTCACTTGGGCCAGGGAAGGCCTCTGCTGGGCACGATTCCCTGCTGTGCATTCCTGTGGAGTCCCGATGATCTCAGTCCCTTCCTACCCTGTGTCCTGAACTAGTTGGAGAATAGGGAGCTGGCCAGGCTGGGAGACCCAGGCCTCTCCCACTCTGCCCATCCCATGAGGAGGGTTAACCTCTGACTATTTTAGTCCTCTCCTCACCCTTTGCCGTGATGGATCGTGAGAAAGGGCGTAGGTGGATGCACGGAGGCCCCCTCTACACACCTCTATCTGCCCCCCTGTCAGGAAGTGAATATAAACCCCTCCATCCCTATCCTCAAGGAGGACCCTGGGCTCAGCACCCACCTCTCTGGGTTTCACTCCCTTCACCCAGCAGATGGGCAGCCTGACTCTTTGGGTCTGGGTGCTAGAAGAGGGTCTGACCTGGGGGATAACTTGGAGGAGGTCCCATTCCTCTGCTAGCTGCCCAGACCCAGACCCCCACCCACCAGGCCTCCTGCCTTTACCTGTTGACAGAGGTCAACGGATACCTCTGGCTCCTGCCTGACCACTCCCTCCTGGAGTTGGGGAGGGGGTTGGCAAAAGCCTAATCTGGGTTGACCCAGAGAGAACACCTGGGCACAGATGGAAAGACCAAGGCCAGAGGAAGTAAGTGAATGCCTACGGTCACATAGCAAGGCAGGAGCAGAGGTGTCTTCCCAACCCGTCCATCGTACCTCTTCTACTGCCTTAACTGTATGATTGTGAGACGACAGGGTCATCACATCGGACACTGCCTCAAAGACCTTCCTTGCTGGAGGCTTGTCTGTCTCCAGGAGGGGATCCTAGTCACCATTCTCCTCCTCAGCAGGTTAGATAGAGCAAAAAGGGATACTGAGATGCCTTGCAGGGTTATGCTACGTCAAATTCTAAAATGGTAAAATCAGTGGTATTTCAGAATATTCCAGAGTTTTTAATCACAGCAGTTCAGATTCTTGGAATATCAGAGTTGGAAGGGCGTCTCCTGCCCAATTTCTACATCCTCTCTATGACATCAAGTGTTCGACATTTCATGGGGTTCCAGGAAAGGGGAGGCCACTGCCCTCAAAGGCAGCCCCTTCCCACCGAATTTGGCAGCGTTGAAGAACCTTGAGGAAGCTCTTCACCTGCTGGGGCCTTGGTCTGTGCTCTCTAAGGGAAGGGAGGACTCCCTGCCCCCAAGGAGGCTGCCCCCACCCACAGGGCTGGCCTTCCTCCCATCCACCCCCACATCTTATCTCTGTACTGCCCTCCCGCCCACCCGCTTCCTTCCCTGGTCTACAGCATTCCACAGCTCAGAGTTAGACACTCCTTCCCACACCCAGACAGTGTTTTGGCTGGGGGTGGGGAGACCCTCTCCCTTGGAGGGCAGGGCCCCCTGGAGGCTGCCATGGCGCTGAGGAAGAAGGAGGCGGTTGTGTGGCCAGCCTGGCATGTCCACCTGCCAGCAGTGTACAAAACCCAAGCGTCCAGGCCTCAGCCAAAAACCTCCCTCCCCACAGAGACTAGTCCCCTCACAGAGGCTCTGGGAGCTCCTGGAGACTGACAGACTGGGTTCACATCCCAGCTCTCCCACTTTGTCACTGTGTGACCTTGGGCAAGTGGCTTCCCCTCTCTGTGTTTTCCTCCTCTGTAAAATGTGGACACTAACAGTACCTACCTTCATGGGGCTATTTGAGGATTACATGAGTTATTATTTGCAAAGTGCTTAGAACAGGCACATGGCAACAGCAATGTAAGTGTTTGTTAAGCAAGATAAAGAGGCATTGGGTCCTGGGAATGTTCCCCTTCACATGAGAAATGTCTAGCTGCTCTCGGGGGATGTAGGGGGAGGAAGAACTGTTATACAGACAAGGCTCTGGGCTTAATTCCCGGCGTCTCTGCTTCCCTGATGTGTGACCTTGAGCAAGTGCATTCACCTCTCTGAATCTCAGTTTCGTCATCTGTAAAATGGTAATGACTCCAGCCTGTAGGACTGCACACTACACGTACGTTATGTGTACAATTCTGTCAGTAAGAATGAAATTGAAGTATAAAACAACCCCACCGGAGGGCCTCAAACCCTCAGCGCTGTCCTCTGTTCTCCTCCCTTTGCCGATGGCAAAACCCACATCCCACAGGCCCAGACCTGCCTAAATCCCTGTTCCCAACCTCTTGGTGACTGGGTGGAGACTCACAGAGGCAGATGCTGGGACGGAAAGAAGTGCTTTCATGGCCAAAAAGGGGCCAGAGGTCCATTTAATCATGTGGTCAACGAAAACCTGGCCTGGTGCCCCCAAGGAGACCAGGGCTGCCCCCTTCTGACATGGGCCTCAGGGCCACCTGACGTCGCCTGAACTCACTTGGATGCAAACAAGAGCGGCTGCTCCCTGAGACAGCTGACTCCTGGGTGAGTTTCTTCCCGTCTCTGGGCCTTTGCACTGGCTATTCCCTCCGCCTGGAATGCTCTCTCCTCGCTGGCTGCTCAACACCCAGCATCCACGTCAAACATGGCTCTCTTATCTAATCAGAGGCCTCTAGATTACTCTCCCTCTCTGCATTCTGTTTGTTCCCCCACCGGGCACCTGCAGCAACACGGAATCACCGTGAGTATGTGCGCTCACTTTTTATCGTGTGTCTGCCTTAGAACACACGCTTCAGGCCCTTCTTATTCATCCACTTCCCTAACCTGAAGACCAGCACATAGGAGGCCATCAAGGAGATCCTAAGTGGATGGATGGAGCCAAGGTCCTCCATTCATCCATTCACCATGGACAGGATCTCAAAGAATCCCCAGAGGCTCGCTTTCTCACCCCAGAGCAAAAGCGCAGGTCCTTTTCAGCAAGGGCCCCTGGGACCTGGCTGCCCCTCATCTGGCTTTCCCTTTGCTCACTCCAAGCAGCCTTTACACTTACTCATCCCTCTGCCTGGGCAGCCTTCTGCTGATATTCACAGGGTTCACACCCTCACATGCTTTGATCTCTGTCCAAAAATCCTCAGAGAAGCCCTCCCTGGCCACCCCATTCCCTCCCACTCCCCCAATCAACATGTTTTAAATTCATTATTGCCATTCGGTATCTGTCTCTCTCATTGGAATGAAGCTTTGTGAGGCCAGGGAGTTTTGTCTATCGGCTGCTTGTCTCCAGCACCCGGAACAGTCTCTGGAATACAGTAGAGGTCTGAGACACAGTTGTGGAAGAAATATAAGCTCAGCGGCCTATACTACATGTCTTGTTTAACTTTCACATTTCAGGTCTATTATTACCACATTTTACACATGAGAAACCAAGGCTTGGAGGCAGTAAATAAGTAAATGTGAACTCCATTCTGTCTAACCTGGAATCCAATCTCTCTGCCTTCCTAGAGCCAACTAAGTGGTGTGCCCTTTCCTCTTGTTTCCACAGTTCTTACAGCCTTTAAAGCAGACATGGCCCAGCTTCACCTGGGCTCCCTTCCTCCAGTCTCTTGCCACCATTCATGACCTCCCTGGCTATAAAGATCCTTCCAGATCACAGACCATGTCTCTCCTTTGCTCAAAACTCTTCCCTCGCGCCCTATTGTCCCGAGTCAGCCTGCCATTCGAGGCTCCTGCTAACTTCTCCAGACTTACTTTCTGCTTCATCTCATGCAAAAGCCCTACTAGAATGTTCCAAGACAAGCTCGTTCTCAGCTCCTAGTCTCTGGACAACACTGCCCCTGCCTGGAACACCCTCTTCACTCTCTATCTGGAAAAGCCTGGCTCCTTATTTGCCCTCAACGTGTCTGTCACTCCCACTGGAGAGAAGAGGGATTAGTGTCTCCTTCATGTCTTCATGGTTTTGTGAGTTTCCTTCTGGCTTCACTCTGATCTCCACCCTCTCACCGGGGTGGGAGCTCCCTGAGGGCAGGGATCATATTAATTCATCTCCAAGCTCTCCCTTGGCACAAGGCCCCCTGCAGGACTCCGCAAACGTTGTGAAGTCATCAGCTATAAGGAGTCAGACCACCTGCCTTGCACTTTGACCCCACTGCATGCTGGCTGGGACCCATGGACTTGTCCATACACTTCCTGTGCCTCGGTTTCCTCATCTGTGAAATGCTGGCAATGAAAATACCCATTCATAGGGGTGTAATGAAAATAGGGTGTAATGAAATGAATTACACCTGGAAATCTCCTGGTACTATGTCTGGTGCTCAATAAATATCACCCCTTAGCGTGAAGGAAGGAAAGGAACAGGTGCACGGGCAGCCGCACAGCTAAGAGCTTGGTCTAGGTGGGCACATCCTTCAGGACCACCCTGGCTGCTTCACTTCCTCAGGGTAACCCTGTTACTGCCTAAATCTTTTCCCACCACTTCCCTGTTGGGTCCAAGGTGCCCAGTGGAATTCGAGGCCACTGGACCCAGACAGGAAAAGGCAGAGTCACCAGCCCTGATGTAATCCAAACCAGATGCGGCCTCAGTGGCTTCCAGACCCATAGGGGTGGTCACTGTGGGCCTGGCTAAGGCCCAGAGGCAGGAAATGGTCTTGGAGGAAAGTTCTCTGGGCTGGGACCAACTGGGAGGAGCAGTCCCACTGAGGGTGTTAACCCTTCTTAGCTCACCCTGGGCCCAGGACCCTGTGCAGGGGAAGTTCATGGCCTTGGCACAGTGGAGGCACAAAGCACCTTGCAGGGGAAGGTCACAGTGTCAGCGGTGTGATGGACACTGAGCAGGAGGGGCCCATGCTACCTGGTACTGTGGGGGCCAGAACAAGCTATACTAGGGTCATGGAAGGACCCCAGACCCAGAGCCTTGGTCCTGACCTTGCTCAGTACTGGCCCCAGCTCAGCAGTCCAAAACCAACAGTAGACCCTCTCTCTCCATCAGCATAGTCCTAGGGGAAAAAGTCTTTGTCCCTGCAACTGCTAGAGATGGGAGCTCTTCTGAAAGCAATGGGACTGGGACGAGGGCTGCAGAGAGCTAGACCCAGCTTTTCCCTGAGTGTGCTCTGTGGCCTTCAGAGGGAACAAGAACCTTTTGAGCCCCCAGTTCCCCCTCCATACTGTCAAGGCTGAATTCTCTGCCTCCAGGGACTGGGAGAGACACAGATGAATCAAAAAGAGCTTTCTCAAAGGTGCTCCTGAGGAGGGATGGGGCTGAGAGCAGTGATCAGCCCTGTTCCACAGTTCTGGATGGGCTTCTTGCCAGGGACATATTAATTTTCTGTGTGGCCTTAAGCCAGTCACTTTCCCTCTCTGTTTCTTCACTTGTAAAATTTGGCACATGAGCACTCTGTTTCATCTGTCTACTGTCACATGGCCCTAGGAGTAGCAAACAACAGCTGAGTTTGAAGAAGACGAAAAAAGAGAAGGAAACTTTCCTTTTCCTTATGGAGAAGGAAACTGAGGCTTGTGCTGGGAGGCAGGGTTCTAGTCCCTGGTTCTAGTCCCAGGTGTTACTATCTCTACAGGCCTTCCCTATTTTGGCCTTGGTTTCCCCAGCTGGATCCAGGCCCTGATGTCTGCTCTGCCTGGACCTCCTCTCCTCCCCTCCCCCCACAGTAGTGACTCATCCCTCATCATCATGCTGTGTGGCCGAGGCTCAGCCTGGGTGGGGGCCAGCAAGGCCAAGAACCACTCAGAGGAAACCACAGGCCTGGCCCAGCTGGCAGGTGGCGGGCGGGTGGGCAGGCAGGCAGGGATCTATGGCACACCTCCCAGTAAGAGCGCAAGCTGGACTCCCCAGGCCTCCAAGCCTTTGATTGCAAGGATAAGGCCTGGGCCCCAGAGTCACCCACAGCTCACCCCATGTGGTACCTGCAGCAACAGGCCCCCATACCCACCCTCTGGCCTCCCCCTCCAGGCCAATGGCCTTGAAGGCAGGAGAGGAATGGGATGAACTGTCAAGGTTTCTGTCTGAAGGCAAGTTCAGGGTTTCTCAGGAGGTTAGGAGGATGGAGGTGGAGTGGTTTAAAGCAGAGGTTCTGGGCCCAAGCTATTTGGGTCCAAATCCTGGCTCTGCCCTGATTAGCTGTATGGCCCTGAGCCAGTGGCTGAACCTTCCTGAGGCTTGTCTTCCCCCTCTGAGAAATGGACACAACACTGGACGGGCTCACTGCAAGCAGCTGATGTGATGGTGAACATGGTCCTGGGTCAGGCTCTGGACCTGGCAGGGGCTCAATGCATGTCACTGCAATCTGTGATAATCCTGCCAGAACCTCTATGCTCCCAGCAGGCCAGCCCCACTTCTGACTGTGGTCCTCATAGCCAGAAAGGCTCACCCTATCAGAGTTCAACTCTCTTGTCCTCTGGGCCATCCCCTCCAGCAGTGGAGCCCCCGCTTCCCTGTGTTGCTGGCCTGGGGTGAGGTGGGCTATGGCCAGTGGGAAAGAGCAGAGAAGACCCCTCTCCCCTGAGGACGCCTGGGGGACCCTCATTGCAGACCCAGCAAAGCATCATGGGCCTACCCACCTGACCTCTACCTGAAGCCCCTGCTTCCTGCTTACAACTTGTTCTGGTGAGAACAGAGTGACTTCAGGGCACAGCCTTGCTCAGAGGAGAGTTCTTTTCCAGCCCCAACCCCTAACTTGCTGAGTAGCATTCAAGTTCTTTTCCCCTTCTGAGCCTCAGTTTTCCCATTTGTTAAGCAAGAATGAGAACCCTGGTGCTCCCTGGGCACTCTCCCATGCCGAGCCCAGCCCTGAGCTCTCCACCTCAGTCTGATTGATGCAACCATCACCCCACCCCATGAAGCATGTCCTGTCACTGCCACTATCTCTGGCTCATTTTCCCCTCTGTAAATAGTAACATTTACCTCACAACCTGCTGTGAGGGGTAAACGAGTTCATGCACAAGCACTTTAAATAAAGCCAGGCACGCATTCATCACCCATGCTGGCCATTGTGGTGCCTTCCTCTCACAGGTGGGGTTACTAAGGCACAAGGTGGGGAAGCCACTGGCCATGACCCCACGTGGAACCACCACATTTCAAGCTGATAGGCTTTACTCAAGTATCTGGCACACAGTAGGTGCTCAACGAACTGTGGTCATCTGGACCTCACACGAGTACACACGTGGAAGGCAGGAGGTCACAACCAACCTGTACATTTATTTACAAGCCACAAGCTGAGAGCAGGCTGGGGGCTGCCCAGTTGCCTTCCAACTCCTCCTAGGCCTGCCGACCCCATCCTCTAGGCCATGAGTGCCCCAGAGATGGGGCCATGAGTGTCTGGATTGGGTCAGCCTAGCTCTGAGGCAAGCTCGGGGGTGGTCTCCTGTGGCCCCAGGCTTTTCCCCTACTCCTCCGCCAGGCCTGGGCTGGGCGCCCTCTCTCTCACACAGAGTTCCTGTGTGTTGGTGGTCGCAAAAAGATGGGTAGGGCCCATCCCGGGCCAGATGGTGTGGGCCAGGCCTTATCTGCTGGGATGGGGAGGCGGCAGGGCACAGAGGTCCTCTTTCACAAAGCCTGCTCTGTCTCTCCTGGCAGCTGGGCCTCAGGATTCGGCATTGCTGCCTCCCTGCAACCTCCCACCCACAACCAAAGGAGTCCTGCATGTGAAGACCCCCAGCCATCCCACCCCAGCTAGGAGCAAGCCCAGGCTGGGATGCCCCAGTAGGGGCAAAGCAGGGTCATCAAAGCAGCCATTCAAAGAGGAGAGCTGGGGAGGGAACAGGGAGTGGCCTCAATGGGCCGTGGATTCTAGGTTGTGGCTGACAGGCAGCAGCCCTGTCTGGGGAGGCACTAGCAGGATGGGTCCAGGCCACACTCCGGGCGGTTCATGTCGGGGAAGCGGTCACTGCACGGGGGCGTGGGGAGCCCCGAGCCTCCCAGCCTGGCGCAGCCTTGTCCTGGCCAGCCCGGCCTGGGGTTCTGGTTGCCTTCTTTGGCCTTCTGGGCTGTGTGGCCTCAGCCCCGTCCACTATGCGGCTGCATCCAGGCCTCAGCTGCTCTCGGGGCTCAGACCCCCAGAGCCATCAGTGCCCCCGAGCTACTGATCTTCTTGAAGCGGTTGGCAGCGCTGACAGCAATGAAGTTTTTCTGGAGGAAAAGGGAGAAGTCCCAATCAACACCAGGGCAGGGCAGAAGCTGTGGGGATAGATAAGCATCCTCCTAAGGTCCCCCCATTCCAAGAGGCCCAGAGGCCAGGGCGGATGCAGTGCCCAACATGGCCACAGGAGGCGCCATGGTTCCTGCCTTAACTCAACAGACCAGAACTGACTCCCTCTCCTCCAAACACTCCAATGGCTCCAATTTTGCTCCAAGTAAAAGATAAACCTTCACCATGGCCCATGAGTCCCTCCACATCCCATCGCCCTGTTCTGGTCTGACTTCACTACTAGCCCCTTGCTAACTCCACTCCACCCACAGTAGCCTCCTACCTGTTCCTCAAGCTTCCCAGGGTGCTTCTGCCTTTGGGCCTTTGCACTGGCTCCCCCTCTGCCTAGAATTCTCTCCCCTGGTACTGGCATGGCCCTGACATCTTCAGGTCTTTGTTCACATGCTTTGTCCTCCTTGACCCCCATATGCAAGTGCAACCTCTCCCCAGGGTGATAGCCTTTATGTTTTTCTAGAGCCCTGTCCTAACCCTGCATAATAACACCCCATCTCCCCTCAAGAGTAAATTCACAAAGACTGAGATCCTTGGCTCTTTTGTCCACTGCTGTATCCTGGTGCCTAGAAGTAGTAGCCGCTTAATAAATATTTGGAAAATGAAGGAAGGGACCCTATGATGGGGTCAGAGACTTTCTCCTGAGCCCAAGCCCCAGATGGCTGCCCATCCCCAGGATGGAGGGGTGGGTGGAGGTCTCCACTCCAGGACAGGGGCCAGCCCAGGACAAAGGCGGAAAAGCCAACCCTGTTTTCCAGACAGGGCTGGGTCTGGTCAACAGAACCTGCCAAGACAGGGCTGGTGGGGCCCGGGGCCTGGCACCAGGACCTCTTCCTGCCCTGCAGTCCCTCTCTGATTCCCTCCCTGGATCTTGTGGTACCTTCCAGCGCCTCTTCATGAGGTATTTCTTAAGCAAGATCTGGGACTTGAGGCGTCTGTTACAGCGCTTGGCTTTCTCAGCTAGGTTGTTGAGCCAGGGGTGGTCGAGACACTCAGCAGCACTCATCCGGGCCCTGGGCGGAGCAGCGGGGTGAGGCGGGTGCATGCCCATGGGCACCAGGGCCCAGCAGCCTGCCACTCAGTTCCCGCCCTGCAGGCCCAGACTTGCACTAAGCTTGCACAGCTGGGGCCCTCTTCCTGGCACGAGCCTCACCTCTGGTCCTTGACGATGAGGTTGGAGACAAAGTCCTTGGCCTCATCTGATACAGCCTCGAAAGTCTCCTCATCAAAGTACCAGTTACCAGACAGAACGTTGTTTAGCGTCTCTGTGTCATCATCTCCCAGGAAGGGGGAAAGGCCACTCAGCCTAGAGGCAAGGGCAGCAGGAGTGGGGGGTGAGACTGGAGAGGCCCAAGCACCTTCATGGGGGAGGGGACAGGAACAGATCCTAAGAGGAAGCACCTCATGCTGAAAAGACCCCCAGCCTTTTGAGTGGGACAGACCTGGGTTTGGATCTGGCTGGGTGACTGTGGGCAAGTCACTTCCCCTCTCTGAGCCTCCCTCTTCTCATCTGTAAAATGGGCATAATCATCCTAGCTTCCCAGGGTCACAGTGAAGATGAGGAATGATAAGTGTGAGGCATGTGGCAAGCATGCAACAAGGTCTACTACCCCTGTGCCTGGGCTGGGATGTTATGCCTTTAGGGGACTGGGCCTTTCCACCTATGAAATGGGTATAAACCTCTCCTATCCTGTTCTCTCTAGCATTCCCGCCCCCACTGATCCCCTGACTGAGGGATCAGGGAGGTGGGTCCACCTCACCAAGAACCCAAGGCCAACACTGGCCTGGGCTACCCACCTGTGTGCCCCACCCACCCCTGCATGCCACCCTCCTTTGGCTCACAGCATGTAGGTGATAACACCCAGGCTCCACATGTCCGTCTTGTCAGAGATCTGGTCATAATTCACCACTTCAGGTGACAGGAACTCTGGGGTCCCAAAGTTCACCTTCAGCTTCTCATGGGGCTTATACCTGGAGATGAAACCAAGAGCTCAGAGCACGACTCCAGGTCGGCTCCCAGACACCATCTACCCCACCCCCACCCCTGCCAGCCTCAGAGATGAGCCCTACCCTCCCTGCCCATGCAGATGGTACCTCCGTGCCAGGCCAAAGTCAATGATCTTCACCAAATGACCCGTAGTGTTGACACACAGGATGTTCTCTGGCTGAGGAGAAGGGGGTGGCCTGGATTGGCTTATGACCCAGATCTCCTTCTCTTTCCCACCAGGTCCACCCACATCCAGGCTCCCTGAGGCAAAGGCCCACACTGCCAGGGTGGGCAGCCATCAGAGAACCCCCGACCTGCCTGCCCTGGGCACGGAGAAGGATCCTGAGGCCCTGGAAGGGACTTGCATGAGACCTTGAAGCACAAAACCTTTGGGTGGGTTCAGGTGGGATTTCACTCCATTTAAGGCCACAAAAAAACATTCTAGCAATTCTGCACATGGAAAAACTGAAGCCTGCAGAGGAGGAGAGGTGTGCCCTGGGCTGGGAGGCCAGTACAGGGCCACCCCCAGATAGAGAAAGACAAAGAGAGAAAATATCAGCACAGGTCTCCCATGGGAAGCCCCTTGGGAACAGAGGGCTTCACACTGCACCAGTGTTACTCACGTCTCCCCAGTTGGCCATGACCCTAGTTAGTAATGACGACAATGAGCTATAAAACTACAAGGTCAGGCCCAGTGTCACTCTGTGCTTTAGCTCATCAGTCCTCCAACAGGAGGACCCTTTCTCAGTTACACTGAGATACTGTGACCATCGGCTCAGCAGTAACTTGGCCACAGCTGCCTAGCAACAGAGCCAGAATTTGAACCCAGGACTGGCTCCAACACTGGCCTCCTCATGTCACTCTGCACCCACTAGCTAACAAAAACCCACAGTGCTGTCCATGAGGTGGGGGCTGGAGCAGACACGGTGCTACTGGGCTTGTTCTTCCAGGGCAGGGACCCTCTTCTTCTGGCCTCCTTGGTCCCCACCCTCAGTGTCTAACAAAGGTGCCCAGTAGGTGTTCAGCCAGGACCCAGAGGAAACCCCAGCGCAAGAGAATATGTGAATGAAGTTAATGTCAGGCCAAGTCTGGGCCTCCACTTCCTCTTTCTACTACACCAGGACCCAGGACTAATCTGGGTTGCAGGGTATAAACAAGTTAAAGTTTTTGAACAGTGGTTCAAAGGCAGGAGATTTTCCCCAAAACTCTGATTTCTAGCACCTCCTGAAAAACCAGAAGCCCTGGCCACCTAGGCCACACTCCTTGTACTGAGTTGCCACTGAGCCCCAAGATATGACAAAAGTCTTCCAGCTCCCCTGTGGTCTCAACTACCCCTGGCCCGGCCCAATCAACACGTTTTTGCTGTTTGGGTTCTGTAAGTGTTTGATTCAAGGTCCCTCACAAAACATTTTCCAAAGGCCCTTTTAGAACTGATAAATTCACGCAGAGCAGGACACTAATGATGTTAGTAGCTCAGCCTGGTGTTCCACCAAAAACAGGGGAAGAAAAGAAAGTTCCAAGTGTACAAACATTCGGGGAAATAAGGCAGACTCAGATCTTTTTTGGAGATTCTCGGCCTGCACGTAAGAGGGCCTCAGAAGCCCCAGAGCCTTGATTCTCTGATTGCTACCCGCAAAAGCACATTTTAGGATACGGAAGCTTAATGAGCTTCTTCCTTGAGCATTGCATTTTAATTGGGGACCCTGGCCTACCCCAGAGAAATTAGCTTTCATGAGGGAAAGGCAGGCCTCAGTGTCACTGTGCGGGTACCACCGCCCCCAGCACAGTGGAGCAGCCACCATCTGCCCGGTAACTCAGGAATTCACCCTTGACCCTTTCCTTTCCCTAAGCTCCACACATGCAAACTAGCAACAAATCAGATTGGTCCTAGTTCCCAAATGTAGCCGCCATCTGACTACTTCCCCTCCTCTCCCCTACTGCCACTCTGTCTCAAGCCCATCATCTCTCCCCTGGCTCATAGCCTCTAAGTCCTCTGCTTCTATTTTAGCACCACTGAAACCTACCTCCTCAGCCACCCCTCTGTCAGTGTGCTGTTGGGAGGATCACGTGCTCACTCAGAACAGCCACTGATACCCCACATGCAGAGGCGAGGTGCGGGGTGCAGCAGCAGCCTTTCCCCGCTTTGCTTCGGACCCCAGTGCTCTGGCTGGGTCTACTTGTCACTTTCACTATTTACACTTCCTCATTACTCTCAAGTTATTTTGGTTTTTTGAGACAAGTTCTCACTCCATTACCCTGGGTAGAGTGCCATGACATCATCATAGCTCACAGCAACGTCAAATCCTTGGGCTCAAGTGATCCTCTTGCCTCAGCCTCCCAAGTGCCTGGGACTACAGGCACCCGCCATGACACCCAGCTAGCTTTTCTATTTTTGGTAGAGACGGGGTCTCGCTGTTGCTCAGGTTGGTCTCGAACGCCTGAGCTCAAGGGATCCACCTTCCTCGGGGTGCTAGGATTATACCACACCTGGCTTCAAAGTGCTTTTTCATATCATTTTCAGTGGCTTAAAATGACCTACTTAGTCATTATTTAATGAATATCTGTTTTCCCCACTAACCTGGAGGATCCACGAGACAGGGCCGATATCCTACGTCCTGCGTAGCCCCTCTGTCTAGCACAAGCCCTTCCACAGCAGGTACTCAGTAGGTGTCTAGCAAATAAGTGAATGAAAGTGCTATCCACCTGGCTGACGGGTGCCCACTCACCTTAGGGTTGAGATTTCCTCTCCTCCACTACCTTGCCACTTAGCCCACAAGCAGGAACACCTGACCTCAGGACAGCCAACATCTGGCTGTCATGCTTCCCTGACCAACTGATAGGAGCGGGGGCGATATACTTAACACCGATTTGCTCTTCCTGACCCCCCAGGTGTACCGTACTGATCAACATCCAAAGGAAGATATAAATTATCCTTCATTAAATGGTTTTGTTAGCACCCGCCCTGTGCATATTGCTGTACTAACACTGTACTTATTTGTAAAAGCTCCACAAATGCAGGGATTATCTAAAGAGGGTGCCAAAAAAGTATACACATTTTAATGAAAGAAAAGAAGTGTTAAAATGGTAATATTCAAGTCATGTTTGATTTCTGCCATTATAAAAGGTGCTCAATGTGACCCGTATTCGTCTTTTGTTGTTGGTATATGTTGATTATTACAATTTTAATACAGTTTTTTCCTTTCTTAAAATGTGTATACTTTTTTGGTACCTTCTGTACTTGGCTTATCACTGGATCTCCACCACCTAGAATGCTGCCTGGGGCTGGCGTGGTGGCTCACGCCTATAATCCTAGCACTCTGGGAGGCCAAGATGCGTGAATTGCTTGAGCCAGGAGTTTGAGATCAGCCCAAGCAAGAGTGAGACCCTTGTCTCTACTAAAAATAGAAAAACTAGCCAGATGTCAGAGTGGGTGCCTGTAGTCCCAGGTTCTTGGGAGGCTGAGGGAAGAGGATCACTTGAGCCCAAGAATTTGAAGTTGCTGTGAGCTACGATGATGCCATGACACTCTAACCAGAGAGAAAGAATGAGACTGTCTCAAAAAAAAGAAAAATTAGAATGCTGCATAAAGTAGCCCCGCAGCAAATATTTGCTGATTTTGAATAAACAAACAAACATTCGTAGTACCTATTTTTAGACAACAAGGAGATAAGTGCCTTTGCAATACTTGCCCCTTGTCTGTGTGAGATTGTGTGAGATACTGAGCTTGGGGCTGAGCACTCACAGGACTGCAAAAGACCCTTCCCACAATACTTAGGACTAGAAAAGAATTTCCATGAAAGCTGGGACTATGTTGGTGCTTTCCTTTCTGTTTTATCCTTATCTCCTGGCACTTGGTAAGTACTCAATAAATCTTTTTTTTCAATCTATGGAAGGATAGATGGTGGAAGAGAAGGAGGGCTGGGAGGATGGGGGCTGGATGGCACAACACTGATCTCAGGGGGCCGGACGCTGCTCCCATCCCCTCCCAGGAAGCCCCAGCCCTGGTACCTTGAGGTCCAGGTGCAGAACCCTCATCTTGTGCATGAAGAGAATCCCGTCGCAGATCTGCCTGACAAACACCATGGTATCCACCTCGGTCAGGTGGTAGTCCTCATCCACAATCCTCTCGAAGAGCTCGCCGCCCTCGATGCTGTGTGCACAGACCCCTCCACAGGCTTGCTCTGGGCCTGCAGGCACCCCCACTGGCCCCCACCCCCACTACCACCACTCACTACTCCATGAACAGGACAATCTCATGCGCGGTCTCGATGGCTGCGTAGAGCTGGATCAGATTGCGGTGATTCAGCTGGTTCATGACCTCGATCTCAAGCTTCACCGTTTCCTGGGGGCCAGAAGAGGCAAGGGTACCAGCCAAGCACCATCACTTTCTGCCTCCACCCTCCACACCCACTTGACCTGGCCAACCTGGCCTGCCCAGCCTCCTCATTGGCCTCCTGGCTTCCATTCTCTCCCCCAGCCTGCGTCTGCTGTCCTTACCACTCCCAGTCACTCCTGCCGGCTCTCCTCCTCTGCCTCCTGGCTGGATATCCTTCCCCATCTCTCCCCTTCCCCTGCTCTCTCCCCAGACATTCTCACCAAGTCCCATGATTCTACATTGCCTCCAACTGGAGTTGATGCCCACATACGTATCTCAGCCTCTGAGTACTCCCATGAGCCCCAGACTCCAATACAACCAACTTCCTCCTACCATTTCCCTTGTCGGTTAGACATCCAATCTATCGTGTCCAGAATTAATCTTTAGATACCACACACCCCTTCCCCAACAAATGAGGCGTCCTCAGCCAGTCTGGCAGCAAAAGTTTGGGTACACCATGCTTCACCCAAGGGTGCAGGATGAAAAGTCAAGAGCTTCCTCGCTTGCTCTCACTTCCTCACACCCCACATCCAATCTGTCCGTAAACCCTTCAGCATAGTCCACCTTCAGGCTAGACCATACATCCACTCATTTCTCACTTCCTCTGCTGCTTTTCTAGCCTAAACCACCATTATTTGTCATTTTCAGAAAGTCTGCAGGCCAGTTGTCATGTTGGTAGGTTGATATATCAGCTGTGGTGGGAATATTTATACCATGGAAATTGGCAGAAGCTGTTCTCCTCTACCTGCCCTACCCAGAGCCAGTTGTTAAACACTAAACGTGGAATCACTGCCAGAATCGGCCCCCTTCTCCCTTATTCCACTCCTTCATTCAGGCCCCACTTCACATAACACTCTCTCAAAAAGGTCTAATCTCACCATCTAAGGGGGCTCCCATCTACCCATGATCTTCGTGGCATCTGTACCTTACTTGGCTTTCTTTTTCTTCCTAGTGCTTCTTGGGACTTCACACCATGCTTTTTGTTTTGCTTTATGTTTCACTTGTCTTTCCCTCCTCTCTAACATGTCAGCCCCATGAGGGCAGGGGCGTGTTTAGTTCCCTGACTTTTCCCAAGCACCTGGCCCAGCAAGTAGCAAAGAAAAAGTGCTCAATAATTTTTAATTAATTTTAAAAAAGTAATCAATAGCCGGTTCCAGTTAATTGACACAGCACATAGGAATTGAGCATCTATGTTGAACCAGGTTGTGGGAGAGAGGCTTGGGACCCTGTGGCCAAGAATATGAGTCCAGGCCCTGTCAAGGGGAAGAGACAGAGAAGGACGTAGAAAGGACATTCCCCCCAAATGTGCTTAGAGCTGTAAGGGGCTCCAGGCTTTTGCACACATGACTGCCTTTGCCTGGGGTGCCCATAACTCCACTCCTCAGCACCCCCTGCTGTTTCTGGCCCTCACAGCTTTCCTCTCATAGTGCCCTCTGCCTGAAACTCTGTTCCCTGCTTTCTCTCCTGAAACATTTCATTTTTCAAAGCTTTTACTCAGGGAGAAGCTGACCCACGAAGTTTCCCTGAGCCCTTGGGCTGAGTCAGAAGCATCCCCGGACCCTTTGGTCCTGAGTTACAGCTCTGATTATACTAGGTTGCTAGGTTGTCTTTACCTCCTCACACCCAGACTGTCCTCCGCCCATGTGGCCTCAGCCTGCAAGCATCCATTCTTTCCTCGCACAAACCCTGCTCACAGCCTCCTCTGAACACGGCCCACGCTGGGTGCTAGAGGCAATGCTCTAGACAGGGCTTGTTTACCTTGGTGTCAGCTCCCTGAGGGTGGGGACCACGTCCACTTCACTCCAGGACCCCCAGTGCCCAGCACAGGGCCTGCCCAGAGCCCACACTCATCATGTTTGTTGAATTGAACAACAACAATATCCCGTGCCTAGAAGGGGAAGTCCCCAATAAGTTCACTAACTGGGGGGTCTGGTTTATGGTTAGAGGCATCGGACCCCTGCAGTAGGGCTGGCTGGCTGTCCATCTGTCTGTCTGTGTGGGATCCTCAATACAAAAAGCCTCCCACACCAGACCCCTGGCTCAGCGGTTTGCATGGAGGGAGGTGAAAGGTGCCCATGCCAAGGATCCCCTCCCCCTCCTGAGTAGCCAACTCCCCCTATTCTACCTTATCTTTGGGGGTCTGTTTCTTGATGACCTTGGCTGCCAGCTTGAGGCCTGTGGCTCTTTCTGTGCAGGTACAGACTGCTCCAAACTTGCCTCTGGAAAGAAAAGAGGATTGGAGTGAGGGGACTATATTCTGTTCCTATCTCTGTCCCAGATCTGAGGATGACTCTGGATCCTCCCCTGCAAGATGGGACCACTCACCCCAGCTCGCCCTGAACACCCCCTCAATCTGTGAGCTCTACAGCAGGACAATAGCTGGAGACAAGTTCTTGGAACCACACAAACCATGTGCATAGGAGGGGCAAAATGGCCCTGGGATGTGACACATAGAGGTCTAGATCAGGCCAGGCCCTAGGCCCTAGGGACCCCCAAGTCAGAGGGAGGAAGGATCTGTTGGGATACCAGACCAAGTCTGGGCTTTTTGCAAAGTAGGAATCACCACACTGGGAGGGGGTGGGTGTGGTGCCTGGACTGGAGACAGACAGGAAAATACTGTGTATTTCCTATAGAAGTACTGAAGGGTGTGCCTGTGGGACAGTAACACTGAGTGCACATCAGCATGTGATAGCTGTGCATGACGTGTGTAACCACACAGAGGTGATGGTGTCCACATGGGCCATGTACAAGTTGGGTATAAGTGGGCCTTGCATGGGGAAAACACTAGGCTGAGGGGTCCCAGGCTGGGTTCTCAGCTCTCACCCTCCCAGGGCCTCCTTGGAGTTCATGCTGAATTCGCTGTTGACGTTTCCGGTTCTCAGCTCCACGATGCGATGGGGAAAGGGGGCCGGGGGTGGTGGGCAGTCGTCTAGAGGGGGCACAGCAGAGCCCTCAAGGTCAGTCCAGGGAATGCTGAGGACTCACCTTGGCTCCAAGCCCTTCTGCCTAATCATGCCCCAATCCAGGGAAGTTAAATGCACAAAGTGACATCTGGGGGACAGTTGGCTCCAGGATAGGGACTTTGGGGTCCAGTTTCCAATTTCAGTTCTGCCACCAACACACAACATGACCTTGGGAGGCCTCTGCTCCTGTTAGAGGGGCCCCAGATTGTCTCAGCAGAACAACTGGGATGGGTGATTGGGGTTCTTAGCCTCTCCCCATCATAAGGCATGAGGATTCCATCCCACCATATCTGCATTTCCATTAAAAACAAACAGTAGTTTTCAAATGGTATATAAAACCAGCACATTGTACCCCATGTTTGCATTAATGTACACAGCTATGACTTAATAATAAAAAAAAAAACTGAAAGAAAACAAAAAACAGACAGTAGCTATGAAGTGGGATGACAGACAGAGGGGTGGCTATGTAGCTGTCTGGAGGAGAATGATGCTGTAGGCAACGGGACATGCCTCCTACCATCGGCTCTAAAGCCACCGCCACCCGGAGCTGCTCAGACCTACGGTGCGGCCGGGTGCGGCGCGACCAGGGCAGACGCGTTTGGTGGGGAGATGCCGCCACCTAGCGGCAAGTATGGGGAACAGCGGACCCTGAAGGCCCGCAGGCTGAGTCATCCGGAATGGAAACCTCTTTATAAATAGCAAAAGGCGGCAGGGAAACCGGGCGGGTGATTAATCAGATGGCCCTTAAAGATGGCTCAGATCCCATCACCCCAGAAAGTGCTCTCGGGACGGGGTAGCGGACTCTGCCGCTGCTGGGGGCGGAGACAGGGCTCCTGGCTACCGCCCAGCCGCCAAGTCCTCCCACCCTGTCTGGGTGGCCTTGTGCCGCTCACCAGGCAGGTTGGCGGGACTCCCAGGGCTCCTCAGCCTGGAGGGGCGGTGTCGGGACACTCTGGGCTCTCCTGACCCCGTATCACCCCACCCCTGCCCATGCCCTTTCTCTATTCACCTGGTGGCCAAGCTCACTCATGCTCAAGGCTCTCTGCTGTCTGAGGCATAAGCCACCGTCACGTTGTCTGATCAATGAAGGCTACTCCACAGTCCTGCTCGGTCTCACATGCCCAGCCAGCTTTGGTCACTGCTCCCACACTGGACACCTGTGCTCCTCAGCTCATCAACCCTCTATGGCTCCCATGCCCCTCCACCTCCATGTAGTTTAAGCACTAAACTGGCCTGGAGCTGTTCTACAGGTGGACTCCAAATCCCTCCATCCAGTCAGTTCATGTTGCTCCAATAATCTGACCGATTTTTCTTTTACCCCATTTTAGTCAAAGTAGAAGCAAAACAAAACTGGACTCCGGAGCCTGGCTGTCCTGACAGTTCAATCCTGTCTTCACTGTCTATTATGGTGTGCTTCACTTTGTGAGGCTTCTTTTCCCTCTCTACCAAATGGGAGCACAAAACAAAAAATATAAATCTTTTTAAAATAAGGTTGAAAAACAGCCATGTATGGTGGCAGGCTCTTGTAGTCCTAGCTTCTCTGGAGGCTGAGGCAGGAGGATCACCTGAGCCCGGAAAGGAGCTCAAGCCCAGCCTGGACAATATACCGAGACCTCAGTTTAAACAAATAAATACCAAATTACTAAACAGCAATTTAAAAGGGAGCATTTTTTGGAATTGGATGACACTTAGTTGAATGGGCCCAGGTGGGCCATGGCTCAGGGCATTTCAGTCTTCTAAACAGGGAGACAGGGGAGTGAAAACCTCCTTCCTTCCCCCTGGTCCCAGGGCATCCCCAGACCCCACCTGCCCCTGGCCTACCCAAAATCTGGAAGCAGTCCTCCTCCCTGGCTGTGAGACAGAGGGCCTGCCCCACCTCCGGTCTCTCTGAGGGAACAGCCTGGAACTCGATCCCCCTCGAGGTGTCCGCTTGCACCTTAGCCTGGCCAGCCTGGCCTGGGGCTTTCTCTCCTGCTTCCTTCTGGCTCCCTGCCGGGATGTTCTTTCCTCCTTCTACCTTGACCGGGCTGGGATCCGTGGGTCTCGGGGTCTCAGGCACCCCTTCGAAGGTGAGCTCTGATGCCTCTCTTAGGGGCTTCTTGGCCAACAGCTTCTCAGAGCTAGAAGGTGAGAACCCAAAGGTGAAGCCCTCAGCAGCCACAGCCTCAAGGCCTGAGCAAGTCTCAATCTCCAGAACATCATCTGCAATCCAGAGCGAATATAACCCAGCCCCAAACACATAAGGTAATACATCCAAATTCACTCTGTGCAAAACCAAGGGATGTTAATGGCTGTGGTCATTATCTTGAGTATCAACACACTAATAGATCATTAATAACTATAAATGGAATTATTAATACGTTAATCATCATGTGGATACAACTAGAGTTATGTAGCTCTTGATTCACAAAAGCTGTGGTGATGTAACTGATATTAATACATAATTATCAAGTTGATACAGGAAGTGTTATTATTGTGACTTACAATATATCATTAATGACTTCATTAGCATCCAGGTAAACATAACTGATTGCTTCATAAGGCTTGTGCTGTATTATGTTTATGAAAGTATTAGTAATGATCCACCAATCTGGTTATTAGTTATCTTTGCATATTATACCAATAATTATATTAAGAAGAAGGGTTATCCTTTCTGCCTGATGTCTCAGTCCTGCCCTTGGCTAGACCCAAGTCCACGGAGTAAGGGGAACTCTGGACCCCAGATGCCTGGAGAAGAGAAGCTCGGCTGAGGCCGTCTTTGAGGACCTCTCCTGCTGACATTCCAAGCCACAATGAACACAAACTCCTGGTTTCTGCAGGAGAGCGAACTCCCAGAACAGAGGGAGCTAAACATCAGAATGACCCTCCTCAGCACTAAACGTGATGATGCCTAAGACAGGGGCAATAAGCATGACCCCTGGGGATAGTGCCACACCCCGCCCAAACTCCCAAGCAAGGGGACATTTACCTCCAGATAATGGCAGGGCAACTGGGGCTATGCAGAAAGGCGGGTGAGCCCCTCCGGGCTGCTGCTTGGCCCCCTGTGGCCTTCTTGCCCACCTTGGGCTCTCCAGGGTCCTTGCTGTCTGAGGTTGACTGCTCAGCACTGGGCTTCTTGTCACTGGCCTTGGCTGTCGCAGTCTGCTGGGGTAGGGCTGCTGGCTGCCCAGCACTACCCTCCGCAGGACCCCCACCCCTGTCACACTCTCCCTTGGGGCCCTGGCTACTAGTTGAGGGATGGGCCAGAGCACCATCCCCTTTCTCTGGGGCAGGGGCTTTGGCATCTTTCTTCAGGGTGGATGGATCAGGAGCTTTCTTTTGGTCTGGGGGACCAAGGTCTTTCTTTGGATCTGAGAGTCCAGGGACTTTCTTTTTGCCTGTGGCACCTTTAGGTGTTTTATCTGCAAAGGAGGTGAGTCATCCATCAGGATCCAGGTATGCTCCCCCACATTCCCCAGCCAGGCTCTGGGCCGAAGTCCCTACCCAGGCAATGTCTTGCAAATGCTTTTCCCACTGAACCTCTGAGGCCACTTGATGGGCCCTAAAGATGGGCCCCTGGGGCCTTGGAGGCTCTGTATATAAGGCTCCTGGACCTTTGGGTGGGCTCTATCATCCCTGAGTGTTTAGGTGCACCCCCAACAGCCACCCATAGAGGCTCCCCACCTTCCCAGTCTCTCCAGGGAGGGCTTCATAGAGGCCCCGGACCCAGTCCAACCTGAGCCAAACAGCTTTCTGATTTCTGGGTTCCAATGCACGGTGCAAAGAAGCCTCAAGCCCAGAATTCTCACTGAGGAAATTGCCCAAGCCCAGATTCAAACACCCTTTCCTAAGCTCCTCCCTTCACCTCCTACCCCAGCTTGGCACCTGCTGTCGGGTTCTGGATTCCCAGCTCCGCTGCTCCATTTTCTGTTGCCATGAGGTAGGGAGGTATGAGCTTCTGCTTGTCTAACTCAAGTCTTTCTAGCTGCAGAAAGAAGAGTAGGGTGTGTCAGGCTGTCAGAGTTCTCCTCCTGCCTGGCTGTGGAGAGAGAAGAGGTCCAGCCCAGCTGCCTAAGGAGAGAGAGGTACCTGGAGCAGAGGGGCAACCTGGTGGCCGTCTGTCTCAGCGGCTGCTCAGGAGCAGTCCTGGGGCAGTTGTAAGGGACTGGGCCGGGTGGGCAGAGGCGGGGCAGGGGCGCAGGCAATGGAGGCGGGGACCGAGGAGAGGATCTCTTACACCAGGGGCCATGCAGCTCAGACTGCCACCACCTGTCACTCTTGGCCCCGGTTCAGAGGACACGGCATTCTTCCCACGGCCCAACTGAGGGGAGAATGGTGTTGGAATAAGCAGGAAGAGCAAAGGGAGGGGGCCCCGGAGCTGGGGGGAGCAGTCTTTTTCCCAGGTCTTGCCCAGTATTCCTGATGTTGATGGGATCAGACATGGGAGCTGGAAGGAGAGGGCTCTGAGCTAGGGTTGAAGGCCAAGATTGTGCCCAGGCTGGGCCCTGGCTTTGTCCACCTGCATGCCACATCTCCTGGGCCCTCCAGAACCTGGTGAGAGTCACCACGCGACCCCAGTGCCCAGTTCTGTCCCCCAGGGCATCCAGACCTACTTGGATTATCTTTGGATAACAAATGGTCTCAGGAGCACTGGCTCAACAAGTCCATAGGCCTGAAAGCTTTTTCTTCTTCTTTTTTTTTTAATGTCTTCTTCTTGGGCTCCTGGATAGATGGAGGCTGCCTCAAGTGTTTGTAGGAGATGGAAAGTGCCCTGCACCCCTCCCCTGAGCTGACCAGTTTTCTCCCAAGCCCACCCAGAGAAAGGGGGCTGGTAGAGAGCCTTTTTTGAGGACCCTCCACTATAGTCGTGACCGGAGAGGCACTCTAACCTGAGATGTTCAAGTTGAGATGAGATGAGGGGAGACAGAGATGATCCAAGGGGCTTTCCATCCCTTGGAGCTGTATGCAGAGCCTTCCTGGGGAGGGGTGGGCTGCTAAGAACTAGTCAGAGCCAAGTGCCTGGAAGAAACTGTGGAGTTGGCATCTGGGTTCAGGTCCTAATGCAGCAAACTATCCATTCCATCCCATGGCCTCAGCTCCTCTCACTGCCCTCAGATGAGAGAAAGGAGGCAGAACGCAATACCCGTCAGCAATGGGGAAATAGGCAACTGTAAAAAAGATGGAGGACGGATGCATATGAAGCGACCTCCAAAGTGTTAAAAAAAAAAAAAAAAAAAAGCAAGGTGCAGAATAGCAGACAAAGCGTGCTATCATTTGTGCAAAAGAGGGGTAAATAATATAGATCTTTTACTTTACACACATAAGAACTTCTTTGGCAGGCTGGCTCAGTGCCTGTAGCTCAGAGGCTAGGGCGTCAGCCATATACACCAGAGCTGGCGGGTTCGAACCCAGCCCGGGCCTGCCAAACAACAATGACAACTACAACCAAAAAATAGCCGGGTGTTGTAGTGGGCACCTGTAGTCCCAGCTACTTGGGAGGCTGAGGCAAGAGAATCACTTAAGGCCAAGAGTTGGAGGTTGCTGTGAGCTGTGATGCCACAGCACTCTACCAAGGATGATATAGTGAGACTCTGTCTCAAAAAAAAAGAACTTCTCTGGCAGGATAAACAAGAAACTGGGGACCAGGGGTTAGAGGGAGTCATTGCTGCATACCCTCTTACTTTTCTATTTGAATCATGAACTATGTAAATGGGTTGCTATTCAATGAGTGATTTTTTTAAAGTGAACCAATATAAAGAGTTTGCAGTACATGTACAAGCTAGCAAAAACCAGAGTTGGGGCTCCCTCCCCAATCCTGACTACCTTTGCTCTGTCCCAGTCCAGACCTGCCCCTTGTTTCTCTTCTTCAAGGTCCAGTTGACAGGTTGCCTCTTCCAGGAAGCAAAAATAACAGCTAATGCCTGCATAGGCTCATACCCAGCCTCCATCTACGTGCTTTTATGTAGGTCTGCTCACATGGCCTTCATGAACAGGCTGGGGAGGTTAAGAAACTTACTTAAAGCCATACAGCATGTAAGGGGCTAAACTGAGATCTGAACCCAGGTTCTCCTTAGGAAGGGAGCTCCCATTTGGTGAGTGCCTGGCTGTTAGCTTTATATACCTTGGTAATTACTCTGTGGGGAGCGTTTATCCCATTTTCCGCATGAGGATAGAGAGAGTTAAAGGAATGAGTAGCTTGCCCAAAGTCACCCAACAAGGAAGAAGTTGGCCTGGGGTTTCCTTCAAAGTCCAAAGTCCTCTTTCTTCCCTAAAATCTCCCAGCCTGTGTTTCACCCCTTTCTCCCTGCTGGGTAAGCCCTTCAAGGATCTTGCAGCACTCCAAAGGCTGAAATGTTTCCTGTCCATGCCTATCCTTTGGACCTCCTGGCCCTCCATTTGGTTGTCTCCACAGCACATTCTAGTTTAGTGGCGCCTGTGGCTCAAAGAGTAGGGCGCCAGCGCCATGTACCAGAGATAGCAGGTTCAAACCCGGCCCCGGCCAAAAACTGCAACAACAACAACAAAAAAAGTTTGCTCCCTTGATCCCCAGGCTCCAACAGTGCCCCAGGCTGATTTCACCATTGTCTGACACTGTCTGGGGACCCCCTCATGGCAGGGGCTGTATCACGCTCATATGCATCCCCAGCACAGAGTGTCCTTGCCAATCAGTGTTTGACTAACTCACAAGGCTCTTATTGGAGCTTGGGGGATTACTTCACCACAATGGCCCTTGCAGACGTTCCCATGTTATTACTGTGGTTAGCAATACCAATCATTTTATTGCATGAATACCCACTAAGGGCCAGGGATCCAGCTCACTGGATCCTCACCAGGGACTCTAGGCACAAGTCTTGGACCATTTTAAAAGTGTGGAAACTGATGCACAGAGGTTTAGTCATACAGCTAGTGAGTGGCTTTAAGCTGCCCAGATTCAAAGGCAGAGCCGCCTCCTGATGAGACCATATGCAGACTGGGACAACTTACAGAGCAGTGTTTGCTACTAATGCTTATGGAACTTTTACTGAAATGGACCAGGCCCTGGGATAAACAACTTCATGAGTGTCCTTCCTCCAATCCTTGCAGCAGCTCTACCATGTGATGATTAGGAGAAGGACTGGTGAAATTCCACCACCAATAGCTGCCAGTGCCTCTTCTTGTTTCCTCATCTCTAAGAACAGCACCTGCCTCACCGCAGGGGGCATGTCAAGCTTTTAGAAAAGTGCACGGGTTCATAGCAAGTGGTGTGTAAATTCCAGCCATTTTCTTCCCATTTAACAGATGTAACAAGAAAATTGCGACACAGGGCAAAGTCTCAGAGTTAAGATTGGTCCCATCTAACTAACCCAAGGCTCTGCTCATAACCATCTGACCTATTGTCTCCCTCTCACAGGGCAGCAGGGAGCACTTAACCAGCACACATAAATAGAGTGCTTCTTCGCACAGTACCTGCAGCACTGTGGGGGCTCAATAATGTTGTAGACACCCCAGGTAGAGAGGGTTCAGCTGTTCCTGCCAGCTCCCCTGCAGTGCCTCCCACTGGGAAGATAGGCTGGCCTGGTTCCAGATCCACAGGATTGCCTGCTCCAGTTAGCTGCTCCCTGGGAGTCCCCAAGCTTCTCAGCACTCTGGTGGAGGCACAGGGGTGGGGCAGGGGGAAACCCTCCACTCACCTAGAAGCTGCCAGAGCCTCTGCCCACCCTTGAGAAAGAAGGGGCTTCCCCATTCTGCACCAGCTGTGCAGAAACGCTCTTTGCCTCTACAGGGGCAGAGCAGGAAGTGGGGCAATGCCAGGACCAATTAAACTTGCCAGGGGAATTAAGGTCAGCAGGATGCAATTATGCCTGTTGGATTTAACAAGGCCAGAGGGAAGGTTTCTCCAGCCAGAGTTCACGGCTCCTTAGGCCTCTTGCCCTGAATAGCCCTGCCTTCCAGCTTAGGCTTCCAGGTTCGCCTACCTCTGGGAGAATTTGTTAGAAGTGAAGGGGTTAACTCTATCCAGGCACTGTTTCCTTGGCTCTGGAGAGGGTATCAGCCCAGCCAACAGGCTTTAAAAGGACCTGCTCAGAGGATACATGCCCAGACTGACCCTTTCCCTGCTCAGCTGTGATGGAAAATCCAAGGAGTTGAGCAACGACATTTCTGACTCCAAAGAGGGCAGCCAATTCCCCTCACAACATTCCCTCTGCTCCTGATTTGGGAGCCACTCAGGGCTGTCATTAACAAGCTGTTTTTTCTTGCCCTCTCCCTCCTTGGACCTCTGAGCCCAGAGCCTTGACAGTACCTCTCTGGCCTCTGGAAAAGCCCTAGGTAAAGTTGCTGTCCTCACAGCATACCTTGTCTTTCCAGCCAAGGTGGTAAGCAGCAACCTATGGGCACTCCATGTAGCAAATTGGACATAGATTTCTCTGGAAAAACAGTCAACACATTGTCATCCCAGAATTATAGAATTTCATAGCTAAGATTATTTGCTGAGTGCTCTATTCTGTGGCAAAGAGTAAACTGGTCACTTTGGAGACACAGATGAAATTGGCAGAAAGCTATAGAATCACCACATATTGCATTTTAGGTGAAAAAAAAATCACCAAAATGATCCATGGGGTGGGATCCTTTTTATTCAAAATACTTACAGAGAATATGACTGGAGGGCTATTAAATGGACATATTAAAAGGTGTGGGAATGGAGATTATTCTTTGGATTTTCCAATTTTTTTAAATGACCCTTTGTAACTCTTACTAGGTTAATAATTCAAAACATATCAATATAGACACACGTCTTTAATTCAAGGCAGGAGATGATAAGAGTTATAATGAAATACAAAACACTGTGGACAGTCTTTGAGACTGGGATCAGGGGTGGTTAAGGGCCTCAGAGGACTCATGATTCAGCCACTACAGGGCTTTCTCTGTGCCTGAGCCCCAGTGAGTTTATTTAAAATGAAGCTTTTTTTGGAATAAGCCCCCAAAATTTCAGGTAATTTTTCACGCACACCCAAGTTGGAGAACCACCAAGTCAGACAACCTGTTCACTGGAAAACACCCCAAGAGCTCCAAAAGAGGACAGCTCTGAGGCACTCTCCAGTGAGTCACACTGGTGCAGTTAATAGAAAGCTTCAAGGACATGTGTGCCTATAGACTGGGGCCATGCTTCCCAGCTCTGATGTATGCTAGACAACCCCTGAAGACTGAGCCCCTCCTGAGCTCAGACCAGTTAAATCAGAATATTTGGAGGTGGGACCCAGAATGTTGTGTTTACTAAATCTCTCCAGAAAATTTTGATGTCCATTCAGTGTTGAGAGCCATTGCTCTGAGGCTTTCCCAGACAGGTACTCCATCTTCTTTTTCCCTTGAATGCCCCCACAAGTTAGGATAAAGTGGCGCCCTTGGCAGGCGTTCCTTCTGACTTGTGTTGGTTGACTGCATGCACCATCCCAGTATCTGTGACTCTGGGAGTCCAGATGCTAGCACAGAACAGACAGGGACTGTGGCACGTTCATGTACCTAGTACAATAAGAAGTGGTGCTGGTGTGGTTAACAATAATAGCTGCTAACATTTATTCATATTTACCATGTGACAGACATAGATATTAACTCCTTTAATCTTCAGAGCAATCTTATAAGGTAGATACTACAATCGCTCCCATTTTCAAGAGGAAACTTAGGCACAGAGGAAGTAAATGGTGGGCTAGAAATTAAATCCATACTGGCTCCAAAGCCACTTAATTACTACTCCATACCACAAAGCAATGCCCACTGAAAATTAAATTCATAAGTAAAACTCAGACTGTGTCATCAGTTCAGTTACCCCAGGGCCTTTCTGTAGGCTCTCTGTTTGGTAGGCCCTGGGACAATGAGAAAGCAAGACCGGCCCCTCCTTCACTACTCCTTCTCTCCTATCCCAGCCCAACTTCTGCAGCATAAACAGCAAAGCCAAAAATAACCATCTAATGACGTCAGAGGAACAAGGTCATCTGAAAATTGCCCTCAGCCACTGGATACCTCCCTATAGGATCAAGTAGCAGGAGGGTACCCCAGGCTGGTACAGCTGTTCCAAGAAAGGAAACGTCCCAGGAACAGACTTGGAAGCACCACCACATGCAGACAGAGGCGGCAGGGGACAAACACAGGCAAAGAGTAGAGACAGTCCAAGTGCAAAGCATAGATCCAGGAGTTAAGAGTAATTCAACTTTATCTGCACCAGAAGTCATTCCCATCACGTGATTCCAGGAAATGGCTCAAGAAGCAGGGAATGCATGTTCTGTCCTGTTGCATAGGACAGCTTACCAGTCTGCCATTGTGCTATTTATAAAACTCCAGGTCCATTTGCTAAGCTGGGTTACCATAAGCACTGGGGGTGTCTGGCAAGCTCCAAGCAGCTGCTGGGAGAAGAGGACCCTGCCTGGGGTGGTGAGGGGCAGATGACAGATGAGGAGTGGGCTGGGGCAAGGCATGGCTACAGTCCCAAGGCAGTCCACTTGGCAGCTTGACCACCTTGGTAATCATTCAGGCCTGCTGTGGCTTGTGACATAAGTGACTGGCAGCTGCCACATCCCTGACAGGATCTAGCACAGTCCAAGATGCTTGTGCTGACAGGGTGAAAGTGAAGAGAGAAAACTTGCCTCCCAGCATCTGGGAAGCTTAGCCAGAGGTTCCCACAGCAAAGTCAAGAGTTCAGTGAAGACTCCAAAAACAAATCAAATCAAATATAAAACAGCCAGGCCTTATCATCCTGGTGTTCCTATAAATGTCCATTCCCTAGTGCTGGCTAAGCTCAAGAGATGCAGGCTGGAATGGTGTAAGGAGAGGCCTATCTGCCCTTGAGAGCAGACAGGCCTGGGTGCAAATTCTGACCCAGTCGCTTATTAGCAGTATGACTTTGGGTAAGCAACTTAAACTCCGAGCCTCAGTTTCCTCATCCATCACATGACTTGTTGAAATAACATGGAAGAGAATTTTTTTTTTTTTTTTTTTTGAGACAGAGTCTCACTCTATTGCTCAGACTAGAGTGCCATGGCATCAGCCTAGCTCACATCAGCCTCAAACTCTTAGGCTCAAGCAATCCTCCTGCCTCAGCCTTGCAAGTAACTGGAACTACAGATGCATGCCACAATGCCTAGCTAGTTTTTCTACTTTTAGTAGAGATGGGGTCTCACTCTTGCTCAGGCTGGTCTCAAACTTCTGACCTCAAGTGATCCTCCAGCTCGGCTTCCGAGAGTGCTAGGATTACAGGTGTGAGCCACTGTACCCAGCCTGGAAGAGCATTCTTCCCTCCGTCTTCATTCTGGGAATGGAGTCTTGGCTAAGGAGATAAGTATCTGCTCAAGAAACTCAGCAGCTCTCCTGTGCAACATCATCAGACTGCACAAAGGTGACTCCCAGGTAACTGTGTAGAACCTGTTCTCACCCTCAGACAGGCTCCTGATTGCCCTAGGCAGGGAGATGTTAGGAGAGAGCAGCTGCTGGCTCCTTGGCCTGTGGGGACATGAGCTGGGAGAGCTGCTGTCTATCAGGACTTTCAGGTTCCTCTCCTGGCACAGCAGTCCTCACATTGAGGTATGCATCGCTGTCTTCTGGAGAGCCGGTTAAAATACACATTGCTAGGCCCCATACCCAAAGAGTTTGACTGAGTATGCCTAGAGCAGGGGCAGAAAATTTGCATTTCTAGTCCCGGTTGTTGCAGATACTGCTGGTCCATAGACCACACTCTGAAGACCACTGTTCTTGAGAATAAAAGTCCCATAGCCCAAGATGCTGAGCTTCCAGTTCCTACTCATTTACATGAGGCCTCTGGGTAGGAGGCAATAGCAGTACTTGGGGGTGGGAGTATAAACACAGAAACACTAAGATCCAACTATCAGTGCAGGCAATGCTTCAAGGAGAGAGAGCTTGGCGGCGCCTGTGGCTCAAAGGAGTAGGGCGCAGGCCCCATATACCGGAGGTAGCGGGTTCAAACCTGGTCCCGGACAAAAACTGCAACAACAAAAAAGTTGGGGGGTGGGGGCAGTGCCTGTGGCTCAGTGAGTAGGGCGCCGGTCCCATATGCCGAGGGTGGCGGGTTCAAACCCAGCCCCAGACAAACTGTAACAACAACAACAACAACAAAAAATAGCCAGGCATTGTGGCGGGTGCTTGTAGTCCCAGCTACTCAGGAGGCTGAGATAAGACAATTGCCTAAGAGCTGTAGGTTGCTGTGCGCTGTGATACCACAGCACTCTACCAAGGGTGATAAAGTGAGACTCTGTCTCTACAAAAAAAAAAAAGAAAGAAAGAAAACAATCAAGGATTGAGAGATGAAGGGGGTTAGTCCTGGCAGCCCCTCCCAACTCTGATCCGCCTGCTTGCTATGTTGCTTCCTGCAGTAGTTTTCTATTGCTGCAAACACAAACTACAGAGAGAAAAGACTAATGTACAAAAACCCCAAGAGGAGGCCATCCTAAGCTCAGTGAACCTTCAGTGTAGACATCAACTACCAGCCAGATTTCTAAAGTTCAACTCAAATACATCCTTCACATCTTGCTTACACAAACTCTCATGAGCCTCCTCCTTGCACAGAAGTCTCCCTCTGAACCTGTCCTGTCAGGCTGTTAGCTGTGGGTATATAGCAGGGGCTTCTACAGCCTCTGGTATCACATGCCCACTGATAATACTGAATATGTGACTCAAATATGGTTGCACTGAGTCACCATTGCTGCCCAGAGTACCTTTGGGTCATTTTTAAGCTGGGGCCAGATTTTTATCCACTGACTTGGAGGAAGAGTCCTTTCTAGAAACATCATTCTAACTTCTATGAGGAGATTGAGGCCCAGAGAATTCGAATGACATGCTCAAGGTCACAAAGCAGCTCTCCCAATTCCCAATCAAGGGTCCATTCCACTGAACAATTCAGTGTTCCTCCTGAACCCTGTGCCGATTATCCAAAAATGATACAGGTCTCCTTGTCCGCAAATACTGTGAAAACTGAATTGCAGTGGAGAAAAACAGAAACAGAGCAAGGCAAGATACTAGTTTTACTGCGATGTCCTTAAATTGTCTCCAACATAAAAGGACTACTTCCCAAATAAATTCAATCTTCGGGGAAAAAAAATGACATCTTGGATTGGAAAAGCCTGCTTTGCAATAGTAAGAATTCATCAAACTTCTGTGCAGCTTTCAACTAGTTCTAAGGTCAAGAGAAACATTAGAAAATGTGTGCATGTCAGAGGACAACATTATTCAGGGATTAGCCCCCTGGAGTGATCAGGGCTAGATTTCTGCTTCCAGAACAACCCTTGGAAAGTCCTAAACAAGATAACAAGATAGCACACTGGTCTCCAACATACTTAATCGAAGTACACATGGAAATCCAGAGACAGGAGAGCTTGTTAGAGGTGCTGTCTTGTAGTGATTGAGGTTATAATCCCCACCCTCTCTTCAAAAACGACACATCACAGCCCCTGCTAGAGTCAAGACAAAGAGCTTTCTCCTTTCCAATCCGATCTCAAGGCCTACAGATTATTCAACTTTGTACATCTATTTGAAAATGTAAAGTTCTAAAACTTTAAAATAACAACCAGGATTATCTCCAGAAAGGCTGGTTGCTAAGTGCCAGTAAACTTTTTTGCTGAGCATGAGTGCCAGTAGCAGTCTTATCACATCAGCCAAAAAGAGCTTTCCATTTAGCACACATGTATGCCAGAATAATGTTATTAACTATGCTTTCAAGAGGGGCTTCTATTTCCTATTGAGCTTATATTTTAATTACAAACATCTGACTAGTGTTTTGAAAACAATCATTTAAACTTTAGACACAGACATCATACATTAGGGAGAAGCAAATAGAGATAATTCTTCTCCTATAAATATTAGAGTCCAGAAAATCCTTTGCAAAACAAGCATTTTCAATTTGAAGCAAACTCAGAAAAATTGAATAGTATCCTGCTGTTAAAAATGTTATTTACAAATATACAATAATATAGGAAAAATACTTGAATTACTATATGCTAAGTGAAAAAAGCAGAATACAAAAAGTGTATGTACAGAAAAGCTCTTCTATGTATAAAAACAGACAAATGCTTTACACACGAAAAAAATCAGCCATGTGTGTGACAGTGTATGCGCTAGTGCCGGTGAGGGAGGTGCCTCAGCATAAGGCTCGAAGACCTTTACCTCTCCTTACTACCAAGCAACCTGAAGTAAGGTTGCCCCAAACTGCTTCTCACAGTACAGGTTATGACCACAATTTAGTATCTTGACCCACTGAAAACTTGTCCCACTGTTGCTTCTGAAAGGAAACCTGAGAATACTATCAGTACCAAACAAGCTGAGCAATAGCACTTGGATACAATTCTCCACATTCATATACCTGCCTGTGATGTTCTAGGGTAGCAGTCCCTAACTCCATGGGTTTCTTCCCATCTGACAGGCCAGGTTTTTATTTCCTCTCTGTCCAATACAACTCATTTTTTTAAGGGAAATAAGGCAACTGATGCCTTTAGGCCAGGCTTAGGTGAAATCATTAATTTGTGATAAAACCTAGAATTTCCTTGAGCTTTTTACACCTAACCCTCCAAATATGGTTTCTCCAAGTGAAATGCCAGCATTTGTGAAGCTCTTTCAGGAAGCTGATACTTTCAGCACTTAAGAGCCAGGGTTTGGCCTAAACCCAGCCTCTTGCTCTTTTACAAGAGAAAGAACACAATGATATTTCCAATGTCAGAAACCTTTACTACAGCACTAGAAAATAAAGTGGGTGTGCAAGGAGACAAAGGAAACAAGAAACACAAATGTTTTTTGTCCTCAGGCTCTTTTGTAGCAACTATACTGGCTTCAGCTGAATAACAAATTGTCCTGGAATTCTTGGCATTGGAGCAAATATGCCAGCTCCCTGGTTATGCCTTCGTCACTGCTCAAAGTACCACACATTTTAACCTTCCTGCTCTTTCCATAGGCCGGGGTTTGTCCTGTATCCAGGAAACTTTTTATGTGGTGTAAACTGAGCATCCCAGCAGGCTGAAAGGCAGATAACAGTTCAGGATTCAGAATGTTGACCAATTCCTACCTAGATCCATACCACCAAGCTGTAACTCAGCCTGCCTGTGCAGAAATAGGGGCCCAGCCTTGTGTCTAACAGCTTTTTTAACTGCTACTCTCAGCAGTGAAGAACTTTCCCGGCAGACAATGTTCAGTGAAATGGCCTTCTTCAAGAGAACTGAAAAGGAAGCAGTATCAAAATTGATCCAACAGATACACAGGTTCAATCAGACAAGTCAAGAAGCAGCTTCCACAGCTTAACCAAGCCAGGAGGAGCTAAGGGCCAAGTATTACTGCCCTGCTCTTGAGTGGTTGGGACCTCAGGTCATGAGCCCAAAACATCTTACAGAGGTTCACATCTGTGTCACTGGATTCTCATAAAAGGCTTTAATACTTCAGTCATAAAGGAAGCCAAGATATGGCTGGGGTAGCACCTGAACTAAATCATTCAAATGCCCAACACATTCGTGTTAAAAAAAAAAAAAAAAAAAAAAGGAGGAGGGAGGTAGGAATGTATATGCAGAAAACCTCTCTGGAAGGAAATGGCATTATCTCTGGGGAGGGGAACTAAGCAATTGGGAGGAAAAGGTGGGAAGCAGACTTTACTTTTAATTTTTGAATCATATGAATATACAACCTTTCAAAGAACAAATTTAAAATGCAGAATATTGCAGTCTTGTTATATAAAAAAAAATAGAAAAAATGCTCTACAAATGTGTACACTTAAAGAAAACATCCTGAAGGAACACTCAAGAATACTCAATTGTGAACTATGAGCAACTCCTAGGAAATAGGAGTAAGGGAAAGAGATTTTCATGTTTTATTTTATACAGTCTGTAATTTTTTTTCCCCAAAAGGTAATGCTACTTTTGCAATTTTTGCTTAAAAACAAGAAAAGTCTTCCAAACTGCAACCTCATTTCCAACAAGAATCCCTAAGCTCTCACAGCACTCTGTCTCATGTTACTGAATCACATCCTATCTTGTGTTACAATTATTTGTGTCCAGGTCTCATCTCTGTTGAATGCTGGAGCAACTGCAACTGCAATCTGCCCCACTCTGGCTCCACTTTCCAGGGACTAAAATACAGAAAAAGAACAAAGAAGGAAAAAAACAGCAACCAAAATGGCAACCAAGCAATTACACAAGGACGAAACAATCAACCAAAGCATGAACAGTAATCTTATAGTAATTTGTGCAAGAATATTAGCAATGAGAAACCATGACCAAGTTAAAAATGCACTGAAAACATAGCATCCTTCCCACAAATGGTAGGAATTGCAATAATCTGCATGTGTGTATGTTAGGAACTTTGCCAACTGCCAAGCCGAGAGAGAGTAGCAGCCAAATTTCTTAAAATTCAGTAAATTCTTATCTCAGGACATGTTCTTTATTTAGGAAAATTCCTAAGTGACTTCCGAGTGTGGAAAGACAAAGCTCCATCTAGGTCCTA
The DNA here is from genome assembly GCF_027406575.1 of Nycticebus coucang. Classification (NCBI taxonomy): domain Eukaryota; kingdom Metazoa; phylum Chordata; class Mammalia; order Primates; family Lorisidae; genus Nycticebus; species Nycticebus coucang. Next base: position 38,833,617 of record NC_069800.1, on the reverse strand, counting down.
GATTCTAGGACATGACTTGAAGAGATTAAAAAAACAAACAAACATGGCTCGGCACCTGTGGCTCAAGCAGCTACGGTGCCAGCCACATACACCTGAGCTGGCGGGTTCGAATCCAGCCCAGGCCTGCCAAACAACGACAACTATAACCAAAAAATAGCCGGGCGTTGTGGCAGGCGCCTGTAGACCCAGCTACTTGGGAGGCTAAGGCAAAAGAATCGCCTAAGTCCAAGAGTTGGAGGTTGCTGTGAGCTGTGATGCCACAACACTCTACCCAGGGAGACAGCTTGAGACTCTTGTCTCAAAAAAAACAAAACAAACAAACATGAATTTCTCTGTAAATTAAAGAGGAAAGTTTGAGTTTCTAGGAAAATGGTGTTAGGTGGTCCAGAAAGGTCTAAACTCAGTACTAGAGACTGTGCTGTAGAGAAATAGTCACTGAGAAATTGAGTAATTCTGGCAAGCAAGATGTGCTGGAAATTTACGTCTTAATTTTAAGTTATTTGCTCTGAAGTAATGCAACCTCTCACTGCTGCTGTTCAAAGACTGTAACATGTTGCCACTCTGACACAGGTGTGTATGAGGGGGATAATCCAGAATGGAGCAAATAGGGTGGAAGGATACTTTACGTCATAATTCTCAGTAACACTCTTTCCAAAACTTGAATTTGAGGGCCAGATTTATTCTCCTACTTGAAACAACCACAAACAAAAATCAGACAAGATCTATGAAAAAAAGATACCAGATGGAAATACACAAATGATAGTGAACTGTTAGAGGGGCCTGCTGATACCAGAAAAGCTACACAGGACAGAGATGGGATCAAGAAATGAGCTTAAGTCGGGGCGGCGCCTGTGGCTCAACGGGTAGGGCGCCGGTCCCATATGCCGGAGGTGGCGGGTTCAAGCCCAGCCCCGGCCAAAAATAAAAAAAAAAAAAAAAAAAGAAATGAGCTTAAGTGAAAAGAACAACACAAGAGGTGACCAGAAAAAAACGAAAGCCCTGTGAACCCACAAGAAATATAAGGACCAGTGTTGAACTGTATTTCTCACAGCACAAGGGATGGACCCAGTCTCTGGAGCTGATACTTGGGTGTCCTCTGTAACTTTCTTTCTCTCACTCTCCACCTCCAATCTGTTAGCAAGTCTTGTCAGTTACAATCTCAAAATACCTTCAGAATCCAACCATTTCTCATGACCCCCAGTGCTACCACCCTAGCCTAAGCCACTATCAGCTCAACCTGGGCATTAGCCAAGAGCCTACTCACCTTCCCAATTACAACCTCATGTTCCCCCAAAAACCTATTTATAGTCTCCACATAGCAGTCAGATCAACATTTATCACCTGACAGAAGACTTATTGTCTATCTCCCCTACTAAAATATAAGCTCCAGGAAAGCAAAGTCTTCTTTTGTTGCTCATTGCTAATATGACATTGTCTAGAACAGGGTCAAGGTATATACAGTCATTGCTCAGTATCTGTGGGGGACTGGTTCCAGAATCTCAGATATCACAATCTGTAGATGCTCAAGTCTTTTATATAAAATGTCATAGTATTTGCATATAACCTACACACCTCCTCCTTTAATCACCTTTCAATGATTTACAAAACCTAATACAATGTAAATGCTATGTAAATAGTTGTTATGTTGTACTGTTTAGGGAATGACAAGAAAAAGGTATGTACATGTTTAGTATAGACAAAAACCTCTTTTTTTCTCCCTGAATATTTTCTATCCAAGGTTGAATGAATCCATGGATATGAAACCCACCGACATGAAGAGCTAACTTGGTAGCATTAGCACCAAATAAGTATTTGTTAAATGAACTAAAAAAGCGGTTATGAAACTGTGTACCACATACCTCTAAGAAATAAAGGAATTGTATTTGGCATCCGTTTGTGGGACTCAAGAGGACCACAGATCTGTAAATTATATTGTGAGAAACATCATCTAGCTTTGTCACCTACTATTGAATCACAATGGCTATATATAATAAGAGATCCATAAACGCTCACTAAATAAAAAAAATAAATATAAAATAAGCTTCATGTCATAGATAATACCTGGGGCTGGGCTGGGCAGAACATGGATGCTTTTGTATTTTTTGGCACAGGAATAGTTAGATGATTGATAGGGTAGATAATCAAATATAATGTGAAGTCTGAAAGAAAACATATTATTTAACATGGACCTAAGCCAATTCTGTGCCACCTATGAGGAACACAGATGACTACGATAATTCTTATTTTCAAGGAGCTTATATACCTGCATCTTTATTAATTTATAAATAAGTTTAAATAATTTAAACTTGGTATAATTGGTATAATTTAGTATAATTGCTCTATTGGATCTTATACAAGAAACATTTGGGAGGCACAAAGAAGGAAGTGATCATCCTTACCTAAAGAGGTCAGATGGTCAAAGAAAGATTTCTAAAACAAATTTCTTTTTTTATACTAAGTCTTATCCGGAAGAATTTACCAGATGAGAAAAAACTCACTTAGGGAAAACACAGTCTGTGCAAAGGTATAATAACATATATGACTAGGTGGTTAGTGAGAGGGAGTTAACAAAATATGAAAGGGTATTTTGACATAAGATAGAAAAAAAGTTACAAAGTACTTTCTTTTAAGGACAGAGCCTGTGCTTTTAAAAGTTCTTGGACCTAGCCCTCAAACTATCCATTTCCCTAATAAGATGTGACTTCCAAAAAGGTCTCGACAAATTTAAAAGCATCAGGCCAGGCATGGTGGCTCATGCTTGTAATTCTAGCACTCTGGGAGATGGGAGGATTGCTTGAGCTCAGGAGTTGTAGACCAGCCCAAGCCAGAGCAAGAACCTGTCTCTACTAAAAATAGAAAAAACTAGGCATCATGGGGGGCACCTGTAGTCCTAGCTACTTGGGAGGCTGAAGGAGGATTGTGTGAGCCTAGAAGTTTGAGGTTGCTGTGAGCTGTGACGCCAGAGCACTCTAGCCTGAGGCAGCAAACAAACAACAACAAACTCATCAAATAATAAAATCAGGGAGGGGAAGACAAAACTTGTTTACTCCAGGCCAGGTCTTAAATAAAATGTATGCTGCACTGTTCCTTGATATGATCAATACCAAAAAGGGAAGAATATGCCTAAAGTTTGCCAAACAGCTGCTAGGAGGGTCTCCATGAGTCTGTGCCATTTTCTTCCTCATTGGTGTAGTTAATGAAGTTTTCTACCCTCATAGCAAATGGCTCCTTATCTATAAATTCACTTTGTGCAGCACAGAGGAAAGAATCTGATATATTGATTGTTCCTCATTTAAACCATGACTTAATCCCTATCTCAGGATTAAACTATCTTTATTTTCTATTAAAATTTTACAAAAGGAAAGGGGTAAGAAACAAGAGAGATTACACTGTGTTATATCAAGACTTTAAATTCTAGTCACAGTTAAGAGTCATATTAAATGCCAGCTGAAGGCTAAAAGGAAATAACTACACAGGGTATAATCGAGCCTCCATAATGTAAGAAAACAATTGGCAATAAAACTGGAGTCCATGGTTGTCAAGTAGCTCTCTTGGGCACCAGTAGGTAAAAGTCTGAAGAAATGGGTGCTCTCCATTCTCAGTGACAAAGATGGATACTAGTTTGATGCAGGAGCAGGTCTGTTGCCAGGTGCTGTCTGCAGCTCACAGCTGAGTTTAGCAGTGGAATCGAGTGGAGAACTTGGGAGATACAGGCACAGTCAAAGGCTGGTCACTTGACTTTACCTCCACACCCTGGTACTTGCGTATTGGATTTGCCTTATGCACCTGCAGAGTAAGGAAAATAAAGTTACCACTGAGATATTAGAGAACCATGCATATAGTTTATTTTTTCTTTTCTTTTATTTTGTAGAGACAGAGTCTTTCTTTATCGCCCTCGGTAGAGTGCTGTGGCATCACACAGCTCATAGCAACCTCCAACTCCTGGGCTTAGGCGATTCTCCTGCCTCAGTATTTTTTCTTATTGAGAAAACGTTTATATAGTTTTTATAGGTTCTGGTCACTAATTTAAAAGCAAGGGGGAAGTAAGGGGAAGCAACACACTATGGTGGAAAAGTGCATGAGCTTTGGAGTCCAAATATGTTTCTTTTCAGGTTTTATTGGGTCCCTCAGTTTTCACTAAAGAATGTCATACCTCTTTCTGGTGTGATTTACTAGGTTATAACAGGACTGTACTTAATTATAGCAGAGAAGATTTATAAATTAAGAATTTTCAGGTGGCGCCTTTGGCTCAAAGGAGTAGGGCGCCAGCCCCATATACCGGAGGTGGCAGGTTCAAACCCAGCCCCGGCCAAAAAAAAAAAGAATTTTCTAGAGTATAATCCTAACTTATTCTTTTTTTAAAGAATTAAAAAAAAATTTTTTTTTTACTTAATTTTTAAACTTTTAACATTTGACTTTGCAACAATAACTGACTCTTAATATTCACAAAAGCCTGAATGAAAAAAATAAAGAGGGATAATAACCTAACCAGCAAGGGTTGTTTGAGCAGGCATAATCCCATCCATCCTTTTGTGTAGTCTGAAACTGACCCCAAATCAAACCAGATTAGAAGAGAGCATTGACTGAATTGTGCTTTAGAACGTTGCTATTGGCCGACATTGAGAACTGCTATAAGAAACAGCTCTATGATGGGAGCATACACAAGAGGAATATACCAAGTGTTGAAGAAAAATCAAAGAAGATGAGGCCAGAAAAAAAGAGTGTTTTGCAAGTGTAGCTGGAGTGGGGGTTGTACTATTTTCTTATTCAATTAGCAAGTAGTAATTTGGATTTTGTCAAGAGGCTAGTCTCTTAAAACACAGTTTGTTGTAGAGCCTTCCTGTGGCCACCTGTGCCAACACCTATTTCAGCTGCTAGCCTACTAGTTTTAGACAAAACTTAAATAATATACATATTTCTTTAATTGACAGGTAACATTGTATGTTTTTATTGTGTATCACCTAATCTTTTGAAGTACACATATACATTGTGGAATGGTTAAATCTAGATAATTAATAAAGGCATTACCTCACATCATTTTTTGGTGAGAGCACGTAACATCCACTCTCACTACATTTTTCAAGAATATATAATCCATCATCAACTATAGTTATACTGCTATATGATAGAGCTCTTGAAACTTATTCCTCCTATATATTGTAATTCTGTATCTTTTGACCAACATCTCCTTATCTCCCATACTTCTATTTCTATATTCATCCTTTTATTAATTATAAGAAGTTCCATCTAAAACTACCTTCTTCCTCATTAATGCAGGTAACATTACCTGCTGGTCTTCAAAGTGGTCTTTAATGTAAATTAAGACTTCTTTTTGAATAACTAATGTCTAAAATCATTATACTAGTGTTAGCATGGAAGATACTCCAAAGTGTCTGGACCAAATATTAAGAGGAAAACAAAAATGAATTAAGACTTTTTTAATAACTAATATCTAAATCATTATACTAGTGAGCATGGATGACTCTCCAAAGTGTCTGGACCAAATATTAAGAGGAAAACAAAAATACAATTGCCACACAATTCCCATGTCCTTTCTTATGTATTCTTGTTTAATTGTAAAACTTACTAAGTATTTTTTAAGCCCAGAAGGAAATAATAAAATTAAGTTAAATAAATAAAATAAACAAATAAAGAAGAGTCCTAAGAAATGCTTCACTGTGCAAGGTTATATACCACATGATATTCTCCTTATGAAGACCACCTGGAAAAAATTTGGTCTAGATTCAATAAAGGACAAATATATTTTTTGAACAGTTGACTTATGTCTTACAAACATTGTAAGTTTTGTACCCAACAGGCTGTTTTCTAAAACGGACCCAAATTATGGCTCATACTTAGATCACAATTTATATGTCTTTAGCCTTATTCACATCTCAGCTTTATTACCACCCTGAGTTTGTTGATTTCTCCCTTTCACTTGTCTTTGATATATCCTTGTAGGTCACCTTAGACTTTGTCTGTAACAAGGTAAGATACAGATAAAACAAAACAAAGACAACTCTAGGTTAGTCAGTGTTCAAGTTGCCCAGTTACCAGTTCTTTCCGTAGCCTGGCTAGCTCTTCCTTCTTCTGCTCTTCCTCCTGTTGCCTGGCTTCCTCCAACTGCTGGGCTTTCTGGGCTTCAATCTCAACCATTCTCTTCTCTAACTCCTGCCGCTCCTTGGCTCTCTTCTCAGTAGCTAGCTGAAAAGGTTCCTGAACTAGGGAACCAGAAAGGCCCTCTGAGTACAGAAACAGAGAAAATATTGATACGCAAGCAGGAATTAACAGAAAGCTAGCCCCCTTCAATTATTGAGCAAGTGGTACAGATATGCATGGGAACATAGGGCTGAGCTCTAAGAAAGCCCCACAGAGGTGAAGCACTTTGCTCAAAACCAGACTGATTCTGAGACACACACAGGAAAGAATCCAAATTTTCTTTTTCTTTTTTTTTTTTTTTTTTAAGATTGCAAACAAAAATGTTTATGGATTTTCCAAACATAAATAAATGAAATAGTGTTTAGGCAGTAGGGCTCATGCTGATGGCTAGCAGGAAGTAACAGAGTGTAATCTACTTGGAAAAAAAATCTTTAATGTACAAATAACAAACCCAAACTATGGATTGCAGCAATTTAATCATTGCTGCCATTTTTCTTACTTCCAAAATAAAGCCTTGATTAAACCATTCACACCCTATATTATTCATACCTTTACTTCAGAGATTGAGGAACTATATACAACAAATGAATTTATTTTCACCATAGGGATAACATACTGTACCTCTCTGCCAATGTTACTTGAAAACCTTCCATGTCAAAAAATTTGACAGCAGATATAAACAATTAAATAAATACGCAATGATCTTTCATTACAGTCCTTTAAAGACGCATGTTAATTCCTTAGGATCACAGTGCATAGAATCCAAATATAAACAGTTGGGGTGACTTTCAAAGTAATGTTGGATCCCTCACTTTATTTATAATCCCACTATAACCGATAAATTCATTTCATAGGCCCTGTCATGCATTAATCAAGTGGCAGGAGTTAATGAAAACTTTTCCTATTACCACGTCCATTGCCGGCAATGAACATCCCAAAACCGCCAAGGAATTCATTGTTATTGCACAATACATGAGGACCTGGAACTTTTCCGAAAGCTTAAAAAAATAAAAATTAAAAATGGAATTATATTTGACATTTCCTGACACCTGCATTAATACTGTATGACTAATAAAAGCATGTCAGTTGCCTGGACTGAACCAGCGATCAACATGCGCCCAGAATGCACACGAGTAAAAATGCAGTAAAAGGAAGTAGTCTTCATTGCCTATAGGTCACTTCCAGTCAAAGGTTAAAGTTCAAAGACTGAATGATCAAAGTGCTCATTTTCTCAGTAGGACTATCTTCTGCTAGGAGGATGATAACAGTGGCATCAACAAGTATCATCATGATACCACCATTTTGTTTTCTTTGGATTCTTGTTACATGTTCGCACATAAAATGAATTATCTGGTGGCCGTCTCTGAGGAGAGTCAAAAGGATATCGACTACTAAACTTAAATAGAAGTTGAAATTTTTCCCCTTCATATAAGGTACCTGGTGCACCTTCCATGTCTACAATCCACTGTGTAATGGAATTCTGAACACTCTTTTCATTTAAAGTCATCCCAGGGGGTGGATCATTTTGTAAAGCCAACAGTTCTTTTTGTAGTCGTTTCTGCATTGACGCCATGATGGAACCATCCCCCCAAGGCCGGAGAGAGAATCCAAATTTTCTAACACTTTGCCCAGTGGTTAAGGAATCAAATGTTTTGTATCTAAGGCTTCCTTCAAAATGAACTTCAGAAAGACATCCTGACTCTCCCACTCTCATTTACTATAGGTAGGAAAAGCCTATAACTGTTGTCGAAATACCAGATGCTTCTGCCAAGGCTCATTGTTAAATGAATCGGGCCATAATAATTCTGCAACTCAGCACAGCTGCTAGGTTCAACAAATTCAAAAGACTGGATCTAGGCTTGGCGCCTGTGGCTCAAGTGGCTAAGGCGCCAACCACATTCTCCTGAGCTGGCAGGTTCGAATCCAGCCTGGGTCCGCCAAACAATAATGATGGCTGCAACCAAAAAATAATGATGGCTCCAACGCCCAAAATAGGTGGGCGCTGTGGTGGGTACCCGTGGTCCCAGCTACTTGGGAGGCTGAGGCAAGAGAATCGCTTGAGCCCAGGAGTTGGAGGTTGCTATGAGGTGTGATGCCACGGCACTCTACCCAGGGCAACAACTTGAGGCTCTGTCTCAAAAAAAAAAAAAAAAAAAAAAAGGACTGGATCTAAGGAAAGAAAAGCTACCACTTTCTATAGTTAAATGCTTCTGGATAACAGCTTTGTACAGACACAGTGAGTCCCGGTACACCCCTGGGAAGTCTGACAATTCTGCCCCAATCCCTTAAGAGTACATAATACTATACCAGTAACTGATTTTTTTTCTTTCTTGGGAACAAAGGGCTCCTGGGAGATGACGGTGTTTGGACGAGCCTTGAAACAAGCTGCTTCTTTCTGTTGTTTCAGTTCTTCCTCCAGCTATTAGAAAGAAAGTCTGTCAGATAAGTAACTATACACAACTTTCTACAACTACCACCTCAGTAATTTAAGTTTCAAAGTTTTTGAACTGCTTGTCAATAAAGACAGCAAATGATTTAATATAAACCTTAGTTAAAATCCCTCACACAAACTTTAAATGAATACAGCAGTCTGACAATTTCTGAATCCATTAAGAACTAGAAATTATCAGGGCAGTGCCTGTGGCTCAAAGAAGTAGGGCACCAGCCCCATATACCGGAGGTGGCAGGTTCAAACCCAACCCCGGCCAAAAATTGCAAAATAAAAAAGAACTAGAAAGTATCTTTAAAATAATTTTAAGGCTTACTTTAACATCAAAAAATAAACTAGATATTTTACGCTTCCAGATATAATTCATTAGGAACTACACAATTTTACCTGTAAATACTCTCCTTCCCATCCCCTAAAATAGCTAATCAGAATTTAATCAAGCCTCTAGCTATGACTACTCATTTATAGGAAATACAGGCAATAGAAGAACGTGTTAAACACCGTGACAATGTAATCAGCAATATCTAGATTATAGGCAATCTATAGGACAATCCACTTTATGTAACAAATAAAATGTAAAGAGAAGAGCGTACAGATTAAAAGAGATTTAGAGATTTATCAAACAAATGTACAATGTAGACCTTATTTGGATAGCAATTTAAACAATTCAACTATTTTGAAAAAGTTATGAGAAATTTGAGGAGATTGGGTGGCGCTTGTGACTCAGTGGGTAGGGGGCCGGCCCCATATACTCTAAATAGATTGGACATGTACCCTTGCAATGTACACCATAGGTGAGATCTCACCGATTACCCCCCTCTTCCCATCCTCCACCCAACCTTTCCCCTTCCCTCCCCTTCCTCCCCGCCTTCATGAGATTTCATGTTTAAATGCCACCTACTAACTGTGTGGTCCTGGACAAACTGCTTAACCTCCTGCAGCCTCAATGTTCTTACCTATAATATGGTACTAGAAACAGTACAGAATTTCTTGGGGCTTTGGTAAAAACTAAGAGAGATGGAGGCGGAGCAAGATGGCAGCCGAGTAACAGCTTCCTTGCATCTGGGCACCGTGAGTCTGGGGATATAGGACTCCAGGCATCTCTGGCTGGTGGGATCTGCCTACCATCACCCCTGAGAGGATACAAGGAATCAGCGAGAGACTTCTGGACCCCAAGAGGAGGACTAAAACAGTGGAAAACTGGCAAGTGGTCGCGTGTGTTCAATCCGTCTAAACCTGCCCGCAACTGTAAGTTCAGTAGCAGCGAGACTGCAAACCAGAAAGGCCTTACCTGTGAACTGTTTTGGTGTCTTTGGACTTGGCACTCAGCTGAACTGCCTTGGGGAGAGCCTGAGCAGGAGTGCGGAGAACTTTGGCCTTTGTCTAGGGCCCCAGTCTGAGCCGCTGAGCCAGACGGAGCTAATAGTGTTTGGCTCTGGGTCACAGGCAGACATTGTGAGCGATCTGCCCCAGCAAGCTCCGCCCTCAGGGTCGCAGAGCTGGAATTGGGTGGGAGCTGGTAACCCGGCGACCAAGTAGCCTAAGGGCGGGGTCTGAGCCGCCTTGCAGCCCTAACCCTCGGGGGCAGAGGGAGACCAGTTTTGACACACAGGGTAAGTGGATAGCCACTTCAGCAGTGATTCCAGCGACAAGCACTTCCCTGAGAAAGCTTCTGCTCAGTAAGTGAACAAGTTCGAAGTGCCTTTTAAGTGGGCTGAAGAGAGATTTAGGGTGTCTACCTGCTGGGGTTTGAGAAACTAGCAGCCTCCAGTCGTATCAGAACTGTGATTAACATCTCATACCCCAGAAGACCACGTGTTGCCCAGACAATATTCAATAACATATACATACTGCTTTGTTTTTGGTTGTGTTTTTTTTTTTTTTTTTTTGGTTTGGTTGTTTTTTTTTTTTATTTTGATGTTGTGGATTGTTGTTTTGTTTTTTAAGTTCAACCTTTTCCATACAGATCCTTTTTCTTTCTCAATTTTTCTAGTTTAATTATAATTTCCCATTGCTGCCTATTTCAATAATTAGAACTTCATTTTTGTTAGTGTTTCTACCGCTATTATTTGGTTTTTCCAGCCAATTTTATCCCGTAAAGTTATCTGTTTGCTTGTTTTGGTTTGATTTATAGCATTTTTGTCTTTTCTCTCTACTTGGTGGAGGTGGGGTACTGTGTCTGATCAGGTTAGCAAAGAGCTGCTGACCTCAAGGGAACCACCCAACTGGGCACCCCCAGAAGGTGTTTTTTTTTTTTAAGGTTGTATCAAAGTACCCTACTGTACACCTATATTGCTCTGTCTCCCTCTTTCTGTGCCTCTCTTCTTTTTGTCAATATTCCCTTTACCCACCCCCTCTCCTTTCTCTATTTTTCTTTTTTTTTCCTTATCACTCGGTCCTCCTTTCTTTCATCCCTTTTTTGCTCTTCAACCTTCTCACCCTTCTGGTCCTGTAACCCTTAGTCCACAGGCACGAGAACTGAAAGAGCAAGAGGAAGTGAAAGGAAAATTAGGGCAAGGAAACAGATAAAATAAATCACCTATGAGGAAGAATCAGCAGAAAACTCCAGGCAACATGAAGAACCAGTCCAGAACAACCCCGCCAAGGGACCATGAGGTAGCTACTGCAGAGGATTCCACCTATACAGAAATGTTAGGAATGACAGAAAGGGAATTTAGAATACACATGTTGAAAACAATGAAAGAAATGATGGAAACAATGAAGGAAACTGCTAATAAAGTGGAAAATAACCAAAAGGAAATCCAAAAACAGAATTAAATCAGAGATGAACGATATGAAGAATATAAAAAGGATATAGCAGAGCTGAAGGAAATGAAACAGTCAATCAGGGAACTTAAAGATGCAATGGAAAGTATCAGCAACAGGTTAGACCATGCAGAAGAAAGAATTTCAGAGGTAGAAGACAAAGTTTTTGAGATAACTCAGATAGTAAAAGAGGCAGAAAAGAAGAGAGAGAAAGCAGAACGTTCACTGTCAGAATTATGGGACTTTATGAAGCATTCCAACAACATACGAGTTATAGGAATTCCAGAAGGGGAAGAAGAATGCCCCAGAGGAATGGAAGCCATACTAGAGAATATTATAAAAGAAAATTTCCCAAATATCACCAAAGATTCTGACACACTGCTTTCAGAGGGCTGGCGACCCCAGGTCGCCTCAACTCTAACCGAGCTTCTCCAAGACACATTGTGATGAACCTGTCCAAAGTCAAGACAAAAGAAAAGATTCTGCAAGCTGCCAGGAGTAAGCGCCAGTTGACCTACAGGGGCAAATCCATCAGAGTGACCGCAGACTTCTCCAATGAAACTTTCCAAGCAAGAAGACAATGGTCATCTACCTTTAATCTACTTAAACAGAACAATTTCCAGCCCAGAATTCTGTACCCTGCTAAGCTAAGCCTCAAAATTGACGGAGAAATCAAATCATTTACGGATATACAAACATTGAGGAAATTCGCCACAAGACCAGCTCTACAGGAAATACTTCAACCTGTTCTGCACACTGACCACCACAATGGATCAGCAGCAAAGTAAGAACTCGGAAATTAAAGGACAGAACCAAACCTCCACACTGATGCAAAAGATAAAACTAAGCAATGGACTCTCACAAAATAAGACGAATAGAATACTACCACACTTATCAATTATCTCAATAAATGTTAATGGCTTGAATTCCCCACTGAAGAGACATAGATTGGTTGACTGGATTAAAAAACACAAGCCATCCATTTGCTGTCTGCAAGAAACACACCTGGTTTCAAAAGACAAATTAAAGCTCCAAGTCAAGGGTTGGAAGACAATTTTTCAGGCAAATGGAATTCAGAAGAAAAGAGGAGTTGCAATCTTATTTTCAGATACATGTGGATTTAAAGCAACTAAAGTCAAAAAAGACAAAGATGGTCACTTTATATTGGTCAAGGGAAAAATACAACAAGAAGACATTTCAATTCTAAATATCTATGCACCCAATTTAAATGCTCCCAGATTCTTGAAACAGACCTTACTCAGTCTGAGCAATATGATATCTGAGAATACCATAATAACAGGGGACCTTAACACTCCTCTTACAGAGCTGGACAGATCCTCTAAACAGAAATTAAACAAAGATATAAGAGACTTAAATGAGACCCTAGAACAACTGTGCTTGATAGACGCATATAGAACACTCCATCCCAAAGATAAAGAATATACATTCTTCTCATCACCCCATGGAACATTCTCCAAAATTGATCATATCCTGGTACACAAAACAATTATCAACAGAATCAAAAGAATTGAAATTTTACCTTGTATCTTCTCAGACCATAAGGCACTAAAGGTGGAACTCAACTCTAACAAAAATGCTCGACACCACCCAAAGGCATGGAAACTAAACAATCTTCTGTTGAATAACAGATGGGTGAAGGAAGAAATAAAACAGGAAATCATTAACTTCCTTGAGCATAACAACAATGAAGACACAAGCTACCAAAACCTGTGGGATACTGCAAAAGCAGTTTTGAGAGGAAAATTCATCGCTTTAGATGCCTACATTCGAAAAACAGAAAGAGAGCACATCAACAATCTCACAAGAGATCTTATGGAATTGGAAAAAGAAGAACGATCTAAGCCTAAACTCAGTAGAAGAAAAGAAATATCCAAAATCAAATCAGAGATCAATGAAATTGAAAACAAAAGAATCATTCAGAAAATTAACGAAACAAGGAGTTGGTTTTTTGAAAAAATAAATAAAATAGATAAACCATTGGCCAGACTAACGAGGAATAGAAAAGTAAAATCTCTAGTAACCTGAATCAGAAATGATAAAGGGGAAATAACAACTGATCCCACAGAGATACAAGAGATCATCTCTGAATACTACCAGAAACTCTATGCCCAGAAATTTGACAATGTGAAAGAAATGGATCAATATTTGGAATCACACCCTCTCCCTAGACTCAGCCAGGAAGAAATAGAGCTCCTGAACCGACCCATTTCAAGCACTGAGATCAAAGAAACAATAAAAAAGCTTCCAACCAAAAAATGCCCTGGTCCAGATGGCTTCACTCCAGAATTCTATCAAACCTTTAAGGAAGAGCTTATTCCTGTACTGCAGAAATTATTCCAAAAAATTGAGGAAGAAGGAATCTTCCCCAACACATTCTATGAAGCAAACATCACCCTGATACCAAAACCAGGAAAAGACCCAAACAAAAAGGAGAATTTCAGACCAATCTCACTCATGAACATAGACGCAAAAATTCTGAACAAAATCCTAGCCAATAGATTACAGCTTATCATCAAAAAAGTCATTCATCGTGATCAAGTAGGCTTCATCCCAGGGATGCAAGGCTGGTTTAACATACGCAAGTCTATAAACGTTATCCACCATATTAACAGAGGCAAAAATAAAGATCACATGATCCTCTCAATAGATGCAGAAAAAGCATTTGATAAAATCCAGCATCCTTTTCTAATTAGAACACTGAAGAGTATAGGCATAGGTGGCACATTTCTAAAACTGATTGAAGCTATCTATGACAAACCCACAGCCAATATTTTACTGAATGGAGTAAAACTCAAAGCTTTTCCTCTTAGAACTGGAACCAGACAAGGTTGTCCTCTGTCACCTTTACTATTCAACGTAGTGCTGGAAGTTCTAGCCAATACAATTAGGCAAGACAAGGAAATAAAGGGAATCCAAATGGGAGCAGAGGAGGTCAAACTCTCCCTCTTTGCTGACGACATGATCTTATACTTAGAGAACCCCAAAGACTCAACCACAAGACTCCTAGAAGTCATCAAAAAATACAGTCATGTTTCAGAATATAAAATCAATGTCCACAAGTCAGTAGCCTTTGTGTACACCAATAACAGTGAAGATGAGAAGCTAATTAAGGACACAACTCCCTTCACCATAGTCTCAAAGAAAATGAAATACCTAGGAATATACCTAACGAAGGAGGTGAAGGACCTCTATAAAGAAAACTATGAAATCCTCAGAAAGGAAATAGCAGAGGATATTAACAAATGGAAGAACATACCATGCTCATGGATGGGAAGAATCAACATTGTTAAAATGTCTATACTTCCCAAAGCAATCTACCTATTCAATGCCATTCCTATCAAAATACCAACATCGTACTTTCAAGATTTGGAAAAAATGATTCTGCGTTTTGTATGGAACCGGAAAAAAACCCGTATAGCTAAGGCAGTTCTCTGTAACAAAAATAAAGCTGGGGGCATCAGCATACCAGATTTTAGTCTGTACTACAGAGCCATAGTGCTCAAGACAGCATGGTACTGGCACAAAAACAGAGACATAGACACTTGGAATCGAATTGAAAACCAAGAAATGAAACTAACATCTTACAACCACCTAATCTTTGATAAACCAAACAAGAACATACTTTGGGGGAAAGACTCCCTATTCAATAAATGGTGTTGGGAGAACTGGATGTCTACATGTAAAAGACTGAAACTGGACCCACACCTTTCCCCACTCACAAAAATTGATTCAAGATGGATAAAGGACTTAAACTTAAGGCATGAAACAATAAAAATCCTCCAAGAAAGCATAGGAAAAACACTGGAAGACATTGGCCTGGGGAAAGACTTCATGAAGAAGACTGCCATGGCAATTGCAACAACAACAAAAATAAACAAATGGGACTTCATTAAACTGAAAAGCTTCTGTACAGCTAAGGAGACAATAACCAAAGCAAAGAGACAACCTACACAATGGGAAAGGATATTTGCATATTTTCAATCAGACAAAAGCTTGATAACTAGGATCTATAGAGAACTCAAATTAATCCACATGAAAAAAGCCAACAATCCCTTATATCAATGGGCAAGAGACATGAACAGAACTTTCTCTAAAGACGACAGACGAATGGCTAACACATGAAAAAATGTTCATCATCTCTATATATTAGAGAAATGCAAATCAAAACAACCCTGAGATATCATCTAACCCCAGTAAGAGTGGCCCACATCACAAAATCTCAAAACTGCAGATGCTGGCGTGGATGTGGAGAGAGGGGAACACTTTTACACTGCTGGTGGGACTGCAAACTAGTACAACCTTTCTGGAAGGAAGTATGGAGAAACCTCAAAGTACTCAAGCTAGACCTCCCATTTGATCCTTCAATCCCATTACTGGGCATCTACCCAGAAGGAAAGAAATCCTTTTATCATAAGGACACTTGTACTAGACTGTTTATTGCAGCTCAATTTACAATCGCCAAAATGTGGAAACAGCCTAAATGCCCACCAACCCAGGAATGGATTAACAAGCTGTGGTATATGTATACCATGGAATACTATTCAGCCATTAAAAAAAATGGAGACTTTACATCCTTCGTATTAACCTGGATGGACGTGGAAGACATTATTCTTAGTAAAGCATCACAAGAATGGAGAAGCATGAATCCTATGTACTCAATTTTGATATGAGGACAATTAATGACAATTATGGTTATGGGGGGGGAACAGAAAGAGGGAAGGAGGGAGGTGGGTGGGGCCTTGGTGTGTGTCACACTTTATGGGGGCAAGACATGATTGCAAGAGGGACTTTACCTAACAATTGCAATCAGTGTAACCTGGGTTATTGTACCCTCAATGAATCCCCAACAATAAAAAAAAAGCAAAAAAAAACTAAGAGAGATAATGCATGTATGATACTACTTTTCATAGAGACCAGCACATAATGATAAAATGTTATAATAAATATTATCTATTACTATCAAAAAAGGGTCATTGTTAATCTTTTTAAGTGTGATAATATTATTGTGGGTTTTTTTTTATTTATTTATTTATTTTATTTTATTTTTTTGTAGAGACAGAGTCTCACTTTACCACCCTTGGTAGAGTGCCATGACGTCACACAGCTCACAGCGACCTCCAGCTCTTGGGCTTTCACCATTTTCCTGCCTCAGCCTCCCAAGCAGCTGGGACTACTGTGGGTTTTTAAATAAGTCCTTATATCTTAAACACTCTGGTATATTTTTAAAAGAAAAGAGATGCTATCTAAGATTTGTTTCAAAGTAACTAATTTTATGTAGATGAAAGTATCCAGTGTAGGAGTAAATGCACATGTATGGATGAAATAAGATTTTCCATGTTTTGATCTCTATAGAAACAGATAACAGTTCATTGAAGTTCATTGTATTATTTGCTCTACTTTTGGGTATATGTGAAAAAAATAAAAACTTTTTTATTGTGGAGAAAGACACAGACATTCTGTGTCTTGGACATTGAGAAGGGGAGATTCAGTACTACTTCCAAAGCAACAGTCCTGAGTTTTCTTAGAGAACATCACCAACAGGAGACCTACGTTAAGTCATGCACACAATCACATCTCTTGGACTTCAGGAGGGGTGATTTATACAAAGAAAGACTAGCATAGAGCTCTTTTGGACAAAGTCCAAGATAAGTAATAACATAAAAATCCCCCAAAACTTAGAAATTCAAGGCAATTTTTTCCCAGTAGGCAGAATCGAGTCCCAATTAAACCAAATAATAATCAATAACTTGTTTTAAATCACCTGGCATCTATAAAGAGCAAATGAGCACACCATACTGAAAAAAACGAAATACCACATTGAGAGTCTATTCCCCCACTTTGTTTCTTACCAAAGCACCAATAGAAAAAAGCAAACACTACAAGCAAACACTAATAGATGGAATAGATGAGATTCCTGACTCAAAACCCTCCCCATCAGTTTTCACATTCCCCAGATGCTCACCTACAACAAGGGTAAGCAAACTTTGCCCTGAAGGCCAAATCTTGCAACCTTGTTTTTATACAGCCCTTGAATAAAGAATGATTTTACATTTTCAAAGAGATGAAAACAAATACATATACACACATACAAAATATGTGACAGAGACCATATGTAACTCATAAACCCTAAAATATTTATTACCTGGTCCTTTATAGAAAGAACATACTAACTCCTGACTTACAGCAAAAGCCCATGAAATAATCCAGCATGTTATCCCACATGATTTCAACGTTGCGGGTCTGCCTGTCTAACCAACTGAGCAAGCAATTAACATTTTTGGCTACTATCCCCATCCCCTACCTGGTGCTTCCAAATCTGCGCCTTCAGAGCACCTCTTTTGTCAGTCTCCAAGCAGAATGGCTCAACCTGGGTCACATTCTTTACCTTCTTCTCTGGCAGGTTAATAGTGTCAAAATGAGGCAAGGGAAGCGCCTTGAACGTGGACACCTAGTGGAAGAGGAAATAACAGATTTAACATAAAGGTGCCTCTAGCCCAAAACAGCAGCTGCTCCAAAATATTTGGATGACTGTGAAAAATGGGGAATGCCAATTAGCTTTCAAAGCAGAATGGTCTAGCAGAAAAGGAAATCTAGGCTTTCCTCCCTATATGTATATACTGTCAATAACTGGTAATGTGATCAGAGGCAAGCCACTTAACCTGCTTACTCCACTTATATTTTACAAGGTTCTTACAGAGATCAAAGGAATTCAGTGATTTTATAGTTTTGTTTTGTTTTTGAGACAGAGTCTCCCTTTGTCACGCTTGGTAGAGTGCCATGAGGTCATAGCTCACAGCAACCTCCAACTCTTGGGCTTAAGCAATTCTCTTGCCTCAGCCGCCCAAGTAGCAGGGACTATAGGGGCCCACCACAATGTCCAGCTATTTTTTCTTGCAATTCTCATTGCTGCTTTAGCTGGCCAGGGCCAGGTTCGAACCTGCCACCCTCGGAATATGGGGGCCAGCGCCCTACACACCGAGCCACAGGCACCGCCCAGTTAAAGGTACAATAGAAAAGATTATCTTTGAGGGCTCAAAGAGTAGTAGTATGCCATTTATAGAGATAGAAACACCTACCTCCCCTTTCTGTAGTTCTCTTATTTTCTTCTCCTTCTTTAACTGACGTTCTTTGTCTCGAGAATCAAAGGAGAAAGGGCATAACTCCACAGTTCTTGCCTCTGGGATTTGGGGCTTAAAAGGCACCCCATAATGTGGCACAGGTTGAGCTCTTACCACTACTGGTTCATCTTCTTCCTAAGTGAAAAATTGCAGTTTAGAAACAAAATCACTCTCTCCCACATCCTCAGAATGTGAAGTCAGAAGATATATGTGACAATAAATAAGGCAACTTGCTCAACTTTTTAGATGTTTTTTCTATCAAAGAATAATAATATCTATGTGATCTCCCATCTCACAGGAGTGAGACCCATGTGAAGGCATTTGGTTAAGCACTAACACAATTTTTTTTTTCTTTTTTTTTTGTAAGGAGGGACAGAGTCTGAAACTGTTCGCCTGGGTAGAGTGCTGTGGCCTCATAATTCATAGCAACCTCAAACTCTTGGGCTCAATCAACCCTCCTGCCTCAGCCTCCCAAGTAGCTAGGACTACAGGCACCACCAAAATGCCCAGCTAGTTTTTCTATTTTTATTTATTTATTTATTTATTTGAGACACAGTCTCACTATGTCGCCCTCAGTAGAGTGCCGTGCCATCACAGCTTACAGCAATCTAAAACTCTTGGGCTTAAGGGATTCTTTTGCCTCAGCCTCCTGAGTAGCTGGGACTACAGGCACCAACCTCAACGCCTGGATATTTTTTTGTTGCAGTTTGGCCTGGGCTGCGTTCAAACCCTCCACCCTTCGTGTATATGGCTGGCACCATAACCACTGCTATGGGCGCCAAGCCAGTTTTTTCTACTTTTAGTAGAGATAGGGTCTTGCTCTTGTTCATGCTAGTCTCACATTCCTGAGCTCAGAAAATACACTGCCTTGGCCCCCTAGACTGCTAGGATTACAGGCATAAGCCACCATGCCCACCTCCACAATTATTATTTTTTTAATTTTTATTTTTTTGACACACAGTCTTCCTTTGTTACCTTTGGTAGAGTGCTGCGGCATTACAGCTCACAGCACCCTCAATCTCTTGGGTTTAAGTGATTCTTTTGCCTCAGCCTCCTAAGTAGCTGGGACTACAGGCGCCCACCACAACACCCGGCTATTTTTAGAGACAGTGTCTCACTCTTGCTCAGGCTGGTGGAACCTGTGAGCTCAGGCAATCCACCCACCTCAGCCTCCCAGAGCGCTAGGATTATAGGCGTGAGCCACCATGTCCGGCCTCCCACAATTATATTTTTAAACAATATATAGTTTTTCATAGGAATGTTGTGAAAACTAATGAGTCAAGCAGTATGAATAAAATGAAAATCAGAAGACAGGTCTTAACCAAGTATATACCTCAGTCTCTTCTTTCACATAGCCTCTAGACGCTACTAAAACACGTGACTGGGACTTAATTATTGTCACACCCAGAATAGGAGCAAGTAAGTTGTTTGGGTTCAAGCTGGTTAACACAAGATTACTATGTATTTTAATTTCAAATGAATCTATAAAGGGGTACATGCCTAAGATCTGCTATAAAATTACTCTAACTCTGGATATTTATAAATAAAAGGGGAGATGTAATAAGAAACTAGCCTGATCAATGACAGTTTATGAATTACAACTCCATGAACCATCACCACACGGTCACTTTAGCAACTCTTGGGTTGCTGGAAATAGTATAAAGTAGACATAACTGCTTAGTATGAATTTTAGAAGTCCTTCACTGAATAGTGACATTATCTAAGGCAAAATAAAGCACAGAGCTTGGCAACTTTTGATCCATGTTACAAAGGTAATTTTCAATGCTACAGAAACATACAAGCCTCCAATACCTAACTTCTCCTCACTGTTTCCATAATTTGTAACCAGCTCTCACTGAGAGCCAAAAGATTCATTCTCTTACCAACTACTTTGTTCTTAGAGGAGCAAAAAGATGATTAAATGTTTACACTCATTCTTAAAGACAACTCCAGACGAGAGTAGTTACCTTTAAACTCCGTTAAATTTAAAAACTAGTAAATCTTAGACTGGCTATACAGAAGGAAAAAGAAACTCTCCACCCCTAGAGAATCACCTCATCTCCTTTGGTGGGTATCCGAATTCTGTTCTTCAGTGCAAAAGCGGGTGACTTGGGGACAGTGATTGGAAGTACCTTCTTTTCAGGAACACCCTGGAAGAATTAAGTAACTCAATTATACATCCTAGAACAATTTCCAGTAGGCTGTATAAGATGATTAAATTCCTTTCTCAAAGAAAAGTACATGTATTGGGAATGAAAAAAAGGCTACTATTTATATGTTAGTATGTTGTTCACCTAAGACAAAGGCATATATGGTATATGGTAACATACCAAAAATGGGTTCTCATGACAGAAGAACAGAAAACAATAAGGAGGTAGGTAGAGTTGAATATTCAATAAAAATATGATTCACCAAAAAATCTTTTATTTTCTTCCCTTTTTAAAGACTGCATCTTTTTCTGCCTAGGTTGGATTATAATACAACCTCAAACTCCCAGGCTCAAGCAATCCTTCTGCCTCAGCCTCCTGTGTAGTGGGACTTTAGGTTTGTGCCACCTTGTCCAGCTAATTATTATTTTTTGTTGTTGTTGACAGTCTCATTCTGTTACCCTGGCTAGGCATCATCATAGCTCACAGCAACCTCTAATTTCTGGGCTAACACTATCCTCCTGTCTTGGCCTTATGAGTAGCTGGGACTATAGGCACATACCATGACACTCAGCTAATTTTTCTATTTTCAGTAGAGATGGGGTTTTGCTCTTAGTCTGGCTGGTCTCAAATTCCCAAGTTCAAAGAATCCTCTTGCCTTAGCCTCCCAGAGTGCTAGGATTACAGGCACGAGCCATCACACTCAGCCAAAACAAGATCTTTTATACACATAAGACTGAGTATACCAGTATCGGCATGTGTGAAAAAAAGTCAGCACTCACATATAGCTGAGTAAAAATATAAATTGTTTTACCATTTTGGGAATTATCTATTAAATTTCTAAATGGTCATGATTTCACTCAATATTACATTTCTAGTATTTGGTCTCATTTAGTTTAGTTTTGTTTTGAGGTATATGTTCAAAACAACATTTTTCAAAAAGAGTAAAAAATTACAAAGAACTCAATTATCTAGCAAGAAAGGACAGATTAGGCTGGGCACCTGTGGGTCAAGCGGCTAAGGTGCCAGCCAACATACACCTGAGCTGGTAGGTTCGAATCCAGCCTGGACCGGCCAAACAACAATGACGGCTGCAACCAAAAAATAGCCGGGCATTTTGGCAGGCACCTGTAATCCCAGCTACTTGGGAGATGGAGGCAAGAGCATCTTGAGAAGGCTTGAGCCCAGGAGTTGGAGGTTGCTGTGAGCTGTGATGCCATGGCACTCTACCCAGGGTGACAGCTTGAGGCTCTGTCTCAAAAAAAAAAAAAGAAAGGATTAAATCCTTTGTCACATCATGGTACATTCATAATAAAATAATATACAGCCATCAAAAATAATAAATCTTCATTACTGAGATAAAACAGTGTTCATAATAAGGGAGGGAGTTGCTAAAACGAGAATATCCATTTTTGTGTTTTTTAAATGTACATATAATTAATCTAAGCATGGAAAATAAAAGGAATACCAAACTGTTAACTCTCATTATCTCCTTGAGGGTACATTAAGTGAGGAATTTAGTTTTCTGTATTCCATAATACTAATTCATTAAACTACTCTGAAGATTTTCCCTTATTGATTTCAAAACATCGTTAACATTTCAAAGCATTGTGGAATGAATTACATGTATCATATGGTACACATAATTTAATACATTTTAGAAAGTTGTTCCATAACCATTTTTCATTCCAACAGAATTTATACTCTGTCACAAATCTAGCAACTAATCCTAAAAGCAAAATAGTATCTCTTGGGCTGTTGTTCTGAAAGAAGTGTATGGCCAGATTAATTTAAAAAAACAAACCTGAGGGCGGCGCCTGTGGCTCAGTGGGTAAGGGTGCTGGCCCCATATATGGAGGGTGGCAGGGTCAATCCCAGCCCCAGCCAAACTGCAACAAAAAAAAAATAGCCAGCGGTTCTGGCGAGCACCTATAGTCCTAGCTACTCGGGAGGCCGAGGCAAGAGAATCACCTAAGCCCAGGAGGTGGAGGTTGCTGTGAGCTGTGACACCATAGCACTCTACCGAGGGTGATAAAGTGAAATTCTGTCTCTTAAAAAAAAAAAAAAGAAAAGAAACAAACCTGAGACTACTCTTTATTTGTTACATTTGCATCCACACCCTGCCTACTCAGCTCTCCATTCCGCTCCTCTCTACTCTTCACTCCGTACCACAGGTCCACATCACCTACTCTTGCCTGTTCCATTCCACTAATCTCCTAATAGTCTTTTAGTTGCTCATTTCATTCTTCCAATATCTTGTGTATATAGTTAGACTTATTTTTCTAAAACACATCTAACTACATTACTTCCTGACTTATAATTCTTTAATGGCTCCTAGTACATACCTACAAGAAAACAAATTCCTTGGCACGAAATACAAGGTGCTTCATAATCCAGTACCCTGCCTGACTCTCCAGCCTTATTTCCCATTCCTGCTTGCAAAATCATCTTCCAAACACAGTGAACTGCTGGCCAATCCCCAGACATACCCCTGGGTTCTAATATCAATGCCTTTACTTATGCTATCTGTCTGAAATTCCCCGCTGCTTAAAAGCACCCAACTCTTGGGCAGCGCCTGTGGCTCAGTGAGTAGGGCGCCAGCCCCATGTACCAAGGGTGGCGGGTTCAAACCTGGCCCCAGCCAAACTGCAACAAAAAAATAGCCGGGTGTTGTGGCGGGCACCTGTAGTCCCAGCTACTTGGGAGGCTGAGGCAAGAGAATTGCCTAAGCCCAAGAGCTGGAGGTTGCTGCTGTGAGCTCTGAGGCCATGGCACTCTACTGAGGGTGACAAAATGAGACTCTGTCTCTAAAAAAATAAAAAAAAATTTAAAAAAAGCACCAACTCTTCTTTTGAAACCTCCACTGAAGCATCTGTTTGTTTTGTTATAAAAAACAACACTCTGTTGTTCACTCACTGTTGCCCAGGCAAGAGCACTGTGAAAATCAGCTTAGCTTGGCTTTTAACCTTCCTAATGCCACAACCCTTTAATACAGTTCCTCATGCTGTGGTGACCCCCAACCATAAAATTATTTTCATCACTACAACATGAGGAACTGTATTAAAGGGTCATGGATTTAGGAAGTTGAGAACCACTGGCTTAGCTCATGGCAAACTCAAACTCCTGGGTTCAAGCTATCCTCCTGTCTTAGCCTCCCACATAGCTGGGACTACAGACACCTGCTATAGACCAGACTAATTTTTTTAGTTTACAGTAGAGGCAGGGTCTTGCTCTTGGTCAGGCTGGTCTAAAAATCCTGAGCTCAAGGGATCCTGCTGCCTTGGCCTCCCAGAGTGCTGGGATTGTAGGTGTGAACCACCAGCATGCCCAGCCTATAAATATAAAGGCTTTCAGTAGATCCCTCCACCTTCCCTATAGATAGTTCTATCACAATCCATACAAAAGCTCATAACATTTATTTATTTAGATATTCATCTCCCCTGCTAGCCTATGAATGCTTGAAGGTAGGGACGATTATATTCTACCAATCCCTAGTGCCTAAATATAGATCTTGGCAAGTACAAGGCATTCAGTAAATGTTGAATGAATGCAGTCAGAATGAATGAACACATTAGTAACAGAATTTATACCTTGGACTCTAAGAGAATACCTTGGGAGACTTCTCCTTAATCCCAACAATGCTGCAACTGCTCCAAACATGTTTGGAATGTCTTTCTTGGAGTGGCTTTCAAAGCCACTTTTTGGACCATGCAAGACAGTTGCTCAATCCTTACTTTTAATTTAACTGAACTGTTTCCACCTCTATTATCTTGGACTACTCAGAAGTTTTAGTTCCAAATAACTTTAGATTAGCTTCTAAAAGTAAATTAATGTTTAAAATACATATGAAGATTTGTCATTATTAAAAAGATCCCAAAAACTATCTCAGGATCCAAGAGAAGTTGTTTTTCCAAAATGCTTTATACAGTACTACGATCACTGGAATGGATTTATAGCATCTCTCAAGGTAAACCCTGTGAAGGAAATTCTGTGAGATTTCTTACATTTACTAAAGAACACTAGAATCACTAGTACAGTGAGATCCAATACAACTGACCCTGTAATCAGAGAGAGGGACAAATGTCTAAGAAATGGGTTATCAACTGATGCTTACTATAAAACTGCAACAACAAAAATCTGCTGTTCTATAACATCCTGAACAAGTGGACAACCAGCATCTGGCTTGAATACACGAGAGGCAAGTAGAAGCAGGAGAAAGAATGAACAAAGAGCCAGGAGTCTGTTCTAGCCTCCCTCTGCTTCTAATCTGTATAGCCTGGTAACATCAGATCACTTTCTAGGCCTCAGAGGTTTGTTTTGTTTTTTCATAAAACAAAGAAATTGAAATAACCCATTTAATTCTAAAATAATGCCACTTGCCTTACTTTTCCCTTCTCTCTCTATCCACCCGGCAGAGAAATCTGCATTTTTAAAGGAGGAGCAATGGAAAGCTCTCATAATGGAGAGACTTATGAGTGGGATCAATCCTCATAATTAGTTGGGGGAGAGGAAAAGATGATTTATGAAAATCATTTTACAAGCAACTATCTACCCATACCCCATTCTCCACTGCAATCAAAGCTAACCGGGTGCTCAAGTAGAAATAATGAGAAGAAAACTGGGATTCCCGAAACAGAGAAGTCCTCTTGTTTTGCTATCTTAAGTTTTTAAAATTTAAGCTTTTGAGGGCTGGAATATTGCCAATTTATATTCCTTTGCCTTCTCCACAGCACCTACAAGGTCATCTGATAATAACCATTCAATGAACATGCATTGGCTAACATTATCGTATTTATTGTTTACACGTCTACCTGCACTACCAGACTGTGAAAGCTTTGAGAACAAGGACAGTATATATATATTTTTTTTTTTTGTAGAGACAAGAGTCTCACTTTACCGCCTTCAGTAGAGTGCCATGATGTCACAGGACTCACAGCAAACTCTAGCTCTTGGGCTTCAGCAATTCTCCTGCCTCAGCCACCCGAGCAGCTGGGACTACAGGCGCCCGCCACAACGCCCGGCTATTTTTTGGTTGCAGTTCAGCCGGGGCTGGGTTTGAACCCGCCACCCTCAGCATATGGGGCCAGTGCCCTTACTCACTGAGTCACAGGCGCCACCCACAAGGGCAGTATCTTATTCCATCTTTGAATTCCCAGTGTCTAACACAGGCTAGAAACACAGGATGATGCATTTCAGCTTATACTATCACTCCCTCGGTTATGCAGCATTGGAGTGCCTGTGCTTGGGCAGTCACTATGTTAAGTGCTGGCGATGCAGCATGAATAATATAGATATACACAGTCCTTGCTCTCAAGGAATTCACGTTCTAGTGGAGGAAAGAGATAACGAATAAGTAACAAATCAAATACTTCCAAATTTTCACAGGTGCTCTAAAGAAACCCAGCAGAATGTGGCATTAAATATGAGTGGGAGAAGCTCCCTCAATGAGGAATTTGGAGAAGGTATCTCTAAGGAGGTGGTATGTGGTTAGAACTGGGCAATGCCAGTGGACAGATGATGCATTTAGGAAAAGTAGTCGGGATAGAGATGGGGACGGGGAGGTGAACACTTATCCCTAAGGCAGGCTATGCCCCAAAGTGCCCTGGGACAAGCTCTCAGGCAGTTAGGAAATAACTGCAAAGCAGTAATATCTCAGGAAGTATGCAAAAAACCCACAAAATAAAACAAAAAACAAACTTTGCTGGTCTCCCCAAGTCATCCCTAAAATTGCTACTAAAATCACTCACTGCCCTCACTGACAACACATCCAATTCCGTGGTACCCAAGCTTCCCACCATTAGATATTGGCCCCAAGTGCACATTTTATATTTCATGCTCAAGGCTTTCATCACTCAACCCCTGCCTTAGGGCCCACTCTGCCCCAACCCCATCTCCCATCAGACCTACTGTCTGCTTGACACTGATCAACCACAGTGGAATGGCATAAGAAACAACATAAAGATACAAGGAAAAAGAGCTTCATCGTGGGGGTGGGGTGGGGGAGACAGATGGGAAATGACGATGAGCTGCAGTAGGGTTCCAGGGAGGTGCGCTCTTCAGTTCCATTATCATACTCCAATACTAGAAGTCCAAAGACCTACTCTTAATTATGCCACCAACTTTGAAAAATGTCTCTATGGGCAAGCCTCTTTCTGAAAAATGAAGAGGGTAGAATACATCTAACATCTCCTTCTATGCTTTGCTTCTCTAGAAACCCAGAGTTAAAGTAAAATCACTAGAAATTGTAGTAAGGCAGGCTGCGAACAGTCAGTGTCAAACTAAAAAACTTGATTTGCCATAGTAAACAATAACAATAAGTATTGTGGGGTAGAATAATATAGTTTTAAAGAGATAATGGACTAAACTCTGGTTCGGCATACTAGACATGTCTTAGTGTTTGTTTCCTTGTCTAAAAACAGGGATAAGAATAGACCCTACCTTTTAAAAGCTGCCATGTGAAATAAATAATCTACATAAAGCACTCAGGACAATGTAAACACTCAATAAAATGTCAATTATGACTATAAACACCACCACTGCTTTGTGTCAGGCTCCATACTAAGTTCCCCTATGATACACCCAACAAATCTAAATTGTTTATGTAACAAGAGCCCCAGAGAAGGCCAGAGCCCCACAGGAGGGGGGCATCTGTAGTTCAGTGGGTAGGGCGCTGGCCACATACACCGAGGCTGGAGGGTTCGAACTCAGCCCAGCCCTGCTAAAACAATTACAACTGCAACAAAAAATAGCTGGGTGTGGTGGTGGGCACCTGTAGCCCCAGCTACTTGGGAGGCTGAAGCAAGAGAATCACTTAAGCCCAAGAGTTTGAGGTTACTGTGAGCTGCGATGCCGTGGCACTCAACCAAGGGCGACATAGTAAGACTCTGTCTCAAAATAAATAAATAAAATAATAATAATAAAATTACTTTATGTTACCAAGTGAGTTGATTTTAAAAGTGTATGAGGTTGGCCAGGCACATGGTGTGTGCCTGTAATACCAGCACTTTGAGAAGCCAAGGCAAGAAGACTACTTGAGGCCAGGCATTTGGGCCAGCTGTGGAAACACAGCAAGACCCTATCTCTACAAAATAATTATTATTTTTTTTAAATTAGCCAGGCCTAGTGAAACACAGGTCTAGGCTTGAGCCCAACAGCTAGAGATTACAGTGAGCTATGATCACACCCCTGCATTTCAGCGTAAGCAACAGAGGATGCCTTTCTCAAAAAAAAAAAATATATATATATAAATATACACACACACACATACACATATACATATATACAGAGGATACCCCCAAAATACAAGCTCATTTTAAGAAAGGAAAAAATTGCGTTAAAACTGTAAAACTCTAATATATACCAATAACATTTATCTTATATCTCTTGTAATTACAGAAGTAAAATGTAACTTGAGAATTACAGTTTTAATGTAGTCTTTTCCTTTCTTAAAATGTGTACACACTTTTTAGCACCCTCTGTGTGTTTGTGTGTGTGTGTGTGTATACATGTAAAGTCAGTATCGATACAAGAAAATTAAGAGTCAGGTGGCGCCTGGGGCTCAGTGGGTAGGACGCCGGCCCCATATACCAAGGATGGTGGGTTCAAACCTGGCCCCGGCCAAATTGCAACAAAAAAAATAGCCGGGCACCTGTAGTTCCAGCTACTCGGGAGGCTGAGGCAAGAGAACCACTAAAGCCTAGGAGTTGGAGGTGGCTGTGAGCTGGGCCACGGCACTCTACCGAGGGCAATAAAGTGAAACTCTGTCTCTAAATTAAAAAATAATAATAATAAATAAAACAAAATAAAAAGAAAATTGAGAGGATGGTACATTAATTTTTTTAAAAACACCAAAAATTGTAGGAGGGAGAAAAAGTCAGGAGCTTGAAGAAAAAGGTGTTATTAAAAGCAAGATGCCGGCTAGGCATGGTGGCTCACACCTGTAATCCTAGCACTCTGGGTGGCTGAGGCAGGCAGATTGCTTGAGCTCAGGAGTTCCAGACCAGCATGAGTAAGAGTGTGATCCTGTCTCTACTAAACAAAAAAAAAAAAAAGAAAGAAAGAAAGAAAAACTAGTCAGGTATGGCATGCACGCCAATAGTCCCAGCTACTACCCTGTTTTCCCGAAAATAAGACAGTGTCTTATATTAAGGTGTGCTCCCAAAGATGTGCTAGGTCTTATTTTCAGGGGACGTCTTATCTTTCCTGTGAGTAGGTCTTATTTTCGGGGAAACAGGGTAGAAAGGCTACAATAAGAAGATCATTTGAGCCCAAGAATTTCGGGTTGCTATGAGCTATGATGCCATGGCACCCTACCTAGGGCAACAGAGTGAGACTCTGTCTCAAAAAATAAATAAAAATAAAAGCAAGATGCCAAAAGAATGTTACGGAAGCCTTGAGGAAATCATTTCTTTTTTATGGGCCTCTTTTGTGTAAAACAAAACACTGATCCCTTTCTGACTCTAGGATTCTGAGGTTTGCATATAAAGGACATTTCCTGTGTTGTATTCAGAACACTGTTTCTTCAGTGAGTAAAGAATGACAAAGAAGGTACAGCTCTTGGTGACTAATCACTTGGGTGGGGGAAAGGTTCTTAAAAGTTTGCTGTAACAAAAAAAAAAAAAGTTTGCTGTAACTGAGTTTGGCATATAGTACATGTGTATCACAGTAAAGTAAGAAAAAGAGTACTGTGAATAGAAAGGTCTCAGAGAGAGCAAAACATATCTCAATTAAAAGAGTATTGTATGGGAGTAGTACCATTTCTAAGCATAATCATGACTTTTGTAAAGGCTAGAAAATATAATTTCAGGTTGCTTCTGACTTTGTGCTAAGAAAACAGAAAATCCAAACTAGGTACTCAGTTGAAGGTAATGTTATTGATCTACCATTTTACCTAAAACAATGGTGACTCTTTAACCTAGGTCTTCAACCCCTAGGCCAAGGACTGTGGCCTGTTAGGAATTGGGCCGCACAGCAGGAAGTGAGTGAGTGAGGCTTCATCTGCACTTACAGACGCTCCCCATTGCTTGTTTCACCACTTGCTCTACTTTCTGTCAGATCCCACCCCCACCCCCAATACCGCTCTATTTGAGAAAAAATTATCTTCCATGAAACTGGTCCCTAGTGCCAAAAAAAGTTGGGGACCACCATTCTAAAATAAGCAAAAAGAGAAATGACAGGGGGTGGGTGTAATGGCTCATGCCCATAATCTTAGTACTTTGGGAGGCTAAGGCAGGAAGATTCACTTGAAGCCAAGTATTTGAGACCAGCCTGAGCAAGAGACTCCATCTCTACAAAAAATAGAAAACTTAGCTGGGCATGGTGGCATAAGCATGTAGTCCCAACTACTTGGGAGGCTCAGGCAGGAGGATCACTCAAGCTGAGGAGTTTGAGGTTGCAAGTGAGCTATGATGACACCACTGCACTCTATCCTAGGAGATAGAGCAAGACCTTGTCTTAAAAAAAATAAATAAATAAAAATAGGCTCGGCACCCGTGGCACAGTGGTTTACAGCGCTAGACACATACACAGAGGGTGGAGGGTTGGAACGCGGCCCAGACCAGCTAAACAATTGCAACAAAAAAATAGCCAGGCATGGGCAGCACCTGTGGCTCAGTGGGTCGGGCGCCAGCCCCATGTACTGAGGGTGGCGGGTTCAAACCCGGCCCCAGCCAAAATAACAAAAAAATAGCCCAGCGTTGTGGCAGGCACCTATAGTCCCAGCACTTGGGAGGCTGAGACAAGAGAATCACCTAAGCCCAGGAGCTGGAGGTTGCTGTGAGTTGTGATGCCTGGCACCCTACCAAGGGCGACCAAAAAAAAAAAAAGGCCAGGTATTGGGCGGCACCTGGGGCTCAGTGAATAGGGCGCAAGGGTGCCAGGTTCCAAGGGTGGCAGGTTCAAACCTGGCCCTGGCCAAACTGCAACAACAACAAAAATAGCCAGGTGTTGTGGCAGGCGCCTATAATCCTGGCTACTCAGGAGGCTGAGGCAAGAGAATCGCCTAAGCCCAAGAGTTGGAGGTTGCTGTGAGCTTTGAAAGCTTTGATGTCACAGTACTCTACTGAGGACAACAAAGTGAGACTCTGTCTGTAAAAAAAAAAACAAAACAAATAGCCAGGCATTGTGGTGGGTGCCTGTAGTCCCAGCTACTTGGGAGGCTGAGGCAAGAGAATTGCTTAAGCCCAGAGCTGGAGGTTGCTGTGAGCTGTGACGCCACAGGACTCTAACGAGGGCAACATAGTGAGACTCTGTGTCAAAACAATAAATAAATAAATAAAAATAAAAATAAAAAAGATAGGAAAACAGAGTTCTTCTAGTGTTAATCTGGACATGAGTCAATCCAAATCAGGGGGTTGGTGGGGATGACGGCGTGTTCCCTATTGGCACAGAAATTTATCTAAGAACCACTTTCGCACTTATGCAGGTGTTTTAACTCCATTACTTAGTCTTTTTTTTTTTTTTTTTTTGAGATAGAGTTTCAAGCTGTCTCCCTGGTTAGAGTGCTGTGGCGTCACAGCTTACAGCAACCTCCAACTCTTGGGCTTAAGCAATTCTCTTGCCTCAGCTTCCCAAGTAGCTGGGACTACAGGCGCCCACCACAACACCCAGCAATTTTTTTTTTTTGGTTGTAGTTGTCAACATTGTTGTTTGGTGGACCCAGGCTGAATTTGAACCTGACAGCTCCAGTGTATGTGACTGGCGCCCTAGCCACTTAAGCTACAGGTGCCGAGCCTCCATTACTTATTCTTTGACAAGGCAGTGCTTCCTGATTGCTTATTTTCTCTAAATTTGTGGTTGTGAGCCTACCATCAAGCTGTAAATCACTGCTCTAATCTAGTTTCTAGCTGTTATTTTTTTAATTATTATTTTTTATTAAATCATAACTTTGTACATTGATACGTTTATGGGGTTCAGTGTACTGCTCTGATATACAATGTGAAATGCTTACATTGAACTAAGTAACACATCCATCACAATTATACTCATTTCTTAATAGATTTGAAATGTACCATTGCATCATTCACATTAGGTGAGGTCCCCTAAATACCCTCCTTCCTCCCATATCCTCCCTTCCCTCTTCCTTTCTACTTTTCCAGTTGTTCTTGATAAACTTCTTTTTTCCAGCTTATGTGACCCACTAACAGTTCCTAATAGATATTCCATGTTTTCCAATTTTAGCCTTGTGTTCATGTTACTCCCACTGCCTGAGAAATGCTCTGCCACCCCATTTCATTTGCACTTCAAGTCCAGATTTATCATATAGCAAAGAGGCAATATAACAAAATATTAAGATCACATGGGTGGTGCCTGTGGCTCAAAGGGGTAGGGCGCCAGCCCCCTATGCCAGAGGTGGTGAGTTCAAACCCAGACCTGGCCAAAAACTGCAAAATTAAAAATAAACAAAAAAACAAAAAAAAAAAAACATAAGAAAAAAAAAAAGTTAAGATCACAGATTCTGGAGCCAGAATGCCTGAATTCTCATCCCTATTCCATGCTGTATTAGCTGAGTGCTCTAGGATTACTACATAACCTCTCTGTGCCTCAATTACCCCACCTGAAATAGGTGATAATTAAAGTAACCCATGTGAAGGGACTGTTGTCCAAAACAATAAACTAATAATATGTAAAGGACTGAGAGTAGCACCTGGCAAATAGTAAAAATGTCAGGTATTATGATAACCACAACTACTACCACACATTGTTATGGTTCAGGTCCTGCTACCTTCTCCACAAAGCACTACCTGAACCTTCTTTCTGGAAGAAATCATTCTCTCCTCTAAACTCCTATATTGCTTTTAACTATCATCTCTCTTATAGAACACTTCTGTCCATTTTACATTATTCACACATGTTGTTTCCCACACCAGACTTTAAGTTGCCTAAGAACACTTCTGATATGATGCCCTGCTCACAGTATCTACTCAGACATTCCTGTGAATTGGTGGATATTAGGTAATGAGCAAGGACACTTCTACCAATATATAGAACCCTCAACTATTCTTACCACAACATCTTCCAAAATCTTAGTAGGGCAAGGTCTGGAATGAAATTCAAAGTGTTCATCGTCTGATTTCTTCTTTGACTCTCGCTCTTGGATTCTTTTCTCAATTTCCAAATCAAAGCCAATAGGCTGAGTGGGTGGTTTCACGGGTGGTTTCTTGGGTAAGATGGGCCCACCCTTAAGAATTCTGGGATCAAGTTCTCGTGCTTTGAATTTGTATCTGTAAAGTGAGAATTTAAATGACAACCACAAAACAATTTAAATAAAATGAAAACTACACAAAGTGGGCCAAAACCAAAAAATAATCATTATGCACAATAAAATTTCAATTCTCTCCATAGCCATTCGTTGTCTTCACCTAGAGAACAAAGAACAAAGAACTGAGACAGTTCTAACACTCCACTGCTTTAAAGGCTGGGGCGTTTCTTCACAGAGGAGGCTCCCTCTCCTTAAAAATAACATAAAAATGAACAGAAGAATATAGGACTCTAATGCTAAGTTCCCATTTCCTCCACTGAGTATAGCTATAATAATCCCTTGTGTAGCCATAAAAGAGTGGGATCTACCTAACCTAACCTGAGAGGGTATTCCTTAATTGGAATTTAAGGAAGTCCTACCACTCCAACCTCTGCATTAAATTTTTACCAGTTTACACTCCAGGATATCGCCATATTCCCACCTTAGTCTTTTAATCACAGAGTTAGGGACACAGCCTACAGAGCCTATTTCTCAAACATGATAAATTTTCATGGAAAAAAAATATTAACTGTTTTCCTTATAGAACTGAGAAGCAAATAGGGAGGTTTTTGGAACTCTTCCTTGGATGCTGCCAGTAGGACTTACTGTTGCAGTTTCTCAAGCTCCTCAGCCTCCTGATCTGCAGCACTTTTGTAGGTCACAGGCCTTGTGCGCTGTTTGGTTTGCAGTACAGGAGTCTGTGGGTCTCTGGAGATCTGGGCCACAGAAGATTTGGAAGGTAACAGGCCTGTAAACCAAGATGACACACATTTACCTAGTTCCTTAAGGTCCAGTTTACTTGACAAGTGATGACTCAACTAGGAAGCCCAAAAATGAATAAACAAAAACCATGGAGTAGTGGGCCCTCAAAACTTAGCTCAGCTCACATCTGTCAGTCTAACACACATTCAGTCCCTTCTTCTCCATCACTCTTTACTGAGGAGTATGACTAAGGTGATAGCCTTAGTAAACTCTGCTCTCATCTTCTGAACTTAAAACCCATTTATGGGTTTTAAAATCATTACACAGGCTTGTCCTTTCTTTTAACAATGCCAATTATTTCTCACAACTTCTATGTATGCCTAAAAAAATTAAAAATCAGCCCCACTCCCCAGATCCAGGGGTGGGGCCAGGCAAATACATAAGAAAAATGATGCCAACTATTTCCCTTATTATTGACAAATAAGATTCTTGCTCATTTCAGCTCTAAGATTAAGGCCTTTCTAAAGTCCAAGTAATAATCGCCAATTTCATAAATTTTCTACAAGCATTTATACCAAAAGCATCAAGACCATCTCCTTCAGAAAATCACATAGAAGCCAGGAACGGTGGCTCACACATTTAATCCTAGCACTTTGGGAGGCTGGGGCAGGAGGATCACTTCAGCCCAAGAATTTTTTTTTTTTTTTTTTTTTTTGAGACAGAGCCTCAATCTGTTGCCCTGGATAGAGTGATGTGGAATCAAAGCTCATAACAACCTCAAACTCCTGGACTCAAGCAATTCTCCTGCCTCTGCCTCCCAAGTAGCTGGGACTACAGGTGCCCACCACAAACGCCTGGCTATTTTTTGGTTGCAGCCATCATTGTTGTTTGGCAGGCCTAGGCTGGATTCAAACCTGTCAGCTCAGGTGTATGTGGCTGGCACCTTAGCCGCTTGAGCCACGGGCGCTGAGCCTCAACAAGAATTTGAGACCAGCCTGAGCAAAATAGCAAGCAAGACTCCATTTTTAAAAAATAAAATTTTTTTAATTAGCCAGGTATAGTGGCATGTGCCTGAAGTCCCAGATACTTGAGAGGCTGAGATAGTAAGATTCCCTTGAACCCAGGAGCTTCAGGTTGCAGTGAGCTATGATGAAGCCACTGTACTCTAGGTAGGCAACAGTGCAAGATACTATCTCAAAAAATAAAAAAGATCTCCACTAAAGACAAATTTGTACCTAAGATGCAGACAAAGGGAATTCTAGAGGAGGCTCTATCCAGCTATGATAAGGATAGGAAACTTACTAATATCGTCCTTCTTGCTTCTCAAATGGTATCTGTTAGGGGTTTGTTTATGGAAGGCTTCAACCTGCTGCGCAAGGGGCACATATGTAGAAGCTGTTTCATCAAATGCTCTTTTCTTTCCCTGGGACAAGTTGAAAGGCTTAATAATGGTACATCCCTTAGTCACTCGGGCCTGTAAAGAGAAAAGTTGTTCCCCAAATGAAGGATTGAAGAGCTAAGATTTGCCACAAGCCATTCATTCAGCACAAAGGATCAAAAGAAAAAAGTCCTGTGTAAAGCCAAGATCATTACTCTGAAGTTTGTCAGTCCTTGAGCAAGGACTATAACTAGTCTATTCCTATCTTTAAAAAAAAAAAAGAAAGAAAAGAAAAAAAGAGAAGAAAGGATCTAGCACTTTACAAATTATCTCTTCCATAGTAGTAAATAGGCAATTCTTCCCCCAAGTATGCCAGTGTTTTGAAGAATCCAAAGCAAGCTATCTTAAAATTCAAAGGCAAAAATCTGCAAAGACATCCCACCCTCTACACCATTAACAAAAAATTATTTAAGCTTCTGGGTCTATATCCAATCAGTTTGCCGCCTAAATCAGCAAAATCTCCCTATACATTTCCTCAAACTGAATGATGAAGAAGCCTACTACCTGGATCACTAATTTTGATAAAACTGTGGTATCTTATTGGAATCAAAACTCTTCAAGGACCTGTATCTCAAAGGAGGAAGCACAACCTCAGAGTTTAAAAGTGTAAAGGGCTGACTTTAAAAAATGGTGATTCTGGGAGTGGGGGTGGGTTGAAGAGGGAGGGTTAGTAGGGGGACCACACCTATGGAGCACATTGCAAGTACAAGTTGGATCTATCAGGTGTAGAACACAAATGTCTTAATGCTGTAATTGGGTAAATGAGGTGAAGGCTATGTTGATTAGTAGGATATAAGCACTCCAATTTATACAAATAATCAACACATTGAATCCCATAATGGCATAAATGTATTTATGATTTAGGTACAAATGACTTAAAAAAAAAAAAAATAACCATTACTATTTAAAAAAAAAAAAAAAAATGATGATGCTAGCCAGGCATGGTGGCTCATACACATAATCCCAGCACTTGGGAGGCTGAGGTGGGTCGATTGCCTGAGCTCACAAGTTAGAAACTAGCCTGAGCAAGGGTGAGACCCTGTCTCTAAAAAATAGCCAGGCGTTGTGGTGGGTGCCTGTAGTCCCAGCTACTTGGGAGGCTGAGGCAAGAGGATCACTTGAACCCAAGAGTTTGAAGTTGCTGTGACCTAAGACGCCATGGCACTCTACCGAGGGTGACCAAGTGAGACTTTGTCTTCAAAAAATAAAACAAAATAAAATAAAGATGATGCTGACTACAAATGCAAGAAGAGATTAAGTGCTAGAATTTCTACTCAGGATTGCTATTGCTTTTGTTGGTGCTCCAATAACAAAACCGCTCAGGCGCAGTGGCTCACGTTTGTAATCCTAGCACTCTGGAAGGCCAAGTTGGGTGGATCTTGAGCTCACTTCAAGAACAGCCTGAAAGAGCCAGACCCCCGTCTCTAAAAATAGCCAGGCACTGGGGCGGGCGCCTGTAGTCCCAGCTACTTGGAAAACTGAGGCAAGAGAATCACTTTAGCCCAAGAGTTTGAGGTTGCTGTGAGCTGTGACGCCAAAGCACTCTACCGAGGGTGACATAGTAAGACTCTGTCTCAAACAAACAAACAAACAAACAAACCAAAACTGCTCAGGATTTGAGTGGTCTGTCCCAACCCCATTTTTCCCACAAGCCCTGTACAGTCTCAATTCATTTCTCACAGCAACTTGGTAAGATGGTTCCCAAAAAAATAAAAGTGACTTGTCCAAGATCACATAGCTAACAAGGGCAAAGTGGAGAATTAGATCTATCTTAATTCAAAATATAAGCTTCTCTCCATTGTATTATTAAGCTACACTTGAAATCCCCTGAATTACTAACAGGACTCCTCATTTAGTCCATTAACTTACAGGAGATGAAGGATGTTTTCGAAGTTCAGAAGTAAAGTCCACTTCCTTATACTCTTCTTGGTTCTTAGGATGTTGTTTAATGCGCTCATCTGTGTGGAAGTGGAAGTCAATTGATTTGGTTACCTGGCTCACTGATTTCTTCACAGGTTGCCCTGATGAAAAGAGTAAAACACACAGATAACATTAAGAATAAGGATCGGGCAGCGCCTGTGGCTCAGTCAGTAGGGCGCTGGACCCAACCAAGGGTGGCAGGTTCGAACCCAGCCCCGGCCAAACTGCAACAAAAAAATAGCTGGGCACTTTGGCGGGCACCTGTAGTCTCAGCTACGCAGGAGGCTAAGACAAGAGAATCACCTAAGCCCAAGAGCTGGAGGTTGCTGTGAGCTGTGATGCCATAGTGCTCTACCAAGCGTGACAGACTAAGACTGTCTCTAAAAAACAAACAAACAAAAAAAACAATGACAATTGCAACAAAAAATAGTTCGGTGTTGTGGCGGGCACCTGTGGTCCCCATTACTTGGGAGGCTGAGGCAAGAGAATCAATCACCTAAGCCCAGGAATTGGAAGTTGCTGTGAGCTGTGACGCCAAAGTGAGACTCTGTCTGAAGAAAAAAAAGTTCTAGGGAACAATCATTGGGATATAGATGGAACCCATATACAGCCTTCTAAGTAACATATCTTTTTATGCTTACTACTATGAATGCCTTTATTTTTTGCTTTAGAGATCTCAAAAAAAAAAAAAAAAAACCCTACCAAGATTACAAGAAACACCCCTCATAAAATGGATTCAACCAAAGCCAAGCTGACCTGCTCCTGCAAGAGCAAATTTCTTGAATTCTTCATTCTTTCTCCGCATCTCCATCACCGCCTGCTGCATCTTCA
Organism: Nycticebus coucang; assembly: GCF_027406575.1. NCBI lineage: Eukaryota > Metazoa > Chordata > Mammalia > Primates > Lorisidae > Nycticebus > Nycticebus coucang. Next base: position 38,795,828 of record NC_069800.1, on the reverse strand, counting down.
TTCTCTTCTCCAAGTCTTGCTCCTCAGTACTTTTCAGAATCTTCTGCCTAAAAGGCAAAAACAGCAAAGGAGACAAGAAAAGAGAGGAGAAAAGGGGTCAGTGATTCAAAATTATCTAAAGGCATTATATAATGTTTTTAACATGTGATAAAACTAACATGACAACCAAAAGAAAAATTATGTAATTAACAGATACTGACTTAATTAGGTGACATTATTAAAAAAAAAAAAAAAAAAAATCAAGATTCATACCTTATACCAAAATATTAAAAAAAAATTCAGAATAGCTAAAATAGACAAAAGATATTACAAAAGATCCACAAATCTGACTATATAATTATTAGATTTTACCCCACAATAAAAATAAAAAAAAAAGAACAGTAGAGGCCAGGTATGGTAGCTCATGTCTGTAATCTTAGCACTTTGGGAGGCCGAGGGAGAAGGATCACTTGAGGCCAGGAATTTGAGACTAGCCGGGGTCAACATAATGAGACTCATCTCTACAAGAAATAAAAATATTAGCCGGGCATAATGGCAGTTGTTTGTTGTCCCAGCTACTTGGAAGGCTGTGCTAGGAGGATTGCTTGAGCCCAGTAATTTGAGGTTGCAATGAGCTATGATGATGACGACATAGCTCTCTACCTGGAACAACAGAGATTCTGCCTCAAAAATACTCAACCAGGCCTGTAGCTCAGTAGCTACTGCGCCAGCCACATATACCAGAGCTGGCAGGTTCGAATCCAGCCCAGGCCTGCCAAACAACAATGACAACTACAACCAGGTGTTGTGGTGAGCACCTGTAGTCCCAGTTACTTGGGAGGCTAAAGCAAGAGAATCGCTTAAGCCGAAGAGTTGGAGGTGCTGTGAGCTGTGTCGCCATGGCACTCTACCCAGGGCGACAGCTTGAGACTGTCTCCACAAAAAAAAAAAAAAAAAAAGAAAGAAAGAAAGAAAAAAACTCAATCAAACAAAACAGTAGAATGGCAAATATATTTGTCACAAATATGACAAAGTGTTACCCATACATAAGTGTAATAGAGAAAAGAGACGTAAAAGTAAAGCCAACTAGGGATCAAATCTCAATCCTGCCATTTCATTGTCTTCCTATATGATCTTAAGAAAACATTTTAATATCTCTATGCCTCAGTGTCTCCACTATAAAATGAGAAATAAAAATATTCATGCTCATAGAACATTCATGACTGTTAACTCAGATGTTTCTGAAGTATAGGACACATGGTAAAATTCAATATAGTGAAGCCATTATTAGTAATGAGAATCTCACTAAGGCCACTTATAAATAAAAAAGGAAACAGACAATTCACTCGAGGAAATATGGAGATGTTTATAATCATAATATAATCTTGTCGACAGATAAATAAAAATTAAAATAATTGGATGCTAGGAGTTGCGGGGAACAGGAAGATGATGAAATGATATAAAATCTCAAACAGAAGGAATAAGTTGTTTTGAGATCTATTTCATAGCCTGGTGAATATAGTTAATACAATGGTGTATTGTACATTTCAAAATGGCCGAGAGAATAGATTTCAAATGTTCTCACCACAAAAAATAAGTATTTGAAGTGCTGGATATGTTAATAAGCTTAATTTAATTATTCTACATTATAGTTATAAATCATAACATCACTTTTGTACCCCATAAGTGTATACAATTATAAAATTATCAATTTAGAATGAAATGTTTTAAGTATGTGTAATAATTTGATGACATCAATTATTATATCAATTAAATTTGAAGCAATTGTAAAAGTTAAAAAAAAAGAAGAGAATATTTTATATTTGAATAAAAGTATTCTTTCAAAGCCAATGGCACTGTAAATTGGCACTTTCATTTCAGAAATAAAATTGACAATAAATATCAATACTCCTAAAACCAGTCATATCCTTTGATAAAGGAATTTCTCTTTCTTTATTCTCAGGCTACACAAAGAAATAGTTCTGCCCATAGTAATTCTCTAATTATATATTATGGCGAAAAATGAGAAACTACATTTTCAACAAGAAATAATAACATAATTTGACAGAATATTAACAATCTATCAAAAAATGATAAT